>NC_081839.1:10740389-11378278 GCF_030867095.1 Alligator mississippiensis | reverse complement strand
GGGCTGCCAGCAAAAGTGGCTATGCTGCTTCCAGAAGTGGCAGTGGGACCACCACTTTTCAGTGAGTGAGATTGGACCCCCTCTCTTTCCTCGGTCAGCGCAATCGGCCGCTGGGGGGGCCCCTCTAGTCAGTGAGATTGGCCACGAGGGACCCTCCTGCAGTTGCTGACTGGCGTCAGAGGGTGCACGTGCCCCCCCCCCCCCCCCCGACTCAAGAGGCACCAGTCGCCCATGAGTGATTTTGCTTTTCCTAGAGTTTTTTTGGTTCAAATTGCATTTTTTTTAGCCCAGGTGGAAATATACAGCCTTTCTGAATGTTATGATCATATGGCATGAACATTAAAGACATGATTCTGCTTCTAGTTATACCAGAAATTACTACATTTACTTTCTACCACTATAGCTTACTTCTTAGGGCCCAGTCTTCTCTGTTACAGTGGTGTTCATCAGGAGTAAATCCATTGATATACGATTTATGCGATGATAACTGAAGGGAGAAGTAGATGGTTTGGGGGAGAGACTATGCTTTGTGAATATAGTACAACCTGAAAATATTGAAACAAATGTTGGAAATTAGTGTGGATTAAAGGCAAATTTGCTCTGTCCCTCTTGGAACCTTTTTATGATTGCTTTGGGTGACTGAGTTTTTTAGTTTTAGTATTTGCGCAGATAATATAATCTTAAGAATTAGCTATCTCTAATGAGGGAATACAAACAAAACCGTGTGATTTAAAAGCAATGTTGTGCATTGAATAGTCACAGCAAACTGTTCAGCACATGTTTTTGATGGAAATTTAAAAAAAATCAGAAGCATTCACTGTTCTGTGTTCTGCTCATAATCATCCACATGCTGCAAGAGAAGTAAAGGTGCTGATCCTGCAATCTGATCTGTATAAATAGATTGTTACACCTATCTAGAGTCCTATTAACTCCAGTTATCTTGCAGAAGAGCAAGGATATGATCACACAGACCAGATGGTAGGAATGAGGTTTAAATGCCTAGAGCAGTGGTCTCCAACCTTTTTGGGTAGGAGATCACTTTTTGAATTAAAAAGCAACTCAAGATCTACCCTGTGCCACCACCCCTCCTCCCTCTGCCCCACAGGTCAGTCTGTGGGGAGGGAAGGGGAGAGGCAGATCAAGGCAGAGGGAGAAAAAGGTATTTGGGTGCATGCTCCCCCAGCAGGTAAGTCTGTGAGGGAAGGGGAGGGGAAAGGGCCAAAGAGGGTGTGGGCAAATCGAGTCCCCAGCAGTGAAGGAGGGAGCCGGGCACAGGCAGGAACAGGAACTGGGGGGAGTGGGCCTGGCCAGGCCGGCCGGTGGGACAAGTGGAGGCCTGGGGGGCATGTGCCCTCCAGGCCTCCACTTGTCCCCCACTCCCTCCAGCCCCTGCTCCTGCCTGTGCCCCACTCCCTCCCTCAACACTGGGGCCTTGATCTGCTCCCCCCATGGCAGTGAGTGAGGGAGTGGAGCAGGGGCAGGCCCTGCACAACTGGGGTGGGTGCAGGATGGAGCCACGAGTGGCTCACCTGGGAGGGAGCAGAGAGTGGGGGGCATGCAGCCCAGGAGGGCATGGGGGGTATGTGCCCCCAGATCTGCACACGGAGCAGGCTGGGGCCGGGGCAGCACCAGACTCTTCTCAGCATGGCTCTTTGGCCAGACAGCCCTCGGGTAAAGCAGCAGTGGTGGCACTGGGAGTTGGGTAACAGGCACCTGAAAATTTTCCATAGCTCCCCTGACTCTTCCCAGCACTGCCACTGCCACATGGCCCAAGGGCCATGCGGCCAAAGAGCCAAGCTGGGAAGAGCCTGGCGCCGCCCTGCCCACAGCCTGTCCTGCCCCACCCTGCCCCGCCCCACCCTGCCCGCCATGTGTGCAGTTCCAGGGGCACACGCCCCCCATGCCCTCCTGGGCTGCATGCCCTGCCTCTGTGCCTCCAGGATGAGCACCTCCAGGATGAGCTCCATCCCATTCCTGCCCTGGCTGTGCAGGGCCTGCCTCTGCTCCACTTCCTTTTTCACTGCTGCACGTGCACCCTTCCCACCCTTGCTGCAGCTCCGCACCCTTGCTGCTGGGCTAAGCACTGTTAGCCCCCACTTCCGCCACCTATGTCCTCGCGCCCCCTGCCACTGGGTGAATGGGGCCCTGGCTAGGCCAGGGGTGGGTCAGAGCCTGGGTGGCTTGTCCAGGTGCGTGGGGCACTCCCGCCACTGCACACACCTGGGGGGGGGGTTGGGGGGCATGTGTCCCCCTGATTTGTGCATAGGGCTCAAGGTGCAAATCCCAACATGCAGTGGCAGCTGCCTCTGCCCTGCACACAAATCTGGAGGGCACATAGGCCCTGGGCCTCTGCCGGGGTGCGTGCAGTATGGGAACCCAACCTTGCTTCTGGATGAGCCGCCCATGCTCTGACCCTTTCCCGGCCTGGCTGGGGCCCCACTCACCTCTGCCCCTGCCCAATTCCCTCTGTCACGGCAGGGCAGCAGGGCATGGAGGGGGATCGCCCCACTCACCCAGCCTTGCCCTGGTGGCAGGGGGTGTGGCTCAGCCAAGCCACATGCGTCCCACCCCGGCCACTCTGCACATGTGTCCTGCTGCTTCCGATCGTGGAGTGTCTGACAGTTGATCTCATTCTGGGGAAGCTGAATGCATGTGGGCTCAGCCCCCCTAGGCTGAGATTGACTGTCAGAGGCTCCACGATCCACTAGTCAATTGGGGGGAATTGGTTGGTGACCACTGGCATAAAGTAAATTGTTTGAAGGGAAACTGTAGCAGTATACGTGCAGTGATGGCTGAGAGATGCTCCTACTTAATGCTTCTTTTCATTCTATCCCCAGGGAACCTCATTTTTGTGACAGGAGGTTACTTCCGAGATGGGTTTCTATGGTACAGCGTGGACTGGGTGATGATTTATAATTGCTGGGATAACAGCTGGCTGGAAGGGCCTGAAATGAAGAAGTCTCGCAACAGCCATTGTTCAGTAGGGGCTGGCCTCTACCTGTATGTGCTTGGAGGGAGCACAGATGAAGGGATAATTTCACACGTGGAGCGCCTGGCTCTTAGCGATTCCCAGTGGGAAAGCACAAGTCCCATGGTTCAGCCTGTGGAGAGAGCAGATGCAGTCAATGTGGGGACCCGGATTTATGTCGTCTGTGGCCTGGATGAGAATGGAGATGTGTATGATGGAGTGCAAAGGCTAGACATGGAAACGGACATTTGGGATGTCATCTCATTCTCCCCACTTCCCAGGTAAGGAGTTCTGCTTTGGCATATGACTCAATAAGAAGGATTTTGTAGAGATGCACTTGTGCACTATCCTTCTGACACTTAAGTCTAGGACAAAAGCCTCGTTCTGCTAAGGTCAATAACAAAATTTTCATTGACTCAATGAGGGCCACAATTTCACCTGTGGTTGATGTGGCATGAATTTCTGGGCACAATGCAAAGTTCTGGCCATGACCTATAAAGCCCTAAATGGTCTGGGTCCTATGTGCTTAAGGGACTGCCTCCTCCCTTCTGTTCTACTGCAATCCCTAAGGGCAGCCAGTGTCATGGGGGCTTGAGGGTATGGTGCAACAATGATCCCAGACCAGGAGTCTGGAAGCCAAGGGTCACAAACTAGGAGTCCAGAAGCTGAAGGTCAAGTCAGCTTCATGGGCAACTGGTGCTGCCTTAGTTGGGGGGGCACATGACCCCCCCGCTACCAGTCCCACTGATGGGAGTGGGGGGCCTCCTGTGGCTGATCCTGCCAACTGGGGGAGAGGTCCCCCAGGGGCTGATCCTGCCAACTGGGGGAGAGTCCCTCCCGTGGCTGATCTCACTGCCCCCCATGGCCGAGATTCAGGCTGGGCAAAGGTTCAGACAGGAATAAGGGAGAGAAAACAGGAAGCCAAGGAACAAGGCAGGAATCAGGCACACTGGGGCTACAGAGAAGCTCCTGTTTTGTTGATAGACCACAAAGCACTGCAGGAGCTGCTGCTTATATGCAACAGTCACACCCAACATTTTAACAGGGATCAGCTGCAGACACTCAGGCAGCTGGCAGTCAGTCCCATGCAGGCTATCAGGGCCAGCTGGAGCTTGTCCGGGCATAAAGCAGATAAACTTGTGACAGCTGAGAACAACCTACTGTAAGAACCACGTGTGCCATGTTTGCTTGACAGAAAAGCGAGGGAAGTTGCTCTTGGTAGTCACTGATCAGCTCTGTAACTCTCTGAGGCTTGCAAGAGCCTGAACCTGTACTTCTATCAGCATTTATCAGGTGAGGATATGCTTTGGGGTGTACTCTGGATAACTGCTTTATTATTTCTTTTATCTATTTTTTCTTACTTGTTTGTATTGTATGATGCCTTGAGCTTTCTCAGGAAGGGCAGCATAGAAATCCAATATAAACTTGGACCCTTTGTCTCATCAAACTTTGCTCCAAGTTTCTGTTTCCAAAATTTATACAGGTGTCCAGGATACTTTCTGTACTTAAACTGGCCTGTGGCCTCACAATGTTTCACGGGATCAAAGTGTTTCCTCTTTTTAAATGACAGAACTATCTTGATTTCTATATTTGTGTTACAGTAGCATGTGAAAGCTACACTTTGATCAGCAGGGATCCTGGTTTTCCCTGATAAAAAAATCCCAAATTCTCTGCCAAAAAATCCCAAATCCATGTGACCTGGCATGGCTGGGGACAGAGGATCCGCATGGGGATCTCATCGCTGCTTGCCCCATGCTGCCCCAGCCATGTGCCTGCTGTGTGCAGGGCTGCCGTGAGGGAAGCAGCATGGGGCCGCACTCCTTAAAGCAGCGGCAGGTGCTGGAGGTGTGTCACCAGGGCAGCACAGGGCGAGCAGTGGCAAGGAGATCCCCGTGCTGCTCCTCTGCTGCCTGCTGCACCAGGTCATGCCCACGGGGCTGGGTAGGCCCCAGGGGAGAAAAGCAGGGTGGCAGGGGGCAGTGGAAGTATGCAGAGAAACTACTAGCCACTGTTTCCTGCCGCCATGCTTCTCTCCCCCAGGTCCTCTGCAGGAGATGGGAAATCCGCAGGTTTTCTCTACTAAAAGGGAAAATCCACATTTTTCTCTGATAAAAATGGGAAACCCATGGTTTTTTCCATTTTCCCATGGGAAACATAAAACTTGGATCCCTGTTGATGAGGAGGGGCAGGACTACCATGGCACCCAGCTGCAGATCTGGCACCCCCGGCATGAAGCGGCTGTTCTGCACCAGGGCTGGCAGGGCAGAGTTGTGGAACATGCAAGCATCATGGGCACTGCCTGCCCAGCTGGCACTCATGTTTGTGAAGGTGCTGTGGTGGTCAATGATGGCCTGGAGCACTATGGAGAGAAAGCCCCTCTGGCTATAGTAGGGGTCATTGCCATGGGGTGGACAGGTGATAGGAATGTGGGTCCCGTCCAGGGCCCCAATGCACTGGGGGAATCCCAGAGCACAGAAGCCCATCATAACCACCAGGGGGTTGTGCACATGGAGCACTGTGTGTCTCAGCATGTCATGGTGGGCGCTGCACAAATCAAATGCATGTGTAGAGGTGCCCTCTGCATATGTGGACACACATAATACTTAGATCATTATAAATACCATGAAAACCAACAGGGTCCATACATACAAGCCAGTTTAGAATAAAATGGTTTAAACCTCCTGGAATATTTCAGAAATATACCTGCATAATCAGGTATTATTTTGAACCCATTCTCTGTGAACCAATTTGGTGTTGTGTGAACACTGAGCTTTCCATGACTAGTGTCTGGCAGTCTTTCAGGAATCCCACATTGATCAACCTTCCCCCAGGGCAAATGGCTATTCTGGAGCTGTCCACTGCTCAGGAGGATGGGGAGGGTGCCCCTGCTCCTCGGTGAGGAACAATTAATAGATCAATTTCCATTGACCAAAAGCTTGGAATTAATAGCCATTTGGTGGTGTTACCAGTAAGTGCCCATTGTGCAATGGCTCAGTTCCACCCTTCCAGCAATTGACTGGTGTTTACCATTATAAGTACATTCACATGTTTCAGGCACAGTACTCTGTGTAAGAATAAAAGGACTCCATTGGGGCTGTGTGGCGGTGCACTTGTAATGCCTGACACTTTAAGGGCTGAGTCAGGCAGCCAGCAGGTGCCTGAGTTCCATCCTGCAAGAACCTGCAGGCTGTTGCATCTTTCCTTGCAATAATCAAACAAAGAAAAAAACCTTAAAAACAAAATTAAAAAAAAAAAGAGAAATATATGCGTATGGATTGATGTGTGAGTAGCACTCAATCTTCAGTACCCAATTCAATTCAAAGGAGATTTGGCCAATTCGGTGGCCAACTCTCCGAATCTGAAGTGAATTGGGAGATCCATTCAAAGGTCCAAATCGAATCGGAAGCTTCCAAAACAATTCAGAAGGCTTGCAGCAAACAGAAACTGGGAAGAGGGAGGGTGATGGGGTGATCTTCCATATATGGAAAAGGCGGGGTACAGGGTGGGGGTGGATGGGACTGCTCTGATATCGACATCTGTAGCTGGCCAGTGACTCTGATCTGTGGCTACCATCCCTGTGGTTTTCATCCCACTCTGCCTTAACACACACAAGTGGTACGAGTTTGCTTTCAACAGTTTGAGGTGCACTTTCATAGAAACCCCTACACCTATCTCCTTGAAACTTGGCAGGCTTCTTTGCTCTCAGAATGGGCTACTATTCCTGCTGTTTTCATCCAAAACTGCAAAAAAAATGACAAAGTTATAGGTATTTTAGTGATATCCCATTATAGTCTATCTCCGAATCGGTGCCAAATCTCCAAATCCAAATCGGTCGAATTGACAGTGATTTGAATCACTGTCCCTCCACTTTGGCTGAATCCGAATCTGAAGCAAATACTTGCTGCTTTGCACAGGCCTAGTGACTTGTTCATAGAAACTTGGCCTAACAGCTTGGACAGTGGCCATTTGCAATTGCTTTGTGTGGTTGCTGGAGGGTTGAACCCAGGCTCTCCCAGCAATTGACTACAAATGCAGAGAGGCCTCAAGTTTCTACTTCTATTGTAATATGATGCTTATCTGTCCCTTTGTTCTCTTAGCAGCTTCTGTGTGTTGTCTGCTTTCCTTTCATCCAGCCGCAGCAGGATGCCTCTCATGGGAAGCAGTAGCTTCGTTCTTCATCCTATCAGTGTCTGGGTTGGGCTACTATCAAGTTCCTGAGCGGTGGTACTGTGGTGGTCCAACAAAGCCAGATAAGGATCATATCTTGTTCTTTCTTTCCTTTCTGTGAGTCTTTCAGCAGCCTTGAGAGCTGATTCTGCCTTTTCATAGCTTTGTGGGTACCCTGGGGAAAAGGTCTTGTGCTCAAATTCCCATTTTGTACTAAAAAATCTTTAAAATTCTTAGGCTGCATATTGTGGCTCATTGTCTGAACACAAGATATACCTGGCAAAATGTACCTTCAGCTTCCTGATCTATTGTTCTTGTTTGAGTGTCCTCTAGATAGTTCACCTCCCCAAAACTGGAGTAATAATCTATTGTGACTGTGAGGGTACCGCTTATAGCCTAATGAATTATTCTAGCCCCTCTTTTCTCAGATTGCTCTGTCTGGACTACTTGCGGTATATTTCGACTCTTGCCTGCCACACCTTGATTAATATAGGATGTTATTAGTCAGGAGGTGTTATTTATTTTCTACTGCAGTAAAACTCTGGCAAGCCATGTGGGGATCCTCTTGGGTTATCCCTTTTATTGTAACTCCTGAACAGGACACCCAACGCTGATCATCAATTGAAATCACAGTCTTATTTTGTTTAGGTTAACAATTTTCTTTATTTATCAAAACTTAATTTTACATCCATAATCAACTTGCTGTTTGAAAGACTGTCATCATTTCTCCACATCAAGTAGGTCTTAATATCAACTTAAACAGAATCCAACTTGGATATAATCATAATTTAACAGCTACAATGCCTACATAGCACTCTCATTCAGTCCCATTTATAACACACAGTGTTTTACTTATTTATTTATTTATTTATTTATTTATTTATTTATTTATTTTCCCCCGTCTCTATGCGGGATCTTCCTTCCCAAGAACTCGCAGTGTCTCAGTCTTGTAAGGCATGGTTGTCTCCCAGTCTCTCTTATCTCTCATCTAATATAGAACCTGATTGGCTCCAGACCAAGTCCAATAATAAACAAACAAGACCTGCTGTCCCAGTATTATGACAGATAGCCACGTTTCTCCGCTCCCTTCCTCTCTCGTTTCAAGGATTAGCTTTTCAAGGATTTCTTCACTGGCAATTCCCAGCTTAATCAGCTCCGCTCAAGTTCTTCTTGCTGCTCGAACCTGGTCTTCCGGGGTTTTGTCCATTGTTGTCCTCTTCTTGAGCTTTCTGCTCGGTGACATCTTCTGGCATTTGTTTCTCCCATGTCCCGCTTCTCCCCTCTCGGGGTTGCTGTACCTTTATGGAGCAGCTGCTCTGGAAGTGCCGCTGTCCTCCTGTTCTTGTGTCCCTCCCCTCCTCAGACTCCTTCCCTGTGGTGAGTGTTTTTATTTATTGCCTGTGTTTCTTCACAGGGACCATATAGTTTCTATCACTGAACTTCAACAGGTCTGTCCCAACCTCTTTTCAAGGTCATATTGGGATCCCATGAGGCTGCAGCACCTCCTTCGCTCTTTGTATATCTCACACTGCTCAACGTATGTCCTTGTATGGGAATCCATGTCTGGCTAGTAAACATGCTCCAGAGCCAGCTTGTATTCTCAGGTGCAAAGCATGTATTTTATTCATGATATCCTGTCTCAGATTGTCAGGGATTAAAGCTCTGTGACCTTTAAACAGGATCCCATCTTGTGCACATATCTGACACCTAACTTGCCAATAGGAAATGACTTCCTGGGGTACTTGCTGCTTGAGGTCTAGCTGCCCCAGAATACAATTCATATCAAAGTCTCTAGCCATTCATCCAATTCTCTGCTCTCTTCAATGGCCTGGATGCTCCCTTTGGAAATATGAAGGTATTGTAGTACATTGTTAGAGCTGATCTTCTGTTCCATGGAGCCATATGTGGTGTACTCTGGAAAGTAAGCCCTGGCATGTTATGGGTTCACTTCACTGAGTCAGGAGCCATTTTAACAAGGGTTTCTTTATTCATGGCCAACAGCACTCAGGTAGCTGTGAGACTCCCTTTTCAACTCCCTCTCAAACCCTGCCCATCTCTAGCTATGTGTAACAGTGATATCCTGGACAGAAGATGAGTGACAGCTTAACCCTTAAAGGCATACAATCCCACATCTCCTCTTTCAAAACAGAAAACACAATCCATTTTGACCAGCTGCAGTATATATACAAGAATTCAAATGTCAATTAATTGATCCTTTTCAGTGGTTACCAAATTAGAAGTCTTAAGTTATTCTGTTAAATAAGAGCTTAGCTTCCAAAAGCCCATGTTTCAAAGGAGGTACTGTAATTCCAGATGAGGATTAGCATGGCCCTGGCACATGTTGTTATGTTTCTGGTGTTACTCATACCAGAAATAGCAACTGGGCACATGTTCCCAGAATTTTTGGTACTGTAAAATCACAAACCAGCCATAAAGATATTATTTGGCAAATGTGTAATATCTTTGTGGCTGGTTTGTATGACACTGTAATAGAGAGACAGAGGCTCCTGTTACTTTAAGAGAAAAGTGCAGCAGGCCACCAGTGCAGTGTGGGCAGGTAGCTAAGCAAAAACTTTCCACAGTGCAACAAGCAGCTAAGGGACAAGACTCCAGGCAGCCAGGGGGCAAAGGCTGCACGTTTGCTGTGTGGGCCGGCAGCAAAGGAGCACAGGCTGATTTATTAATCAAAGGGTATGGCTGGGGAGTCACATGACCAGAAGGGGTGGTGCTTTGAGGCATATAAACCCAGGGCCTGAGGCAGCGTGGGCAGTCTGGCCCTGAATGCTGCAGGGAGAGGAGCTCCTGGGGTAGATGGCTATAGGAAACAGGCCAGAGGCATCAAAGCTACCTGAGAGGGCTTCAGGGAGAACGCTTAAGGGGGAGGTATGACTCTTGGTGTGCCACTGACCCAGAGTGAGGAAGAACTTCTAGCTGGGAAACACTTTTGCTTTTGTTTGTGTTGTATGTAAGTTTATCATAGAAAGTCAGGGTTGGACGGGACTTCAAGAGGTCATCTATTCTAACTCCCTACTCGGAGCAGGACCATCCTCAACTAGATCATTTCAGCCAGGGCTTTGTCAACCTGGGCCTTAAAAACCTCCAAGGATGAAGATTCCACCAACTCTCTAGGTAACTTGTTGCAGTGCTTCACTACCCTCCTAGTAAGAGACTTTTTCTTAACAACCAACTTAAATCTCTCTTGCTGCAACTTGAGAACATTGCTCCTTGTTCTGTCATCTCTCACCACTGAGAACAGTCTAGCTCCATCCTCTTTGTAACCACCCTTCAGGTAGTTAAAGGCTGCTATCAAATCCTCCCTCACTCTTCTCTTCTCTTCTCCAAATTCAATATGCTCACTTCCCTCAGCCTCACCTCATAAGTAATGTGCCCCCTCCCCCCCACCATATTTGTTGCTCTCTGCTGGACTCTCTCCAACTTGTCCACATCTTTTCTATAGTGGTGGACCCAAAACTAGACACAATACTCCAGATGTGGCCTCACCAGTGCTGAATAGAGGGGAATAATCACTTCCCTTGATCTGCTGGCAATACTCCTACTAATGCAGCCCATTATTACCATTAGCCTTCTTGGCAAGAAGGGCACACTGTTGACTCATTCAGCTTATTGTCCGCTATAACCTCCAGATCCTTTTCTGCAGAGCTGCTGCCCAGCTAGTCAGCCCCCAGCCTGCACCGGTGCATGGTATTGTTCCGTCCTAAGTGCACATGTCCTTGTTGAACCTCATGAGATTTCTATTGGCCCAATCTTCCAATTTGTCTAGGTCACTTTGAATCCTAACTCTACCCTCCAATGTATCTACTACTCCCCCCAGCTTGGTGTCATTCTTAAACTTGTTAAGGTGCACTCTATGCCATCTTCCAGATCGTTTGAAGATATTGAACAAAACTGTCTCTAGAACCAACCCTTGGAGCACTCCACTTGATACCAGCTGCCAGCTAGCCATTGAGCCATTAATAACTATGCATTGAGCCTGACAATCCAGCCAGCTTTCTATCTACCTTACAGTTCATTCATCCAGCCCATACTACTTTGGCTTTCTTTCAAGAATACTGTGAGAGATGGTATCAAAAGCCTTGCTGAAGTCAAGGTATATTATATCCACTGGTCTCCCTGTATCTCAGTCATCTCATCATAGAAGGCAATCAGATTGGTCAGGCATGATGACTTGCCCTTGGTGAATCCATGCTGACTGTTCCTAATCACCTTCTTTTTTTCCTGAATGTACTAAGAAATGGATTCTTTGAGGATCTGTGCCATGGTTTTTCCAGGGACTGAGGTGAGGCTGACTGGTCTGTCGTTCCCTGGATACTCCTCCTTCCCTTTCTTCAAGGTGGGCACTATATTTGCCTTTTTCTAACCATCTCTCCCAGTCACAACGAGTTTTAAAAGATAATGGCCAGTGGCTCTGCAATTGCATCAGCCAACTCCCTCGGCGCCCTCAGATGAATTGCATCTGGCCCCATGGACTTGTACATGTCCAGCTTTTCTAAACAGCCCCTAATCTGTTCTTTCACCACTGAGGGCAGCTCACCTTCTCCCCAAACTGCTGCCTGGTGCAGTCGTCTGGGAGCTGACCTTGCCTGTGAAGACTGAGGTAAAAAAGGCATTTTCATTTCAGCCTTTTCCTCATCATCTGTCACTAGGTTGCCTCCCCTATTCAATAAGGGACTCAGTGTTTCCCTGACCTTCCTCTTGTTGCTTGCTTGTAGAAACCCTTTTTGCTACCCTTCATATCCCTTGCTGGTTGCAACTCCAATTGTGCTTTAGCCTTCCTAACTTCATCCTGGCAGGCCCAAGCAGTACTCTTATACTCCTCCCAAATTGTTTGTCCAAGCTTCCACATCTTGTAAGCTTCCTTTTTGTGCTTCAGCTCACCGAAGAGTTCTGGTTTCTTGCCACATTCGTTCTTCTTCCTGCATATCAGGTTGGTTTGTTCTTGTACCCTCAGTAAGGTTTCTTTAAAATACAACCAGCTCTCCTGGACTCCTTTCCCCCTCAGACTGGCCTCCCAAGGGATCCTGCCCATCAGTTCCCTGAGGGAGTCAAAGTCTGCTTTTCCGAAGTCCAGGGTTCATACTCTGCTGCTCTCCTTTCTTACTTTTGTCAGGATCCTGAGCTCAATCATGTCGTGGTCACTGCTGCCCAACTTGCCATCTACTTCTACATCCCCCACCAATTCTTCCCTGTTTGAGCAGTAGGCCAAGAAGAGCATGGCCCCTAGTTGGTCTCTCCAACACTTGAACCAGGGAGTTGTCTCCAACGCTCTCCAGAAACTTCCTGGATTGCCTGAGCACTGCTGTATTGCCCTCCCAGGAGATGTCAGGGTGATTGAAATCACCCGTGAGAAGCAGGGCCTGTGATCTGGAAACTTCTGCTAGTTGTCTGAAGAAAGCCATCTACCTCATCCTCCCGGTCTGGTGGTCTATAGCAGACCCTCACCATGACATGACCCTTGTTGCTGTCCCCTCTGACCTTAACCCAGATACTTTCAACAGGCCTATGTCTATTTTCATACTGGAGCTCTGAGCAATCGTACAGCTATTTTACATACAGTAGGACTCCTCCTCTTTTCCCTTCCCTGTCCTTCCTGAACAGTTTGCACCCATCCATAACAATGTTCCAGTCATACAAGCTCCCACCAAGTCTCTGTTATTCCAATCATGTCATAGTTCCTTGACTGTGTAAGGACTTCCAGTTCTTCCTGTTTCCCAGGCTCCATGCATTCATGTACAGAAACCTAAAGGAACTAGCCAATCTTCCTAGTTTCTCAGAAAGAATGAGGAGGCTTCCTGTGTTGCCTCCTCCTGCTTTTGCTTCCTCCAGGTCCCTCCAGATCCCTCACTTACCTCAGGGCTTTATTCTCCTTCCCCCATCAAACCTAGTTTGAAGCCCTCCTCACTAGGTTAGCAAGCCTGTCTGTGAAGATGATCGTCCCTCTCTTTGTCAGGTAAATCCTGTCTCTTCCCAGCAATCCTTCTTCTTGGAACAACATCCCATGATTAAAGAAGCCAAATCCCTGCTGGTGATGCCATCTGTGTAGCCATGCACTGATCTGGAGGATGCATCTGCTCCTACCAGGGCCTTTTCCCTTGACTGGAAGGACTGAGGAGAACACGATCTGTGCCTCTGTCCCCTTCACCCTTGTGGCCATTGTCCTGTAGTCAATTCTTGATCTGCTCAGGTCACCTCTAGCAGCATCATTGGTGCCCACATGAGTTAGCAGCATGGGGTAGTAGTTAGAGGATCAGACAAGTCTTGGTAATCCTTCCATGACATCTCAGATTCAGGCTTCAGGCAAGCAGCAGACCTCCCAGGACAACAAGTCAGCCTGGCAAATGGATCCCTCCATCCTGCCCAGAAGGGAGTCTCCAACCACCACTACCTGTTGGGCTTCTTTGTGGCAGTGGTCTCAATCCTCCTCACCTTGGGGATTCCTAGCCTGGCCTCTTCCTCCAAAAGAATGCTCTCCTCCTCCTGTTTTGCTAGGGCTGCATATCTGTTCTCCAGGCAAACCACTGCAGGTGAGGATGATGATTTCTTCTTGCTGCCAGAAGATACAAGCTTCCAACTTCCACCTTCCTCCCTCTTTCTCTTCTAGCACCACCTCTGGAAGTCCTCCCTCCACAGCCCTAGAGGTTTCTTCCAGCATGGAACTGATGAAGTCCTCATGGAGGAGGATGCTTTGGAGCCTTTCTACCTCCTCCTGTAGCTCTCTTGCCTGTCCCTGAGGAACATCACCAGAAGGGACCACTTATGTCTCAGGCTCTCCCCAACCTGGCTGACACTGGAAGGAATCTGCAAGTCACAGTCTGCACAGCACCAAACCAGGGCCTGGGTGGAAACCTCAATGGTGTGTGGGGCTGCCTGGACAGACACCTCACAGGTGGAAGCAGAGGAAGACCTGGAAGTGGCAGTGGCTCTGGTATTGTGACATCCTCCAGCTATGTCTCTGGGTCTTCTAATCTGCTGCCTCTCATTTTGTGCCTGTTTTTCCAAGCAGACCTTCCAGAGCAAACTCCTCTGTAGCTGGACTGTTTACAGTTCCTATATCTGAAGTGTTCCCTTTTCCCTGGCATACAAGGTTCTTTGTGTAAATCTTTTATTAGATCAACTCAAATAGTTGGAAAAGTTCTTCTTAGCAAGATTTCAGGTATAAATAATAGGCCCGTGTGAAATGGCTAGTATTTGCTTCAGATTCAGATTTGGCCAATTCAGGGGACAGTGATTTGATTCAGTGATTCGAATCACTGTCCCAATTTTGATTCGGGGGGGGAGGGGGGGGATGATCCCCGCTGGCCCCCAAAGCTCTCCAAAGATTTGGAGAGCTTTGAATCAATTCAGACATCTAAATTGGTCCCCCGATTCAATTCGGATTTGAAGATTTAGCCACCGAATCTTCTCCATATCAAATCACCACCCAAAGCTTTGCACAGCCCTAATAAATAACCTTTTGTCAAGCTAAGGAAGCATCTGCAGTTGGTGTGTGCTCTTCCTGAATGGAATTAAGTAGTAAGGAAGCCAGAGGCCTGTATGTATACAAGAAATATCAGATTTACCCACAGAACCTTGTCTGCCTATGTCCTTAGATTAACATGGCTACAACCTATACCCTTTTCCCTACAACCTCATACCTCTCAGCAAGTTTACAGTGAAGGAATGTGAGAGAAAATTTCCAAGCAAACATCCTCGCACTCTGGACTCTAGTTAAAACAAGGGGCTTAAGTTTTGGTCTAGCTGTTGAGTTTTAGTTCCTGCAATAAAACTATGTAGTTAGTCAGTCCTAATTAAATATATTTATATATAAAAGAAACTTGTCTTTCAGGCTCCCCTTTAAAGAGAGGGGCAGCAAACTGACCTGCAAAACGACTAGCAAGCTGTCTTGTTTGTTTCTCCCTTTTTGCTGCTCCCCTGGTCACTTGGACTGCCTCTTTATATACCTCTCCTGGGCCTGGACTGGCTAGTAGGGCTGTGCGAAATTTCGACAGGTGTTTAGTTTTGAAACTGTTTCAACGTGTTTTGAGCTCAAAACAGCTAAATTGAAATGAAATGAAAGGCTCTGAAATGAAAGAAGGGCACTTGAAACGTTTTGAGTTTCGAAGCTGGGCTTGCTTGCAGCTAAACAGAAACTAAGGAGAGGGAGGAGGAAGGACTGTTCTAATATTGACATGTGTAGCTGGGCAGTGACTGTGATCCTTTCCTGAGGTCCCTTACAATCCCAGTGCTCTGGGGGAGGGACAGAAGAACAGCATAAAAAGCATTGTTTGAACTGAGCTTTCTCTGAGCCTTCACATTTACGAGTAATACGAGTTTTGCTCTGAACAGCTTGAGGTGCAGTTTCCCAGAAACCCCTGCACCTATCTCCTTGAAACCTGGCAGGCTTCATGGCCTTAGCGGGCGCTACCATGCCTGCTGTTTTCATTTGAATCAGGAAAGAAACAACAAAGTTATAGGCATTTTTGTGATTCCCCATGATAGCCTATGGGCGAAGTGTCGAAACAGCTTTGACGAAACGAAATGGAACAGTGCTTCAAAACAGCAAAATGAAATACTGTTCCTTTAAAACGGCGAAATGGGAGCTGAAATGAAATGGTGCTGTTTTGCACAGCCCTACTGGTTAGGCCCCTTTATTGGGGCCCTTTGTCGCACCCAGGCAGCAATCAATCAGCAATTGGTCCACTCAGCTACTCAGAGCACACACCCAAGCACAGGCAGCCACCAAACAGCCCTCAGCAAAGCAAGCACACAGGCAACCCTGACTCAGGTACCCTCCCAGAATAGGTTCTGGTACCTGGTGCCTCTTCCCCTTCCTCTGCTTGCTCCCAGCAAACTGCTGGCAAACTGTCTTGTTTGCTTCTCCCTGTTTGCTGCATAAGACCAGAGGAACAGGTGGTGGCAGCTACGGGGGTGGTATGGGGCCACATGGGCACCTAAGGGGAACCAAGCAAAGAGCCCAGGAAGAGTCAGAGACCCCAGGGGGCTGGAGTAAAGTGAGATACAAGGTCAGGGGCCTGGAGAGCAAGACAGGGCCAGGGGCCCAGGTTACATGTATGCAAGATGGACCTTGGCTCTTCGCCCCCAACCCTAAGGCAGTGGCCTGGGGCTAGGGGCGCAGCCAAAGTAAAAGGGCCAAGACCAGGAAGGTTGAAGCCCAGGCAAAGGTTTGAGGCCTGAGGGGTCAAGGGCTGTGTTGGGGCAGGAGGAGACCTCAGAATTGATACTAAGTAACACCTGTGAGGCATGGGCATGACTATGGGGGCAGCAGGAGGTCATGATAATTGCCCGTAAGGTACCTCATGCTTTAAGGCATGGATAGGACCAAAGGGGCCACTGTCTAGTGCCAGAGAGGCAAGACTGGTGCCATCTCAGCCTCTGAAGCAATAGACAGTTGAGAGACTGAGGGTCTGTCTGGGACCCTGGAGCAGCCTCCCTACATACTTTAAGATCAAGGCATTGCTAGCAACATAGAAAAGGGAAGGTACTCTGAGAAGCCAGAGTGGGGCAGGAGTCACTTGGCCACCTGGGGGCATCATGGCCACCACTGGGGCCTGGTCCTGTTGCATGCATCATAACTTTAATGTGTGGCATATCATACAGGGACTGCCCCAGGGCTCAGTCCCTGGACAGTCCCTACCATTTGACAGACAGCCCTAGAGTTCAAGCCCTGGGCCATCCCAATCTCCTATCAGCTGGCAGGGACTGTCCTGGGGTTTGAGTCCTGAGGCGGTCCCTGCTAGCTGGTGATCAGCTGATTAGGGTGGACCTGGGGCTGAAATTCAGTTCATTCTTCTACAACTTCCATACTGCTGCCAGGTTCTTTGACTGGAAATTCAAATGTGCAGGGGTTGGAGTCCCTCCATGCAGCCTGCTGTCTTTTTACTATATAGGTGATGCTTTAAATCGCATAGTCTTTGCTGTGGTTCTAAGTTACTGGCACCATGTTTCATGCCCAGTGCTCTGTGCAACAATAAAAGGACTCTATTTGTGCTGTAACAAGCTAGAACTTTATTTGAAGTGCCATGTGCTGCTGCTTGCAGCCATGAGGTGTATTGTCTGTTCAGAGCTATTCCAAAATTCATCAAGCACATAGAGCTTCCTGGTGTCACTTTCTAAGTCATTCATACTACAACTTGTGTTTCAGCCTGTAGGAATCTGCAGTCTGCTACACCATCCACCTACCAACTTTATAGTAGGGGGTGGACTGAATTGAAATTAAGTGACTGTAGCAGAGAACTAAGATGTGCCTGCTCGTTTAAGGGCAGAAGCAGCCTGGCCAGGGAGCCCTGCAGGTGAGGCAGAGCTCCACAGCTGCCAGTTGCCTAAGCAGCAGCCTAATGGGGGTAATTGATGAGCACCTGAATGCGGTCAGATGACTGGAAGGAGGTAGGGCCCTGGGGACATATACACTCAGTGCTAGAGCTAGCAGGGTCACTCTCTCTCTGGGAACTGCCCAGGGCAGGAGCTTCTGCACAAGAGAGCTGCCTGAGACTGTCCTTGTACTGCCTACAAGAACAGTAAAGCTCCAGGAGCCCCAAGGTACCCAGGACTAGGAGATGCACTATCCTAGGGGTGGAAGATTTGCCTTTGCACTGCCTTCATTGTGAGAGTTATGTTGTAACCTAGGTGCCTGTGTTTTTGTTGCTTTTGCCCGGTGGTTTGGTATGAGGCTGTAGGGGAGGTGGAGGCCTCATTACTGCCCAGAGAAAGGGGCACACAACTTGGGTAGAGCCCAGAACCAGGGGGGTGCAGACACAGGGACTGGAGGGCAGGTGCCAGGGAGGTGCAGAGAGACAGGCAGCAGCGGAATTGGAAAGAGGCACAGAGAGACAGGTGTAGGAGAGCCTGGTGCCAGAGGGGTGCAGAGACACAGGGGCTGGAGGGCCCAGCACCAGAGGGGCACACAGAGGTGACAATAGTAGTATAAGTCCTGCAAGGCATGGGACATGGTAAAGGGAAGCTTGGAGCTGTGTAATATTCTCTGGGTATTTGGGCATTAAAAGGGCAGCCTCTCACCTTGAAACAACTCTTTTGTTAAAACAAAGGCGTGGCAGGAAAGTCAGGTGGGCAGACTGCCCTAGACAGGTGGGCAGGCCAACATTGTGACCAGCCTCGAAACAACCCCTGTCACAGTGGCTTTTTAGGGAAAGTTTTGTAAAGTTTCAGCCTGAGGCAGAGGCCTTGGACAGCCCCCTTCACCCCAGGAATGCATGAGTGGGGTCTAGGCAGCCTTCTGACCCATCCAGCCAACTGGGGTCTTCAGCCCCCACTACGGAAATCCTGGGGAAACTCCATGAACTTGCCACTGAGGCATACTGATCTGGGCAATAACTCCTGCTCCAAAAGCACTGCAATGCAAGAACGGTGACTGTTTTATTTACATCCTCCTGGCAGTGTATGTGTGGACACCTCTGAATTGTGACAATTGCAAGTTGGTTCTCAATTAGTAACATTCCTGGAATGGTTTGATTGTTATGCATGTCTTATTCCTGGGTGCCAATGTGGCTGAGGTTGCTGCAAGGCAGTGCATTGTAGAATACCTGGAGCATGGCCCTGTCCACTTGCCATGGAATGCTCTAGCACAACAAGCATACAAGACATTATTTGAGATGTTCCAGAAGAAAACAATACCCCATTCCTCCAGATACACTTTCAGCAGCTTTTGTCATGAGTTAGGGGTCATGTATATCCATACACACCTATCTTGCTGTGGGATAAAAAGATTTGTCCCACAACAAAAGTGTGACAAATGTGACTTCTGTTCATATCTCTGTTATTGAGAATGTGAATGCTATTATGAGTCAGAACTTTGTTTGACTTTGTTTCCAGCTCCTAGATTTTCTATGTTTGCATGCTAGTTTTAAAATTTCCTCTAGTACCTTTTGGCACCTTCCTGTATAAACACTTATTAGATTACTTTAATCACATCCCAAACTTCTCTTTAATAAGCTCAATAGATAGAGTCTTTTTGGTCTCTCAGTATAAGCTGTGTTTTCTAGATTTCACATGTTTCTTGTAGCTCTGATCTGAAACTTTCCAATTTTTTCAATATTCTTTTCCTGCAGGTATGACCTCTGTGTCACAGCTCTAAATGGTGCTCTGTACACTATAGGAGGGGCAGCTTTTCGATTTGACATGGAAACAGATGAATGGACCCAAATAGATGAAGAGTCCTTGACCCGGAAGTTCTTCATGGGGTGTAGCACTGTGAATGGACAAATTTATCTTCTTGGACAGAGAAAAGGGACCAGTGCTATCCCCAACACAGTGCTCTTTGACCCTTACACTGACACCTGCCAGGTGGTAGATAATAATCTCCCTTGCCCACTTCCTATTCATGGCTGTGTCTCTGTACAAAAATTTGACGTGTGGACTTCAGGAACCCAGGACCCTGGAAGTGGATCTAACTACTCTAAGTATTTTAGAGCTTGTAAGGCTTAATGTTTGTTCATTGTAAAACTTGTAGGATTTTAAAATAACATTTATTTCTCTCTTGATTTTTGTCGTTTTTCTGTATGGAAAACAGTCATAGGATGATATAGTTGAGGATGGTCCTCCTTTGAGCAGGGGTTGGACTAGATGACCTCCTGAGGTCCCTTCCAACCCTAATGATCTGTGATTCTATCATCTTTTGTCCTCAAAGAACCAACATGGTGTAGAGAGTTTATGACTTTTTCATCAAACCATCACCAGTAATGTCAACATGATTAACTGAGTGGTTTGACTGTGAATCCATCAACTCAGGAGCCTTGGTAGGGGTCTCATTGTACTTTGAGGAAAGCATGTGAGCATTTGGTAGGATTTGAGACTTTTTTTTATTCATGACAGCTTCCATCATTTTCCTCCTGGCTTTCAATGTCATGTATAAAGTAGGTATAACATAGGTTTTAGGATGATACTGAGAAAATCATTTAGACTAAAGCTATTAGTGCTTCAATCTGATAGCAGATACTGCAGCTTGTTGGGAATTGTTAGTAGACTCTGTTTCTGTTTCCCCCAAAATGTTATTTCATTGAGACAATATATTAATGACATGACTTGAATTCAAACAATTTTGGGAAAAGAAAACTGAAATTGTGCGAATGTCCTTATCTGATATTATTGAACTAGAAAAAGTTTTGAACTGAAATGATTTATTGTAAAGAAATACTAGTACATTAAGACTAAAATTATTACAAAGGAAAAATGGTTAAATCTGAAATATTTCAAGATTATGAAAACAAAGCTTTCCATTGACCTGAACCATTTTTTTTTTTCTCTGATTTTTTTTGTTTTGCAAAAGTTGTTGAGATTTTGACTTCTCATGGTTTGGGAAAAGGGAACACTTTTTTCATATCTTAAAAAATTATTGTGGGATTGTAGCAGCATTAAAATTGTACTCACCTGAAGGGATAGGATGGGCTGCCCTGCAGAAGGACTGAAAGTGAAGAGAGGGGGAGAGAGGGTTTGTCCTAGTAGGGACACTATTTGAGGAGGAGTGAAGCTGCTTTGGAGGCAACCCTCTTCGAAGTGGGAGGAGTGATATAACCCGGGCAGGAGTTTTGAATGAGAGGAACCTTAGCAAAAGCCCAGGAAGAGTCCTGGCCTGGAATGGGCTGAGACGGCTTGTTTAAAAGGGGGAGCAGTTTATCCCAAGGAAGAGACAAGGAAGAGAGAGAGTGGGCCTCATGATGGCCATCCATCAGAGAGCCCCTGTCTGAGCCCTGGAGAGGTAGCAGGTAGAGGCTGCACTGGAGATAGAAACACTGCCAGGGCAGGCACAAGAGAGGATGCGCCTGTCAGGAGACCGCAAGCCTGCGAAGACCATCCCCTCCTACAAGCCCCCATGTGATGTGGGTGAGCACAGGAGGGGTGGGGGGCACAGGACCAGTGGCAGACTGCCCTGGTTTTCCCCGTGAGTGAGAAGGCACCTGGGGAGGGGCACACTCAGTGTGCCTGGGGCACACTGGGCTAGAGGGGGCAGGGAACTGCTCCAGCCCCCCAGGAGCCCCAGTGCAGGCAGAGCCCAGGGAGGGGGCTGCCTTTGCTGGGTGGTGTGAGGCTGTGCTGGGCAGGGGGACTGCTGCAGCCCAGTCATTGCTCCCTGCTGTGCCAGGGGATGAGGTTTGGGGCAGGAATTAGGGATCACAGGGGAGGAACCTGCTGCACTGAGACCCCTGAAGCTTATGTGAGGGATGCCAGCAGTGGGGACCCACCTATGGCTCCTGTGCCAGGGCCACAGAAGCAGTCCTGTTTCCTGAGAAACCAAGCCAGGGGCAATGTACACAGGGTCCTCATAGTTACCCTGTTACAAATTATAAACCAAGTATTTAAATAAGTTCTTGATGGTTTATTAGTTGGTGTATCAATTCATTTATTTATTTGGTTTCTTATTTATTTGGTTCCTTATTTAGTGTGGGTAATTTGTATGCCTTCCCCTGGTGTAAGGTGTATCAGAGAAGCATTAACCCTTAAGCCACCATCACTGGGTTATGTTTGTGTAACATTAATTGCTTTATTGTATTAGTTATATGTTATCTTGTAAATAATTAAATTCTGTAAATAGTTTTGTAACAGTCTGCAAGGTTGATTGTCAGGGAAGGCTCTCCACTTGGGGACCCTGCAGCAGCTACCCAGGGAGCTAGCTGAGCAGGGCCACCAGCTAACGGGTACCCCAGGATCCCACTATTTAGGTGAGGGCGTGGGTAGCGTTGCACCCAGCGTTACAGGATGGTATAACAAGGAGCCTATGGCTCCTGTTACTTTGAAAGCTGTTTAGTGCTTTTTTACTCTCTTAGGCAGCCAAATAAAGGTTACCTGCAAAGAAATAGGCAGTGAGAGGGCAGAATCTGAGAGTGTCTATTACTGTACTAGTTGCATAGCAATAGTATGATAGGACAGAGCCTATCTAAACAAGAGAACCACTGCTATAGGAGTTAGGATAGCAACACCAAGCTGGCCATTAGAATTGAGAGAGAGGCAGCTGTGCCAAGCTAGCAAGCCACCTGATCAGAAATGGGTGAGGTTTGAGGGAATATAAGGTAGGACCGAAGCCACAGCAGTCAGTCTGGCTCTGGAAGCCACAGAGAGAAGAGCTGTAACACTTGCTGAGATATGGACACAAAATGGGAACTGGAGAGTAAGAAACTGAGCCCTTGCAGGGAGTGGAGACTTAGGATGAAGGTGATTTGGTATGCAGCCAGTGAGCTATGGATTTTGTGTTACAGCCAGGGTGCTCATGTTTTGTTCTGCAGTTTAAACCAGTGGTTTGGATTTGGGACTACAGGGGTGGTTTGGAGGTCCTATTAGTGCCCAAGGGGCATGTGAGTGCTGTGAGCCTTGTCAGGGGTCAGGTTCAAGGCATTGACAGGGCCAGAGCGACCCTTGTAGGGCAGAGACAGGGGCCAGAGTGACCACCATTGTCCTAGAGCAACAAGTGTACCCCTTCTGTCTCAAAGTTTCAGCTCATGTACCCCTTTATATATTTTTTCTTGTTTTTAAGAGGGGGGGGGCAGATCAAAGCCTTGTAGTGAGGGAGGAAGCGGGGCAGGCACTGCTTCAGCGAGGCATGGGATGGAACTGCAAAAGGCTTATCTGGGGGGGGTGCCTAGTGTTGAGGGGAAGAGGCAGCTCCTGTCACTGCACCCTGGAAGGACATGGTGGGTGTGTGCCTCTGGATCTGCATGTGCGTTGAGGGTGGGCTGCTGCTGTTTGGGGGGGGGGGGGGCAGATTGAGGCCCCAACAGTGGGGCTGGGGCAGGGGCTGCCCAGCCGGAACAGGGCACGGGACTGAGCTGTGTGGAGGGGGGCTGCCACTGCTGCATGCACCCTGGGGGGCGTGTGCCCCCAGATCTGTGTGTAGGGCGAAGGTGGGCTGGGGTGCTGGGCTCTTCCTGGCAGGGAACAGGGCTGGGCTGGGCTGTGTGGTGCTTGGGGCAGGTGGTGGCCATGCTGGAAAGGGGATTGGGGGGGCGACAGTGAATTTTGGGGTGGCTACAGCCCCCCCTGTAGTCCCGCTCCTGTAGGGCCCCATGGTGAGGGAGGGAGTGGGGATGGGGCTGGAGCAAGGGCTGGTGCTGCCCAGTTGGGGTGGAACATGGGATGGACCTGTGAGCGGCTTGTCTGGGAGGTGGGGTTCACGGCCCACAGGAGGGTATCGGGGGTGCATGCCTTGGATCTACATGAGGGGTGTGGGCGGGCTGGGGCCAGGGCTGCACCGGGCTCTCTCTGGTGGGGGCTGGGCCAGGCTGTGCTTGGGGCAGGTGGTGATGGGGCTGCAGCCACCCCAAAATTTGCCATTTATCCCTCCACACACACACACACACACACACACACACACACACACACACACACACTCCCTGTGCAGCCTGGCCCAACACCCCGACTGGGAAAAGCTTGGTTCTGCCCCAGCCTGCAGCCTCCTGCAGCCTGCTTGCCCCATGCAGATCTGGGGGCACATGTCCCCCATGTCCTTCTGGGGTGCAGTGGCAGGAGCCACCCCCCCACACACACCCTCTGGATGAGCTGCTCACGGCTCTGTCCCATGCTGCACCCTGGCTGGGCAGTGCCTGCCCCTGCTCCAGCCCCAGTGCCAGCCCCACTCCCTCCCCCACAACAAACTTTCCAGCTGGACCTGGCTGCTCTCCAAGTGGCCAGGCTGCACTGTTGGCCACCTGTGTGCTGAACGCACACATGCGTTGCATCCCCCCTACAGCCCTTTTAAGTACCCCTACGGGTACATGCACCTCCGGTTGACAACCATTGCCCTAGAGGGTTGAGAATCAGGTTTGGGGACCCATAGCCCAGGAGGGATGAGATCAGCCTAGAAGGGCAGAGAACAAGGGCCAGGGGCCCAGCTGCCCAGAAGGGAGAATTATAGGGAATAGAGGCCCAGAGAAAGAGATGCAAGGGCCATGTTCCTGATATACTAACAAGTGAGCGGGCTGGAGCCCAGAAGCCAGGTCTGGAACGGTGGGCCTTGGCTAAGGGACCAGCTAGAACGGAGGGGCGGAAGCTGGAAGACCAAAGCCCCAACAAGGGACGCTTGAGGTAGCCTAATGACTTTGAGAACAAGAGTCCAACTGTAGTAGTGATGATGCATAACACCTGTAAGGGAGGTTGGGGGCCATGATTAGCCCATAAGGGAACAGGTGTCCTGGAGCACGTACAGGTGTAAAGGACCACCTAAGTGTGAGGACTGTAGTGAATCTAGCAGTGAATCTTTGAATGCGAATCAAATAGCTAGAAGCTTAAAACGTTCCAAATCAATTTGGAGCATCCGAATTGATTCAGAAGAGATTTGGCAATTTAGAAGGCGGTCTTTATGGGGAAACAGAAATTTAGAAGAGGGAGGGGGAGCAGTGGGGGAAGGACTGACATCTCTAGCTGGCCAGTGAGTGTGATTTCTCCCTGACTGCCCTTCCAATTGCAGTGCCTGGGGGCAGGACATAGAAACAGCATAAAAACCTCTGTCTGCAGGCTTTTCTGTCCCTTTTCTGAGCTGTTTCTGCCTGAGCAACAGCATCTCAAAGGTACTGTGGTTACTGGCCTGGCTTCCTAGTCAGTGGCCTGCTACTTTTTGCTGTTAGAAAGAATTGGATCGGATATAGCTGAGCTTAGCTTAGCATCTCTCTACTTTACTGCTTATCCAATTAATTTCTTTCCATTTGTTTGTTTTCTTGATGATCCCAGGCTTGCTATCTGCCAGCGCTGCCGAAGGCAGATCAGCCAGGGCAAGGAGGTGAAACACTTCACCACCATGGCAATATTGCTGCATTTCAGGAGGCAGCACCCCCTTGCCCTTCTTCCTGTTCAACCTGGCACCAGTATGAGTGTGCCCAAAGGGAAGACCTCCGCTTGCTTCAAAGCCTCCGTTCCCCCAAAGCATAGGCAATGGGAGGAAAGCCGCAGACAGAGCGGGGCGCATTCCTAAGTCGAATGAGATCACTCGGAGCATTGGGGAGGTGCTTGCTCTGGATAGCCAGCTCTTCTCCCTTGTTGAGCGGCCAGGGTTTAGGCAGCTCATGGTGCTTGTGGCCCCATCTTACCAAGTGCCCACATGCAGCACCTTTAGCAGGACGGTGGTGCTTTCCCTGTATGAGGCATGCAGGGAGTACTTGAGGGAGGAGCTGCACAAGACAGGGCCACAGGTAGCTTTGCACTTCACCTCGGACATCTGGAGCAGCCAGGGTAGTGATCACACCTGCCTCTCCCTCACAGGGCACTGGTGCAATCAGTCAGGCTGTCAGTGGGCTCTTCTCCAAGCTGAGATGCTGGATGAGTCCCACGCAGCAAGGGAGATCATGGTGGCCATGAACCGTGTGGTAAAGGGGTGGCTTGTTAAGGAGGCCGAGATCAACCACGGGTTCATGGTCACCAACAATGGGGCCAATATGGTCAAGGCCGTCCATGATGCCAACTTTGTTGGCATCTGCTGTGTGGCACACAAGTTCCATCTTATAGTCAGAGATGCCTTGGAGGGAGACAGGGCTGCTGGTTATGGTGCTACCACCATTACTACTACAAGCCAGCTGATTTCAAAATGAAGAAAGGTGGTGGGCTACTTCCACCACAGCATCAAGGGGGGCAAGATGCTTTGGGGGAAACAGGTACACCTGAGCATCCCGCAGCACAAAATCATGCAAAATGTGGAGACTCAGTGGAACTCCACATACCTGATGCCCAAAAGGCTGGTGGAGCAACAGAAGGCTACCCATGAGATGGCCTTGCTTGGGGAGATCAGGATCAGTGGCCCCCTGAACAGAGCTGAGTGGGATACCATCTCCCAGATCTTGGTGGACCCTCAGTGCTGGTGATGCCCTCCTTAGCCAGTTGATCCCTGTAGTGAGGGAACTGGAGAACCAAATGTTGAAGTTCCAGGTGATCAATGTTCCTGGCTGGGGCAAGCCGCTGTCACCATATGTCTAGGAACTGGTGAGGCAGCTGAAGTAGGGCATCAGGAGATGGCTGAATCTCTTGTGGCTCAGTATGGTCCACATACTGCTGGGCATGTGTGACCCAAGGGTGAAGGGGAGCATGTGCACTGGCAGCACCAAAACCCTTGATCACTGCACACAGGTGCTGGTCAACAAAGTCAGGGACACAGAAGGGCAGAGGTGACGGGATGTGGAAGAGGGGGATCCACTTTCCCACGCCAGCACTCCCAGCACCACCACTGGCAGCAGTGCCACCCAGTCTCTGCCATGCCAGCTACTGCCAATGTGGGTCAAGGGCATGGCTTCAATGCTGGGGTCCAAATGCATCAGACCCCAGCCTCAGGTAGGTAGTGCTGAGGTTTCGGTGGCTACCTATCTCACCAAGGATGTGGAGCCACTGGACTGTGACCCCTTGGCCTACAGGGCAAGCCGCAGCTAGATGTGGCAGGATCTGGCCATGGTTGCCCGGCAACACCTGTCTTGTCCACCAACCAGTGTTCCAAGTGAGAAGGTGTTCAGCATTGCTGGGGATGTTGTGACACCCCACTGCACCTGTTTGGATGCTGGTTTGGTGGAGCACCTGGTGTTCTTGAAAGTGAACCTTCTGCTGCTACGGTTCCCCAAGCTCCACCTGCAGATGGACTGAGTGCCACCCACCTCACTCCATCTGTGCCTATTTTCTTTTTCACTTAAAAAAAACAAAAACAGTAAATGCCCCACTCTCAGCTGGAGAGCGCACTCACTGCATCACCAGCCATCAGCGGAGGAACATGTCCCTGCTGAGCCTGCTCCCCTGACAGAACGAACTTGGAGGTACGGGCTGGGGCTCTGGGGAAGGAGGCGGCGTCAGGTCCTGGGCATGACCACTATAACTGCGCCCTGCCAGGGTAGGGAGGCCTGGTGAGACTGCTGGCGGCGCGGCAGCCCCATAAATGTGAGGACCAATGATCCCTTGGTGAAACGTGGGTAGGAGGCACCATATGTAGCAGTGCAGGTAAAAATGCAGAGGTACCTGGGGAGTCAGATGTTCGGCAGGTTGAAGTGTGTCAGAATTTCACTGTCTAATCTATATTGAGTCTATGAGTTTCTGTACCTAGGAGGCCGATGTTAAGTTCATAGACCCGGCTGTGAAAAGTGGTTTGTAAATAGTTCCCTCTCAGAATCAGGCCTGAGAGACTGGAGGCAGAGTGGGGTTTTTTTGGTGAGGAATCTGCCCCCACAGGTAGTTGGGTATTGTTGTCTTTGATAGATTATGCTGTGCAGTTTGTGGGGGTACTGGAGATAGTTGGCAGGTTTTGTGTTTTGAGCTGTAGGAAGTTGGCTTCAATTCTGGTGATGAGGTTAGGTGCTTGTTTGACTTTACAAACCACTTTTCAGATCCGGGCCTATGAACTGTACTTCATCAGCCTCCTAGGTACTAGGTACAGAAACTCATGGACTTGATATACACAATGGTATTCTGGCACACTGCAACCTGCCGGACATCTGACACCCCAGGTACCTCTGTACTTTCACCTGTGCTGCTACGCTCCGCCCCCACCCCAGCCTGTCCCTCACCCCCTGACACCTTCATTTCCATTTTCACTGACTGGCTTTCTTGCCTGCATTGCATGCCAGGCCAGACTCTGGCTTCTTTACTATTCTCTTCATCCAGGACCAGCAGACATACAACTACAGGTACCAGGTACTTCCTCAGAGTGACAAAGGGTTTTTCAACCCAAAAGCTTGCTAAAATAAATTTCTCTACTTATACAGTTGCCCGACTAAAAAAACACCAGATTGTCTTACCTGCTGCTGTTTATGGTGGTTGACTGAAGTGAGGCTGTAGGGGAGGAGGAGCCTTCACTGGGGCATGCTGCCATGTTGTGCAGGGCCCCAGCACCAGGAAGGGCACATCTGAACCTGCGCATGCACAAGCACACGCACATGCAGCCTCACTGTGCGATTGTGTGTGTGTGTGTGTGTGTGTGTGTGTGTGTGTACCTAACAGACTAGATGCTCCTACTTGAGAGGAAAGAAGGGCCTGACAGTTCAGTTTGTCTATCTTAGATGCTGCTGGTGCTGACTGCTGAGTCACTAAGTTATTTTTACCTGCTGCCGTTCAGTGGACTGGACTGAGGTTGTAGGGGAGGAGGAAGCCTCACTGGGACACACTGCATGTGGCGGGCTAGTAGGGGGTGATCCTGCATTGAGCCACCCACTTCACTGCACCTAACCAAGGCTCTGAGTGCCTCCCTGGGGGTGCCTCATGTCTGGCCGACTTCCTTCCTGGAGCACACCCGCTAGCCTGGAGGTAGTGCTGCCACCACCCAGGGTCTGAAGTGATCTTGGCACTGTGCCCCCTGGAAAACACAGGCCTCGACGTACTTCAAGATCTTGGGATGCTTCCCTCAGTCTGAAGCACAAATAGTAGTCTCCCTTAGTCAGCCAAACCAAGGGGATCCCAAGGCATAATCTAGACCCACTCCCAATAAGTTTCCCACACTAGGTACAAAGGAAAACTTTATTGGTTACAAGGAGTAGGTTTGGAATAGGGTACAGAGTAGAGCAATATCAGAGAAATCCCATAGAGCAAACTGGCATGGCTGGGTAGCCTTTGATCACGCATCTGAGTTACTGCAAGCTATATATCTAGTTAGATCTCCGGTAGCTTACTCACAAGTATCATCCAGAGGCAGGTGGAGAATCCCTCTGGAGGCAGGCAGTTCCTTGATCATGAGTTTCAAGAGAGAGAGTAAATTTCAATGGTCCAGCTTCTGTCTCTCTCTGAGTTTTCATCATGGCCACTGCCCCTCCTTCTGGGCAGTCCTTAACTTATATAGACCTTATAACCTCATTTACCTGGTCATTTACTGTGGCTTAACACACACACGCGACATGAGTTTTGGTTTCAAAACTTTGAGGTGCAGTTTCCCAGAAACCCCTGAAACTATTGCCTTGAAACTTAGCAGAAGCTACAAGTTTCATCTGAATCAGCCAAAAAAATGACAAAGTTATAGGTATGTCATTGATTCCCTATTATACTCTATGGCTGAATCTCCAATGTTCTTCAAATCGGTGCTGAATCTTCTGAAGCTGATTCGACTGAATCGAATCAGAAAAGCGATCCGAATCTCTGAATTGAATCGCTGGCACTGAATTGGCCAAAACTGAATCTGAATCAAATAGTTCTCTATTCGCACAGCCCTATCCACTGGCAAGAGGTCAGCATGGAGCTTGCTGTAGGGCCCTGAGGTAACTTCTCTTTTCCAACTTTGCTAAGAACATCAAGGCATGGCAGGAAGGAGTGAAGGGAGGGTACCTAGAACCAGAGCAGGGCAGGAGCCAAGTGGCCACCGAAGGGTGTCACAGCCGCCCCTGGAACACTGGTCTTATTACAGATGGGGAAACAGTTTTGTATCTAACTCTACTGGAGACAATTCTGCAAATGAGGAAGACCATACCAGCTAATGGCCCACACCACCCCAACTTCCTTCCCTTCTACACAAACTCTGAGCTATTCAAATCCTTTGGCACTTAATACAGCAAGAGTTGGAATAAGTCAAAGAGTTTTCAGAGGAAGAAATCTTGACCCTGCTGGAGTCAGGGTCCTCTA
The DNA here is from genome assembly GCF_030867095.1 of Alligator mississippiensis. NCBI lineage: Eukaryota > Metazoa > Chordata > Crocodylia > Alligatoridae > Alligator > Alligator mississippiensis. Next base: position 11,348,619 of record NC_081839.1, on the reverse strand, counting down.
GCAGCCTGAAGTACTTTGCTCTGCTTCCCATCCTCCCTCATTTTCCTTTCCCCAGCCCTTGAGGTAGTCCCTCTGTGATGCAGTCCACTGCCCAGGAGTCACAGGTCCTGCCCCATGTGGTACCCCACCTTATTAAAGTTATGCTTAAAGTGCAGCGTTGCAAACATTTTCTGAACCACCACCCTAGAATATTGGCTACTTTAGAGGTCTGCAGTCTTGGAAACTCTCATTCACCCACCACATGGCAGTACCTGAATCCCAAAAATGTCTGTGAAGTGCTTCACCACCTGGAGGGAAAGAGAGATGATTGACTTTCTTTCTATCTGGGTTGAGGAGAGCACCCAAAGGTCCCTCCTGTCTGAATTGGCCTGTGTACAAGAGCATCATAGAAGAGATGGCACCTCACAGCCAGTGCTGGGCTAAGACATGGGTCCTGAAGGCATGGTACAAAAGAGCCTGTGACACTAACATGTTTCAAATGCTTGTACTATAAGCAACTCTTACAGGCCCTTGCTGGAGATGATTCCATTGTGCCCCACTGCACTGTGGAGAGCAACAAAATGGACCTAGAGGACTACAAGAAAGCCCTAGCCTAAGTCCCAGCCAAAGTGCAGTCCCAGGCAGTCATCTTTCCATACTCTCACTGGTCACCCCCTTGTCATTGCAACGAGCCATCTTGCTACCATTCCAATACACCAGTGTTATCAAACACTCAGCCCATGGATCTTGAAATGGACACTAGTAAAGCGACGGCTAGTAAAACGACTAAAACGCTGGCTTGCATCCGTAGATGCTTCTCAAGCAAATCCCGGGACGTCATTCTCCCCTTGTACTCGGCCTTAGTGAGGCCGCAGCTGGAGTACTGCGTCCAGTTTTGGGCTCCACAATTCAAAAAGGATGTGGAGAAGCTTGAGAGAGTCCAGAGAAGAGCCACGCGCATGATCAGAGGTCAGGGAAGCAGACCCTACGATGACAGGCTGAGAGCCCTGGGGCTCTTTAGCCTGGAAAAGCGCAGGCTCAGGGGTGATCTGATGGCCACCTACAAGTTTATCAGGGGTGATCACCAGTATCTAGGGGAACGTTTGTTCACCAGAGCGCCCCAAGGGATGACGAGGATGAATGGTCACAAACTACTACAAGATCGTTTCAGGCTGGACATAAGGAAGAATTTCTTTACTGTCCGAGCCCCCGAGGTCTGGAACAGCCTGCCACCGGAGGTTGTTCAAGCGCCTTCATTGAACACCTTCAAGATGAAACTGGATGCTTATCTTGCTGGGATCCTATGACCCCAGCTGACTTCCTGCCCTTTGGGCGGGGGGCTGGACTCGATGATCTTCCGAGGTCCCTTCCAGCCCTAATGTCTATGAAATCTATGAAATCCCAGGTACAAAGGAGACTGAGGTTCAAGTTCAGTTGACTTTTGCGCATGACCTTTCATTTCCCTCAGCACATTTCCTGCTACCATTTAGGAGCATGGGAACCCCATTTCCTAGTTGGGGATTTACTTCCCAGCCCTCTGCGATGCAGGGAGATGGCAAACATTTAGGTTTTCGTGGCTTGCTACAGGAACGTTTCCTTGGGGTGGAACAGGCAAGACAGCCTGAAAGAACCGCTTGCCAGGGAAGTGCAGGAGGACACCGAGCTCCCAAGTGTTGCAGGTGGCCTTAGTGAGGCCGCAGCTGGAGTACTGCGTCCAGTTTTGGGCTCCACAATTCAAAAAGGATGTGGAGAAGCTTGAGAGAGTCCAGAGAAGAGCCACGCGCATGATCAGAGGTCAGGGAAGCAGACCCTATGATGACAGGCTGAGAGCCCTGGGGCTCTTTAGCCTGGAAAAGGGCAGGCTCAGGGGTGATCTGATGGCCACCTATAAGTTTATCAGGGGTGACCACCAGTATCTGGGGGAACGTTTGTTCACCAGAGCACCCCAAGGGATGACGACTAGGTCGAACGGTTATAAACTACTACAAGACCGTTTCAGGCTGGACATAAGGAAGAATTTCTTTACTGTCCGAGCCCCCAAGGTCTGGAACAGCCTGCCACTGGAGGTGGTTCAAGCGCCTACATTGAACACCTTCAAGAGCAAACTGGATGATAATCTTTCTGGGATCCTGTGACCCCAGTTGACTTCCTGCCCTTTGGGCAGGGGGCTGGACTCGATGATCTTCCGAGGTCCCTTCCAGCCCTGATGTCTATGAAATCTATGAAACCCTATTAGTAGCCCTGGCCCTGCATAGGCCTTGGAGAGGAGGGGCATATGTTGAGTCAGGACACTAGGTTTTACATTGAGTGAAGTTACTTGGAGGGTCATGTCAAGTCAGGCCACTACAGGGGTCATGCCAAGTAGGGCACTGGGGGTGGGGGTGGTCATGTCAAGTCAGGCCACTGGGGGAGTCATGCAGACTCAGCCACAAGAGGGACCATAACTGGACTCATAATGAATCAGGTCACTTGTTGGGGGGAAGGGTGATGCTGAATCAGGCCACTGCAAGGATCATACCAAGTCAGACATGAAGAGTCATGCCACCAGGACAGTTATGCTGAGTCAAAGTACCTGGGAGGTCATACCAACTCAGGCCACAGAGAGATCATGGCAGCATCCTTTTATCTTGGCTTTTGACACCACTCTTGTAGAAGAGTACACATTATATCCCCAATATTCTTGGATTTTGGAAGCCTTGGAGAGGGTTTATTCCACCTCCTCTGTATGCTACATGGTTTTAAATATATAAAGAGCAGAAATGCTCACCTCTCCATAGGGCTTATTCCTAGGACTAGGGTCCATTGTGAGAGTCTTCAAAGGCATTCAGAAAGGGGGTATCCTGGTAATCCTGTGTAACCCACTTTAGTGGGTTTCACTGTGTAAGTTGTACCCCACACCATTGGCAATGCATAGGGGGTGCACGTGAGTGCATGTCCACCCCCTAAGCTTGGCGGTACACCCCTGCAAAAAGTGCCTCCGACGCTGCCAGTGGTGTCTGCAGGCAGTTGCCACTTGCCACCCCCCACACGCTGCCAATACTGCCAGTGGCATCTGTAGGCAGTCCCCAATCACTGCTGGCTGTTGCTGCCGGCAGTGTCTGTGGGTGGTCGCCACCTCCCCTCCCTCACCAACGCCATTGAGCCCACCTGTGGGAGTTCCCCGCTTGCTGCCACCATACCCCAACTGCTGATACCACTACTGTTGCCTGTGGGTGTTCACTGTGCCCTCCCCCTCCTCCCCCAGCCTCTGGAGGCATGTGGCCGTCATGCCCCAAACCATCTTTCCAACACCACCTGCTACTATCAATCAGTCCTCAGAATGGCTTCCTGTGTGGTCTTCACTCTGTTGACTTGGCATGCGCCAGATCAATGCTCAGGATCTCAAGATCACACTGTTAGGTGGAAGGGTGTGACACAAATTATACACACACACACAAACTGCACATACAACAATATGGGTACACACACATACATGTATACTCACATGCAAACACACACTTCAGTGGCTGTGTGTTAACAGTAGGGGCCACTTGGGGGTAATTGGGGTGCTTGGTGACAAGGGGGAGCTTGGGCTACTTAGTACCCCAGGTGGAGGTGAAGGAGCAGAGCTGGGGGATCAAGCTGAGGTGGCAGAGAGAGCTGACCTGGTCAAAAGGCTGGGAGGCAGAGAGGTAGAGGTGTGGAGCCAGGAGAAGAAAGCTGAGAGAAGCCAGGAGAAGCAGTGGAGAGGCAGTGGAAGAAGCTGGGAGGAGCAGCGGAGCAGAGCTGGTCAGAGAAGCTGGGAGGAGCAGCGGAGAGGTGAGGTGAGGGCTGGTGAAGGAGAAAGCTGGGAGGTGGAAAGCTGGATGACGGCCAGAGAGCCAGGGGACAGCAGGTGGAGAGAGCTGGGCCGGGGAACTAGGAGGACTGGGGGTGAAGTGGAGGGCTGGAGCTGGGAGGACGGGGGGTGAGGAGGCAGAGCCAGGAGGAGCAGAGGTGAGAGGTGGTGGAAGAAGCAGGGGGAAAGAGCAGGGAGTGGGGGAGAAAGCCAGGAGGAGCAGCAGAGCGGAGCTGGTCGGAGAAGCCAGGAGGAACAGTGGAGAGGTGAGGTGAGGGGCCACGGAGGAGAAAACTGGGAAGTGGAGGGAGCCAGGAGGAGCAGTGCTGGAAGAGTCGGGAGACGCTTGGAGGATTTGGAGCTGGGTGGAGCAGAGCAGGGAGAGCTGGGGGCAGCAGGAAGGCAGTGAGCTGGGAGATCAAGAAGGAGGCACAGAACTGGGGGAGATCAGTGAGCCGGGAGATCAAAGGCAGAGCAGGGGGCTGCAGCCGGGGGGTGGAGAGGCAGAGAACCAGGAGATCAAGGGCAGTGAGCCAGGAGATAGGGGCAGAAGCTGGGAGGTGGAGAGACAGAGAGCTGGGGGAGATCAAGGAGGCAGCGAGCTGGGAGATAAAAGGGCAGAGTGAGGACTGAGCCAGGAGATTGGGTCTGAAGCAGGGAGATCAAAGGCAGAGAGCCAAGGATTGGAAGTAGAGCTGGGAGATAAAGACCTGAGCTGGGGAAGATTGAGAGTAGAGCTGGGAGATCAAGAACAGAGCCAGGGGAGATCAGGGAGCAGAGAAGTGACAGGTCAGGGGTTAAAGGAAGCCTGGAGGCGGCAAAGCCAGCAGATCAAAGGCAGGGTGAGGGCTGTAGCTGGGAGGCAGAGAGGCTGAGAGCTGAGAGATCAAGGGCAGCGAGCCGGGAGATTGGGGCAGAAGCTGGGAGGTGGAGAGGCAGAGAGCCAGGGGAGGTCAAGGAAGCATTGAGCTGAGAGATAAAAGGGCAGAGTGGAGGAGTAGGCTGAGAGAGAGCTAGGAGACTGCAGGGGCAAGGCAGGGAGGGAGGGAGGGAGGGAGCTGAGAGGAAGTAATTCGGAGGTAGGAGAGGAGCCTGGAGCCAGGTTAGGGGTTAGAAGGGAGCTGGGAGGCAGAGGGCAGGGCAGCTGGGGTCAGAGGCAGCGGAGAGGGAGCCAAGATGACAGAAAGAAAGTAGAGAGAGATGGGATGAAGATCAGAGTGGCAGGGGGTTAGAGATTGGAGCAGGGTCAGGACCTCAGTAAGACAAAACCCAACTTGGGGATCCAAATAACAGGTTTATTACACAGGCAACACACCATACAGCCCACAAAGTTATTGGTTCCCCCCCACACACATGCACACAAACTCCCACACGCACTCACACAATGGTAGCAGGAGGGAAAAGGCTTAATAGAGGGATTGAAGTCAAGGTGTGTAGAGACAGAACTCAGGTCCCTTGCTTGGAGGAAGAAGGTGGGTGATAGCTACCTATCCAGGCTGTGAGTTAATCCTTGATGGCCAGTCGGGGTCTTCTCCCGTGAGGTGTTGTCCAGAGGTGGTTGCCGGCAAGGCTTCTGGGTGGATAGGTGGCATGGCGTAGTGCTAGTCTAGATGGAGAGGGCGTCCCAAGGAGGTCAAACTCTACTACCCCTTTTATAGGGGTGGGCTACCTGTGATTGCAATGGGGAGGACATGCCCAGGCAAGGGCCAGTCCTGCTCAGATGAAGACGTGCAGTTCCAGGTGTCCTCATTGCCCAGTGGGGTACAATGGTGGAGTTGCTGGTTTCTATTCTGTTCTTTGTTTCCATGTTGCTGGTTTCTTGGATGGTCTTTATCTTTCAACTATTGGGTTTTGTCTCTGGTCCTGGGAGTATGTCTATGGTTTCAGGGAGAGTCAATGCAAGGCAGTGGTAGGGTTGTTAAGTTGATGGTCCGGTCATTAAGGAGATGGTCCGGTCATTCAGTAGGAGCTATTTTTAGGCCTGCTACCATTATGTCTCAAGGACTCTCATTCACCCAGGAACCAGTTTACATGGGAGGGATAGCTATGAGTCGCAGTTGGAACACAATTACAGTAGGGTATGCCTGGGCAAGGGACACAAAATGGAGACTTGACAAGACGGAGACTCGGCATTACTTTAGCTAATTTACAGAAATAGGCCTAAATCATACAATATCAATATAAAACAGTAAAAATCAATACAAACATATTAGGAATACAATATGCAACAGTAAAAATCAATACCAAAATAACAACACTATTTTCAATATAAAAAAGGGGCTTGTTACAATAACGGAATACAAGAACTTATATTATCTATGACTATTTCTAACTACTTATAAGGGATAGAGAGGGCAGAGAGAAAGTCAGAAATGGTTGGGGAAGGGGAGGGAATGTATTTTTAAATAAAAAAAAAAGAAAAACAGGGTTTTGCTACAATCTGCAGACTATGCTGGCTCCGTGTTGTGATCTTGACCTTGAGATTGCATGGAAAAGGCATCACTGGCATGCTGTGATGGGCAATTTGATTACTGCCATTCATTCAAAGAGCAAGAAGGACAGCTTGGGGGAGAAATCTCATATATGCCTAACTGCCAATGACTGGGAGGTATGTAGCTATGTCCAATTCTTACTCTATGGCAGAAGCTGCTGCACTGAAGACATGATGGTTACAGGTCATCACTGTCAGGGCAGATGTGGGAACACCTTCAAACCATGGATGGCATTTCTAGGCCAGGGAGACAAGTAATCTCTGGTGAGAATGGAACATTATGGTGGCCTAGGATGATGAGCAGTGGCACGTGCACTTTCAGCAGCCAATCCTGTTGCAGGATACGGGACAATCTCATTAGCCAGGAATCAGAGGCAGGTGTGATAGCTTAAGTGCTTGGCCCAGCTGGGCATGCTTCATCAGAAGTCCTGACAGAGGGAGTCTTGCAGGAGATTTGAGCCAAGCTGTGCCCTGCCTCCAGTGGCAGACCATGAGGATGAGAGCACTCTTATCTGTGGAGAAGCATGCTGAAATTGCAGGATGGAAGTTCATGTCAGCCAGCCTCCAGTCTATGGCAAACTGTTGCTGCTTTGGAAAGTCAATGATTGGAGAGACAGTGTGGGAGGTGTATCTTGTGATTCAACAGGAGATGGCACAGCACATCGTACACCATGCCGGCTTACAGGAGGTCACACAGCATGTGGTGGGAGAAAACTCCCTGGAGTTCGTTGTCTAGCTGCATAGAAACCAGACAACGCGGGTAAAGCTTTACTGCAGTTTATTTGCTCGAGCAATGACCATTAAGCCAGCAAAAAGGCAAAATGGCCCCCCGTAAAGGGTGGGGCGTTCTTTTATACTTTTTACAACAAGGCAAGACTACAGGGTGAACAAAAGCAATACTTGGGCGGTGCTTCACAAATCTTCATGTTAGGCCCCAGCTCAAGTCTGGGTTCGTGCCCGGTATGCAAAGGCCAATAAAGATACCAGGGGTGAAAGTATAAAAAAGATTTATTGCTAGCAATAAAAGGTGCAAGCGGAATAATTTCACAAGACAAGCACACTCACATTCAATACTGAGCCCCTTATATACCAGAGGTTGAATCTTCATAAGCATCCTTGTTTGCTAATTGGTTATAAAGGAGTGACGCAAGGAGTTCTTTACTGAGCATGTCTCTATACCTGTGTTTTAGCTATGTATCTCATTAACGTACATATATATTCCATTAGCATATATCTTCCCCGCCTCGGGGTGTGATTTTTAGTATTATAATGAGGTCTTTGTTCCAGTACCTCTGATTCTGTTTTTTGTTTTCAAGCTTCCTCTATCTAAGACTGTCTGCTCCTTATCATTGCAGATGGGCATTCGACACATAACATTCACTTTTGCTTAGGCTTTGCATAGTAGTTTCTAGGTCAAACCTTACATTCATAACAGCATATTTCTATTAAGCTGAATTAGCACTTTCTAAAGCAAAAGTTACGTAACAGTAACATTATGATACATTAGCAAGAACTTGCACAGTGGTAGATACTTCTTAAGGACATGATCACTGTACTTAGAACAATGGCTTCTTTGTGTTATCTTGTTCCTTGCTGTATCTGGTTTACAGCACACAGACTTATACAAATTTACTTGCTGCATTTTACTCAGAAAACGGTTAATACAGTTAAAATGATTACTTAACATAAATAAATGGCTGGCTTAGCTATTATTCTGCCTTGTGGTCAGCAGTATTGCTAGGTCACAGGTCATGCCTTATATTCAACTGTAAAGCTAATACTTCTTAATAATCTAAATTATTGTTAACCTAACAGTAAGCTATCAGAAAACTATTTTATTTCAGGGTAATAACAAACATGCTCACCACAGTCCCCCCTTTGTTCCAAATTTCCAGAGGGAATTTTGGAACACACTTTTAAATATTTAAGCTCTAATGGAGTTAGGTTTTGATGATTGTTGTTGGATATTTGTACGAACCGACCATACATTTTTACTTGCCTTTGCATAAACTGTTGTTCTAGAGAGCATATACACTGAAAACAACATAACAGGCAGACTATGGTTATAACTATTTTAATTATACTTAGCATAAAAGGTCTAAGCCATCCTGTAAGGGAAGGGAACTAACCAGTAAGCCAGCTAAGAGATGTATCTTTGGGGATTTTAGCTACATTTTCAGCTTTTTGGATATGGACAGCTGCATCATTGAGGTGGGTTTGAACTATGGTAAAAGAACTGTTAACCCATACACAATATTCTGGTCTGATAACTGCGCAAGCTCCCCCTTGAGCAGCGAGGAGAAAATTAAGGGCTATATGGTTTTGAATTACCATTTGTCGGAGTTCTTCTTGGGTGTTAGCCAAGGCAGTAACGGCCTTCGAGAGTTCTTTGTGACCTTCGCTGAATTCGTGAGCCATGATTTTTATCACAGCTTGGAGGCGTAATGTAAATCTTTCAAGACACACAGTGCCTATTCCCGGGAGCATACTTGCAAGGGAACACCCGAGTAATACTCCTTTGGTAAGTGGAGTTTTTTGATATTTGTCTACTATATCACGGCTTCCTTGCAAATTCCTCTTGTTTCGCCACCTGCCCCGTGGAAGGTGTGTGGCAAAGGACGTAGAGGGTTTTAGCATTGCCGGATAGTAGGTACCTTTTCCTTTGGCAGGGATTTTATGGTAGGCGTGGGAGCCACAGACCTAGTATTGTTCTTTTAAAGCAGCGAGGTTTGAATACTTAGGAGGTATTCGGCTACCGTTTCTTAGTTCTAGCACTCAGCGCTCACCCTTTGATTTAAAGGAAGGATTTGTAGTTCCATTGAAGAAGCATTGTCCCCGGGAGGTATCAGTGTACAAACAATACTACAAGGTATTATTTAAAGAGGAGATGGGGGTGCAGATAGGATTAGTGTCCTTGGTTACATTTTTGCTGCTGTAGAAATTATTGTAAGAACTGCAATAGGTAGGAGTTGCTGTATCATTATTACGCCAGTCTCTTTTAATTGAATTAGTAAAATAGTGGTGACATATGCTGGTACCTAAATTGATGCAGTACTTGGAGTTCGGTGTTTTTTGGGCTGGACAGGACCCCAAAAGGGTGACAGTTCATTAGTGGACTTTGGTTAGTTTGAGTTTTATATTATCTAATGGGTTGTAGGTCCAGGAGGTGTTTGTTTTAATTTTTTTTGTCTGTTTCTGGCTCACACTTGTCGCGGTCAGGTGGGCGTGCGGTGCTCCCACGAAGTCTGCAGTCGTCTTCTTCTGGCTTCCCCTTTTCCAGGTCAGGCAAGCTTGCATTGGAGCTGATCCTGAGCTCTGGTGAAACTTCTGTCTTCTTTGTACGAGTATAATGAATCCAGTTGTCCTTCTCTGCTACTTTTACGGTGGTGTGGGAGGTGAGGAGGACTTGATACGGTTTTTGCCACTTAGGTTTAAGGGGAGACCGTTTTCAAGTTTTTACATACACCCAGTCTCCAGGCTGGATGCGATGTGCTGGAACATCGGCAGGTAAAGGTTGGCTTAAAGCAGTATACTTATGGAGAGATTTTAACTGAGACTGTAGAGATAAAATATAAGAGGTGAGTCCTTCATCGCCTAAAAGAGAAGAAGTGTGAGCCGGTAGTAAGGGGGAATGTTGGGGAACAGGGTGTTCAAACAGCAGCTCGTAAGGGCTGAGCTTTAGTTTTCTCCTGGGGGTGGATCTGATGGACATAAGAGCCAGTGGGAGAGCCTTAGTCCATTTTAACCCGCTCTCAGCACATAGCTTTCCAATTTTTTGTTTCAGGGTCTGATTCATTCTTTTTACTTGTCCTGAGCTTTCTGGGTGCCAAGGGGTATGGAATTTCCATTCTATTCCTAGGCAGCTGGTCAGTGTTTTATTTATGTCAGCAGTAAAATGTGATCCTTGATTGCTTTTAATGATACGTGGTGGACCAAACCTGGGTATAATTTTGTTAGGGAGTATTTTTACTACTTGTTGTGCTGTAGCTTTTCTGGTGGGGAAGGCTTCTATCCACTCCGAGAGTTGGTTAACAATTACTAGGAGGTTTTTGTACCCATTGTCTTTAGGCATATCTGCAAAATCTATTTGTAGTCTTTTAAAGGGAGTATAAGCCCAGGGGCGGGCTCCAGGGGGTCCTGATTTTTCTCCTTTGATATTAAACTTTTTGCATCTACTGCAGTGTTCTAAAAGCCTTTTTGCTTCCTGGTAGACTCCGGGTGCGTAGAACAGTCTATTAATGATAGCAGCAAGTTTTTTTGTAACTTAAATGCTTGCTTTGGTGAAGTTGTTGTAGATAAGGTTTAAGGGCTGCTTTAGGTAGCACTATCCTTCCGTCCGGCAATCGCCATATTCTATCCTTTTTAACTACTTTATTTCACGAAAGATCAGGTACAGAAAGTAAAAAAAACCCATCAATCTCACTAAAGAGAAACCATTCCAGGACATTCAGAACTTCACACCGTGACAAACACTTTCGCAGTAATACACATCATGCCTAACATGCCATATAGCTCTCGAGAAACGAACAGTTCTACTCTTCCCTGTCTCATAGTACATGTGCAAAAACTTTCAGCATTTCACTCCGAGAAAAAACAAAAGCAGCCTGGTGAGGGACCAGGGCACGGCACAAGCTGGAAGCCACAGTCCGCTACTGCGCCCAACTGCTCAGGCACTGGTTTAGCTTCAAGCACTTCAAGTGGAGTTACTACTGTATAACCCGTTTTTTTAACTCCATTGACTATTTTTGAAGATCTATTTACATAAAAAATTAAATCAGGGTTGTCTGAGGGTAAGTCACTGAGATCTGCCCTGGGTTTGTCTGAAAATGCTGCAACTTGAAGGCAATCGTGGGAGTCTGGTTCCCCGTTGCTGGGTAGAGGTAATAGAGTAGCCGGATTCAGGGTATTGCATCTCTCTATGACCAGGTTTGTGGCCATTAAAGGTGTGGTTTCTTATTTGTTCATTCTTTGATGAGAAAAATGTTGAGTATTTTTCTGGAGGAGGAGGAGGGCTACTGCATGTGGCGTCTTTAAGATAAGGGGGTATCCGAGGACTAATTCCTGGGCTTTCTTGACTATTGTTGCAGCTGCTGCCACTGTGCGAAGGCAGCCTATTCCCCCTTTTGCCACTGGATTTAATTCTGCAGAGAAGTAAGCTACTGGGCGTTGGGTGGTGCCTAAGGGTTGAGCAAGTACCCCAGAGGTTACTCTTAGTCGCTCATGGACAAAGAGCGTGAAAGGTTTTCGATAATCTGGTAGCCCTAGGGCAGGGGCAGAAGTTAAAGCGGATTTTATATTACTGAAGCTGCTGGCAGCTTCATGATCCCAAAAGACTGGTTCCTCTGCATCTTTTGTGGTAAGCTGTACAAGTGGTTTGGTTAACTCTTAAGTATTTAACGGTGGATTTACAGAACTGAAGTTTGCTTGGTGACACCTTGTGGCCTTTGGCGGCTAGTGCAGTGCTTAACGTACACTCTCTTTTCCAGTGTCTTTCCTGTTAACAGTAATGGTCCATACGGTTGGTGGGTATGGTCTGGTGGCCTAGGCACAAAGGGCCTCGGGCCATGGGTCAGACTGGTTCTATAGGGATTTGACGGCTGAATTACTGCTGCCAACATGTGAATGTTGGACTGGTCTTTCTTTTGTTTTTCTTTTTTCCTTTTTTTTTTCTATTAAAAGTTTTAGTAGCAATGGCTAAGATTTCTGCCATGGATTTACCCTCAACACCCTCAATGTTATGTTGGAGCTTCTTTCTAATATCTTCGCTAGCCTGACTTATGAATACAAGTCTTAACACAGGTAAAGTGGCAGGTGTCTCGGGGTCCATGTTTCCATACTGGCGTATAGCTTTACAGAGTCTTTTAAAGTAGTCTGAAGGGTGTTCTTCGGGACCCTGAACAGTAGCTGTCACTTTGGACCGGTTTGTAGTTTTATCTCCTGCCTTTTTTAGTCCTTCTTAGCATACGTATTGCATTCTGTCCCTCTCCTTTGTTGTAATTCTATTTTGGATTTTTCCTAGGTACGCCATTAGGCATGTAGTGGTTTTGATGCTGATCGGCTAGAAATTGGTCAGCGTGGCGTAGTACTTGGGTCTTCTCGTCTGTAGTTAAGAGGCTTTCGAGAAGCTGCATGACATCTGACCAGGAGGGGTTATGAGTCATGAAAATGGTTTTGAAGCACCTTAGAACTACTTCGGGTTCATCTCTGAGCCTGGGGGTGTTTTCTTGCCACTTTAAGAGGTCAGCGGTGGAGAACGGAGCATGTTTCCAGTGACTGATAACTTCTCCACCCTCACCAGGCACAGGGTATTGTCTTAGGGGAGCCAGAAGGCTAGGGGCACGTACTCGTTGTCGGGTACGATTAGCTATGGGAGTCGGATCAGTGTTCAGGGAGGTTGAGTCTGGAGATGGATGCCTTGATCCATCTACAGGCTCAGGACTTGGGTGGTCACCGGGAGGCAGTCGGGGTGATGTCTCCCCACGGTTTCCCAAGTCCCCTGCTGGCAAGGGAATGAACGGATCAGGTGGGATAGGGGGTCTGGGCATGGGTTTATAATCATCATCTGAATATGAAGGTGGTGCGGAAGGTTTTGGACATTGAAGGGGAGCTAACAAATTCGGGAAAGGTACAGGGGTCGGGGTGACTAAAGGCTTACTAGTAACATTGTCTCATAAATACCAATAATTCATTAGGTCGAGGCAGAGGTCTTCCAAGATCTTTCGTAAGGCAGCCAGGCGATTTGGGTTAAATGATCCACTTTTTGGCCATTGTCTTCCCAAATCTAACTGAGACGTATAAGACGTCTAATTAATTAAACAGAGTTCTGCCATACGAGGTTTGGACAGTTCTGCCCGTCCCTCCAAATGTTTCCAATTCCTGATCATATAATCAAGGGGTGAATATCCTAGGCCAGAACCCATGATTATATCTAAGTATAAGCAGTCTTATTTCCCTAAGTTCTACCTGCCTAGAAGCTGTTTCATCCACGTACAACAACCGGTGTTCTTGGACCCCACTGGCTTTTTCCGTGAGGAGGGGCATCTTGAGTCCGAGATCCTAGTCATTGGCCGTTATAACAGCATTTCTACCTTATAGCCGTGTCTTTCGCCTTTCAGCCAGGCTGCCGCTCTAACAGCTTTTAAAGTGGCAGATGGATACCCTCAAAGACTGCTTCCAGAGACCTCTAGAGGTTAAACCAGAAAACCAGAAACCAGATAGAAACCAAAAACATACCTGACCTGAGGTACTCGCCGGTACCGTTCCTTTACCCAATTTGAGGATCCCGCCTTATTGGTCCTGAGGGGACCGTCCACCTCCTGAGACTGACCCAATAGGTGAACTCACCTGGTGCGCACTGGGGTGTCAGGGGATGGAGGTCTCCAAAGGCGCCAAGCTAGACGGGTCCCATCTGGGGTGCCAAATTGTGGTGGGAGAAAACTCCCTGGAGTTCGTTGTCTAGCTGCATAGGAACCAGATAACATGGGTAAAGAATTAACTGCAGTTTATTTAATTTAATTAACTGCAGAATTAACTGCTCAAGCAAATAAACTGCAGTTAATTCTTTACCCGTGTTATCTGGTTCCTATGCAGCTAGACAATGAACTCCAGGGAGTTTTCTTCCACCACAAGTGGTTTTGGAGACATCAGTGGTACACATATCGCTATTCTTTTTCCTGTGCACCAGGGTGGTGACTTCATCAACCAGAAAAAGCTTCTTCTCAGTTGTACTTCAAGCAGTTGAGGATTACTGTGGGTATTTCAGGCAGATCAATCTTGGCTGGACAGGCAGGGTGCATGACACCAGAATATTCAGGAGTTCCCACCTCCCTGAACTGATGAAGGAAACAGAGTTTGCCCCTGGCATGCATGACATTGAGGTGGAGGGAGAGTGTACACCACCTCATTATTGGTGACCCCACCTACCTGCTATAGCCTTGACAGATGAAGCATTTTACTAGTTGCTGCAAGATGTCTGTGGAGCGTACTTCTAGTTACCCCCAGGGTTGCTGGAGGTGCCTGAGGACATGGATGGATGCCAGTGAGTGTAACATCCTGCTTTGTGGTCTCCGCATGAGTGCTGCACAATGTCTGCAAGGCCAACAAGGAGCATCTGTCTGAGCTTCTGCCAACACCCAGAGCAACATCTCCCAGAGCAGCAGCACCCAGGAGCATCTCCAGCACCCAGAGGTATCATGACTGCGCAGTGTCACATGAAAGCTGGTTGTCTGGCAATGCATGTATGAGATGGCCTGGTGGAGCACTTTGCCAGGTGCTGGGATGAGGGTTGATGCAGTAGCTCATAAAATGGAGACCTGCACATGACTAAATATTACCAACTGCACTTGTACTCTCATGTGGCCTTTTCCAGAGTTGGCAGCAGGAACACAGAGGATGCTGCCTGGGGGGTAGTGAATAGGGCAGGGCATGCTGAGAGGGTGAGCATGGTGAGGGTTTCAGGCAGGATAGGGGAGAGGACAACTTGAACTATGTGGGTGGCAGCTTCCACAGGGGCTGTGATTTTCTTCTGCTGCCAACCCATGAGGGTGCTGGGTTTCTGGCTGGAGGAGGGGATATCTTGCCTGGCTAGTAGCAATGCAGGAGGCTGTGTTTTTTTTCTACTGCCTGCCCCATAAACTGATGTGCTGGTAGGTGCTTTTTTGACACTTTTCTCCCCTGTCAATATCCTGGTCTTAGGCATACAATGAATGCTATGGTTATATGATGGACAATGGGCGAGACTTTTATTAAGCAGCATAATAGAAAAAACCCCACAAAAATAAAAGAAAGCCCTAGTTCCTGTAAAATAACAAACAAGGAAACTCAGAACCAGCTGCTTCCCGAGCACTGTGTCCATCATTGCTTCCCTGTGGGTCATGTGGGGCATCTGCTCTGACTGTGACATGCGCTTGGCCAGTGTCCGGATGGTGCTTAGTTCTGCTCCTGATGCAGGTGTTTCATGGACAGAGCTCTGTGCAATAATAAAGAGACTCCACTCGGACTGCAAGAACTGGGCTCTTCATTAGAAGGACTACGTGCTTGCAGTGATGAGGTGAAATTCCATGTGGATAAGTGTAAAGAGGTGCAGCTGGACAAAAATATCCCAAACTATACGTACACTATGATGGACTCTACATTAGCTGTCACCTCATAGGAAAGAGACCTGAGAGCCATTGTGGACAGTTCACTAAAAACATCTGCTCAGTACTCATGTGCCATGTGCCGTTCCCACTGGTGACACCTGTGCTGCAGGTGCCCCCCACCCCCCATATATGGCTAGCTGTGATAGGTTCACATGCTCTCTATCTAGCCATTTCCCCTGTCCCTCACTTCCTCTCTCTTGCTCGCCGTGACCCTCTGACTAGCTGTGATTGGATCACACGCCCTCTCTTTATCCCTTTTTCTCTCCACTCTTTCTCTTGCTCGCTGAGACCCCCTGGCTAGCTGTGATCGACCCACATGCCATCTCTCCATCCCTTTCTCTCGACCTTCTGGCTAGCTGTGATTGGCTCACACACCCTCTCTCTATCCCTTTTTCTGTCTATCCCAATCTCTTTCTCTCTCACATGCTGTGACCCTCTGGCTACCTGTGATTGGCTCACACACCATATCTCCCTTTCTCACTCTCTCTGAGTCTCACTTTCTGTGACCCTCTGGCTAGTTGTGATCATCTCACATGCCATCTCTTCATTCCTTTCTCTCTCTCTTTCACTCTCTCTCTCTTGCTCCCTGCAACCTTCTGGCTAGCTGTGATTGGCTCACAAGCCCTCCTGATATCTCTTTCTCTCTCTCCCTAACTCTCTCACTTTTGCTCACCATCACCATCTGGCTAGCTGTGATTTGCTCACATGCCCTATCTCTATCCTTTTCTGTCTCTCACTCTCCGTGACACTCCAGCTAGCTGTAATTTTCTCACATGTCATTTCTCCATCCCTTTCTCTACATCTGTCAGTCTCTCTTTCTCACATTCTGCCCAGGGAGACTCCTCCCTAGATTGCTCCTGGGGCCTTATGGCTAAGGGCAAGCAAAACTTGGGGGCATCTGAACCTGAAGTCTCTGGGTTTGGGCCTGCAAGCAGGATGCCCGCCAAAGGATTTGGAACCATCTGAAGCCCAAGATGGGGGTGGATGTTTGCCAGTAGTAGGACCACTTGGTTCTGGACTGACTCATGGATTTGGAACTGATTTGGCTGATTTGGCTTGGAACACGGAAAAATTATTTTAAAAAAAGCTGTGATTGGCTCACAAGCCCTCTCTCTATATCTTCCTCTCTATCTCCCACTCACTTTCTCTCTCTCGCTTGTCATGACCTTCTGGCTTGTATGTCGGCATGATAATGATTCAGTTCATGATAATTTTCTCTCTTTAATGGCTTTATTATCTCCAGTCACTAAAATATATATAGTACATAAAAATCAAGCAAATGTACAAGACATGTAAAGGGAACTAACAGAGCTGCATCATGACTTCATGGAAAAATGCTTCAATCTTTTCTGCTCTTGAGTGTAAACTAGACAGCAGAGTCCTGGAACCACAATAGTGAATTAAAGCATCAGTCCATAAGATTCAGCAGCTGCCCTGTCCCCTTTCTGTGGAGAAAGGACAATGCATGTTTCATAAAAGCTCGATTCCCATAGCAATACCCTCAGGGAGGTGAGACCTCTATGTAACAGGGAGCTTAGGGGCCCTATTCCTTTAAGAGAAAGACTGCAGCAGCTAGAGCCCGAGCATCTAAACAGTAGCCAACTGTGAGAAAGCAGGCAGCAAGGAAATGCTGTTGCCTAGGCAATGAGCAGCCCAACAAGATAAAGGAGCATACCTGCAGCCAGCCCAGGCAAGTCTTCTAACTAGAGAGGGGAAGGGCTGATGGGAACATATAAGCTTAGAGCCTGAGCCAGGTCAGGGCAGCCTGACGCTGAAGGTTGCTAAGGAAAGAGCTCTCGGGCTGGAGAGCTGCAGAGATGCTCTCAGCTGATATCTGGGCTACTCTAGGATTAATGCAAGTACAATGCTACTGACTTGCAAGGGAATGTGACCAAGGGCAGCAGGGAGCTTTGTAGGATAGCCAATGAACTGGCCTTTATTTCCAGATCTAGTTAGGAGCTTAGATTATAGCTTGAGGGCTTATTCCTTTGTTAAAATTTTATATTGGTAGTTTGGGTTGGGACTAAGAGATGGTGGAGGTCCTAGCAGAGCCCGGAATCAGGGCAGACAGAGCCCAGGGGCAGGGAAAAGTAGACGTGATGCCCAGGTGCAGGATGGAGACAGAGCCATAGCAGGTTCAGTGCCTAGGAGTAGGGTGGAGGCTGGAGCCAGAAGCCAGGTCCAGCACAGTGGGCCTGAGCTAGTAGGCCCAGCAAGAAAGGGACGGAAGATGAGAAGGCCAAGGTCCTTACAGGGGTGACTGATTGGATGGTAACATCTGCAAGGCATGGATGTGCCTACAGGGGAGGTTGGAGACCACAAAATTAGCCTTTAGGCTATTAGTGTCCAGAGGGCACAGCTGGGCCAGGAAGGTTCACTTTGCACTTGAGGGGCAAGACTGAGACCAGTGGGGTCCAGGAAGGACCTGCCAGCTGGAAGACTGACAAAGGCTCATTTGAGGACTATTAGGTAACCTCCTCCCTTTTTATAAATTAACCAATTACATCAAGGTGTGGCAGGAGGGAGAAAAGGGAAGGGTACCTGTAAAGCCAAAGTGGGGCAGGTGCTACGTGGCCACCAGGGAGCATTGCGGCCACTGCTGAGGCCTGGCACCTGCTACACTCCAGGTCTCCACAAATGCAGCAGTCTCCTGAAATGTCTATTTTCTTGTTCCCTCCTGTCTCTAACATAATACTGATTTGAGAAATGGGTTGAAAGGGGAGTGCTGACTGTTGGCAATCCTGTTTATCTAAACTGTGATCTAAATAGGGTGCTGAGTGCTTGGGCTCCAGATCCTATCTCAGTCTTATAATCCCATTCAAGGAACAAAGTGAACAGACCTGAAAATCTCATACCTAGGGAGAACTAGGATCCCTCCAGTAACGACACTGTTGCTGTGGGACACATCCACCTTTCTCCAGGAAGGTGGAGACTTCTCCAGCTTCCTTTTAGCTAGTCTCCTTGACTTTCATTCATACTTACGGCTTAGTAGGGGACCCTTTCCTGCTCAAAACATGAAGCATTTATTTTCTATTTCTAATCATCAGTAGTTCTATGCCTGTATTTCCATGAATGTACTCTTTAGGATTAACAGATTCCTGCCAAACACTACTACTCAGTTAAGACTGCAAGTTACAATTTCTGGGGTTTTATCAGTTGCTCAAAGTATTGTTCAAGATAAACACAGATAATAAAAAAACTTGTTAAAACCAAGTCTCTTTGATCCCTTCTATCCCTTTCTTTTTCAAAACTACAACATATAAAATACATTATTTTGGATAGCAGAACAAAAGCAACCTTTGCATCTCTAGTGGCAATATGCAATTTTGGTTTGTGGGAAGTAGAAATGTAACTATGAAATTAAAATCATATCCCTTTATGTCCAAATAATGAGCAACATAGGACAGTGGCCTGAATTTGATATAGGCAGGATCAGCAGGAAGTTTAGCCCATGCTATCTTTCTTTGGCATAGCCATTGACTAAAAAAGGGGTTTTGGTATTTCGCTGCTGGGCTCCATTACTTTGGATACAATTGTTGTTTGTGATGTTGTTAAAATATACCATCCCATTTTTCTTTTTCTCCCTCATCTGTTCTTTCTCCTCTTCACCCTTGTCACTTTCCTCGGTGTCACTTCTCATATCCTTTTCCATCTGCAGAAGAGAGAGATTTAAATCAGTTGCAATGCATATAATGAATGCTTTCTCTTATGCCCTTTCCAGGCTACACAGAAATGGGCTCCAACTATTCCTCTGATTTCAATCTACGTGGGATTCCTGGTTGATGCAATGAATTGTTGCACTTGTTAATAAGCACCCTAAAGTCATAGGAGATAACTGAATTAGGCCAGGAAGGATTTTTCTTTCCCATTCCCACACCAGGTCTGAACTGACTGAGAATATCTTTGTGGCTAAAAGCATCCTGGCCTGTAGTTTTACTTCGTTTGATCTGCAAGGACTGGCCTTGAGGACTCTCATAGATAGAGTTCCTTTCCTGTGTGGTCTAAAAAGAAGGGGTTCCTAAGTCTCAAATCTGCCTGGTTTGCAGAGGTGCTGAGCACCAATGATGACAAATGAAGTCAGTGGGCACTGCAGACACTTGTCCTGAAACCAAGCCCCAAGCACTTAGCTCTAGCAAGAAGAAAAACAATTGGTTGCTAAACAGAGACAAAATAAGAAGGGTGGGTGTGCTGAGATAGAGGGGGACGTGGGAAGATCAGCTAGACATTCTGAGTCTCAGCTAATTTACAACATGTTTCTTATCTAGTTTTCAGAATTATCCTCCATTGGTTTCCACATTGCTTTTCAGCCATTTCACAAACCCTAGAGAATTGCCTTGGTGCGGATACTTTCTCCCAGCAAGGTCTGGGAAGCCCTTGTGTCCCAGCCTGTTGCCATCACAAGCACCGGTTGTTCCCACACAGAGAATTGACTTCCTTTGACCAATGAAGTTGGAGGAAGCAAATGTATCCAGAAGGTGCACAGGTATAACTGCAGGTGCGACTTTAAAGTGACTTCATTGAATGGGCGTAGCATTGTCTATGAACAGTCTCACAGCACTTTAAACCTGATATACATCAACTTTGCTTGCACCTACTAGATCAATATAACTCAATTTAAAACAGAGCAAATCTATACAACTCTGTGTCATACAAGCCTTAAAAATAAAAGATAATGAAGAGAAATAAACTTTATTGTCCTACTGGTCAGACCCAGGAGAGCAAACATGGCAGTTTGCAAATAGTTCACTGGTGGCAAAAGAAGGAAGAGGAAGAGGAGCCAGGCACCAGATCCTGCTTCTGGGAGAAGTGAGGTTGGTGAATTTGGTCTGTTTGTGTGTTTGGTGAGTGTTTGTCTGGTTGTTTGTTTGAAGGTTTTCCTCTGAGTAGGTGGTACATGCTTCTTGTTAAGTAATTGCTGCCTGTGGCCTCACAAGTCCCTAATAAAGGGGTGAAGCTAGCCTAGGCCCATGAAAGCACAAAAGAAAATCCCCTAAGGGTGTTTACAGACTTGATCTGTGAGTGGGACACACACACACACACACACACATTTACTTTAATTAGAGTGGATTCGAGAGCCGCTCTACTTAAAGCACTCGGAGCGTCACATGTATTAGCATCCTTGCACTTTCAGGGGCACTTTAGCCAAAACTCATAATGAGCTTTAGTTAAAGTGGCCCCGCTACCATTTTTCAGTGTGGGGACCCTAATACACATGACACTGGAGTCTGCTGGAGTGCAGTAATTACCAAGCTTCAGTAGACTCAATTAATTGAGTCTAATTACAGGGCGTTGGAACAGCCTCACTGCATATGTATATGCACCCTAAATGACCAGGAGAGCACAAACAGGGCAGTTTTCAGGTCAGTTTGCCTCCTCATCAAAGAGGAACCTTCAAGCTATGTTGTTCCTTTTAATTAAGAGAGTAACCTAGCTATCTTGCTGAAGTAGCTAAAACTGAGCACCTAGGCTGCTTTGCAGATGTTTAAAAACAAAACAAAAAGTGCTTTATTTTAAATTTGGCGCACTCCTGTGCTGAGTCCTGCACATGCCCAAAAGAGGCAGTGTGTTACTTCAACCTGGCTCTGAAGCATCTGTAAATAGTGGGGACTTTAGTGGGGCTTTTTTTGGAGCTTTTATTTAATAGCAGATTGAATCAGCTTTAGCTAAAACCACCAAAAAGTGCCGCTGAAGCACCCAGTCTATACAGATGCTGCAGAGCTGGGTCAAAGTAACGCATTGCTGTTTCCGGGAAAGCGTCAGTTTGTTTGGTTTTTCTTTTGTCTGCAAACAGCCTTAAAGTGCTTTGTTTAATACAGTGATCTCCAACCTTTTTATGGTGAAGATCACTTTTTGGAAGTAAAGGACACCCCAGGATTCCCACCCCCACCCTGCCCTGCCCCACCCCTCCTGCCCCCTGCCCAACCTTGCCCCACCTGCCCCCAACCCTGCCCCACACACCCCTGGACCACAGAGTGTCCCAGACCCAGCCCAGCTGGGGTAGGTCAGGGTCAGATCCCACTTCTGTGCCATGGCTATGCTGAGCCATGCCTGCCCAGTGGCCAGACAAACATGGTGTCTGGGGGGAAAGTGCTGGAGCACTAGGATGGAGGAAGAAGAGTTCTCAGAGCCTCGAACAGCATTGGTGGCAGCCTTGGAGAGGACACTGGCAGATGCTGGAGCACATGGAGCATCCCACAGAAGCATGGAGGGCTCCCCAGTGCGCTCAGCAGCAGACCCAGAAGTGGACCAGAAGCACTTCTGGGTCCTCCGGGGGGGCATCCGGGGGGCCCCCCACATGCCTCTGGCTTGGTGACTGGTGCCTCCTGGGTTTGGGGGGGGGCACTCTGCAGCCGATCGCTGAGCCTGGGGGGGCACAGGGGGTCCCCCCCAGCATGCTCCCCTGCAGACGTGGAAGTGGACTGGAAGCACTTCCGGGTTTGCCACCGAGCACGTGGAGGGTCCCCCCGCACTCCTGTGGGATGCTCCATGCGCCGCAGCATCACAGTGTTCACAAGCTGTGTCTGCTACCTCAAGGTATGTAAAAAAACTTTTAAATTATCTATGTCCAAATCACTGATTCTCTAAATCAGCATCAAATTTTCAGATTCGGATTTGGCTGAATTGAATCAGGGACAGTGATCCTAATCAATTAATTGAATCACTGTCCCTGATCTGGGCTGAATCTGAATTGAATAGGGCCCGCCTCACACACCTCTACATCATACTGACAGTACACAACATGCTAAAGATGTGAAGGGAAACAGGATGGGGTGGTGGAGTGCCAAGAAATACTGAAGTGTGTTATTTGCAGGGAAGAGGGACACCTATAGTGCCAAAGCCCATGGTCCTTCTCAAATACAGCTAGATCTACAGAGGAGCAGCAGAGACAGGAAAGGAAAAGTGGGGAAGAAGAAGATGTCGAGTCAGAATGCATGACACTGGAGGACACACCACAAGAAGGAAGAGCTGAGCAGGAAGAGAATGAAATTTCAGTAGGTGAAGTGGTGCATCTGGCAATGGAGGAGGGAAAAGAAGGAAAATTAGGTGGAACAAGTGATTTTGAGACAGAGAAGAGACAAGGGAAAGAGGAGAGAATGATATAGGAAGGAGGAGGACTGAGGATAGAGCAAGAGAAAGAAGAGAGCCAAATTGGGAAAAGCAAGAAATCACATGCTATGAAGCTTAGAAAGAAGGTGGCAGACAAAGAGAGAGGTGGGGAGGGAGATGGGTTCATGAAAAGCTCATCTGAGCTAATATGGTCTGGGTCTAATGGAGAGGGAAAGGGGGAAGGTAAGCAGAAATGTGTGAGGAAGGGGTAAAGGGAACCTTTTTTAAATGTTAAAGCAATAAAACAACAAAGACTACGGGGTGTTAGGAGAGGGAGGATTAGAGCTGACGGCGTGAAGCAGCAGCATAGAAGACTCATAAGGTGGCAGAGATGTGAAATCTAAGTGGACAAGCATGACTTCGTGTACTACATCTATAAATGCTAGAAGTGTGTTATCGAGGAAGAGGTGAGATAAGATTATGCCAATATTAAGTGGGGTAAAAGTGGACATAATACATTTGCAGGAATGTGGAATCTTATGGGAGAGGTATTACAAGCATTTTGGAAACAGATGGGGTTGGGGACCATCGTGGTAGGTGGGATCAAATACAAACAAAAGCAGCTGAAGTTGCAATTTTGCTCAAGAGTTAACAAGTGGAAGTGTGGCAAGTGTAAGTGACTGTGGAAGGGAGACTGCAATAGGTGGTGGTGGAATTTGAAAAGAAGATGTTAGAGATTTTTAATATTTACGTGCTGGCTGAAAGAAAAAGAAGGATCACTCCGTTTAAGAAATTAGAGTTGTATGTAGGTGGAGGTAGGTAGCAAATTCTGGTGGGGGGTTTCAATTGCATTATTGAGGAGGGGGGTAGGAGAAGAGATGGAGGGGAGGGAGAGCTAGAGAGCTCATCAAAAGTACTGATTAATATAATGAAAGAAAGAGGTTTAAAGGATGTATGGGCTGGTGAGAAGGTGATTACGAGGATGGAACCAAGTGGGAGACAGGTGTTGAAGTCTGACTTTGTATTACTATCAAATGGGCCAGGATTGGAAAGAAGGAGATCTTAGCTGTGATCTTCAGTGATCACCAGACGTTGAGAATGGGAGTGAGTTTAGAAAAAACAAAAGGTAGGCAGAAAGGGATGTGGAAGTTAAGTGTTCAATTATTACAAGGTAAGAAGACCTGTCAAGAATATGTGGAACTCTATAAAGGATGGAGGACTCTGTAAAAATACTATAAAAGCTTCTGGGAGTGGTGGAAAATACTCAAGAGAAGAATAAGTGATTTTTTTCAGGAATATTGGGTCAAAGAGAACCAAAGAAGAGGGTGGAAGATCTTTAAAAACTACAGGCAAGGAAGCAGGAATTATTAAAGGAGGCGGTAAGAGGGGTATGAGTGAAAGAAGAACTGGAAGACATAAAGCAACGGACTGAAGAATGGTTAAAAAAGAAAATGGATAAGAAAATCTTTCTGACCAGAGCACCTTGGGTGGAGAAGAGGAAGGATGGTGTAAGTATTTTTCGATGAAATTGAGGATAAAAGGGAAGGAACTGAAATCAGTGAGAACTGAAGAACCGCATCAGGAGATGATCCCGATGCGAGGAAAAAGAGGGAAAGGGGCCAGAAGGCTTCCTTGGCTGACCAGAGAAATCCAGGGCAGCCTACGGGCCAAAAGGGGGGCACATAAAAAGTGGAAACAGGGAGAGATCACCAAAGAGGAGTATACCTCCTCTGCTCGTGCTTGTAGGGAGGCAGTTAGACGGGCCAAAGCTACCATGGAGCTGAGGATGGCATCCCAACTAAAGGATAACAAGAAATTGTTTTTTAGATATATAGGGAGTAAAAGGAAGGCCCAGGGAGGAATAGGACCCCTACTAAACGGGCAGAAGCAATTGGTGATGGACAGGGGGGACAAGGCTGAACTCCTCAACGAGTTCTTTGCCTCAGTGTTCCTAAGCGAGGGGCACGACAAGTCTCTCACTGGGGTTGTAGAGAGGCAGCAGCAAGGCGCTAGACTGCCATGTGTAGACCCTGAGGTGGTGCAGAGTCACTTGGAAGAACTGGATGCCTTTAAATTGGCAGGCCCGGATGAGCTCCATCCGAGGGTACTGAAGGCACTGGCCGACGTCACTGCACAGCCGCTGGCGGGAATATTCGAACGCTCATGGCGCACTGGCCAAGTCCCGGAGGACTGGAAAAGGGCCAATGTGGTCCCCATTTTCAAGAAGGGGAGGAAGGAGGACCCGGGCAACTATAGGCCAGTCAGTCTCACCTCCATCCTTGGCAAAGTTTTTGAAAAAATTATCAAGGCTCACATTTGTGAGAGCCCGGCAGGACAAATTATGCTGAGGGGAAACCAGCACGGGTTCGTGGCAGGCAGATCATGCCTGACTAATCTAGTCTCTTTTTATGACCAGATTACGAAACACCTGGACAGAGGAGGAGGGGTGGATGTCATATACTTCGACTTCAGGAAGGCCTTCGATACGGTATCCCACCCCATACTGGTGAACAAGTTAAGAGGCTGTGATGTGGATGACTGCACAGTCCGGTGGGTGGTGAATTGGCTGGAGGGTCGCACCCAGAGAGTCATGGTGGATGGGTCGGTATCGACCTGGAAGGGTATGGGCAGTGGGGTCCCGCAGGGCTAGGTCCTTGGACTGATACTCTTTAATGTCTTCATCAGCGACTTGGACGAGGGAGTGAAGTGTACTCTGTCCAAGTTTGCGGATGACACAAAGCTGTGGGGAGAAGTGGACACGCCGGAGGGCAGGGAACAGCTGCAAGCAGACCTGGATAGGTTGGACAAGTGGGCAGAAAACAACAGGATGCAGTTCAACAAGGAGAAATGCAAAGTGCTGCACCTAGGGAGGAAAAATGTCCAGCGTACCTACTACCTAGGGAATGACCTGCTGGGTGGCACGGAAGTGGAGAGGGATCTTGGATTCCTAGTGGACTCCAAGATGAACATGAGCCGGCAGTGTGACGAAGCCATCAGAAAAGCCAATGGCACTTTATCGTGCATCAGCAGATGCATGACGAATAGATCCAAAGAGGTGATACTTCCTCTCTATCGGGCGCTGGTCAGACCGCAGTTGGAGTACTGCGTGCAATTCTGGGCACTGCACTTCAAGAGGGATGCGGATAACCTGGAGAGGGTCCAGAGGAGGGCCACTCGTATGGTTAAGGGCCTGCAGACCAAGCCCTATGAGGAGAGACTAGAGAACCTGGACCTTTTCAGCCTCCGCAAGAGAAGGTTGAGAGGCGACCTTGTGGCTGCCTATAAGTTCATACCAGGGGCACAGAAGGGAATTGGTGAGTTTTTATTCACCAAGGCGCCCCCGGGGGTTACAAGAAACAATGGCCACAAGCTAGCAGAGAGCAGATTTAGACTGGACATTAGGAAGAACTTCTTCACAGTTTGAGTGGCCAAGGTCTGGAATGGGCTCCCAAGGGAGGTGGTGCTCTCCCCTACCCTGGGGGTCTTCAAGAGGAGGTTAGATATGCATCTAGCTGGGGTCATCTAGACCCAGCACTCTTTCCTGCCTATGCAGGGAGTCGGACTCAATGATCTACTGAGGTCCCTTCCGACCCTAACATCTATGAATCTATGAAGAAGGAACCCAAACAGGAGAGAGAGCAAAGGTGTTGGATGTGGTGGCAGAGTTTTATAAACAGTTGTGCAAAAGAAGAGGAGTGGATGGAGAAAAGATGAAGGTGTTTCTTGAGGGGATAAAGGAAAAAACAGAAGATGTAAAGAAACAAAAATTGGAGGAGAAGTTAAGTATGAGATAGGTGATGGACTTAAAAGCTTGCAAGAGAGGGAAGGTGCTGGGAAGAGATGGACTTCTGGTGGAGTTCTGTGAAAAAATGTAGCAATGGCTGGGGACAGATATAGTAGAGACATACCAGGAAATAATGGAGGGTTGGGAGAGAGGGAAGGATTTTGCAGAGGGTGTGGTAATTTTGATATTCAAGAAAGGAAAGGAAGACAGGTTAGGCAACTGGAGGCCAATAACCTTTTTAAATGTAGACTACAAATCGATGGCAAAAGTACTGGCCAAAGGAATGAGTGACTGTTTAGCAGATGTGATACAAAAAAACCAGACGTGCTATTCCTGAGAGCAGGATATATGAGACCCTATGGTTAATGAGATATGTCATACTGGATGTACAAGAGAGGAAAAGAAACATAGTAATAATTAATTTGGACCTAGAAAAAGCTTATGATAAGGTTGAACGTGATTTCATGTTTGAAGTATTGCGGAGGATGGGGTTTCCTGCAAAGATGATCGGATGGGTCGAAGTTCTATACAGTAAAGCAGGAAGTTGAGTACTGGTAAATGGTTACTTGAGCAAAGCACTCCCTGTACAAATAGGGGCAAGACAGGAATGCCCGCTGTCCCCATATCTTTTTGTGTGTGTGACGGAGCCATTGGTATAGAGAATTTGTGAGGATAAGCTGATAAGTGGTGTGAAGATATAACAGGAAGAAGAGAAATTAAATGTACATAATACATGGATGATGTGAAAATACTGGCACGGGACAATGTATCAATTGGGAGGTACTGAAGCATACTGAGGACTATGGTGAAGTATCAGGGGCAAAATTAAATAAGATGAAAAGTATGTTGATGGGTGAAGGGAACTGGGAGAATTTACAGAAGTTTGGGCTGTTGGTGGTAGAGGGTGAAACCACGATCTTAGGAATCCTAATGGACACTGAAGGGAAAGGAACAAAGGTGTGGGAGAAGTTAGAGAAGAGTGAGACAGATATTGAGATTATGGAGTGGTAGAACACTATCTTTCAAGGGTAAGAAGCTGTAAGAAGAATAAGGTATTGTTTTAGGGCAGGTTGTCAAATTTTGTGTTGGTGTTGTTTCTTTTAGTTGTTTTGTAATAATAATAAAAAAGGTTCCCATCAATATAATTGCCCCATATAGGCCATGTTTTTATAGTCATGTTCAGTGTTAGCTGCATTCAGTCAGCTTTATAGTTGGTTTCCATTACTAAGCACACACTGACTTTGGCAGAAATGTAATGATAGACAGGGTGCATCTACATGAAACATTGACTATGCAGTAGACTAATAGTTTCATAGTTGGTAGGGTCGGAAGGGACCTGAACAGATCATCAAGTCCGACCCTCTGCCATGGGCAGGAAAGAATGCTGGGGTCAAATGACCCTGGCAAGGTGTTCGTCCAGCCTCCTTTTAAAGACCCCCAGGGTAGGTGCCAGCACCACTTCTTTTGGAAGCTGGTTCCAGATCCTAGCCGCCCTGACAGTGAAGTAGTGCCTCCTGCTATCTAGCCTGAATCTACCCTCTGCCAGCTTCTGACCGTTACTTCTTGTCAGTCCTGGTAGTGCTCGGGGGAGCACTAGTCCCCCCTGACTAGTTTGTAACAGGCCACTAGATCCCCCCTCAGCCTTCTCTTGTGGAGGCTGAACAGGTTCAGGTTCCTTAGCCTGTCATCCTAGGGCCTGCCCTGCTGCCCCCTGATCATGTGGGTAGCCTTCCTCTGGACCCTCTCCATGTTGTCCACATCCCTCCTGAAGTGCGGCGCCCAGAACTGGATGCAGTACTCCAACTGCGGCCTGAACAGTGTCGCATAGAGGGGGAGGATCACCTCCTTGGACCTGCTTGAGATGCATCTGTGGATGCATGACAAGGTACGGTTGGCCTTCCTGTGTCCCCACACTGTCGGCTCATGTTCATTTTGGCATCAATAATGACTCCAAGATCCTTTTCTGCCTCTGCACAGGACTAATACTCCTGTGCAATAGCATCGCATGGCAAATACCGTGACACAATGCTATTGTGCAGTCCGTGTCACAAAAAAAGGCATTGGCTGGTGCTGAGCAGTAACTCAGGTTACTGCACATTTATTTAGTACTTGTTTATACAAGTACTAAATAAATGCACAGTAACCACTGTGCAGTAGTGTCTTGTGTAGATGTAGCCTCAGTGTATGTAGCCTCAGGAGGTTTCCTTTTATGCAAATGTAAAATGAGGAGCTTTTTCTCCCATGCTGATTAGGGTAGAAAAAGCCTCATTTTATATTTGAGTAAAAATGGTAATAGCAGTAAAGAATTTTTCAGCACAGGGATGAACATGATTTGTTGCAGAGGAATCAACATGGTTTCTCAAAGGAAAATCATGCATCACTAATCTACTAGAGTTGTTTGAGAGTGTCAGTAAGCAGGTAGATAAGGGTGATCCGGTTAATCATATATTTGGACTTCCAAAAAGTCTTTGACAAGGTCCTCCATCAGAATCAATGAATGAATTTAGATAGTCATGGGATTACAGAGAAGGCTTACTCATCAATTAGATATTGGCTTAAAGATAGAAAACAGAGTGATTACAAATAGTTAGTTTTTGGGATGGAAAGAAATAAACAATGGTGTCCCCTAGGGAACTGTTTTGGGACTGGTGCTGTTCAACATTCATAAATGATCTGGAAAAGGGGGTGAATAGTGAGGTGGCCAAATTTGTGGATGACATAATTATTTAAAGTGGTAAAGATCAAGATGGACTGCAAGGAACTACAGAAGGAGCTGGAACTATTGAGTGAATGGACAAATAAGTGGCAAGTGAAATTCAGTATAGATAAGCGTAAAGTGATGCAGATAGATAAAAATAACCCAAATTATATGTTAGTCACATCCCCCGTTTTGCAGGCAACACATCTGTTAATACAACCCAGCATAATATCAGATTTTTTTTTTAAAACAACAGCACACTGTTGATTCATATTCTGCCTGACATTCACTATAACACCTACGTGCTTTTCTGCAGTACTGCAGCCTATCCAATCATTCTCCTGTTTGCATTTGTGCATTTGATTGTTCTGTCCTATGTGCAGGAGTCTGCATTTATCCTTACTGAATTTCAGTCGATTTTGGACCATTTTTCCAATTTATCAAGGTCATTCTGCATTCTAATTTTATCCTCCAAAGTGCCTGCAACTCCACCCAGCTTGGTGTCTATTAGGGGTGTGCGAAGTGGGCTGTATTCAATTTTGATTCAGCCTGATTTGGGGGACAGTGATTCAATTAGTTGATTTGGATCACTGTCCCTATTTGATTTGGCTGATTCCAAATCTGAAGATTTGATGCTGATTTGGCCATAGACACAGCTTTAAATGTTTTTTCTACATACTTCAAGGTACCAGGTGCAGCTCGTGAATGCTGAGATGGTGGGGTGGATGAAGCATCCCACAGAAGCGCGGGGGACCCCGCACATGCTCGGCAGCAGACCCGGAAGTGGATCAGAAGTACTTCCGGTCCACTTCTGGGCCTGCTGTCAAGCGTATGGGGAACCATCCCCCCCACCCCTGCACCCCACACCTGCAGGGGGACCCTAGGTGCCCCCCCAGACCCAGGTGGCACCAGTCACTGAGCCAGGGCATGGCAGGATCCCCCACACACTCCACAATGGACCCAGAAGTGGACTGGAAGTGCTTCTGGTCCACTTCTGGGTCCGCCGCCGAGCGTACTGGGGACCCCGCTACGCTCCCATGGGACTCTCCATCCGTCCCACCATCTCGGCATTCACGAGCCACCTGGTACCTTGAGGTATTTAGAAAAAACATATAATGCTGTGTCTATGTCTGAATCATCGAATCTCTCCGAATCTCTCCAAACTGATTCGGAGAGATTAAAGGGTCTCCTGGTTTGATTTGGATTCAGAGATTCAACTGCCGAATCAGGCCAAATCTCCACTGAATCAAATCAGCGAACAAAGCTCTGCATAGCCCTAGTGTCTACAGGAGTTGCTGGAATCCAGATGAATACAACTAGTGATCAGGCTATATAATAAAACACGTATGGGCCCTGCTAAAAGCAAGGACCAAAGTAGGCCTTACTGGGCTTGGGGTTGCTCTGACCTGGTTTAATGTGATGCAGAAGGGCTGACTGGGATATGAGAGTGCTATATTGCAGGGCTAGCTGCAAGGCAGCTCCCACACTGTAGCACCCTCATGCCCCAGCCATCCCCATCAGCATCTACACGTCTGCTGCGGCAGAGTAAATAACTCCGCTGTAAGATAGTATTTGTGTCTGGCAGTACTATCCTATGGTGGAGTTTATTAGTTTACTCTGCCCTAATAACATCACACATGTAAACAGTGATGTTTTACTGCAGAGCTAATTAGTCAGCTCCACAGTAAATGTTACATGTAGATGAACACACTGAGAGCTAGTTAGGCATACCACATATTGTTTATATGTAGCTGCTGGGAAAATTAGATGATTAGTCCTTATACATACTTTGCAAGGTTAATGGAGAGAGGGGAATTGATAAGACCAGTATAGTACACTAAACCACTAAGGCAAGGATCAGAGTGACCAGGTAAATATGCCTCCCTTTTTGCTGGGAAGGTTCCAGTAACTGGTGCAAACTGGAACACGAGAGCACCATGTACCAGCTTGTCATGGCTGAACAGGCTTGTTTGTAGACAATAAACCTGGCTGAGATTTGCACACAGAGCTGTGGTTGTGCTTTCTGCAGTAATAAGACTATTAGGGGCATACGTGGCATGTCAGAGAAACAGCATCACAGACAGCATCCTGATAGCGCATGCACCAATCATCCATAATGAAGAAACCTGGTGTTACCAGTAACGCTCAAATGGTAACATTAATGGAGTCAGATGACAACACTAATGACCCCCTTCTGATAATACTGTTGTCTGTAGATTCCCATCTTCCAGGCCAGAGGTCAGCAACATATGGCCCATAGATTGGATCCAGCCTGCAAAGCCAGGTGGATTCAACAGAGCACTGGTGGCATGATGTTTTGGAGGGGGCGAGGGGAGGGAAGATGAGGAGAGGGGGCTTTCTAAATGCTCTGATTACCAATATACAATGTCACAGAGAAAACCAAATCTGGATATTTAGATGATCAAGAAAGGAACAGAATGTCACCTTTGGAAAGCACAAGGGTTGGGGAGAATCCATCACAAATGAACTAATGTGCTCCACAGCAGACCAGAGGAAACCCCCTCCCCAAAGAGTACGGGGACTGCAAGCTAATCCATACCGTGCCAACGAGGATGAATTTGTAGACCATGTGAATGATTAAGCAGGACCAGAAGACGTGGAGCAGCTGCAGTATCATCAGGAGAGCATTCATGAAATAATATCCAAAGAAGGGCTGGAATATCTCCATGGAGTAGTAGTATGTGTTGTAGAGCACCCTGCAGGAGAGAAAGTATCTCAGTAAAGACAGGAGTGAAATCTCAGCAGGGAGAGTGCCAAGTCAACCTCACAAGGTTCAGCTCTAGCTTCAAGTCAAGGTTTAGGTCAGTGCATATTTCCTTACACATATCACTTGGAAACTCACTTTCCACTCCCATCTAAGAGTGAAATGGGCTTAGTTCCTTTGTTGAACTATATGAGCTCTTCATTTCAGGTTTGTGACAGTGACTTATTCTATCTCACTGGCGGTTTTACATTTTATTTAGACAAACACTAGAGTTACTAGCATATCTTGCTAAAGCACTGGCCTAGATTCATCAGAGCTCAAGGCAGCAGGGTCAACAGTTTCTGGGACAGTGTGGAAAATACATTTCTGGGCCGGATTCTTCGAATCTCATCCTATAGAGAAGTCAGAAGGTCAGGTAGTGAAACACTGGGTTATCTGACTCTCTACCAGTACCCGTTGTAGTTAAGTTCAGGGGAAGTTGGGTGTGGCTTGGGGGTGGATGTTATGGGAATTCAACTATACTTTCATGACCTTTCGGGGCAGTGGGGGGAGGGAGGCATCACAACCAGTGGAATTTGGGACAGCCACGACATGACTAGGATTTTCAGTGCAGTTGTAGATGCTCATTCCAGTAACATTTGGGGTGAATAGCTAGTACATTTAGTACAAATAAAAGCAAACAGTTATCACACTAGGCACTGCCACCCATCCCCAGGGCGCTTAAGTACAGTAGCCTAAGCTTTAAAAGGTTTTAATAATCTGATGACTAACAACATAAATAATTATGTAGGCAGAAAAATGACAGTAATGATTTGGCTTAGACTTGAAAGAACGTGATTGCGAAATCCCATGCCGTGCGATTTCTCTCCGCATCATGTACAGCATCGTCCAATAGGGTCTAATGATTTTTTCTCATCATTCTGGGCTGTTGCCAGACACAGAACCCTAACATCTCATACTCCCTGTTAATGTACTCTCCCAAAGCACCCAGTTTTTAAAATCCAGTTGAGCAAGATCTGCTGCTGCTAAGATGAGTGACTTGTTGCTTCAGTTTTGGGTGACAGATGCTTGATACTGAGGCTGACTCCTCTGGACCAAGGGTAAATCAGACAGATCAATAAAGGACAACGACTAAGTCATCTACATGGAAGAATGATTCCAACCTGCTCTGTAACCTTCCTGCATTTTTCATAACTTTGCTCCTGAGATCCTCTGTACTCTGCCTCTTAGGCCGCCTGCAATACACTGTACTGAGGCAGGACTCCCTCATTATGTCCAGGGCTGTGTAAGTGTAACCTGGTGCCAACTCAAAGCTGACTGGAGTCCAAGACCATTTCCCTAAAGTGTTCTTTGGGGAGCGAACTCCAATGAATTCTGAGCTTCCCATTAGGTTGAAAAGGGCCAAAGCTTGATATTAAAACTGATGAAGTTTGTATGTTTAGCTGATTGTTTGTTTTATAGTACAGTAGTATTTCATTTTTCATCTAGATAAGGGGAAAAAGCAATGCTGCCCCAGAGCAGGATGTTACACATATGCAGGAGAGCAAGATAGCTACACATTGAATTAATCAGTGGGAAGGGAATAAATTTAGGCCAAAATAAATGTAGACCCCTCATAAGGCAAAGCTTTCACTGGAATTACCAGGAGGTATGGTCAGAGACTACAAGAAGAATCTGGTCTTTCCATAATACTAAATATTTAGTTATTATTTTCTAATGCCCTGCTGTCCTTTTGTCACATTTTTCACTCCATGGGAAAATGCTTTCCCTCAGATGACTGCTGTTCCTGTTCCTTCTTTTTCTCCTGGCTCTCTGCCCCATTCTGTTTTCTAATAGTCTCCTCTGCTTTTCCTTCTCTACAGTACTACCAATTCCCAATCTTACAGGCTTCTTTCTGCCCACCTTTCCCATTCCCTCCGCTGAGGCAAACAATGAATAATGAATGAAAACAGTAAAACATCATTTCAAGTTGGTACATCAGTCATTTTAATAGGGAGCAGGGAAATTCACACTACTCCATCATTTTTTGGCTGTCAGCAAGCTCAGGAAGAAGACTTGTCTTCTGATAAAATTTCAGAAGACTCAGAAGTTATGTATGCATATGGGGTGAGGTATCCAGGTTGTAGCCATATTGGTCTAGAGGCAAAAGCAATCAGGACTCATGGTAGAGGTGATAGCTTTCATTAGACCAACTAAATTTTTGCAAAAAAAAAAAAAAAAGTCTTTAATTGCAAGCTTCCGGGCTTTCATTTCTACCCAGAAGAACTTTTACAATCTTTTCTATGCCTGAAGAAGGGTGTTTGTACCCGAAAGCTTGCAATTAAAGAATTTTTTTTGCAAAAATCTAGCTGGTCTAATAAAAGAGATCACCTCTACAATGAGTCCTGATTGCTGTATGTATACGGGAACAGTCAGTGGGCAGGTAATGAGGGATAAAGGGGAGAGACAATGGCCCAAGGAGGCTTGTGGTAGGTTAATAGCCTGGCAGGTCAGGGGATATAGGGAATGACCTCCTGGAAGCTTCTGAGAGACAGAAATGAACAGAAACTTTCCAGGCTGGGTGAATGTCTCTAATCAGTGAGCCAAACAGATAGACTTCCACGGGACATGACTGCCCAGCTCACACTGAAACAAGGTGCAATAGAAACATGTGATGCAGCCCTGCACGGAAGAGTTATGTATTTTCTTGGGCATGAAGAAAGCAGAGACTGCTGCTGGAGATTCAGCATTGGGATGACTACTTACAACTCTGTAGTGCTTCACTGGGATACATATTTGAACCCTGCAGACAGAAACACAGACTCACTTGTAGGGGAAAACAACCAGGCGCGTGATGAGGAAAACAGCTGAGAAGGTGATGAAGAGACCATCACAAACTCTTTTCCACTTCATGTAGTTGACTATCTTAGTTGGCTGAAAAAGAAAGAAAAAGAAAATAGAACAGGTGGAAACAGCGCTTCTGTATGTGCCCACATGTGCCACTTCCTAGCCAGAAGGGCAGGAGTCAGTGTTCATGTAGCTAATTATGCCCTACTCTGGATGTCCTAAGCATGAAGGCCTATGATGGTGGATGTTGCAACTCAACAGCATTAAGGTGCATTTCTGGGGTTGTATGTCAGGCTGTCCCTAGGTCCCTACAAAGCTCTACCATCATATTGACCTGCAGCATCCCTGCTATTACAGTCCTGGGCCACTACTTAGTTCAACCAGTGCTCTTCAACTCTACTGAACCAACAAGCACAATAATAGTCCAGAACCCTACACAGCTACTACAAATCTGTACAGAAGTGAGATGGGTTCCACCTCATGAAGAGGGAGGAGAACATCTTCTCAGACAGGCTCGCTAATCTAGCGAAGAGAACTTTAACCTAGGTTCACTGGGGGATGGAGACTAAAGCCCTGAAGTAAGAGGGGAAGTGGGTGACCTGGAAGAACAGGCAGGAGGAGGCAACAGGAGAGGCCTTCTCACTTTCTGAGAATGTGAAGCAATCAGGTGCCTGCACATGCATGCATGGAGCCTGGGAAACAAGTAGGGAGAATTAGATGTCTGCTCACAGTCACAGAGCTATGACGTGATTGGAATAACCGAGACTTGGTGGGAGCTTGCATGACTGGAGCACTGCCATGCATGGATACACACTGTTCAGGAAGGACAGGCAGGGGAGGAAAGGGAGGAGGAGTTGTGCTTTATATAAAAGAGCTGTATGATTGCTCAGAGCTCCAGTATGAAACTGGAAATAGGCCTGTTGAAAGGCCCTGGGTTAGGCTCAGAGGGGAAAGCAACAGGGGGGATGTCATGGTGGGGGTCTTCTATAGACCCCCAGACCAGGAGGAAGTGCTGGAGGTGGCTTTCTTCAGACAGCTAGCAGAAGTTTCCTAATCACAGGCCCTGGTTCTCATGGGGGACTTCAATCACCCTGACATCTTTTAGGAGGGCAAAACAGTAGTGAGCAGGCAATCCAGGAAGTTTTTGGAGAGTGCTGGGGACTTCCTGTTGGCTAGAGAGGCCAAGTAGGGTCTGTGTTCTTCTTGACCTGCTGCTCACAAACAGGAAAGAATTGGTGAGGAATGTAGTAGTGGATGGCAACTTGGGCAGCCACGACCACGAGATGATTGAGTTCAGAATCCTGAGGAAAGGAACGAAGGAGAGTAGCAGAGTATGGACCCTGGACTTCAGAAAAGCAGACGTTGGCTTCCTCAGGCAACTGGTGGACAGTATCCCCTGGGAGGCCAGTCGGAGGTGGAGAGGAGTCCAGCAGAGTTGGCTGTACTTTAAAAAAACCTTAATGAGGGCACAGGAACAAAGCATCCTGATGTGCAGGAAGACTAGCAAGCATGGCAGGACACCAGCTTGGCATAGCAGGGAACTCTTCAGTAAGCTTAAACACAAAAAGGGAGCTTATAAGAAGTGGAATCTTGGCAAACAATTAGGGAGGAGTGTGAGAGTATTGCTTGGACATCCAGGGATGAAATTAGGAAAGCCAAAGCACAATTGGAGTTGCAGCCAGCAAGGGATGTGAAGGGTAACAAGAAGGGTTTCTACAAGTATGTCGGTAACAAGAGGAAGATCAGGGTAAGTGATTGCAGAGCCAGTGGCCATCATCCTTGAAAACTCATGGTTATCAGGAGAGGTCCCAGATATTTTGAAAAGGGCAAATATAGTGCCCAACTTAAAGAAAGGGAAGAAGCAGGATCCAGGGAACTACAGACTGGTCAGCTTCACCTCAATCCTTAGAAAAATCACGAGGCAGGTCCTTAAGCAATCCATTTCTAAGCACTTGGAGGAGGAGAAGGTGATTAGGAACCATCAGGATGGATTCACATAGGGCAAGTCATGCCTAACCAACCTGATTGCCTTCTAGGATGAAATGACTGGCTCTGTGGATGCAGGCAGACCAGTGGATATGATACATCTTGACTTTAGCAAGGGTTTTGCAATTGTCTCCTACAACTTGTTTCAAGCAAGCTAAGGAACTATGGGTTGGATGAAAGGTGGCTAGAAAACTGGCTGTATCATCTGGCTCAGAGGGTAGTAGTCAATGGCTCAATGTCTAGTTGGCAGCCAGTATCAAGTGGAGTGCCCCGGGGGTCAGTCTTGGGGCTGATTTTGTTCAATATTTTCATCAGTAACCTGGAAGGTGGGATAAAGCGCACCCTCAAGAAGTTTGCAGATGACACCAAGCTGCGGGGAGTAGTAGGTATGCTGGAGGGTTGGGCTAGGATTCAGAGAGACATAGACAAATTAGAGGATTGGACCAAAAGATATCTCATGAGGTTCAATAAGGACAAGCGCAAAGTCCTGTATGTAAGATGGATAATTCCATGCTCTGCTATAGGCTGCGGATTGACTGGCTAAGCTGCAGCTCTGCAGAAAAGGACCTAGGGTGGTTACAGGGACAGTAAACCAAATATGAGCCAACACGTGCCCTTGTTGCCAAGAAGACTAACAGTATAATGAGCTGCATTAGTATGATCTTCCCCTTTATTTGGCACTGGTGAGACTACATCTGGAGTACTGTGTCCAGGTTTGGGCCCTCCACTACAGAAACGATGTGGACAATTTGGAGAGAGTCCAGCAGAGAGCAATGAAAATGGTTAGGGGGCTGGCACACATGACTTATGAGGAGAGTATAAGGGAACTGGGCTTACTTAACCTGGAGAAGAGAAGATTGAGGAGGGATTTAATAGCAGCCTTCAACTACCTGATGGATGGTTCAAAAGAGGATGGAGCTGGACTGTTCTCAGTGGTGGCAGATGACAGAACAAGGAGCAGTGGTCTTAAGCTGCAGTAAGGGAAGTTAAGGTTAGATATTAGGAAAAACTCTGTCACTAAGAGGGAAGTATAATATAAGAACAGACTACCCAGAGAGGTTGTGGACTCTGCATCCTTGGATGTTTTTAAGACCCACCTAGACAAAGCCTTGGCTGGGATGATCTAGTTGGGGCTGGTCCTGCTTTGGACTAGATGACCTCCTGAGGTCCCTTCCAACCCTAATTTTCTATGATTCTATCATTCTAAGTGCAATAACTCAAGTGTTCATGTCCAGAACATCCTCCAGACAGATGGCCAGCAGTGCAGAACTGCCTGGTGCTTCTGCAATACAGATGAATATTCCCTAGAGTTCTGCCATAGTTTATAAGTGAACTAAGCCAAGCTCTAGCACAGTGATTCTCAAACATTGTCTTCACTGGGACACTGGGCAGCTCCCACTCCATTTTTCGCCTTTCTTGTTCAAGAGCATACCCATCGGGCCTAGCTTCCCAAATAGTCTCTAGTAGCCAGCCTCTGCATCCAGTGTTTAGGATAAAGGGCTTTGCTTAGGGTCTTGCAACAAGGGTCTTTTTTCCTGAACTGTTTGTGTGAGAGACTGTTGCTGCCAAACTGAGAGAGAGAAAGCTGCTCTGCTGGTAAGGAAAGGAAGTTTCAGCTTTTCCAAGTG
Source organism: Alligator mississippiensis (assembly GCF_030867095.1). Classification (NCBI taxonomy): domain Eukaryota; kingdom Metazoa; phylum Chordata; order Crocodylia; family Alligatoridae; genus Alligator; species Alligator mississippiensis. The sequence goes on along the minus strand of NC_081839.1, from coordinate 11,310,498 downwards.
CAAACCTTTGGCCTCTACCCTGTGGTCAGACCACGGTACTCATGTGACTATGGGGCTGTGACCCTGAGGTTTTTTAAAATGTTCTGACTTCTTGTATTTCCATAACTTCACAACTGCAATATTGCCTTAAAAGTAGTTTGTGCTTTATTTCCATGTTTGTAATTTTAAAAAGTCTAAAAGTCTTTTAAAAAAGAGATCTAATCTAACAGTAAAGGGATTAGAGAAAAATCTACAGCCAACAGCTCCAACTAACAACCCTGAAACATTAGAGAAAAAGAAAAGTTTAAACGCCTATTCATAAACATGTCGCTACTTATTTTTATAATGTTTTGAAAGGGGGTACCACTAAGTTCAGAAAAATATATAGAGGTGCATTGAGTCTAAAAAGGTTGAGACCTCTACCAATCCATTTACTCATGACTGACACTACTCAGTCTCTCTCTGGCTGAGCTAGGATTTACACTACACGTAGTCTGCAGAGCTTACCTCTAAGATGCAATCGGAAGCATCATGGATGACCATCACCAGAGTCCCAATGCGGATGTAATTGGCACAGTAGGAGAAACTGATCAGAAAAATAGTTGCTGCATGATGGATGATCTGCTCATAAAAGTCCTGATGAAAAAGAATTACAGTACACCGGAAAGATTAAAATGCCAGACCCGCCTTCAGTCCTTGTCAGAACAAATTCTCCTTTGGGCAAGAAAGAGAAATTGCTAACTACAGTTCTTCAAGATATGTTGTCCATAAGCATATTCTTACTGTGGGGGCACCTGTACCATAACATTGTTTGTCTCTGTACCTGTATTGTGTACTGTACAGAGGGCAGTGCATACTTCATTCTCCTCAGTTTCCCCTTAAATGCAGAGACTTAAGTTGCATGCAACTCTGAGGAAGAGGGTAGGATGCATACATACAGGATGTATGCATACATACACGTGGACAACATATCTCACTGAACTCTTTTTGGTAAGTAATTTTTTTGAGTAGTTGTCCATATGTACATCTTCACTGTAGGTGAATCCAAGCAGATATTTCTCTCTTGACCCACACCTGGGGGTGAGTCTTAAAGTCCCTTAGGTGAACAACAATTGATGCATTTCCAGATTAATATGCCACACTGTCCAAAAATGCTCAGGGAGTTCTAGCAGATAGTCTGTTATCATCAGAATAGATGAATCACCAGCAGGAAGACTTGTCTCTATCACTACCTTGAGAATCTGAAGAACTTAACAGCATAGACAAATGTACCTTCTAATCACTGTACTAGTACAGGATATTGCAACTTGGGAATGCACATAAGCTGTTACAATTGAACTCTTATGTCTCTGAACATATAGCATTATGATCTAGTCCAGCAATTAGCTATTGCTGGACTAGATGGCCTTATGAGGTCCCTTCTAGCCCTACTTTTCTATAAACCTGTAGTGCTTGTACTTGGAGTCTTTTTGCTATTGCAGTGCCTCTGGCCCCACCACTCCCCTTGGACTGCCCTGAGGATTTTCTCTCAGTCACCATCAGCTCAAAACTGAGTATTGTGTTTGCTCATGTTTCAGCATGATTTAAAAACCAAAACCAAAACCAAATCTTCATTTAGTTCTTTTGTTTTGGGGTTGTGCTCCTCTCCACTTAACTGTATCTGTCTTATATAGTGCCACTGTCCTGAGACTTTGTACTCCTCCAGCCCCTTTCCTTTTTCCTTATTTATTTATTTTTTTTTTACATTTTTATTTTTATTTTTGGTTAAGTAATTAGAAACTGGAAAGTTGTCCTGGGTTCTCCCTAAACACTGGGATTCAAAGTGTGCCTGATGCTGAGAACCAGATCTGAGTCCTCTTGATGATGGAAACATCAGAGCCAAGAAAAATGTAACACCTTCAAGAAAGATATGGACAGCCCCAAAACAAAGAACTACAGAAAGGTTTGGTTTTGTTCTGTTTTGTTTTTTTAGTCACAAGCCAACAGAGTACTCAGTCTTAAGCTGATGGTGGCTTAGAGGCTGGCTCATTAGAGGCTTCATCTAGCCAAGTTACAATATCCCCTACTAGTACAGTGATTAGAAGGTATATTTGTCCATGCTGTCATCTAGTCCAGCCCCTGCTCAAGATAGGATCATCCCTGACTAAAGCATCCTAGCCAGGTGTCTGTCTAACCTGCTTTTGAAAGTTTCCAAGGATGGAGGTGCCAAAACTTCTCTATGTCTGATTCCAATGTCTGACCACCCTCATAGTCAGAACGTTCCTCCTCATTTCTAACCTAAATTTCCCATGCTGCAGCTTGAGGCCACTGCTCCTAGTCCTGTTCCCCACAGCCAAAGAGAAAAGCATATCTCCATCCTCTCTATAATCGCCCTTTAAGTATTTGAAGACTCATCAAATCCCCCTTCAGTCTTCTCTTCTCTAAGCTAAATAACCCTAGTTCTTTCAACCTCTGTCTTGTCTCCCAGGCCCTTGATCATTTACAGTGTCTTGTGCTGGACTCTTTCTAAACTGAAGTATGTTCACCCACAATGAGGATGTGCATATGGAAAACACTTGTGATAGCATCAAATCTGTTCCCTTCTCAGACATGAAGTTCCTTGCTATGTTCTTCCTTGATGACTCCTGACATTCAGAAATCTGTTCAATCAAGAGGCCAAGGACTGGGTAATTCAGTGAGGTACCACATCCCCTCTTGACCCCCAATAAGGTCTGACCCTCTCACTAAGTGAAAGACCCTCTCAAGATGGCTGTGAATGAGCCCCTCTCACCAAGTATCCTTTTCTACCATCCACACTGATCCCTGGGTCTCTGAAATGAAACAAAGCAGGAAATGAGGGAAAGTGATACTGGTGACAATGGGGCTTGAGATGGACAAACTTGGGCTCCCTCTGCATGTTACAAATAGCAAGAGTGCTTAAACCCTGTGCCTGGCAGCCAGGATCAGAGGCTGCTGTGAGAGTTTAAAGGTGCCATTGGGAAAAGCTCTTCAGCTCTCCCCACCAAGACCCTTTCACTCCCCATGCCCAGCAGCCCACCCAGAGCAACCAGACTCAGGGTTTTGAAAAGCAGCTAACTGTCTGCCCAGACAGCTCCAGGAAAATCACAGCTGGGGCTGCCCAGGCTGGTGCTGACAATCAGCTGATTGTGAATATGGGCCCTGGGACCACACTGGGGACTCACACTGGTCCTGGTGTGGGCTGGGATGGGACTGGCAATTGTCAAAACCCCACACTAGCAGAAATTGATAACTGCATTTTCAAATTTGGGAATTTCCAACTCAAGGCACCAAAACTGGGCACCCAATCTTAGTTTGCACCTGTGGAAGTTGCGGTTTATGTTTCTCATCTTCCCAGTTACCTGCCCAGTCACTGTGGCAGGCTGCACGTATCCCCACATGAATGAGGATGGAAACTGGAAAAATCTAGGGCAGGCCAATATACACACACATGCCATGGAGAACGTTCTCTTCAGGATGAAACCCATGCCTTTGTCTGTGCTTTTTTCTCCATCACCCTCGTGCCACTCACCTTTCTCTTCACATCAAAGGGCAGGGTGAAGACCAGAGAGCAGTAGAAGGAAAGCTCCAGCATGTAGTACCAGAACAGAGAGGGCAGTAAGGGCTGCAACACCAAATGGGAGAGGTAGTGTTATATCCCACAGACATGCTAGAAGACTGTCTAAGCAAGGGGGGCAGGGAGGGGGAACAGAGAAGAGTGTTGGGGGAAGCTAGGAACAGTCATTCCCAGGTGAAAACTACTCTTTGATAAAAGGGGGCATTTTAACCACCTGTACAGTAACCTAATGGCTTGACTTCCAATCCAAGAAACCTTAATCTCCCCTCCCTGTCTCTTCACCTGGTATAATAACTCACTGGAAAGTAAGACAGTGCAAGCCTTGAATCTACTTATGAGACTGAACTCTGCCTTTTTACAGTTACCAGCCAAGCACTGCAACGGAGGATCTGTACTTGAGCTCAGACATGCCATGGCCTCTCGTAAAGCCTTGCAAATGTTTCATAAGAAATGCAGGTGAAGTAAAATTTCACTTTTTTAAATGAGGAAAAATCTAACTGAGGCTCATGAAGCCCACAGTAAATCAGTCTCCTGTAACTACAGGTTACTCCTCTGTTGCTGCTAATCTCTCTGCCTCATACAGGTTCTGCTCTCCTTCGGAGAGGTTACAGAATGGCAGCTCAAGGCTCTAGATCAGCTTGTGAGATTTCTCCTCCTTCTCTCCTTCTTCAGTTCTGCACTGGGCCTTGGCTTCTCTGGTCAAGGACTCTCATTTTCCTTCAACTTCACTGATTGTTCATTTTTCTTCATCAGCTCACCTTCTCCACAATACTGAAAAGTCAAAACTCTACAGAAGGAAAAGGTATAACATGCTTGTCAGAGGACGACTGCAATCTGCAGAAAGAGACTCCATAACCTACCTTAGCAGTCCTTCACCCAGTGACTACAGCAACTGGATTAACCTGGACACAAAGATGATGAGACTAGGATTTGGAGACTGGAAATGGATTCTTATGTGTGTGGTCCTGAGGGTTGAGTTCAGGCCCATCTCTAGTGTTAGTGGCACAGCCATGGCCTACAGTTTGAACATGAGCTCAGGGATGATATATGAAGTACAATAAGCAATGTTGTTCCTGAGGGACTCACCTGTTGTGGGTACCCTGTCCAGCATTCTCTATGATCCCAAAACCAGGGCTTCTGTAGAGAAACATCATAATATAACCAGAACTCCAGAAACATGTATTTTCCAGCAGTTGCTTCATGAATTGGACTGGTTCCCACTGCATATTTTGTCACATTTTACTATAGGCACTGCTGGCAAGTACTGTCACCCTTGAGAATTGGATTCTGTTTCTGTATTTGAAGTATCTATGTGATACTGAGAAGGCCATTTAAGCCAAACACTCAAACAGGGCCACTAACTGCACTTCCAATTTTCTGGGGCTCAAGAAGTTCAAAATTACATTCCTCAAAAGATCTGCTCAGCTGCCAGATAAATTTGGAAGCAAGAAAAGTCTGCAGGTGCTTCAGGTTTCACATGTTAATCTCATATGCCCAAAGCTCTTCTTCTGGACATGCTCAGAAGCACTTCAGCTTTGACAGTGCTAAGTAGCTCAGAACTTGTACCTAAAATCCCTCTGGATTCACAAACTAGGTGTTCCCACCTATCTGCCCTTAGGTCTGGTAGGTATTCTTTGGAGCACTCGCTCTACATTGTGCTTCGTATAAAATGCAGCGGTGGCCACTAATGTCTTTTTAAACATAGCTGGTAAAGTTGCTGGTACCACTACTCACAGTTTTTATACTATGGTCAGGGGTTAGAACATTTGCCCAGGATGTAGGGGACCTGGGTTCAATTCCTTTCTTTACTTATCAGGACTCAGTTACCATTCTTTCCTTTAAGGAGAGTACTGTAACCACCAGATTACAGGCTATTCTGGGGGACAGCCATTCTCAATCCCCGCTCTTGAAGCAGTGTCACTCTTCAGACAATGAATTAGAGATTCAGGAAGCTGAAGAATGAGTGTAAGTCTCTGGCCCAGTAATTAATGCACCTACTTGAGAAATGAGTCCTTGGTCATTTCCTACTCTTCAACCTGTCTATACATTTTGTGGTTTTTTAAAAAAAAATCATTGGATACAATACAAAACCAACCTTTGGCAAGGTGGATGGTTTCCAGGTCTCTTTCCTCTCATGTAAATACAATAATCACCAGGCTAAAGACTTGTGCTTCCAGCTCTGCAAATCTGGGGTCACAGCCCCATCCTTTGGAAGGTTGAATGGTTCAAGGCTTTCTGGCTGGAGGGAGAATCTCCCACCATTAACTTGGAAGTTCAAATCCAGCCTGATGAACCAAATGAATCATAATAAAGTGTGTTCAATAACTAACAAATGTTAAGTGGCTGATGTTCAATGAATGGGGGACAGGAGAAATTCAGGTCCAAGGGGACATATGCTTGCATTACAAAATCTACTGTTTCCACTAGTTCTTGTCTATGTTTTCTTTTGTACCCTGGTACGGTGATGCTGATTATACTCACATCATGTAGGACAGTAAGTCCAGTGAAGAAAGAAACTGTGTAAAATGTAAACCTCCAGCTACAAACAAACAAAACCAATAATATTAGAATTTCATTAGAGGTCAGGTTGCAACTCTGTGTGTCAGGTAGTCATTCATTCATTTATTCAATGGGTGATATTTTTACAGCAAAGAGATATATAACCACCATGTGGGTTCAATGCTAGTCCAAAGGAAAATAAATAAGAGAGAGAGTTTGCACTTCCTGTTCAAAGATCTCAATGCACTTTACAAACAGTAATTGTTCAACCACAATTGGAAGTAAAAAAGCATGGCTTCAGCATACAGAAGAGGCAACTGAGGCACAAGGACTTGTCTAAGATCACTCAGGTCACCATCATAATCATCAGTGATCACGATCCTTTCCACATCAGGAGGTACATCTGGCAGAAGTCAAACAACATCGTTTTTCCCTCTTCTGGGCTCATTTTCTTGGGTCACCTACATTCAGATATACTAACAGTGCTTCAGCCTTCCCTGTACTCTAGAGCAGTGGGGGGCACACTTTTTGGCAGGTGTACCACAAGGTAAGTTGCATATTCTCTTCAAGTGCCAGTTCGATCTTCTTGCCCTGCCTTATCTGTTGCTCTGCTGTCTGCTCCCTGCAGTACCTGCACTGTGCTCCCTGTTCCCTCTCCAATCTGTGGAATGCCAAGCACAGATGCTGCCTATACCACACCGGCTGGCCACCCCTGCTCTAGAGAGTGCCTCTAGGTCAGCCTCTCTGTCTTATTCTGGGGCTTCTGAAAGAATTGTTGCTTAGAAATCCGTAATTGGGCATTTTTAAAAGATGCCCCAAACATATGTATTTCCTATTCTACTTGCATCTTGGATCTCTTCATTACATATTCTACCAGTCCATTTTACTTTGAATATTCTACAAAGTTACCTGCCTGGTAAGAGTTTTATATTCTTGGTAGGATTATCCAAACCAGAGAAGTGGAAGTGGACAGAGTAGATAAACTGTCTTCTAGTTCTCCACACTGAGGGTAGGGCATGAGGTTCACAATTCAGCCTGTAAATATTTTACATAACGAAATGGAAGAGCAAACCACACATTCAGACAGAGAACTGAGAATCAAAGGCATCTCTCCTGAATCCTAGCTGTAGAGAGAATTCCTGACTTTCCTGAAGATCACGGTAAAACTTCCACTGATTTTAGCCTGTACAAGATTTCACCCTGCTCTTTAAGAAGCCATATGACCTATAGCAGTGATGCAGGTACCTTTTATTAGTTCATTCAAATGATACAGACACTAAATACCTGTCAAGCTGCCTCTATCCCAGTCCCCCCTCATTTCTTAAAGACATTTTTCTGGGCTTTCTCTTCTTTAAAGACCAGCTAATACAGTGTAACTTCTCTGGGGAGGGAATGGAGGTGGCACTGTGTTTTTGGGCTTATTTTGCCAGCAACGTTAGGAATCACAGTGTGACTCTTCCCTGTCTTTGACCCTGTTCAGAGATGCACTAATGGGACGTTTGTGCTTACTTCCATGCATCCCTGGCAAAAGCAGTCATTCAGTAATGTAGCATGCTAGCTGGGTTCAGTGGAATGGGGCTAAAAATAGGGATTTTACCAAGTCTTCTCCTTTATCTGATTCATTATCTTTTTATTCTTCGTATGCACAAAACATATGGCTTGATGTCAGCCACTGGATGGTGCTAGAGATTCACTGTTGTATAAAACAGCATTAGCTCTCAGACCCTGCCTGCCTGCCTGAGGTAGGACATGCCAGAAAACAGTGCATTAGCCTCTGGGCCAGAAAAACAAATGCATTCAGGTTTGTCACAGTATCATGGAGGGAACAGGCCAACAAGAGCTCTAGCCTTCCCCATGGGCTCTGCTGGGTTGCATGGAGCTTGGGGCAAATCATACCAGCAGATGGTGTGGTCCAGTGTTTGTGATTTTTTTTTTTTGGTGGGGGAATGGATGGGTGAAAGAGCAGTGTTACAGTGAGGATTCAGTATCAGGAATCAACTAGGAAATTCACAGGAGGGTAAGCTGACTGGTATCACCAGGCTGACCACTTGAGGACTTCTGAAACAGCAGCAGGAGGTCAGTATGTAGCATGCAGAAAAACAAATACGGCTGTCTGGGATTTTTCAGGACAGAAGTTCCTATTTGAATAAATGGGAAAATCAAAAAGCAAAGCAGGATCCTTTGGCTGAAGGCAGCGAGGTTCATTGATTCAGTGACAGAAGATGGGAGAAGCAAGCAGAACACATGAAGGCACATTCCAGCTTTAACTGTAAAGGTGCTGGGGAGGCCATGCTTTGACTGCAAAACCCAAACACTGCTGGAAGGTTTCAGTGGTTCAAGATCACTGAATGTATCACTCACCTGGCCTCACAAAACTTTTTAGACAGACTGGGTCGGTCCTGGTTCCGCCGATATCGGAACCACCTCTCTACCTTTTTGGTTGGCAGGTCACACTGCTTCGCCAAACTGATCAACTCTTGCTGGAGAACAAGCAAAGAAGCAGTATTTAGACTCACATACCTGAATGCCAGAAGAGAAATTACAGTCCAGCCTTCTCCATAACCAAGCCAGAGAACTAAGTCCTACATCAAGCCAATAACTTGTAATCACATTGATTATTAGAAATTTACCCTTATTTTATGTGCGAGTTTCTCTAGCTTCAGCTTCCAGCCACTGGATCTTTCTGATTTATTTTTTCTAAATTAAAGTCTCTTGGTTATCAGAAACCTTTTCCCCAGGTAAGGACTTGTTGACCTTTATCAAGCCACTTCTTCACCCTCTATCAAATAGGCTGAACTCCTTAAATCTCTTCTCAGTCTCAGGGAGATTTTTCAGACCTTAAATAATGCTCGGAACCCTTTTTAGGCATCCTTTTTGAAATGTGAACTCCAAAACTGGATGCAAAATCCAGTCAGGGTCTCATCAATGGTAGACATACCATATTCCTACTGGAGAACATCTTTTCTTTTTTGTTGTGGAGAACAAGATGCGGACCAATGGCTTGAAGTTGCAGCAAAGTAGGTTCAGATAGGATATCAGGAAAGAAGTCTTCACTGTTAGAACAGTGAGGCAGTGACACAGATTGCCAAGGGAGGTGTGGATTCTCCATTACTGGAGGTGTTTTAGAAAAGGTTGGACAAGCATTGGTCAGGGGTGATCTAGGTGTAGCTATGCCTATATTCTACTGTGGGTATGTATTTCCCATGCTTCTGGGCTTTGCTGGCTGCCATGTATGGCCAGGAAGGATTGTTTTGCCCTCCTTCAGCTGCGTGTTGTGGGGGGTGAGGAGGGGTTGCCTTTCTTTGAGACACTGGCTGTTGGCTGCAGCCAGGACTGGGGATTTTGACTAGGGTGTGCCAGTGCTTCTGCTGAGACTTAAAAGCCGGAGGTTCCTGGCTAGAGGGTCTTGCCCCTATGGTCAGGGTCAGACTTTATTTGGGGTCAAGAAGGAATTTTACCCCATGGTCCAACTGATATGGATTCTGGGGGGTTTACCTTCCTCTGTAGAGGCAGGCGTGGTCCTCTTCCTGGGATCTCTCAAGCATATTTTAACCATCTTTGCAGCAGTAGGACATTAGCCACCACAGTCCCCCTGTTTTACCTTTGGCAAGTTAGGTTGTTATGTTTTGTAGTTGTGTCAGAGATGACCATGTCATTTTGCTAATAGATTAGACAATGGACTTGCATAGGGTGGTTTGGATAGAGTTGATCCTGCCTCAGGCAGGCAGTTGAACTAGTTGACCTCTGAGGATCCCTTCTAGGCCAACTTTTCTATGATACTAAATTATTCCAGGTAGTCGGATCCCAAGCTGAGGGAGAAGAGCTGCAGAAAGATCTCACCAAGCTAAGCGACTGGGCAAAGAAAAAAAAGAAAAAAAAAAGGCAGATGAATTTCAATGTCGATAAGTGTGAGGTAATGCACACGAGAGAAAATAACTGGAAAATATAAGCACACAGTGCTTGATTGTGAACTAGCTGTTGCAACTCAGAAAATAGACCTTGGATTCATTGTAGAGAGTTCTCTTAAAGATCAACAATATGCCGTAGCAACCAAAAGAAAGTTAGGCATCAGAAAATATTGGAAACTTGAAAACAAAATTGAAAATATCATCATGCCACTATACAAATCCATAGTGAGCCCTGTAACAGGGGGGACAAGACCCCTGTCACTTTAACAGGGGAGAGATGCTAGCTGCTGCAGCAGAGGAGGGCAGGCTGGCTATCAGCACAAGTGGAAACCTCCATGTGGCTGGGGAGCCATGTGACAGGAAGGGGTGGAGCTTCGGAGCACATAAGCCCTGTGCCTAAACCCGAACAGGCAGTTTAGCTCTGCATGCTGCAGGGAGGGGATCTCCAGAGACAGAAGGGCTGCTGGAGACAAATGAGCAGGAAACCAAGCCACCCAAGGGAGCTGGGATGAAAGGGCTGCAAGGGAGGTATGACTTAACATTAAGCCAGAATGGGGAAGACTTTTAGTTCATGGAGCGGCTTGCCTGAGTTTATGTTATATTTTGAGTTTGATGCCAGAGAACTGGGTTGCCACTACAGGGAAGGTGTGGAGGCCATGGAGGGGTGCCTGGTGGAGCACTCTGTGACAGGCAGCCTGGCCTGAGGTCAGGGACCCAGAGGGCTGAGGCAGCAAGAGCAGCCTGGCCTAGAGTCAGGGACCTGGAGGGCTGGCCCTGATCATGAGACAGGGCCAGGTACCCAGAGCGCACACATGCAAGATGGGGCTGGGGCCCAGAAGCCAAGGTCTGGGGCAGTGGACCTGAGTTGAGAAGCACAGCCAGGAGAGCCATAACTTAGTGCCCAAAGGGCAAGACTGAGGCCAGCCAAGTATGAGAGGTATCAGCTGGCTAGAGTGAACTAGAGCTTACTCTGGGACCCTGGGGCAGCCTCCCTTCACACCATAATAGTTCCATCAAAGCATGGCAGGCAAGGAAAAGGGAGAGTACCCCAAGGAGCCAGAGAGGGAGCAGGAGTCGTGTGGCTCCCCGGCGGGGGTCACTGCTACCTGAGGCATGTTCCTGCTACAAGTCTGCATCTTGAATACTATGCTCTCCTCTTGTCTCCACATCTCAAAAAGGATTTAGAACTAGAAAAGGTACAGAGATGGGCAACCAAGATGATCAGGGATACAAAGCAACTGCCATACCAGGAAGGATTTTAAAAAGCTAGGACTCTTCAGTTTGGCAAGAAGGCTGAGGGGGGATATGACAGAGGTCTATAAAATCACGAAGGGTCTAGACAAAGTGATTAGAGAACCAAGTCCCAGAATACTAAAACTAGGGGGCACCCACTGTAATTCACTAGGAGACAGGTTTAAAACTAACAAGAGAAAGTGTGTGTGTGTTATGCATCACATAGTTAACTTGTGAAACTCATTGCCATAGGAGGCTGTAGAGGCAGATAGTACAGCCAGGTTCAAAAATAGACCAGACAAAACTTATGGATAGCCAGGCCATTCATAGTTGGCCATTATTAGTTGGTATATCAATGTGTTTATTTATTGGTTACTTGTTATTTTGTAAATAATTAACAGAACAGTTAGGGATGTATCCTCTGGCATCTCTAAACCAAAGATGGTGGATTCCAGGCAGAGTACAACAGGGGATAGATCACTCTAGATCAGGGATGCTCAACCTCTGGCCTGCAGGCCAAATATGGCCCACAGAGTCATCTCGTCTAGCCCACGGAGCTCCCCACAGGTCAGGAAAATTGGCAGGGGTAAAACAGTGGCCATCAATATGGCCATCCTCTCCCCTGCCAAATCCCCAAACTCCAGTCCCTGTGTGGCCAGTCAGAACCAAGCTATGCCCCCATCCCCTCCTTCCCACTTCTGGATTGGGGCCTTGCCAAGCCCCTTTCCACCCCTGCAGGGCCTGGTTATGCCCTCCCCCCACAGTGAATGGCTATGCCCCCTTCCTTTTCATGGGTCTAGACCAAGCTCCTTTCCACTGTGGGGCTGCATTGAGGCTGGCCTGCCCCCCTTTCCTTCTCTGTGCAGCCAGATGGTGCCTGTTGTGCCCCAGATGGGTAACACTTGCTGCATCTTGCCCACAGGCGGACTGGACACTGCCAGTCTGGCCCTCCAGGCAAAAATACTGGGCACCAGTGCTCTAGATATACCCTGTTCATATACTCTTCCTCTAATGCATCCAGTTCTGCCACTCTGAGAGGGCAGAATACTGGGCTAGATGGACTATTGGTCTGATTCAGTATGGCACGGTTAAATGTTCTTGTGTTGTAAGCTGGCCAGGTCAAGTATAGTTCTGGAGGAGCCAGGTAAAGTAGGAGAGGACCACATTAACTAGGAGAAGAATATCAGGGTGTTGCTGATAGACTGAGGGAGCACAGTATAGATATCCTGCATAGTGCCTGATTGCTGTAGGCATTGTTATTAGATCCTCACTTTCATCAGATCTTCATTCATTGCTATGCAAAGGACTAGTTCTCAGCCCTTGGATAACAACCCTGCCCCAGCATCCTCTGCTCATCTCTCACAGAAAATTAGGCACCACTTTAAAAAAAACAAAGTTGCTGATGCCCCTTTTTGAGTGTGAGATGTGGCCCAGGACCCTGACTACTAACATGTAGCGGGAAGACTAATCCCAAATTCAAAAATGTCACAGAAAAGTAGTGAACCACTGGAGAACTGTTGCTATCAAGCAGGCTGTGTATGCTAGGTCACAATAACTGGCAGCATGTAGTGTCTAATGGATTCTCACTTGTCATAAATGCATCAATACCAACACAGTGGCCTCACATGTGCACAAAAATAGGATTCACTTCTGGTGACATTTGTGGTGGTGCTGGGCCTCCCAGGCTCCTGCTCATGCCAGGAGAACAGTACGTGCTTTGTTCTGCTGGGTATAAACTTGCATCTCTAAAGCCAAATGGAGCTACCAAACTTTAGATTTGCAAACTTAGGGTAGAAAGTTTAGTTCAATTGAATTAGCTTTATAGTGATTAAGAGGATCCCAGATTTGGAAGGCCAAAAGCGTGATAAGGAAAGGGAAAAAAGGACTCACCTCTTTTGGGTTCTTGCTGTGGGTAGTGTAGAATGTATCCAGTACAGGACTGGGCAGAGCTTTCACTCTCATCTTGTCCCTTAAACCCAGCTTTTTGCTCAGGGGCAGGGCTATGAATCTACAAGAGAAAAGAAGAGGGTGCAGTCGAGTGAGGGGTGAGTCCAAAGCTGAATCAACATCATTATCATCATTGCTTTACAAAGCCCACAAATGTGGTAATGGCTTAAGGAGTAGGTAGAAATCAGGGCTTCTTCACCAATAAGGATATGATCCAAACAGAGGGTGTAGCAAGTAGATAGTACAGGAAAGGGCACTGCAGGTCAAGAGTCATGTAAAAAATGTCAAACCTTGTCCTAACCTACCTTGCATTCGGTGTATTCAGTTACAAAAGTGCAAGTGTCTAAAAGTGAGTACTTTACACTCACTTTTAGACACTTGCACTTTTATAACTGCAGGTGCCAGAGGGGAGCTAGCGAGGGACTCGCCTGACTGGGAGAGGCTCAGGCTGGAGCCAGACTAGCTGAGCGGTGCAGGCTCTGGGCTTGTGGCTCCTCAGCAACCAAGAAGTATGGATCTCGTGGCTGCAGCGCTCCTGAATGGACTGGGTATTGCGGGACAGCCCTGCAGGCCTGGAAACTGAGGCAAGCCCTTGAGCTAAGAAAGACTGGGTTTGCAGGTGAGTGGCCTTTCTGTCAAACCCTTGGAGGGGAGAGGCATCTGTCAAAGGGCGGCCACGTCTCTTGTTTATTTGAGTTAGCCCAATGGTTTAGCCTTGAGCCCTGCTGGGGCAGGCTGAAGGCCTGTTTAGAGGACCAGTAACCCAGGAGCCTCAGACTGAGATGGGCTCCAGCGAGGAGCCCAGGAGTCTAGAAAAGGGCTGGTATCCAAGCCCAAAGGTTCAAGAGCCCAGGGAAAGGTGGAGCTGGACCAGAGGGTACATGAGCCCGGAGCGGGCCAAGCCAAACTAGAAGGACTGAGAGCCCGGAGGAGGGGCTGCGTGGAGGACCGAGGGTCTGACAGTGTTGAGGGAGACTGAGTAAGGAAGCGGGGGGTCCGGGGGCCCAAAGGGGGCCGAGTGTATAAAGAGAAAGATCAAAGAGCATTTCCGCGAGGTGTGGGCCATGGGTGGGGGCGATGAAGGATCCACGCAGTTTGCCCTTAAGGCTCTTGGTGCCCTAGTCAGGCTGAGAGGGACTTACCAAGCCTGAGGGCTGGTCTGAGACCAGTGGGGTCTCAGGGGAGACTAAAGGGAAACTTACAGGGGTTAGGGCTCACTCTAAGGCCTGTTGGCAGCCTCCCTGAATTATCCTATAATATTTAAGAACAAGATGTGATAGGCAAGTAATGTAGGGAGAGTGGCATTAGCATGCGCGCCAGGCAGGAGCGACAGGGGCGTCATGACCGCCATGGCAGCAACAAGCCTGTCACAAACACCAGCAAAGAATGGATATAGATTATAAGGACGCATCCAGATGAGCATGGACATGCAGTATGCGGCACTGCAGACCTGTCTGTGGTGCCACACACTGCACATGACGGCATTCCCCGTGCTGCTAATTTGCAGGGGGGAGGGGTAAACTCGGGAGATCCTGGGGTCAAAAAAACCTGTACCTAAAAGAAGAGGGGTGGCAGCACATGCCACCCAAAATCAGTGTCTGCCCCGCTGGAGCAACATTCTGGCTGCTGGCCAGGCTCCCTGCGGCAGGATCACCATGGCTGCAGCTCCCAAAGGCCCCAGGTAAGGCCCACCTGGGGCAACGTGCCACATGCCAAAGCAGGGAGATGTAGCAGGGGCACACATTGTGTCACTGCTGTTTGTTCCCGGGGTAACACAGGTTCCTGCGCATGGGGACGTGCCCTAAGAGCCTTTCCATGTCCCTTTTCATGGGTAAACAAAATGTCACATATGAAAGGTACAAATTGCATATGGAAACAGGAGAAACATCTGAATCTTGTTAGTACTGCAGTTTATACTCTTGCTGAACGCTGCAATTTCGGAGTTTTGAAAGAAGAATTCATAGGAGACAGGATTTTCTACAATTCTGTAGATATACAGAGATATTCTATGCAATAGGAAGAAGCCGGAGCTAGTGTTGTAGGACAGACAAAGCAGAGCAGTGCCACCTGGTGTCTAAGCAGGAGTGCAGCACCCTGAAGGGAGCATTTGTCAAGGCTTTGTGGCTCATGGTGGTCGCTGTAGCTCCACCCCCCCACCAGCCGTGTGCTGCTGCTGTATCTCATCAACTGTAAAACTGCTCTCTCTGTAGGTAGGCATACAGTAGTCCAAGATATTCTTCATCAGGTCTCAGGTCTTGTATTTGAAAGTATGTTTAACTTTATCCCAACTACATAGTTGGTCCAATAGAAGATGTCACCCTAAGAAATCCTTACCTTTCTCAATGAAAGCGAAGCTTAGATAGCTGCAAAAAACCCAACAAAGAGCAGACCAGTGACAAAGAAGTAGGGGCACTAACATCTGCAGCAGGCACTAGGATTAAAAAGAGAACGCCTGTACACTGCATTACTATTATGTGCCATGCTTGTGTTCTTCACATCTAAGATCTTCCTTCATGGAAAATGCATGGAGGTACACCCAAAATGTCCAGGAAAAAAGGCAGGCACTGGGACCCAAAACGTGGGGGGAAAGAGGGACGACAAGGGGGAGGTTTGGGAGGGCATGCAGGATGTCTGTAGGTAAGACCTTGGAGAGAACTAGAAGGGAAGAACTCATAGGTTTTATCATAGAATGATCCTGGTCCGTGTTATTTGCTTGTGCTAAATATTAGCTATGAAAGGGACACTAGCAACCTGAAAATACTTACAAATGTTTGAGGCTACACTAGTCAGAGTCCCCGCAATTGTCTTTTACAATAAAACAAAAGAAAACACTTTTAGAAATAGGAAAATGCAATTGTTTTTTGATGATTCACTTGTCCAATTTTTCAAAAATGATTCTCTCTCATGTTGCAGTTGGAAAGACCCTTGTAAACCAGGGAAAGTGTGACTGTGTACGCATCCACACAGCTACTGCACACACACAGTTACATGCTGGAGTGGCAGCTATATGGCTATGTACAGGTGTGGACTGGATTTTAGTCACAATTCTGTCTACCTAAAGCTGATGACTAGTGAGCGTCAGATGCTTGAAGAAGATAGTTCTCCCATCTTTAATTCCTATGAACTTAATGGTCAGGGTACTCACCCTAGAGGCAGGAGACCCAGCTAGTAAGCCTCACCTGGAAGGGGTTTGAACTTGCATCTCTTTGACTTCCCAGAACATTGTTCTAACTATACTACAACTATAGTTTGTTCTAACTATACTACAACTATAGCATCAGCTGGTCCTTCAACCTGCCTTTGTTTTCTTCCTCCTCGTCCCACATCTCTCTGTCTCTTGAGTGCCTAGGAGGCCATTTTCAAACTGGAGGATGGCTCAGTGTGATAGATGCTGCCAGAAAGGAGCAGGGCCTGGTTCCAGTGAGGCAGAAGTGTTCCCATTAGTCTCCATCCTGTTTCTCTGATAACTATTAAATATAAGGTGCTGTTGCTCAGAGGAGTGCTAGAAAAAGGACTAGATAATGTCTCACTTGCAATATGATGGCTAAAGCATACCCTTGAACACAAACAGTAATCAAATTAATCAAAGCATAGGCAAATGTTTAAGTAAGACTTTATAATAAAATCCGGGAACATTAAATAAATTGCCTTCCCCCATGACTGGTAGGATAATGAGTTCCTTGTTAATTAGCATTCATAAATGCACATGTGCTTCCCAGCCAAAAGACAGCACGGTCCATGCCCTGAAGAGTTTGTCACTGGTGTTGTAATCAGTAAGGCTGTGTGAAATTTTGCTGCCTGTTTTGTTTTGACACTGTTTCCACCTTGAAACAGGAAAGTTGAAACAAAACAGGGGGGCTTGAAACAGGGTCAGAACAAAACAGGACAAGTTGAAATGTTTCAAAAAATTTGAAACGTTTTGAGTTTTGACTATGAAGCTGGGCTTACCTTTAATGGCTTCCCTGCAGGGAAAGAGAAAGTAAAGTAAGGGGAAGGAGGGGGGGAAGGAGTGCTCTCATTATTGACATGTGCAGCTGGCTAGTGACTGTCACCCTTCCCTGAGGTCCCTTCCAACCCCAGGCTGGGGTGGGGGGGAAAGGGGGATGTAGCAGCATAGGTGCAGAGGTACCTGGGGAGTCGCATATCTGGCAGGTTGCAATGTGTCAAAATTTCACTGTCTTATCTATATTGAGTCCATGAGTTTCTGTACCTTGGAGACTGATGAAGTGAAGTTCATAGGCCCGGCTGTGAAAAGTGGTTTGTAACTTGTTCCCCCTCAGAATCAGGCCTGAGAGACTGGAGGCATAGTGTTTCTTTGGTGAGGAACGTGCCCTACAGGTAGTTGGGGATTGTTGTGTTTGACAGATTCTGGTGTGCAGTTTGTGGGGGTACTGGAGATAATTGGCAGGTTTTCTGTTTTGAGCTGTAGGAAGTTGGCTTCAGTTCTGGTGATGAGGTTAGGTGCTTGTTTGAATGTACAAACCACTTTTCAGATCCGGGCCTATGAACTGCACTTCATCAGCCTCCTAGGTACGGAAACTCATGGACTCAATATAGAAAGTGGAAATCGGACACACTGCAGAGCAATAGGCCAGTAGGGCAGCGTTCTAGGTAGCTAGAAGGGAAACAACTGCAGCTGAGCCAGGAGAACAGCAGCAAGCTGCTCAGTAGCACTTGTGGCCTGTCACCGGGAACTATTCGGGGCAAGGAGGGGTGGGGAGCCCAAGGTGGCAGAGGGGAAGAGGTGGTGGGGGAATCAAGGCCGTGGAGAGGACAAGAGGCAGGGGCTAACTGCAAACCCCCCACTTCTCCCCATAACTGCTTAACTCTCCATTATTGGTGCACTGCCTTAAATTTAGGGTTGTCTTGGATTTGGGGAAATACAGTAAATATACTTGATAACCCAGGAAGAAGACCATGCCCCTGCTACAGAGAAAGGCAAAACACTCTGGCCTGTACTAATCTAATCTTTAGTTTCAGCAGAAGCATCGGCACACCCCCGGTTTGGCTGCAGCTGATACCTAATGCTTTTGAGAAATGTGAAAAGAAACCCTAACAGCTGTAGCAACAGGATGGGGAGAAAATTCTTTCCAGCCCCATGTTGCAACAAGCAAAGCCCAGAAGCATGGGGAAAACAGACAAGTCCACACATCACACACTTTTCTGTCACCCTTTCTTCTGTAAACTTATCCCAGCCTCTTTGATTTTCTTCCATAACTAAGTTGGTTATGGAGCTCTGCTCATTCTGCTAATGAACGATGTCCTCTCCGATATCCACTATAGGCTGAAGACCATTTTTTCACGTTCTCTCTCTTCCTTAACGCAGGCCTTCAGCTTTTGAGAATTGCTATCACATCTCTTAAATTACCTTTTCCACAAGCTGACTGTGCCTGTTTCTTTCAACCTCTCGTCATGTGGCTTGCCTCATAAGCCCTTTATCAGGGCTTTGTTCTGGCACCCTTTCTCTTCAATTGATAGACACATGATATTCCCCATACAAAAAATCAAGGAAGTTTATTTACACTGAAAATATCACCATCCTAGCCCAGAACTCTGAGTCTAGTATTACTGAAACTGCACTCAGTAATGATTTGGCAAAATTAGATTAAGTTAATGAATAGTATTTGAAGTCCAGCCCTGACAAAACAATTTATTCCTTTTTTCATCTCACTAGTGCCCAGGTGAGTGCCCAACTAAGAATCAGCTTTTGTTGGAAACTGGTCAACTATGAACTCAACCCCAAATATTTAGGAGTCCACCTCAACTGTAGTCTCACCTACAGGCATCAGCTACAAATAACTAAGAACAAGCTTGCCACATGTAATAACATCATCCCAAAACTGGCTGGTGCAAGTTGGGGAAGCAATGCTGAAGTTCTTAGGACATCAGTGCTGGCCCTCATTTATTCAGCGACTGAGTATCGTGTCCCTGTGCAGGGCAGGAGAGCTCATACCAGCATGATTGTTTCATTCAGTTGAGAATAAATGAAACTCATAACAGGTACTTGCAGATCCACTCCTGTTCCAGGGTTGTCTGTTGTATCTCATATCCTTCCTCCTGAACTTTGATGTTAGCAAGCTGCTTTAGGAGTCTACAAAATACTGCTTACATTCAGTTCAGTACAAATTTTGAAGAACTCCGTGACACCCCCCGGCCAAGGCCAAGGCCAAGGCCATTTTGGAGCGTGGAAAAGGAGCCAAATGATGAAAACTTTGACATCAAGGGAAAAAATGGATCCAGCATTTTTGTATGGTCCACAACTGACACCATTAATAAATTTCTTATCATGGACCTTGTGGCAGGCCAGTAGGGGGTGCTCCTGTGCTGAGCCACCCACCTCACTGTACCCGTCTACCTGCCAAGTTCTGAGTGCCTCCCTGGGGATGCCTCACATCTGGCTGACCCCCTTCCTGGAGCACACCTGCAAGCCTGGGGGTACCGCCGCCACCACCCAGGGGTCAAGACTGTTTCTGGGCCCTGTGCCCCCTGGGGTACACAGGCCTTGTAGTCCTTGAGGGTGCTTGACCCACTGTAAAAGCTTGGGGTGCTTCCTCTAGCCTGAAGCACAAAAAGTAGCCTCTCTTAGTCAGCTGGACCAAGGGGGGCACAAAGGCATGCCTATCCCAACAAGTCCACCATATTTGGTACAGTGAAGAACTTTATTGGTTACAGTGGGAAGGCTTGGGGAAGGGGGCAGGATAGAGAAGTATTACAAAATAACCTTAGAGCAAACAGCGTGACTGGGTAGCCCTAGATCACGCATCTGTGTTACTGCAAGCTATATATTTAGTCAGGTTTCAAGTAGCTTACTCACAAGTATCATTCAGAGGCTGATAGAGCTTTTCTCTGGAGGCAGGCAGTTCATAGTGTGTCTATGTGTTTCAAGAGAGAGAGAAAGCTGCAGATGTTCAGCTGCTCTTTGTGTCTTTATCATGGCTGCTCTCTGCCCTTCCTGGGGACCGCTTTGATCCCCTATCATGACCTCATCACTAAGGTCCCACCAGAAGCAGCTCCATTGGTTGCTAACCGGTGCTTTCAGCTGACCTAAGACTGCCCGGGTGAGAGAGCTAGTCACCTGACCTGCAAGGGTGGGATACTTGAGACAAAGGAAGCAGGCTCAGCCAATCAGCTGCATAATGGACTCGTCCTCAGAGTTCCTACAAGACTTCAGCCTTTGCTTCCAGTTCTCAGGAGCAGCAGAGTCTTGGGTATTATTCTTAGTCTCAGCCATCCTACTGCAGAGTTCTTTGGCCTGTGACCTCCAAGGCCAGACTGCCTGCTCTGGCACAGGCCCTGGGCTTAAATGCCTCTTTAAGCCCTGCCCCTTTCTTGTCAAGTGGCTGTCCACAGCTAATTGCAGGGGGTTCTCATTAGGGTCCGATGGCCTGGTCTCCTTGGCAGCTGACAACTGCTTCTGGTAGCACCCTGATTGCCTAAACTAGGCTCTGTCATACTATCCTACTGCACAGTAGCTAACTCTGTGATAGGCATTTATAGCCCACAGCTTCTAGCTGCCTGCACATGCAGCCAGGTTATTCTGTGCAGTACTTCCTTGACTGACTACATCTGTTCCCCTTTTCCTTAATATGCAGCTTCCTACCGTGGCAACATTGTTTCTTTGTCATTTCCCAACTTGCAGCTAGCATCTACTCAGCTGCCTAGGTTCTATCTGCTGCAGCTTCTCTCCTTAAAGTAACAGGAGCTCTAGGTTGCCTGTTACACCCTGGTATTTAATACTTGGATTTCCTAAATGATTTGATAGTCTATCACAACATCATCACATAGTTTTAAAAGAAACACATACACTTTGATCCTGGGTACGATGGTAAACCGCATCCAAATGGCAGGCTTGGTGGCAACGTGGTGAGGCTACTTGTTGTGGGATAGCTCCTAGCAGCAGGTCTTGTTTGTTGCACTCTGGCAGAAGCTACAACCATCAAGGCACTGAACATCTGGACTCAGTCTGACCTTGGGACTCTGTCTCAGTGGTCTAAAGGGGGAACAGTAGGTCTAGGACAGCTTCCACTCCTCCATACCCTTGCGTAGGTGTACGTGCTGAAGGTCTTGGTATGATGATTGCATAGACCTTTTGCGTGTACACCGTGACCCGGAGGATTGATGGTTGCCAAGAATACACTTAATTGCTTTTGATATACCAGCGTAAGCCAAGCGCGCTGGCCAAGTACATGTTGTAGCAAAGACACGTACGTGGTAGGTAAAGTTTTGTTCAAATTGTTTTCAGACTCAGCAATCTTTGAAAACTAAATTAAACTAGGATAAAATAAAGTCTAGCATACCGTAGATGTAACTGCATATTGTGTGTTCTCACAATAACTTCACAGTATATAAGGCATAGGGTGACACAGAGTTAACAGTATCTGAATATTAATGGAAAATTATTTTAATAATTTCTATCATTAAATTTAGCTGGCAATATGTTCAGCCCTGTAAGTAACCTTTTTTAGCATTATGTATAGGTAGTGAGTTCATTACCCCTGTACTGTAAATGCTATGCACTGGCTGCACATGTACAAACAGTCCTTGACTTGCAACATTTCAAGTTACAACATTTTGCACTTACAGTATTTATAAATCGACACCCTGTTTCAACTTTATGATGTCAGTTTCAACTTTACAATGCTTGACCTGACGCAACGCCAGCAAACAAATTCACTGTGTTGCCCATCTCCCTGGAGAACATCTGTCCAAACTTCCTTGGACACTTTCTTTAAGAAGGCAGACTCCAGCCTAGAATCCTTCAAAAAATCCAACCAAGAGCCCTTCAAAAATCCAGCAAAGTCACCCCAAAGAAGTCCTTCCAAATCAATATGATTGCTATTTACAATATAATACATTAATGTAGCTATATTACTCATCTATAATTGATTGAGTACAAAATTCTGGGTTACTTTTGGTGAAAACAGGGTATCGGGCTTTGGTTCAGGAATCAATCCCCCATTCCTAACATTGTTTCCTATGGAAAAATCGGTTCTGAGTTGCAACATTTTGACTTACAATTGGTTCCTGAGAACCAAGTCTTATCGTAAATCCGAGGACTGACTGTATGTGGCTAGGTACGCACGCGCAGCACGCACGCACTCATTCACACTCTCTGAACACAGAAATGCATGTCATTTACAAAAGCCTGGCCAGCCAAAAAACCATAACTAAAAGATGCTGGAGGCCTATATAACTTAGTTTTGGCTCCTTGGCTTTTGGTTAGAACAAAGCCAGGCCTCCTATAAATGGAGAAAGAGCTTAGCTAACAGAAACTTTCACTGCAGCACATGATTTAAGGGGGGAAATAGTCCTTATGTCAAAAGCGAGGAGAGACAAGTTCAGGCTATGAGGGAAAAAAAAGAAAATTTCTTCGCTTCTGAAGGGTTTCAGGTTATTTTTTAGCTCAATTTTAACAGACTAGGCAAAGCTTTCCTCCAAAGCATTTGATTTTAATAGGGTTTATTTTTCTCTCCTATCCTTGTAATTTGCCAATATAAGCTATTTTCATTTCAGACAACTGGGGCTGAGTCACTGTAGAGGGGCCCAGGCTGAGTGGCCACACTGGGGTGGAGCCCGAGTACTACACGCTCAACGGGTGTCCTACTCCCCTATTTTCATATCTTGCCCACCATGAAAAAGCGTATCAGGAGGTGGTATTTGATGGTATATGGTTTGCTGAGACCAGTGTGGGTCCCGATGTCTGAGAGTCTCCCGTGGGGCTCCACATCCCCTACACCCCACCCTTTCCACTCGGGTGTTCTGTTGGTGGTTGGAGTAGATTCCCGGTCTTACTAGGTGTCTGGCTTTGCTGTTAGGCAGAAGGGTCCATGACAGAAGGAAACTGAGTGGGCTGGGATCAGCATATATTGGCTGATCCTGGAGGTCTAGATACATTTCTGTGGTCAGTGGTGTCCAGCCCACATAAGAAAATGAATAAACTAATATTCTAATATTATAAAAGCCTAAGTCTAGCTGTCTGTCTGTCCATTATGCTTTATTTGCACCCTGATTGGCTGACAAACAGCCAGAGAACGAACAACCATTCAACCAGGAGCTGGCAGCGCAGTGGAGTGCTGCCATGATGGTGGGAACAGAGGATGGAGGGTCCCATCCCTTGCAGGTGATGGCAGCGTGGCAGCAGTCAAGGGAGAGGAGGAGCGAGCCACCTCCCCCCTATGGCCCAGGCCCACTCCTCCCCACCCCCTGTCAGCTCTGAACCTACTTCTCCCACTCCCCTGCTGCCATTGGGTGAGTCTGGGCTCACAGCTCCTCCTGCCATGGTGGGCCAGCTTCTCCCCACCCTCAGGCCTGGTCCTCCCCCGCATCGGGCCTGGGCCCACTCCTCCCCTCCCCCCGCCACTGTGGTGGGGAGTGGGCCTGAACCCCAAGCAGCAGGAGGTAAAGGGGGAGCAGGTCCAGATGGGGGTGGGGCACGGGGCTCCATCTCTGCCCTCTTTTCTCACCCCCACCATCATTCCTGGCAGACGATTGGCTAGTAACTTAAATAATGGTATCATTGCCTGCTTCAGGCCTTGCCTCAGCCCAGCAGCATATCTTGTCCACTTTCCTCCAGGCAGTTGGGATTCTTCAGGGTTTGCCCCTGCTATGAACCCAAACCGAGCGAGCTGGTCTGTCCCGGGCCAAGCCCTTTGGGTAATATGGAGCCACGGGCATTACAAACCCCCATGGAGCCCCTAAACATATCTGACCTCCAGCAGTTGAGTAGCAGTCAGGGTTCTTTAGGGAGAGTCAGTGTCACGCTGGTCCTTGATCCAAGGTCCTTGGCTCTGGTGGAGGGACATGGCATGGGTCAGTGCCTATGCTGGTGCTTCCCCTCTTCTGGGGTTGGTGCTGTCTTATGTAGGTAGTTCTGGCCAATCCCTGCCTGCCCTCGTGTGTCTTGTGGCCATTGCCAAGTGTTGAGAGGCCCAAAGGGGGACATCAGCCTCTGCACCTGCAGCTTCCAGGCCCTAGGAAGTGCTATCTGAGCTGGCTGCCTGTCCTCTTCTTGGGTTGGGGCCCATGTCCTTTTGGAGCCCAGGTGCTGGCTTTTACCCCGGCCTGGGGGGAGGGCCTGTGGAGAGGTCATTGCCTGTCAGCTGCCCATCCCACCTAGGGAATGGTGGCATGGCAGTGTGTGTTGTCGGCCCGTGGGCTCATTGCTTTTCTGTGGGACTGACTGGGAGTCCGCCACCTGCGGAGCATGCCAGCAGTCATCACCCCGGTGAGTATGGAGCTGGATCTGGTCCCTGCTACTGTCACAGATACAACCACCTGAGGAAACTTGAGCAGAAAAATGAACTGTAAGAGAAGAGAATGAGAACTGGAGGGGGACAGCCACATCAAAAGAGAACAGGCAAAGGAACTGTGGTCAGTCTTCCCAAATAGTACTGCAAGGCAATGAAATGCAGGCTACCCCAATTGCAGGGACAGCTGAACCAGCTGATGGGGAACAAGATGATGATAAGCTGTTATGAGCAGTATGTGCTGGGACCTAGAGTAACCCCTTGTGTATGTTGTTTGTGTACAGAAGTGCCATGCAACACTATCATGATATTGCCTCCCTTTTTACATTGCTCAAGGGCACTGCATGAAGACAAGTGTATAACCTTGGCTGCTCTGGTGGCCAAATTGATTTCCAGTACTACGCTTTTACAGAATCTGCACAAGGCCATGTAGAGACTATGCTTGTACGCTGACTCTGCACCCACAGTTTTGTATAGCCTTCCTTTGTGTTCAGCTGTTCTTCATCAAAGGGAGTCGAGACACTGGGTATTCTGTATTAACCATCTTCTGCATCATCCATTATTCATGCTGGAGCAGCAGCAAGGGATCAGCCAGCTGCTAATAAAATATGGGACGTAGGCCAGATCAGACATCTGGGTGACAGTAGGGCAGAAGTGTCAAATGTACAGCCCACAGGCCAAATCTAGCCATCTGGATCCATCAATTATGCCATCTGGCCTGTGGAGCTGGAAATGTATTTATCGATCTGGAAATCTAGCCATCAACTGTGCCATTTGGCTGGTGGGGCTTGAAATTTAGGGTGCTTATACACGTACGTTAAGGCTGCTCCAATGTACTGTAATTACAACACGTTGGAGCAGACTCGATTAATCGACGAGTTTTAGTTCAAGCACCCCCACTGCCATTTTGAAGGGTGGGGATGCTGATGCATGAGACAATGCGGTGCTTTGTGGCTCTTGGAGCCACTCTAATTAAAGTGGCTCCCCCCACCCCTGGAGCACGTGTAAAAGTGCCTCCAGAGAGGAAGAATCAGCCCCTCACTTCAATAGACAGACAAGAGATCTGTAGGCACTGTGGACAAAATGTTGTAGATAAAATGCGTTTCCATAGCACAGTGTCCCTAAACAGTATGCAATGCTACCAGGTCACACTGAGGATTTGACAGGGCACCACCTTTTCTTCAGCACCCCTAAAGCTGCTCCCTTGGAGTGTCTGCAGCACTCTGAGCACTTACCCAGTCTCTGCCCTGCTTCCATTACTTAGTTGAGTCCTCCGTGA
This sequence comes from Alligator mississippiensis, assembly GCF_030867095.1. Taxonomy (NCBI): domain Eukaryota; kingdom Metazoa; phylum Chordata; order Crocodylia; family Alligatoridae; genus Alligator; species Alligator mississippiensis. The sequence continues at coordinate 11,284,833 of NC_081839.1, read as the reverse complement.
CTGTCTGTCATCTCCTGGGGAGTAATAGTGGAAAAGGAGGAGAAACAGGCATTCCAGCTGCTTGTGTGCTGGGCTATAGGGGCACCTAGGAGCAAGTTAACTAGACAAGTAGGGCCAAACTTTTTTGGCCAGTATGCCACAAATTAGCCCAGCACCCTCCCCAAATGCCACTCCAATCTCATTTCTCACCCAATCTGTTGCTTTGCTTTCTTCCTTCCCTGTACTCCTTACCCCATTTAGTGTGCTGCGTTTTTCCCCCTGCCCTATCTGCCACTGTGCTGTTTGTTCCCCGTCCCCAATCTATTGCATACCACACACACAGGCTGCCTATGCCACTTGTAGCATGCATGCTGCAAACCGACCACATCTGAACCAGTCAATGGTTCCAACTGGTATCTCTCTGAACACAGCAAAATTTTATGTTAGTGTCTTAGGTTATAAACTTCATGACAAAGTAGGTTAGAACTGTTTCTTATCCCTGTCCCCTTCCACATCCCCATATCCCAGTAAAAAGCAGGTGGTTCTCAGATTTTTGTGGTGTTTTTGCTTAAAGTCAGCAATGCACAAAGCTGTGTTGTCCTTTCCCAAACCTCTGCTGGACAGCACTGTTTGCCCTCTCCCCCTCTATACCCTACTTTTCTCTTCCTAGCTAGAAGTCTGATTACAGGTACAGATTCTGCAATCTGTAGATGTCTATTGTAGTCTTTCATCCAAGTAACAACACTGCCTACCACTGTTTAGCTTCAGAAATAAAACAGGCTCAAATCACAGGGCTACAAAAAAGTGTACACTCAATCCAAGGTCTGCAGCTTTAAGGGAACTTTCTTGTCACTTTTTTTGAACTTTCTTGTCATTTTAAGGGAACTTTTTTGTGCCCTTTTCAGTGATAAAGCATGATTCAGGGCTGGAACCAGGGAGAATGTAACAGTAGGCCTGTGTGAAGCGGCTAGTATTTGCTTTGGATTCAGATTCAGCCAATTTGGGGGACAGTGATTTGATTCGGTGATTCAAATCACCATCCCAAGTTGATTTGGCCGAATGTCTGAATAGGCCTCATCCCCTGCTCGCTCTCAATGGCTGCCCTGCCCACTCTCCCAGCTCCCAGCTCTTAAAAAAAAAAAAATCCCCTACTCACCAGCTCCTGCCAGGCTGGGATGATCCCCACTGCCCCGTGCTGCATGGGGGGGCTCTGCCACAAGCCCCCAGAAGCCCTGAAGCTGCTGCAGCAGCCAGTGAGTCAGGGCTTTTTTTTTTTTCAAGGCTGAGAGCTGGGGCAGGCAGGGCAGCCATGGCGGGGCTGGGAGAGTAGGCAGAGGTCAAGGGGCTTGTGGCAGAGCCCTCCATGTGGTGTGGGGCAGTGGGGTGCAGTGGGGATCATCCCCCTGCCTGGCAGCAGCCAGTGATTGGGGGCTTTTTTTTAAAGAGCTGGGGCCAGGCAGGGCAGCCATGGGGGGGGGGGCAGGACTGGGAGAGCAGGTGAGGGTCTGGTGGTGCTCAGAGGGGCTGGAGTCTGGCAGGGGTCCCCCCATGGTCCCCTCCTCCAGCCTCCCCTCCCCTGCCCCCTACTTACCAGCAAGGAGTCCGGGTCCAGCTCCCTGCTGCAGCCAGTGGGGACTGCCTGAATTGCTGAAACTCTCTGAATCTTTTCTGAATCAATTCGGGCAGCTTCAAATCAATTTGGACCTTTTAACCGGTCTCCTGGTTCGATTCAGATTTGGAGATTCAGCCACTGAATCGGGCCGAATCTCATCCGAATCAAATCAACACCCGAAGCTTTGCACAGCCCTACGTAAGAGTATTAAAGGGAAAAAAAATACAAAGGTTTAAGTTACACAATCTACGATCATAGCTGGGATGAATCAGAGAGCAGGTGAATGAGCATAGTTGTGCCTTTCAATCAGGAGTTACAATCAAGCTGCACTCTCTCAGAATTTGCTGAGTGCTGCACAAACTGGAGGAATTATTAACCACTTGATGGCATGACACCATTTGAACTTGTTGCAGCAAGGGGACTGAAATGAATCAACCTCCCACCATTGGGCAGAGTGGGTGAAGAGAAGCAGTCTTTTAGATTCGAGTCTGGGCAGTTTCTGGCTGCCCTTCTTTCTCAGTTGGTCCCATTTGTGCTGCCAAGTGCTGATAATAGAAGCAGTGATAAATATCTGCCATCTCCCAGCAACAGCCACAGGTCCAGAGAGAGAAATTCAAATCAGCTGGATTCTCTGTCACAAAGACAAGACAAGGGCAAACAAGACGCAAAAGAAAGACACCAGTGAAAGTAAGGGGCCCAGCTATAATCCCACCCAGAGGCACTGTGCAGGGGAGAGCTAACCCACAGTAGGTAATAGTCCCTAAGTGTACCAGTGGGAACTGGCAGGCCAGGGCTCTTGGCATAACTCCGTTCTAGTCTATATAAGCTCTTATGTTGTACCTTCAGTGGTTGTTTGAACTACTGTCACTTGTTATTTGTTCTCTCATTTCATCTCCGGAGAGAAGGATGTGCAAGGGAGTATCTTATGTTATGTTATATACAACAATTTGGGGGTAGAGGGCTCCCCTGCATCTTGATGCCCTGTATAAGGATATCTTTAGAAAGAAATCATTGCATTTGAACCAGAAGCCACGGGTTGAGACCTTGTGTTTCTGTGAGGAAAAATTTAAGGTGTAAAACTTGAGCGGTGGTGTCTGTCCTATCATGGGAGTTACTCATTCAGTGAAAGTAGGTTTCCCACTAACTGTGAAACAGGAAATACAGCAGTACATATCCGCAAGAGGAAGCTTTCACTGGAAAAGGGATGCCTTCCAGGATGAGGAACTTGATCCACTCCTGGCTTTGAACAGACAGGCTGAGTCTACACCAGACACTTACTGTGCAATAACTCGTTATTACTGTGCAGGAGCTCATTACTACTGTGCAGTAGTAATGAGCTACTGTGCAGTCAGTGTCACCAGGAAGCTGTTCAGGGACACTTGCGCCGTCATACTGGTTACTGTGCAATCATTTAGCACTAATGTATGCAATACTAAATGACTGCGCAGTAACAACTGCACAGTCAGTGTCTTGTGTAGACATGGCCACAGAGTATGAAAAATCAAATGTTGTTAAAAGCAGGGTTTGAGTTACAGGGGAGCTCAGGGGGGCTGAGCCCCCCATAAAAGATGAGAACCCCCCCGAGGGCTAGTCAGCACCCCTCCCCCCATCTGCAACAGCCCGGAGCCCATGCGCCACTGCACGCAGCCCCTGGCCAGTCCTGTGCCTTTCTAAGCAGTACAGGCAACAGTAGCGGTGACTTCTTCCGGCTGCCCCAGCCCCGCGGTACTGGTGGGGACCTGTGTGCACAGCCCCAACCAACCCCGGCCAATTTTTTTTGCAGACCCCCCGCCAAGAGTCAAAGTGTAATTCAAACCCTGGTTAAAAAACAAACTCTCAAAAAAAAGGGCAGCAAAAGGCAAAAAGTTGGTTTGGTTCAAGGACTATAGCATGCTGGTAAAGAGAGCTCAGAACTAATCACAGGCTTGAGCCGGTTCAAAGAGAAATTAGCCCAAACAGATAGCAAAGTGATTGAATTACAGCAGGCCCTAGCTATAACACAGGCTTCCTTAAATTAATTCTGCATTGCAGGCTACTGCCTTAGCAAATGCAAGATTGACATGAAAATGTCAACATAAATTTGCTGAACAATTTCAACATTTAAAAACTGAGCTTGATGAAATGAAAGCTTCTATTTGGGCTGCAAAAGAAAAAAAAAGAAAGGAAAATGCCATGACCATCAGTCTGTGTTAGAAGACAACTCCAAGCTAAGCAGGGACCGGTGGTAGCAGTAAAATTCAAGCCCCTTCTCAGTGACATGGGGAGACAGAAAGAATAAGACTCTAATCCTAATTAGCCCTGGCTGAGAGAGGATCTGGCTGGGATGAAGCAAAACAATGCAAATTGTCAGCAGAGGCCGGATTCAATTGAGAAGGAAAATACATGAATGCCCACTTCCAAGGGAACCCCCCCAAACATTATGTTCAAGAAAGGTTTCAGTGGGATATGTCCAATCCTGGAGAAAATTATGAACTTTTGTTTATAGATGGTTCAGTTTTTTATCAAGAAAAAAAGCCAAATACAGGTTTTGGTCTAATTAATCCTATATCTGAAAAGGTCATTGGGAAAAGATGCTTACATAAACTCTGCTGAGTTTGCTGAAATGACTGGAATCATTCAGGCATTTAAAGGTAACACTTCTAGATAAAGATCTCTATTTGATTTCTGATTCACAATGGGTAGTGTCTGCTTTAACAGGCTGGGAGAATGGGAAAGAAAAGTTTACTGTGGGCACTAAGAACATTTCATTAGTTATCATGTATTAATAGCTAAAATTTTAAAACATAAAAAGCAAAGAACAGGCAAAACTTTTCTCACAAAAGTGAAAGTACACACACAAAAAACCTGGACAATCAGCTTATTGAAACAACAAAGCTGACATAGAAGCTAAGCAAGCTGCTTTTGGGGGGGGGGGGGGAAGGGGGGATGCATAAATACTGATTCAATAATGGCTATTAAACAAAAATCTAGATTTACTTTGAGAGCAGTGCGCTGGTAATTATCACTATCTTTTAATTTGGATATTCCCTTTTTTTAGTATCATTGCTTTGAAGATACTACCAAAAAGGTGTGGTTGGGTTTAAAGTAACTAATGATACAATTTTTGCCAAACCAGGAGAATAGTGGGTATGGATAATTCCCACTACAATTAGGGATGAAATCTTCTACTTAATACATGACAATGGAGGACAATTGGATACTTAAGCCACATTAATCCACACATCTTGGTGGACTGATTGTAAGGCTGATATTTAGAGATATATACAAGGATGTTTAGAGTGTACTTGTGTAAATCATAAAAAAAACAAGGGGAGGGGGAGCAGGAAATACCAATCATGAGACAAGTATTGAGGTTGTAGCCGTAGGGGTCTAGAGACAAAATAAATCAGAATTTATGGTAGAGGTGATATCTTTTATTAAACCAATTAGATTTTTGCAAAAAAAAAAAAAAAAGTAATTGCAAGCTTTTGGGCACAAGCACCCTTCTGCAGGCATAGGAGAAAAGATTATAAACGCTCTCTTAGGTAGAAATGACAGTTCATATTTCATAGGAGAGTTAAAGGTGTGGTAAAATCTTCTGTTTGAAACAGTTAATTATATGCAGGTTAGGGTTAGAGAAAAGTTAGAATAGTTTGTTTACCTCATAGCTGTTTGGTGGCAAGCAGGATGTAGTCATATTTCTAAATATGGAAATGGAAACTGGCCCCAGCCACGTGGGTAGGGTCTGCTGGGAAATGGAGTTCACTGCCTGCCAGATTCAGCCTGCGGGCCAGACTTTGCCCACCCCTGTCCTGGATAATATGCCCCTTGCTCATTACTACCTGGATTAGCACCCGGATCAGGGCCCTTACTGGTTTTCAGAACTCTGGGCATGTCTACATGTGCAGTTAGTTTGAAGTAGGCTTACTGTGCAGTAAAAATACTGTGCAGTAAGTAAGCCTACTGAGAAGCATGTCTACACATGCTCCCTCTTGGGAGCAGATTTTCTTCCACCCTGCTCTGCCCTCCTGCAGGTAGCAAATTAACCCCAGAGTAGACCAATTTGCTGTGCTGTAGATGGTGACACTTACTGCGCTGTAAATTGGCCTACTATGCAATAAAGCATCACATATAGATGTGCCCCCTGTTATTCAAATCATGCCCAACAAGTCTTTACCACCACCACCCACCTATAAAAATCAAAATGGAACTGAGGATTTGTTTTCAACTCTCAGAAAAGAGTTGTAAAAGAAATGAATGACAACCAACAACCAAAGCTTGTAACTATTCAAATTAGAGCCATTGTCACTGGTGATGGAGTAAAAATGAACAAATGTACACCAAATAAGTGTACAGAACTTTGGAATATTAAAGTTAATGATAACTTTACTTCTATGTACGACCCTGGTAAATATGATAGCGCTGACTTTAACAATGACACACAAATAATATTATCTGGTCAACTTTCTGTACCGTTTCCAAATTTCCTGTGTTGCTTAGGTTACCTCCAGCATGATAAATATATTAACCTTTCTATCAAAGCAAAACCTCCTTCACCACATGATCCTTTTGAATTTGGAGATCCTCTCCTAGTTAAAATGGATGAGGCAACACAAGTACTTAAGGATGTTCAGCTGATGCTAGCTGTATGGCATCTTAACCCTAAAACTTTTCTCATTATTAGTAAGTATATAAACTGTTCAAATTATATCAATAACCGACAAGTCATGATTTAAAAGCTGTTTAGTTTACAAAATTCACAAGCTAGAGGTTTGTGGTTTGAGAGAGAGACAGTAAACACTATTTTAGGATGTATAGGTACAACCACTGGAGTTTTATATTTCATGGACCTAGAACTGGTTTGTAATAAGTTAGACAATGTAGCAACTCATGGAACTCAAAGATTTATACATCAGGCTGTAATTAATTATGCTAGCAATAAGTTAACTGAGATAACAGTTACAGCCAAGTAGTCATTGATGCAATTATAGAACAAAAGATGTACATGATCACAGGAGAACTCTTTAACTTGGGCAAAAAACATATCATGGACTCTAATGTGTACCCAAGGTCAAACAGAAATAAATACTATAATCAAAGAAATCATCATATATGCAAAGGCTGAAGTTTGGCCATAGGTGGTAGTGGAGAAAGCGGCAAAACAGACCACTCCCTTTGCAGTTCAACATACATATTGGTGGAAAATCCACATGGGACTAATCTGTGAAATGTAGTATTTAATTCCATGGCAGTGAAAAAAGCAAGTTGTTTATCCAGTGGTTAGCACTGCGGTAGCAAAGAATTGTTTTTACTCTCACTCCTAAAGAAAATTTTCAGTGGATACAATTTAAAGTTTTGGGATGAACTCCTATAGATATTTCTTTATGTAGTTATCACACTCAAGGATAGCTGTATTGACCAGAATTATTGGTGGTAGCTGGGCTGGGCCCATGAGGTGAGGGGCTCCCTTCCCCTAGCTCCTGCCTGGGCCTCTTAATAGCAGCAGCACGGAGATGCCAGCTGCTTTGAATGGCCAGAGCTGGGGGAAGGTGGGATGGAGCAGAGTCCCTTTGCCTTGAGATGCAGTCCAGCCCAGCTCCCCCCAATACCCCAGCCGGGGTAGCTGTCAGGGAGCCCATGAGGCGAGGGAGCTCTGTTCTACCCTGCCCCCCACCCCCCAGCTCTAGCCATTCAAAGCAACCGGCAACTCCACGCTGCTTCTCCTCTTCCCCTCCCTTCCCCACTGACAGCCCCAGTGTGCAGGAGGTGGGCAGGGGGGCACAAATGTCTGTTGGGTCAAGGGAGGGGGCTTTAACTCATGGCACTTTATGCAGAACCCTAAACATCTGTAGGCATCCTAAACATCAGTTTCCAGCCATGTTTGAAGACTTTCTGGCACTTACATACAGTTTATGATTCCATTACTTCTATGTGTGCACATCTATGCATCCACACTGCGGACTGAGTACAAATCACAGGAAGTAGGAGCAGTGCTTTTATTTTAGTCCACATGGTTGATTGGCTACAGCACTCATGCAGGAAGTGGGACACCCAGGTCCTAACACTTTGTCCTCCAGAAGTTTGATGTGTTTCTCTCACCATTCAACAGAGCCCACTAATCACCCTGTCACTAGTTAGGCATTATTCAGAACTCTCTAGAGCTTCTTTTCAATGTGAGCCACTGCTCTTTGTGTTTAAACAGAGTAGATGGAAGATAGTGTGGTGGGCAAACTTCTGACTCACTTAAAGCAGGGTTCGAGGCTAGAAGCAAGGCCTCCTCACTTCTACAACATCAGCCAACTCACGAAGTTCTGAATCCTCTGGCTTGCTCTGTTCTCCTCTTCTTTCCTTAGCTGCCCAGAGGCCCAGTTTCAAGAAGAGGACTGGAGAAGAGACTGGTATAGTGGTTAGAGCACCATGGTGCCAAGTCAAAGAAATAAAGGTTCAAACTCCTTCTGAGTGAGGAGCACCTAGACCACAGGTTTCCTGGCTCCTGGATAAATAGATTCATAGATGTTAGGGTCGGAAGGGACCCCAATAGATCATCGAGTCTGACCCCCTGCATAGGCAGGAAAGAGTGCTGGGTCTAGATGATCCCATCTAGATGCTTATCTAACCTCCTCTTGAAGACCCCCAGGGTAGGGGAGAGCACCACCTCCCTTGGGAGCCCGTTCCAGACCTTGGCCACTCGAACTGTGAAGAAGTTCTTCCTAATGTCCAATCTAAATCTGCTCTCTGCTAGCTTGTGGCCATTATTTCTTGTAACCCCCGGGGGCACCTTGGTGAATAAGAACTCACCAATTCCCTCCTGTGCCCCCGTGATGAACTTATAGGCAGCCACAAGGTCGCCTCTCAACTTTCTCTTGCGGAGGCTGAAAAGGTCCAATTTTTCTAGTCTCTCCTCGTAGGGCTTGGTCTGCAGGCCCTTAACCATACGAGTGGCCCTTCTCTGGGCCCTCTCCAGGTTATCTGCATCCCTCTTGAATTGCGGCGCCCAGAATTGCACGCAGTACTCCAACTGCGGTCTGACCAGCGCCCGATAGAGGGGACGCATCACCTCCTTGGATCTATTCGTCATGCATCTGCTGATGCACGATAAAGTGCCATTGGCTTTTCTGATGGCTTCGTCGCACTGCCGACTCATGTTCATCTTGGAGTCCACTAGGACTCCAAGTCATACTAGGACTCCAAATGTCATAAGTTATTGGGTTTAAAATATCAAAAGACTTTCTTCTTCTGTATGTCATGGTTTTTTGTGTAGCTACATTTTTGTGATGTATGCATTGACAACAAAGGTGTACTTAAGTGTCAAAAAGGCCACTCACAGGGCTGGAAAACTACCACTTAGGTTCAGCAAGGGCAATGGAATTCTGCCTTTTGTGCCTGAAAGTCAATTTGTAAGAGGCTAATGATCCCAACCTTTTCCCAACAGGACTGCAAAGCTTCACTGTTTATGGAGTTCAAAGCAGATTTAAAGTTATTGATGCTAGAAAGAGACATTGCTGAATGAAGTGGATCTGCTGTGTCCACTTCATTGGGTGAAACCCACGTCGGCCCTTGTCTCACCCACTGATGGTGTGGGACAAGGGACGCTGTGTTCTCTCATGGCTTTAGGACTTTAGTTCTAAGAACTACAGTCCTAAGAACTACTGGGTAGGATGGGGCCTCTAGTGCCCTGAGGACACTTGCCTGGGTTTCCCCACTTACCCAGACCCACTTTGGAGATCCTAGGGGCAGGTCTGGGTCAGCAGGGAAGCCCTGCTTTCTCCACCTACCCAGACCCACCTCAGATTCCAGGGGTGGGTCTGGGTAAGCAGGTCCCAGTGAGGAAGCATTGGATGCTGGGGATTCCCTGGTCCTGTGCCTTCATGCTGGGATCTGTGTGGGCCTTCCCTGTTTAGGGGGCATGCCCCAAGAGATTCCAGGGTGTCTCTCCATAAGCAAGAAGCCCTGACTTTTCCCACTTGTGGAGAGGTGCCCTCAGATTCCCCAGGGTGCTTCTTTGTAAGTAAGAAAAGCTGGGCTGGTGCTTCAGGGGCTTGAGGAGCCCTTTGGTCCCCAGATCACCTGCCCAGGGTGGCTGGAGAGGACGGGCAGTTCAGTCTACCTGCACTCTCCTGCCACAACACTAATAGGTGACCACCACAATAAACCATCAGAATTTATCACTACCTTTTGTTGCATCACTGATTTTCCTCTGGTGTGGCATGGCAAAGGGTAGAGACATCCATTTAGTCACCATTTGTGCTGCCATAACATTTTTGTGGTGGCACAAGTGGGACATCAGATGATGTCTGCTTCTATCTTGAATAACAATGGTAGCTAGTAAATTAGCACTCCCAACACTGTGACCATCTACCAGTCCAAAAGGCACCCAGAGGGTGGGTGGGAAGTAGCTTTAACAAGATTGGGGCTATTGTAACACATTTGTAAAGCAGTACAAGCTGGCTGGAAGCAGTGGAGGGGGTTAGGCTTCAGCCACACAGATAAAGAGCTACATTCATCTATTCTGTGCAGTACTGAGTAATTAACAACCTCATTTTAAATTGAACAGCACTTCCCATAGCACAGTCCAAAATGCTCTCCTTTTCACAACACTTATTGAAACATAGCCAGGCTTCACCTCTAGTAATATAGTTAGAAAACCCACATTTAAAAGCCCACAATAAGGCTCTTTTTGTGTTCTCTTGCCTAAAAATAGCCAGTTATCTTTCTACACCCCTTGCGAGCTGGAAAACAGCTGCAGTTTTTGAATTAGCTATCCAAAAAAGAAATTAATTCACTGGGGTACAGAGACCAAACATAGAACTTTTCAATCCTAAGAAAACAGTTTCAAAAGTTTTCAATGCCTTGTAATGAGATTTTTGAAGCCATACCTTTAGCAGAGCACTACCTGGATAATCTAATATTATTTCTGTTGTACTTATCCCAATAGCGGACAATGCTGTGCAGAAGAACACAAAATAATATTGTGCTTCTCTAATGCATAAGCAAAAAACTAATTCAGAATCAAAGGAGGAAAGTGAGACCATTCAAATGAGACCTTCTAGGCATGATTTGCTTTATATTTGGCCCTCTGTTTATTGCTATGTACTACAATGCTCAGTGAATAACAATGTACATCTATCTCAACACACACGTAGAGTTAAATTACACATTACACTTTGACCATACTAAGAGCACTTAAAATACAACTGTCTGCACGTTAAAGCTTGTTAACTCATGCTAAGTGCCCTCCGAGTGTCTCAAAGGTACACCATTTCAGGCAACTGATAACTCTGGGCCAAGCTACCTAGCTCATGGTAGGGGAACTTCAGCCTGCCCCACAGAGATAAATGAGAAACGAGTAGTCCTTCAGAATCCCAGGATGCACTGCTCCCAGCCCTCCACCCACAAAACCCAGAGCAGGGAAAGTGTCCAGATGTCTTGGCTCCTAGTCATGCCTCTGCTCGCCAGCCCTCTAGTGGCAAGTCAGAGCTGTGCAGGCAAGAAATGGCATTAATCTTTAATGTGCAACTGCTCACATCACATTCTAACTTTAACACCACTTGATATGCCAAAGATTTGGTCTGGTATAAATGTGACATGTAACTTCACCCTTAGAACTGGAGCCTTTGTGGGCTACTTCTCAAACAGATGGGGCAGTTGTGCTTCTATGCAGAAATACTTTGGGTCAAGATTTGGCTCCCCTGAACTATTCCAGTCATAGGCTCCAAATTGTTAGCTGTCTTCCTATACAAGAAGGGAAACCAGTTTACCTTTCAAAGAAGTACCGGACGATAACCAAGAACAGGGCACAGGGGATGCTGAGCAGGAGGTGTTGAGGCTGAGGGTAACAGATATCTTCAGTCTCCTTCATGTCTTCCCAGCTGATTCCTGGGGGAAGCCAATACTCCTGCTGCCATAACCATTCATTTAAAGTCTGAGCCATCCTGGAGGGGAGGAAAATCAGAGTGAGCCAAGGATATTCTAGCATGAAGCAAACTAGTTAGCACCAGTCAATAAAGCTGGTTATGGAGCTAAGAGTAGGTGACCACCCATCCCTAATTGGGTGGGACAGTCCTGGAATGGGAACACCAAGCCCCAGTCCCAGGCCCATGACTCTAGGACAGCATTTGTCCTAGATTCACAGTATTGTGCAGGGATCCAGGTTTCCTCTTACAGGCTAGCAGTGTTCCTGCCTGCAAGGGGCTGCTTGGGGGGCTGCCAGGAGCAGGACATGCCCACACACATGCACGTGACTGGGTATACAGCCCAGTAGCATGGAGACCAGCTCCCTGCAGGTAAGTCTAAGGGGAGGAAGGGGGGGGGCAAATTGAGGCCCACATGGTGAGGGAGGGAGTGGATCAGGGGATAGGGGCACTGCCCAGCCAGGTTAGTGCACAGGGCCTGAGGTGGGGAGTGGGATGGAGCCATGGGTGGCTCATTCAGGGGGCACAGGGGTGTGGGACAGCTCCCTGCCACGGCATGCACCCCCAGAGAGAGAGGACACAGGGGGGCATGTGCCCCACCAGATTTATGCATGGTGCAGGAGTGGGTGCAGCATGGGTGACTAGTGCCTCTTGAGTCAAGGGGGGGGGCACTTGCCCCACCAGCAACCAGTCAGCAACTGGGGGGGAGGCCGATTGCGCTGACCCAGAAGTGCCAGCAGTGCGCCCAGAAGGGCCAGGGGCAAACCCAGAAGTGCCAGCGGTGCTTCTCCTGGCACCCCCACTCCCCAGCCAGTGCTTGCAGGGGACGGACCAGTGCTCCCGCCTGCCCCCTCTGCCTATTGCCTAAGCAGGGAATGCTGGCTGTCAGGGGATGTACCAGTGCTCTTAGGGAGTGCAAGTGCACCCCCATGAATCCCCTATGCAATGCCAATGGGGTGCAGGCTGCCTGCTGCAGGCTTGGGGCTCCCTGCCCTGCTGCTTTTCCCTTGGGAGCCCTGTGCTGGCCATGCGTCCCTTGCTCACCTAGCTGCAATGGGGGCATCGGCAGTGTGGAGTTGTGCCCTCTGCTGCTGCCTAGCAGGCAGGGGGCACACAGCTGGCACAGGGCTTTTGAGGGAAAGGCAGCAGGGCAGGGAGCCCTGGGCCCACAGCAGGTGGCCTGCATCTGCCTCTGCTCTGATCTGGCCTTGCCGCCAGCTGGCAGAGGGTGGGGGAGAGGGAGGTGCAGAAGAGGTGTTCATGTGTCCTGCCTTGCCATTTTGAAAAGGTGGTTACCCTAGCTAAGAGTAACATGTGAGCTATGTGTAAACGACTACGAGAGGGGAGGAGTAGGAATAAATTAACACCCAATGATTTTGCAATCCACTTGCAAATTATCATCAGATATTGTTTGACTTCCGGTTACTGGCACAAGGCCTAAAATACTGAAATGGAATTGAATGCCTTGAAACTCAATAGGACAGGGATGTCATTATTCCCAGTGTCATGCACCAAGCAGTTTATTGTTTAATGTTCTCATTCTTCCCCTGCATTAGTAATTTCAAAGCATATTTAGCGGGACTCCCAAACAACGAACAACTGACAGATAGAAAAATGCTGTATTCGTGATGTACATCCCAATGTTTGAATAACAATATTACCTTTCATCTGTACATGTAGCCCCTCCTTGGCCTTTAGGTCTTTATTTCTTTTATATTTTGTCAATGCTAGTTTTGCACACAGGCGCACACACAAACCGCTATGAAGCTGCCAATCTAAGATTGATCGGAGATTTACATGTAAAAGCCGAATAAAATCTTTTTGTTTTATACTTCACTGATTATCTTGAGCAACCTCATTTCATAGAAAAAATTTTTGCCTGAAAGACTGAATTTTACATCTGCTTTAAATAAAACAACAAGGGTAGCACTTACAAATCTGCCAAACAAGTTTAGGAACAGTTTGACAAGATGCAGGTTCAAAGCTGCACTGTGTGATGTGATCCTAGAACCAAGGTCTCCTGTTCTCTGTACAAGGGTCCTAACCATGGCTGAAAGGTAGGCTGCCTCCACCTAACGTAGCATGTTTTTCTGTGAGTTAAATTTTGAGACTCATTTAAGTGATCCTAGTTTGACACACAGCTAACCAGCTGGAGTGCAGGCCTACTAAGCATGCACAATTGCTGCAGGCAAGCTGATGTCCACAAATTTAGCATAAGTGTCAAAAACTGCAGTTAAATGGCTGCATACATGCCATTTAGGGTTATAAAAGGAAACGGGATTTTCCCAGTGACTAAGCTGACCTCAAGTTGCTAAACTCTTTAGGGCCCGGGAATGCATCTTCCCATGTGCACAAAGCATTAAGTTATGAATGGGACATTAGTGACAACTGGAGGAGGAGCTACTGCCATAGAAAATCATTTTTTGTGGGGTTTGAGATGCACTTTCCAGTAGGATTTATTACAAAGAGGTTCTTTGCCCCTTTTTATCAGTTTTATGTTTAAGAAACTATTTAGTTCACAGGTTGACACCATGCATATCCTCCAAGAAGCTTCTCACAATGCCTATGTCACACATTAACAGTTAGACTAGGCTTCTCCTGTGAAATCCAGGCAAAGAAATGCATGTAGCTGCAAAAGCTATTGTGCCCTTGAGACTGTTGAGCTAAATCTTCAAATGCCTCTAAATTACTACAAGGCAGTATCTGAAACAGGTCTGTGAGCAGAAGTTGGCATCTATGAGTGTAAATATGGAATCTGCAGAGACAAATCAAGATCCTGCAGTTATTGATCTGTTTAAATAAATTTGTTTCTCAAGCAGAGTAGAAACCCTTTACAACTAACAACTTCAAGTGAAGATGAGCCCAGGTATTTGGCAGCATTGAAGTGCAGGCAAGCTCCCAAATAGCGTGCTCACCTTAGTTAGGTTTTGTGCAATATAGCTAGACAAGTTGGTTCTACACAACAAACATCTACATAATTGGCTCTCAAACTTTTTAGACTTGAGGCATTCCTGAGAAGATGCCAGCTTTTAGTTCTCATTCACTGTTTGACTACAGAATAGTAGTAAAAAAAAACAAAACAGAACAATTCTTCTGTTGCAAAGAACTGAGAAAGACTGCAAGAGGGTACACTGTTCAGACACTATGGATTGCTATATGAAAACTGGATGCGTCTTGTGAATCATGTTTGATACCTAACAATAGGGCTGTGCAAAGCTTCAGTCCCCGATTTGATTTGGCAGAGATTCAGCTCAATTTGGTGGCTGAATCTCTGAATCCAAATCGAATCAGAGGACCCTTTAATCTTTCTGAATCGAATTGGAGAGATTCAGACATAGACACAGCTTTAAATGTTTTTTCTACATACCTCTAGGTAGCAGGGGCTTGTGACTGCTGCAATGCTGGGGTGCATGGAGTGTCCCACAGAAACATGGGGCTCCCCACTGCACTCAGCAGCAGACCTGGAAGTGGACCAGAAGCACTTCCAGCCCACTTCCAGGACTGCCAGGGAGCATGCTGGGGGCATCCAGAAGGCATAAGCTAGTCAACTCTTTAAAGGCCCAATGGCTCAATGAAAAACATCAGAGCATCATCATTATCATTATGGATTTAGTCAGAAATAAGGGCTCTATTTAGATGTTAAAAATAAGGATATTAAGACAGTCCCTGCCTGACAGAGTTTAGAGACTAGTTAACAAAGAAAAGCTCGAGCATTCAGGTAGCATGTTAAAGAAAGTGAAAAAATACAAAATTAAAGATTGAGGCAACAACATAAAAAGATAAATATAGAATAATAAATATTAGGTATGCCACATACCCATGCAGCCACAGTGGGGAAAAACCTTCTCAACACTAGCAGGTTGAGTCCTCTCGGGGTGTGAAGTGGCATAGTTCCACTAAAATCAAGAGGGTTAGGGGGGGCTGTTGAAACTAAGGATCATAGTACCAGGCCATTGCCTACTATACCAGGCACCTCAAGGAACATCAAGCACATGCAGCATTCAAACCCTTGCATTGCTGAAGGACCTTTGACTTTTGTCTTTGCTGATATTTTGGCTACTTGCATTTATTACTCTGACGTTCATCTTTCCACATTAAAGACTAAATGCAAAAAGCTTCTCTAATTTTCTTCTAAAACAGAGGGAAGCATGAAGGTCCCCCTGGAACTAGACTGCTCCAAGGACAGGAGTTCTGTGGTGCAGGGTGCAAGGACTCTACAATTGCTTTGCAGAGAACAGCTCAGCTGGGCTCCTTGTGTTCCAGATTCCCAAGGGCAGGGCCAGCAGATTCATGCCATTACACCACTGCATTGGACTCTAGGCACCCCTCCATAACATTTGTTATTTGAGTGGCCCCCAATTTCAAAAACTAATGCGAATGATAGAACTAACAAAGTTTATTTGTGTAGCAGTAGGCAACCTCTAGATATTTTGTCTCTCTCACACACTAACTAGCTACTTAATTAAGGGGCAGCATCTCCCAGTTACCAACTTCCCTTTAGTTAGAGAGCATCTTTAAATTACAACTTCTTTCACTACACTTGCCTCCTTGCAGAGGTGGTAGGCAGTGTGAGTGAGAGACTGGTCAGGCAAGGACAAGCCTGTGCCTGCACTTATCTGCTTCACGGCACTCTTCAAAGGACCCGGCAGCACTCTGGTTTAGAATCACTGTTACACTCACCAGCAACATTGTGGATGTGCTTATTTCAATGCTTCAGGTTTCAGAGTGCAATGGTTTTGAGATCTCTGCTGAGACAGCAGCACAGCCGACAGCCAAAAGGCTTACTTTCCCTCACAGCTCAAATGGCCAAAAGGGCTTGTCTTGGCTTTGCCCCCAAAATATTATTCATGGTTCTGTCCCCCCCAAAAATGTTTCAGCTAGTTGCAAGCATAAGCATCTACAGCCAACCCAACACTGGGGAGAGCATGTGTGTGTGTTCATGCATATGTACATCTGTATTTGTGAACACGAGCAAGATAAAGGGCTCAGATACTTCTGTAAATACCTGGGGTACTGGCATCTCAGTCTGAGGGAACCGGGTATATGGTCACCACCTACTTGCAGCCCTCTGCTAGAACTCCCCTTCAGCCTGAGTTGTCATTTGAGCTGTGCCCATAAAAGTCTTTTTTCTGCTGTTCTCCCCCCTCATACTAACAGGCCAGTCACTGACACACGTATCATTATTTGCTAACCTTGTTCAGCGAAGTGACAAACACAAACCAAAAATTAATGAGATATCTTTAAAAAGAAGGATACTATTTTGGGCTCTTGATTTATAAATTGCCAACAGGTGTTGCCAACTGTGATAAATTCATCTATTTCATATTATGGTAATTTTGATCTTTCTACGGTTCTGACTACCTAGCAGTGCAGAGATTCCAGCTTCTTCCCAAACCCTGACATGATTTCCATTTTCTGTATCCTCACTTTTCCTCAATTACTCATGGCTAGCAATTAAATATAGGAAACGGCAGCAGAAAGGACCTCCTGCATCAGGGCTGTCCAACAGGCAGCCTGTGGCCCCTGAAGGATTAAACCTGAGGCCCCTGGTCTAGGTGCAGCTCCCTCCACCACCTGCTACTAGAGAGTCTCCAAGCTCCCCCTGCCTCCTCTGGCTTCCAGTGCAGGGGTGGACTGAGGGAACCCACAGCTGGGTGGCTCAGGCACTTGGGAGCCCATATAGCATGGCATGGGGGCAGCAGCATGGGGCAGGGCGAGTGCCAACCACATGGCATGGGAAAGGGAGGGGAACATATGACAAAATGTAACTCAGGGTGCAGCTGGCACTGTACAGCGGGGTGGGGTAGAGTCTGAACAGTGCTGCATGTGGCCTATAGCAATGTTTCCCAATCTTTTCCAGCCCAAGGCACACCTACATTAATTAAAATTTTCCATGGTACACCTGTTAAGGCATTCCCCCTCCTCATACTTGTTGTAGCTCATTGCCATTGCAAAATTCTGCGGCACACCTGTTAATTTCTGATGGCCCACTTTTGTGCCACGGCACGCTGGTTGGGAAACACTGGTCTACAGTGCATGCAGCACAAGGGAGTATGGCCCAGACCACCCAGAAGCTGAACAGCCCTGTCCTCCATCATCAAATCCAGTCCTTTGATACTGCAGGAAACTAAACTATATAATCCCTTCCATAAACTGATCCAGCTTCATCTTAAAACTAGTTACCAGTACATTTATTGCCTCATTATTCCAACTGGATGGCTGTTCCAGAATCTCACTGCTTTGATGGCTAGAAACTTTCCAATTTCAAGGAAAAAAAAATATTTACGTAAAACATATACAGTACCCATTTATTATTGTACTAGTATTTTACTTTACCTTAAATAGCTCATCATCTTCCCTAGTGGTTATCCTTCCACCCCTCCCCAATATATTTAAAGATGGCAAATCATAACCCCCTCTCCCTTTCAAGCAGGGGTGACAGGTGCCTCCTGAGTCTTGGGGGGCACAATTTATGGGTGGGCTCAGGGGCAGGTCAAAAGCCCCATATCCACTCCAATACTTCTGTGCCCCAGCTTAGTGCACCCCCCTCCCAACACACTGCTAGCCCACGTGGCAAAAAAACTTCCCCGGCCTGGGTGGTGTCAAGTCGGGGGCCAATCTCAGGGGGGGCACATGCCCCCCCCCATACCCCTCCTACCAGTCACCTGTGCTTTCAAACCTTCATTTTGATACACTAAAAGAGCTTGGCTTCTTTAGTCTCCTCTTTAAAATAAACTCTCCATTCCTCAGATCATCCTACTAGCCTTTTCTATATAACTCATCTTTTTTGAATGTGGGTGATCAGAACTGTAGCCAGTATTCCAGATGAAGTTTTACCAGTGACTTGGACAACACATACACTTCTCATCATCATTTGAAAAGCTTCATTTAATAAATCTTAAGTTTTTATTAGGCCCCCAATTTGTAACCAAAATTCTCGTACTTTCTACTATTAAAATCCATCCCATTTCTATTACTTTAGTCCTCAATATCATCCAGTTCCTCCTGTATTATATTCCAATCTTCCTTTATATTATGTCTCCCATTTTTGTGTTACATCAAATTGAACTACCACATACTTATCTTTTAGCAATACAAACATTTAATATGCTTGCTCCCAAGACATTGTTGAATAAGAAATCCATTAGTAAACTCTCAGCTGGACAGTTTTCCCTTAGCCAATTCCTTACTTAACATTTTTCTATTACTTCCTATCTTTTACTGTTAAATTCATTTTTCCATGTGGTATCAAATATTTTCATTGAAGTCCATATAAATTAAATCAACCACATTACTGCTAACCAGAAAACCAGTCAACTTAACCTGTCCCCCACACCCCTCTTACCACTCCCCCCCAACAAAAAAAAAAGAAAAAAAAAAGAAAAATCAGGTTTATGTGCTACCTGTAGGAATCTACATAAAGCCTTGAATAATGCTGAGGTCAGAATAACAGGACTATAATTTGCTATTACACGTGCTGCTATTCAAACATATGATATCACCTTCAGTTTAGCAGACTTATTAAAAAACTTGGCTAATGGACTGTGATTGTGTGTGTCATTTCTTTCAGTATTTGAGGACTGAGCATTTGTTCAATAAATGTCAAAATTCACTTCCATATCAGCTGTGGTGATATTTTCCTATCCATATTTTCATTTGCTATTCTACCTTTGCCATCAAGTTTTATATCAATCTCTTTATTGCCTAGCCATACATTTGCCCTCAGTCTCTAGAGACTGGAAGAAAAAAATCACTGAAGATCACTTAAGCTTCTGCTTCTCAAGTGCATTTTTCTCAGCTCCATGTAATTAGCCTTTATAAGTTTCTGCAGGAATATGGTAGTTAATTATTTGTCTCGACATGTAGGGCAATCACTGAATTTCCCAGCCCTGCTCTGGCTGGCAGACAGCACGCTCCTCTGTGCTCTGCCAAGACTTCCCTATATTCTGATCTGTTTGCTGACTTCTTGGTTTTAAGCTTCTTTGGCTGCTGGCTGCTTGGCTTTTAAGTCTTTTGCTAGGTCAACTATGCTTCCTCATTTGGGCTTAATGGTTAACTCTCTGTCAGAGATCAAGAACAGAACACACTCAGACAGGCCTCCATCTCAGATACAACACAGCTCACAAGCAGAGTCTGTTGTCTACAAGTTGCAACCAAACCTGCAAGCAGAAAGAATGACACGTTCACTTACCCCTAAGGGAGAACTCAAACAAATCCCGGGCCCACAGCCTCACTCTTACTTCTTCTCATGCTCCAGGAGCCCTTGGTACTATGCAATCCAGGCCTGGTGCAGTTGGGGGAAGTGGAGCAAGAAATGACAGACCCATTGTTCAAATGAGGTGAGTGAAGACAGACAAGATTCTTTGGGTAAATCTGGTATCTTTATTAGACCAACTTAAAATAGTTGGAAAAAGTCTTTTTTGCAAGCTTTCAGGTATAAAAACCCTCCATCAGGCTGGGCCCACTGTCCCATTGCTCACAGGAGGGGTACAGGAGGAAATGGCAGTGTGAGCTGCTAGGCACTGCCTACTCCCTGTCTCATCTTTCCTAGCAAGAGCAGCATGAGCTGTTCCTTTTCTTCTCCTTTTCTGGAAAGGTTTTTTAAGCTCTTGAGGGAAGATGACCGATGCCTGTGTCCCACGCATTTCTGACTTGGCTGCCTCTCATGCCTTCTGAGGGGAAGGAGTCTTTTCCCCCAAGGAGAGCTAAACTATGAGACTACAGCTTCTCTTGTGGTCAGACGGGCTCTATCTGGACCCAGTCCTGTCATTTGTGTTGAGATTATGAACAATAGCAGCAGCAGAAATTAAAACAAAAAGCTTGTTTTGCCAAGCTCATGTTAGCAAAACTCCAACCTTCAGTGCAATTTATATCCTCTGGGCTTTGTCTTCCTTCTGAGATCCAGAATACTTTCTTTGCTAATTTTGAGGAAGTGAGTTCCCTGTTGATCTGCAGTCATAGAGTATTAATAGCACTGAGAGCAGTAACCATCATACTAAGAGTTGTTCACTGCCTAGGCCAGTGTTTCCCAAACTTTTGATACCTCAGGCACATTTTCTGGATTAATATTGGCAGTATGCTTTACTCCTACACATGCTGCATATATACATATATGTATTGCCCCCTCCCCCCCGCCAAAAAAACCCAAAACGTAGCATATTCTATTCCCCTGCCAGAGAAAGTCATAAAAGTGCTGATATGTACTGTTAAAAAGGAAAAAGCAACATATTAATCTTTACATCAGTGGTTCTCAGCCTTTTTAGCTTTTCAAGCTAAATTTTTTTAGCCTAGCCTAGTCTCTACCCCAGGTGTAGCTTTTTGCAAGCTTGAGTTAGAAGAAAGTTACATTTCTTCTTTACTTACCCTTTATTTGAACAGCTTTACTACTAAAGTGTCTTTGACGTGGAAGTTGAAATGACAAAAAGGAGCAGGTTTGGTAAAGAACAGTTTTGCTCTTGCCAAGTTATGGGGCTTTAAAAATGCTGCACACACAGTTCATTTTACATGCAATTTTTCATTTAATCTCAGGAAGATAAACCACGTGTGCAAGACCTTCATTTATTTGGAATCTTTACTGTTATTTCCAATACATGACTATGTTGCTAATTCCTGTACATAAATTATAAGCAAAGGCTCTTGGGAGCTTCATTGAAATAGTTCTATAGGTTGTAAAACAAATAGTCAATTGTGTGCTTAATGAATATTTACAATTCAAAAAAGAATCTGTAGACCAAGAACTGTGTACTAAAGAACTTGGCAAATTGATCTGAGAATCGTATGACTGCTTCCCCACAAAGAATTGCTGAATGACAACAATGCTTCTGGAATAAATTCTTTATTGCAAATTCTTTGTTTCATATTATGCAACAGCCCTAATGACTGACAGGTTAAATGTTTTCTTGATTAAAAAATTTAACAGCAATTTGTGTTTTACTCTCGTGTATCATGATGATGATCTTGCAGTGGGTAATAGATCTGTCTCTCTCAGCTCTTCAGTACTGAACAAAGCAATAGCAGAACAAGTTTCTACAAGACTTTCTTTACAGTGTATTTAATATCAGTGAACTGCCACAATAAAGAGAACTGCAAGAGGCACAATGAAATTATTACAAAGCATCTTGAAAACATACAAAAGCAAGTTATTTGTTACAAAATGTTTGATTAACTGGTCTTGCTTTACACATCTTGTGGTAATAAGTTCCACAATTTAACAAGTTTAAAAGACTATTAGACAAATTAATGTATTGGCCCATCAGTAGGCATGAACATAAAGGCTACAACCTCCATTTTAGAATTTCCTGTGTCTCTGAATGCTGGAAGGGAACAGGCTTAAAGTACTGGTGCAGCATGATAGTCCATGAATTAAGGTTTTTTTTGAAGATAACCTTTTATTGAGAGAGGTAGTTAACCATATTAGTGAGAAATAAAGTAGAAAGCAGGGTAGATTGGCACCCTGTATACCAAAGTAGGTATACATCTATATTGAGATATAATTTTGACTCTTAAAACTTTATTTATATGGTCCTCCTGCACAACTGGAGGAGGATCATATGGAACCCTTTGGACTTAGCCTAGACAGTGGAAATGTCCATCCAATGACATCCCAGAATGCATGGTAGAAATCTACTGTCAGCCCACTGATATCCTGACACTTGTTGGTGCGCATCAGGCAACAGGCTTCTGGTAACTCAGCCAGAGTGGAAGGATCTTCTAGCAGTGGCAGTTGCAAGTGCTGACTTGTGGGAGTGTTTCCCACAGGACTTTGCAGGCATGAATATTGTTTGGATCCAAGGATAAAAGATGCAAATTGAAGGCTCTTGCCCTTTCTTGCAGTTCACTGGGATCCAGGAGAGGGGTGCCATCCTCTGCTTGAAGGCAAGTGATGTACTTCTTGGCACCTCTACTCACCTCCACAGCATAGAAGTGGGAGCTGCAGTCCATCTCCCAGAGGACCTAGATCAGGAATTGGACAAATACAAGGCAGATGCATCTGTCACCCCCCACCTCTCCCTATACTCTCAGCAGCAGTGTTCCCTCTAAGCTGCATGACTGTGCAGGCATCCCTGACTGCACCATGAGCGCGCCTGCACAGCTGTGCACACTACATAGCTTAGAGGGAACGCTGTTCAGCAGAGGGATGGATTCTCCGGGTCAGTGGCAAGATGTCTTTCCAGCTTCAAGACCTGCATCTACAGCTGCTCCATGACCAGTTGTGTACCCTCAAGTGTGCCAGGTGTGCCCTCAGTCACAGGACAAGAGCCTCACATGAACCTTTTCCATATCCCACTATCTCTACAATGATGAGATACAGGACACTGGGCTAGATGGATCCATTGTCTGACCCTATATGGCATTTATAATTTTATGCCAAATTGACAGTCCAGTAAACTGTTCCCCAAAGAATGCACAACAAAAGCAGCTGCAATATCTGTTTCCCTCATGCTGATTAGGCGCTCCGGGAATCTATACACATGCTCTGGGGTGCTTTAATTAGAGAGGATCTGAGAGCCATTCTAATTAAACCACCTGCAGTGTCATGTGTATTCAGTATCCCATGCTTCAAAATGGGGGTAGGGGTGTTTTAACTAAAGCTCATTTGATAAGCTTTAGTTAAAGTACCCTTGCTGCCATTTTGAAACATGGTGACATTCAATACACGTGACACAGAGATTGTTGGAGCATGCTAATCATTAATTAGGTCCTCCAATGGCACACTTGTCTGTACACAAATGCCAGAAGGTTGCGGAATAAATAGGAGGAACTGGTCCCTCTGCTTAAATGTATTGACTATGATCTTAAAGGGATAATGGAGACCTGGTGGGACTCCTCCTATGAATGGACCGTGGGTATAGATGGCTATACCCTGTACAGGAGAGATTGTGCTGAAAAAAGGAGTGGGGGTGTAGCTCTCTATGTGAAGGAGCAGTACACTTCCCTACAAGCGGAGATTGGCACCCAAGGAGGACGACTGGAGATCCTCTGGGTTAGAATATGAAGGGAACATGATGGAGGGGATACAATGGTAGGAGTCTACTACAGACCTCCAAATCAGGAACAAGAGCTTGACCATGAATTTGCTAGGGAACTGGCTGAGGCTGCATGCTCGTGGTGTATGGTTGTCATGGGAGACTTAAACTACCCAGACATCTCATGGGAAGAGCACTCAGCCAAATCCGATTGGTCACAAAGCTTCCTCACATGCGTGAATGAGCTCTACCTATCTCAAGAAGTTTAGGGGACAACAAAAAGTAAAGCACTGCTGGATCTGGTACTGGCCAAAGGGGATGATCTAATCAGTGACCTGAGAATCGAAGGGAAGCTGGGAGACAGTGACCGTGAGTTGATCACTTTCACTATCCACTGCAAAGCTGACAAGTCAGTCAGCAATGCAGAAGTCCTCCACTTTAGGAAAGCTGACTTTCATAAGCTCAGGAGGCTTGCTGTTGAGGCCCTGAGAGAGGCCATGATTTGACAGGGAGGGGAGCTCACGATGAGTGGTCGCTCCTTAAGGAAGCGATCTAGAAGCACAAGGGAAGTCCATCCCAGCCTGTAGGAAAGGTAATAAAAGGGCTCAGCAACTCCCTTGGCTCAACAGGGAACTCATGGGCCTCCTATGTCTAAAAAAAGAAGTTTATAAAGGATGGAAGACAGGAAACACAACTAAGGAGTAGGATCCTGCACTGGTCCGCACCTGTAGAGAGCGAACTAGGAAAGCCAAGGCTGCAACCGAACTCCAACTGGCTACATGAATCAAGGACAATAAAAAGTCCGTCTTCAGATACATGGGAAGTTGGAAAAAAAACAAGGGCAACACTGGACTCCTGCTAAACCAAATGGGGCAGATGACAACTGACACCCAGGAAAAAGCCAATCTTCTTACTGATTACTTTGCATTGGTCTTTCACCAGCCTAAAGGGACCACCCTGCCTGACAAGATGCAGGATGACCAGGGTGAGAGTGAATCTATGCCTACCATTGGAGTAGATTTTGTGACGGAACACCTTGAGAGACTGGACACCCACAAATCAGCTGGTCCCAACTGATTACACCCAAGAGTGCTAAGAAACTGGCAGACGTCATAGCATGGCCACTGGCAAGGATATCTGAGAACTTGTGGTGCTTGGGTGAAGTACCTGAAGATTGGAAGAGGGCCATTGTGATGCCTATCTTCAAAAAAGGGAAAAAGGAAGATCCAGGAAACTACAGGCCAATCAGTTTGACCTCAATCCCTGGAAAGATCTTGGAAAAAATTATCAAGGAAACCATTATCAACAGGCTAACAGAAGGCAACATTCTGAGGGACAGCCAGCACGGGTTTGTTATGGGTAGGTCTTGCTTGACCAATCTCATTTCCTTCTATGACCAGGTGACGTATCATCTGGACAAAAGGGAATAGGTTGATATCATATATTTGGACTTAAAAAAAAAGCCTTTGACCTGGTGTCCCATGATGTCCTCATGGAGAAATTGGGGAACAGCAGACTTGACTATCCTACAGCCCGATGCCTGGGGAACTGGCTCCAAGGTTGGACCCAGAGAGTGGTAGTTGACGGAACCAAATCAACATGTCACACAGTGACCAGTGGTGTCCCCCACAGCTCTGTTCCCGGACCTGTACTCTTTAATGTCTTTATAAATGATCTGGACTCTGGTGTCAGAAGTGGACTGGCTAAGTTCGCTGATGATACCAAACTATGGGGAAGAGTTTCCACACTTGAGGATAGGCTGGTGATCCAGGCCAACCTCAATAGGCTCGCAATGTGGGGGGATGAAAACCTGATGGCATTCAATACAGAGAAATGCAAGGTGCTCCACCTCGGACAATAAAAACCCTGTATCACACTTACAGGCTCAGCAGTGCTACACTCACTAGCACCACGACCGAAAGAAACTTGGGGGTCATGACTGACCACTAGATGAACATGAGCCACCAATGTAATACCACAGCAGGCAAAGCAAACAAAACTCTGGCTTGCATCTACCAGTGCATCTGAAGCAAGACCCAGGAAGTCATCCTCCCGCTGTATTTGGCCTTGGTGAGGCCGCAGCTGGAATGCGTCATCCAATTCTGAGCTCCACAATTCAGAAAGGATGTGAAGAAGCTTGAAAGAGTCCAGAGGACAGCCACCTGCATGATCAGAGGGCAAGAGAGCAGGCCTTATGAAGAGAGGCTGAGAGCCATGGGACTCTTCAGCCTGGAGAAGCATAGGCTCAGGGGTGACTGGGTGGCAGCCTATAAGTACAAAAGAGATGTACATCAGGATCTGGGGGAATGCCTATTCACCAGGGCACCCCAAGGGAACACAAGGTCCAATGGTCACAAATTCTTGGAAGACCATTTTTAGTTGGACATAAAGAAAAACTTCTTTACTGACTGAGCCCCCAAGGCCTAGAATAGCCTCTCTGCAGAGGTGGTGCAAGCATCTACTCGGGACACTTTCAAGAAACGTTTGGAAGCCTACCTTGCTGGGATCCTTTGACCCTAGATGACTTCCTGCCCCTTGGGCAGGGGGCTAGACCCAATCATCTTACAAGGTCCCTTCCAGCCCTAATGTCTATGAAATCTATGAAAATATGGTGTTTATTACATAGTTTTCCACATTTTCGGTTTTTACTGATTTTTACTGCTAAATTCCTGGATATTTTTTGTAATCCTGTGAATTTTATTGATTTACACCCATTTTTCAGTTCAAATCTCTGTCAACTGGCATGAGTGGGGAATGCCCCATTCCCTACTTGTGCTGGTTAACAGGGATTTGAACTGAAAAATGGGTGGTGCAGGTAAACAAAAAAAGTGCCAGTTACCTGAGGCACAGGTTTCTGGCTGGGGCAGAGTGGGGCTGGGGGGGGGACACAGTGGCAGTGGCCTCACACGGACCAGGGGAGAGGTGGTGGTGGGAGGCTGGGGGAGGTTGGCTGGAGCCACTGCCTGGGGGCACGTGGCTTCTGGCTCTGGCCCCAGTGCAGCTTGGACCCGCCCACCCCAGGAGTGATTCCCACAGCCCCACCTGGGGTCAGAGCCAAGAACCCCGCACCCCCAGGCAGTGGTGCCAGTCCCACTGGGCGGGTCTACGGGAATCACTCACAGGGCAGGTGGGTCCAAGCTGCACCAGGGTTAGAACTGGGAAAAGGGCCAGGCTCTACCGCCTGCCCACACTGCGGGGTTCAAAAGTCCCAGAGCCTGGTTCCCAGCTTTCAGCTCTGACCTTGTTGCAGCTCGGACCCGCCCACCACAGGAGCAATTCCCATGGCCCTGCCTGGGTTCAGAGCCAGGAGCCCCGCACCCCAGGTAGCGGCTCCACCCACACCAGGTGGGGCTGCAGGAATTGCTCCCAGGGTGGGCGGGTCTGAGCTGCAGCAGGGTCAGAGCCAAAAGCCGGGTGCAGGGAGCTGCAAGCCCTGCAGGGTGAGAGGGTGGGGGTCGGGAAGGCAGGAGAGCCTGTCTTGGCTCTGATCCTGGTGCAGCTTGGACCCATCTGCCCCAGGAGCAATTTCCACAGCCCCTCCCAGCAGGGCTGGAGCCACTGCCTGGGGGCACAGGGCTCCCAGCTCTGAGCTTGGATGGGGCAGGAGGTGCCGTGGTTGGGTTTCCTCTCTGCACCCCCATGTTTGGCTGCACACCACTTTCCCCTTCCCCCAAATGCCAGGGCAGCCCGGCAGCAGGCTGCTGCAGTAATCGGGAGGGGAGTGGCACAGCCCATTGGCTGCTCTGGGAGCTGCAACAGGGAGCAAAGCAGGGGGAGCTATCAGTAGGTGTGGGGCAGGGGGGGCACAGCTCTTGCTGCTACACCCCCCCGGGAGGCTGCAGGCTGGGGGGCTATGCCAGGCTCTTCCCAGGGGGTGTGCGCCCCCGAATCTGCACGTGGGACAAAAGTAGGCTGCCACTGCTGGCTGGGGCCGGTGGTGGCACTGGGTTCTTCCCGACACTTGGCAGCCTGCTTTCGCTGCAGCCTGCTGCTGCTGCAGGCTGGGGCTGGTGGTGGCACTGGCTCCAGTAAAAATCCTGGTGCTCAGGGAGGGCGGCAGCCTGCTCGCATTCTGTGCACAGATCCGGGGGCACGTGCCCCTTGGGAAGAGCCCTGCACAGCCCCCCCAGCCCTCCCAAGGGGTGCGTAGCAGCATGAGCTGTTCCCCCTCTCCCCGCCTTGCACCCGCTGATGGCTCAACCCACTTTGCTCCCTGCTGCAGCCCCCGGAGAGGCTAATGGGCTGCACTGCACCCCTTTCCTAGTCCCAGCCTTACTCCCTCCCTCCCTCCCTCCCTCACCGCTGATTTTCCCCCCAATTTAAACCAATTTTTTTTCCCTTTTCTTCCTTTTATCCCACTTTCATCCTGGCTTTTATGTTTCGAAACTAAACCTAGAAAAAATTAGAGGATTTTTTTTTTTTTTAAATACAAACGGAAAATGCGGAGCACTATTATTACAGTAACAAGGCAAAGTGTCATTTTGCAACCTTAATATTACATTAACAGTGCATTAACAATGCATTCCACCAAAGGCAAGGACAATATTAAAGTAATCCTGCAAAGTACAGAGGGAATATGTATGCAAAAGACAGACCTGCATCAGCTTTTCTCTCTCTAAATCAGTGCTTCTCAATCTTTGTAGACTCAAGTCACCGCTCTATATTTTCTTTGAATTTGGGGAACCCCAGCAGAGAATCAATGGTGTAGACTGTAGAGCACTGATTTTCAACCTTTTTTCATTTGTGGACCCCTAAAAAATTTTGAATGGAGATATGGACCTCTTTGGGAATTCTGAACAGAGATGCAGACCCCTTTGACTTGTAAGTGTGGGCATTCACATATGATCTTTAAATTATAGCCATCTTTTGTGGACCGCCTAGACATAATCTTTGGACCCCCTAGAGTCTGCGGACTACAGGTTGAAAAACACCGGTGTAGAGCTTCATAGATAAGCACCCTTTCCTGAACCCTCTTCTGATGCTTCAATTGGATTCTGCTGTTTGCTTGGGATTTTTTATTATTTATTTCAACCCAGCTGTTGCCTTTAGTTGAGATGAACAGTGGCACATTTCAGGGGGCAAGTACAGCTCCTGCCACTGTGGCTGCTGCTCCAATGCTGGCAACCAAAGTGTCAAGACCCAGTCTCAAAACCCCCAACCTAGCATCTCAAGCACCAAGCATTAATTCAGTCCTCCACTAGGCCACAACACAGAAACAAAAATGGAGTGGCAAGAAAAGGGGACCACTGGGGAATGACCATCTCCTACTGGCCCCTAAATAGCCTAGGGCTCCTGGCTACAGACTGGATCCTCCTGCCTATATAAGACCCCTTGTTTCCTGTGGAAGCTATCTAAACAACAAGGCTTCTGCTGCTGTCTGACTGCACTGCTGTCTCTGTGCTCCTGTACTGTGATTTCAGATCTGACCCTGCCTGGGCTCCAACCTCTGCCTCTGCATCTACCTCATGCCTTGGACTGTTTTGAACTCAGTTCCCCCAGGTACCTGACCTGGCTTGTCCCTTGCCTTGTCTTTTATTTCAGCTTTGATTTGGACTCTGACCTTCTAGCTTTGACCTGGCTATCCTTTGGACCTCCTGCTACTGGCTCATGTTAGACACTAGACTGCGTGCTTATGTCTTGGTAAGTGAGAGGCCCACATCTGTTGGTCCACTTGCCTGTCCACCCACAGCTGAATGCTGTTTGGAGCCTACGGGAAGCCAGAACAGAGGCTGCTGAAGAATGGCAGAGCAGCAGCAGCAAGAGGAACAGCCACTAGTGCTGCTTATCCACGTGGAGTGGAAGCAGAGTATAGGCCGGGGAGCAGAAAGCAGAGCAGCATATCAGGAAGGGAAAAGGGATTAGAGTGCCACTTGGGGATGGGGTGGGGCTACTTTTTGACACAAAGGTTGACCCCCAGTACCGTAGATTATTAATGCATAGTTCCATTTTTAGCCAAAGGCTCCATTTCCCACTTTAGTTGTTAGTGACACAGTCTTCACTCCCTGCTGCTAATGCAAACATTGTAGCTGTGCCAGATGACTTGTCTTCTGCATCTATTCCAAGCCAGGTCAGTATCTCTACTCTGCATGGGATTATGGACACCTGTTCGCTGCCACTTTAAACTGAGACCACAGCAGTCATTACACTTACATCATTCATTGATAGTAGATAACCCAACCTTGAATAGAAGCCAGAATGTAAGCTATAACCATGTGGCTCTTCATACAGAAAGCTAGCATCCCTTGCTTTCAAAACTCATCACTGATTCATATTGACTGAGATCATGACTTATTTTTAAAACACAGTTATTGCAGCAACTGAAGGATGCTTTCTCTTCACTTAATTTATCACCAAGTGATGCAATTACCAGGGCAAAATAACTTGACAAAAAATCATATGCAGAGTGATTATTTTTGGAACTCTTTTTCAACCAATAAAAAATGCACCTGCTTCATTCTTTGGAGTGGAACCTGTGCAAATTGCAGATTTCTTTCCTCACAAAAGATGGATATAAGGAACCCCAAAAAAGCAGATGCCATGCTAAAGCAACACTGACAGGGTTCAGAGGCAGAAAAAAGGCTAAAGAAAGGGTCATCCAGATTGATGAATTTAACCTGGAAATCAAAGGGGAAATTATGTCCTGCTGACCTTGCTTGAACTTTCAGTGTCCTTAGATACAGTTGATCAAGAGTTGCTGATGAAACATTTACTTGACCTGGTGGGTATTTGTGGGGCTGCTCTGAATTGGTTCTGCTCTTTCCTAGTAGGGAGGTTGATGGATGAATAATTGTCATCCCCTTGGGACCTTTCCTTTGCGGTCCTCCTTGTTGCCTCTTCTGTTTAATGTGTATGTGAGGCCCTGGATGAGATTGCAGCAATTTGGAGCGAGATGCCATCCATATGTTGGTGACACCCAGCTCTACCTCTCCTTCTCTTCTGACTCTGGCCCTCTAGTCTCAGTCCTTTCACAGTGCCTTGTTGTAGTTAGGATCTAGATGTGGATGAACCAATTGCAAATTAATTCAGATATGACAGAAGTGATCATGGTGGGGAGACTACTTGAATTGGCAGGTGGGAAGTACCTGAACATCTATCACTGATGGGATTCAGTCTCCCTTGTCATGTAGGTTCGCAACAGGGGGGAGGGGGAGCAGGGAAGCAGCTCCTGAATCCTCTTTGGCACCTGGACCTTCAGGTGGCACGTGCAGCTAGAAGTGCCTTTTACCAACTCGATCAGGTGAGGAGGCTGTGATCCATTCTTTCATACTCTGATCTGGCCACCATCATCCATTTCTTCATCACCTCGAGGTTAGGTTACTGCAATGCACTCTACAAAGGGCTACCCTTGAAAACTGTCCAGAAGCCGCAGCTGGCACAGAACGCAGTGACCCATCTTCTGATGGGAACAGGGCACCAGGAACACCTTACTCCAGTCCTCCAGAGTCTGCACTGACCCTCGATAGCTTTCTGGGCACAATTCAAGGTGCTGGTCTTGACCTACGAATCTCTAAATGGCCTAGACTCTGCATACCTACAACCATAAACAGATGTGACATCTGTCCAATGACCAGTTCTACCTCTGTCTCAGGGCACTAAGGTGTGCTTGATCTTTTAAGAGCAGAAGCAGCCTAGCCAAGGAGCCAGGCAGGCTATGCAGAGGTCCACAGCTGCAGGCTGCTTGAGTAACAGGCTAACAAGGTAATTAGCTGGAACCTGCAGGCGGTCAGCTGACCAGAAGAAGTCAGAGCCCAAGGAATACAAGCTCAGGACTGAGGCTGGTAGGGTTCACTCTGGCAACTGCCAGGAGAAGGAGCTCCTGCATGAGAGAGCTGCCCAATAAGTCTGGCTACTTGCTTTGCTACCTCCAAGTGCCATAAGGTTCCAGGAGCCCATAAGGTACCTGGGGTTAGGAGGCACGTTGTTTAAGGGGAGAAGTTTGCCGCCTTACAGGGGCAGAGCATGGTCTCTTTTCGTTACAGTTATGTTATAGCCCAGGGGCTTATGTTTGTGTTATTGTCTGGACCAGGATGAAGTTAACAGGGGTGGAGGAGGCCTCATTAATGCCTGGGAGGGGCCACACAATTGAGTAGAGTCCCCATGCCAGAAGGGCACAGCTTCAGAGGGCTGGAAGGCCTAGCACCAGAGGGGCGCAGCAGACAAGAACCAGGGGTCTGGTACCAAAAGGAGATTGAGAGCTAGTGTGTCAAAGCTGAGCCCGACACAATGGGTCTAGGCTAAAAGGCTTAGCTATATTAAAAGGGCAGAGGCCGAGTATCCAACAGAGACTATAACAACTGTATAACCCCTGTGAGGCATGGTGCATGGTAAAGAGGAGGTCAGAGTCATGCAATTGGCCCATAAGGCCAAGATGCCCCATGCAGCACAGTATTAAAGGGAGGCCCCGCAAAGGGCTCAAAGACCAGTGAGCTTGAGTAGGATTCAGCGGACCAGGACCGAGCGAAGACCTGTGGGCATCCTCCCAGTTGATTTTACCAAAAAGATGTGGCAGATGAGACAAGAGGGTGCTCTCGGGGCAGAGCTTGCAAACTTGCGGAGCCGCCAGAGGCATCACAGACACCCCTGGGGACCCCACTCCGTGACGCTGGTTCTCCTGGAATGGCGAGGTTGTGGGACTGGCATGTCCACAAGCCACGCTTCTAATTGGCTTTAAAGAGTGGCTGACTGCACTGCTGCTCTTCCACCAGCAGGTGGCTACGGAGAGCACATACCCCAGCATGCCTTGCACTAGCAAGCATCTTTAGGTTCTCCTTACTATGCCAGTGCCAAACAAAATACCTACTGGGTGCACAAATTGTGGATGGTCAAATTTTGGTTGGAAAGATTTTAATGAGCATCACTGATCAACTCGTGCCCCTGACCTTCTACGCTTCAGCTGTATTTGTGCTTCTGTATACTGTGACCCACGACTTCTACCGCCATTGCCTGCTATGGGTTCATATGTGATCATCGCCTTGCTGGCCTAGTGTCATGAAATTAAGTGCAGAAAAGGTGATGCCAGCATGCTCTGATAGCTGCCATGACTACTTCCATTTGTGACATTTTGAGAAATCAGTAGTTGCTGGGACAAGCTCATGAATGTACTAGCAATCAAACAATGGTGGTACATGGCTATATCTGTCTCTTAGCTCCTGATCTAGAGGACAGGGCTGGCTGGGATGCTGAATAGGGCAGGGAGAGGACAGAACGAGCTCTAGGTCCTCAATGTCCATGTCCAAGTTGATTTCAGAGTGTGAGACTTGGGCAGATAGCCAAGGAGTCTGCACTCTGGCTCGTTGCCCAGATTGCTGTGCTGATCAGTGAATCAGTGAAGGCTGCATGTCTTCGTGCTTACGTCAGAGTCTTTGTTGCTCTCCTGAGTGGCATGGGCTACCCTGTCACTGTATTTTCAGACATGACCATGTCAGTGACTGCGAAGATACAAGTCAGCTCCTCACAGTAGGCTCAAGTGACCCTGCATGTTCTAGACATGCAGTTATGGTCCCATGTCCTCACAAAGAGCTGCCTCTGTACCTTGTGCTTGTGTCTGGGTCCAGTGCTAGTCCAGTCATGTTCTCAAGCCGCCTTTTCCCTTGTGGTTTGTTCATAGACTGCCTTGTTTCAGTAGCTTGACTGGAGCAGTCACTGGTTGTCAACGTTGCCCTAGGTGCTGATGAGACCTTCTACCTCCTCCCTTGTCCACTTGCTGCCATGCTTGTTCACGACACTGCACTTGGATTAAATGGGCATGGTGGAGTGAGGATGGAGAGGTGTGTGGTGCATGGAAGTCCAGTTTTGCCAAGGTGGGTGGTGGATGGGCCTGATTGACCTCCCTAACAGCTGGATGGTAAGGTGGACTGGAGCTCCCTGGGGTTGGGGGTGACTGTGGATGGTTCAATGGATGCAGGCTCCAATGTTGGTCTCAGATGGGTGGTGAGCATGAAATGGCTGGCAAGTCATTATGCAGGGCAATTAATAGGTGAGGATGGCCAGGTGGGGCCTGTCACCCTAAGCAGTACAGATCAGGGTCAGAGTAGTCCCAGCCCCTCTAACTTTTTGCAGCCAGAGATAAAGCCTCTCTAATTAAAGCACCCACAGCATCTCATGCACTTTAAAATGGTGGCAGGGTGCTTTATCTAAAACTCATTCAACAAGCTTCAGATAAAGTACCCCTGCCACCATTTTGAAGCATGGGGGCACTGATACACTAGGTGTGCTGGGTGCTTTAATTAGAGTGGCTTTTGGAGCCACTTTAATAAAAGTGCCTATTCCCCTCCTCCCCCCGAGTACGTGTAAAAACGCCCTCATTCACCAAGCAGAGCTATGTTGAAATGTTGTTTAAAGGATCTCCGTTTTATCTTGATGTTCTAGTTCCGCTTCAAGCTGTTTTAGTTGTCTTGTCACACTTTTGTTTTTAAAGTTATTTTTTTCTTGTTGTAAACTACTCTGAGCCGTTGTTGGGAAGTGCAGCATATAAATCAAATAAACACATTCCAGGAAAGGCCAGGAGGGGATTTCATCATCTGCAGGCATCTGGGAGAAAGTGGTTCAGATTCAGTCAAATGTGGCTCAGAAGGATGACGCTTTGCTTTACCTTATATATTTTCTGGCTGCATAGTTGTCATCTATATATTCATTAAGAAATATTCAGGGCCAATTAAACAGAAGTCCTGTACTACAAAGATGCAATGAACTCCCTCCTTTAAAAGGCAGGTGAACCAAGAACAAAGCTTTTTATGATCTGTTTGTGGAAGTTGAGCAGGGAGACCAAGTAAACTCAAAAAAAGAGGAGTTCAGCAAACATGCCAGAGGGAACTACATCATGTGTGTAATGTGTGAGAGCAATTTTCAAATCTCCAACAAATAGAAGGAGCTTGGTTTGCAGGCAGAGCCTAAGGCATACTACTGTACTATTTTCTTCTCTCCAATAAAATCCTGAAAATTGATGGAGAACAGAGGCTGCAACACCATTATTAGGGTTGTGCAAAGCTATGGGTGGTGATTTGATACGGAGGAGATTCAGCCCAATTCGGTGGCGGAATCTCCGAATCAGCAGATCAATTCAAAGGTCCAAATTGATTCAAAGCTCTCTGAAGCTTTGGCAAAGATTCGAAGAGCTTTGATGATTCAGGCAGTTCCTGGTGGCTGCAGCCACTCCAAGCTGGTGGATACTAGGGGTGGGGGAAAGGGGGGTGAGGGAGGGGGGACCCCTGCCAGCCCCCCCCTGCTCCCCCAGCCCCCCCTCAACCCCCGGCCGCTCCGCCAGCCCCCCATGGCTGCCCCCTGCCTGCCCCAGCTCCTGGTACTTTAAAGAAAAGCCCCGGTGCTCTCCAGGTGGAGGGTGATCTCCGCTGCCCCACAATGGCCCACACTGCATGGGGGGGCTCTGCACAAGCCCCCCTGACCCGGTCCCCCCATGGCTGCCCTGCCTGCCAGGGCTCTGGCCCGTTAAGATAAAAAACAAACAAACCCAAGAAAAGCCCAGGGACTCAGCACTCCTGGTGCAGCCTCGGGGCTTAGGAGGTTCATGCAGAGCCCCCCAGGTGGCACGTGGCAGCAGGGATCACCTCCGCTGGCAGGAGTGGTGAATCCCGGAGTTTCTTCAGGGTTTTTTTTCTTCTTAAAGGGCCAGTGTGGGGCAGCGGGGATCGCTCCCCTGCCCAGCAGCACCTGCTGAGTCAGGGCCCCCCCCCCCCCCCCCCCCAAGTGCTGGGAGGTGTGGGGGGCACGGCAGCCATTGCTTGGCTGGGAGAGGGGAAGGGGATGGGCCTGGCCTGGCTGATTCAGAGATTTAGCCAAATTGAATCAGGACAATGATTTGAATCAAATCGCTGTCCCCCGAATTGGCCGAATCCGAAGCTAATACTAGCTGCTTCGCACAGGCCTAACCATTATCTCTACTTCACATTGGAGATGACTGCAAAGTGATTAGGACATAGAATCTATCTTAACCATATTATCTCTTAGCATTCCAAGAAGTACTAGAAAGATAGAAAACAGGCATAGAAGTGTCTGGGGAATGTTGTACTCCTTAAGAAGAATCTTAGAACTTCTATCTAACAAGGCAAGGCAAAGAAACAGATCTAGGTCCAGATCTTCCTATGAAACAGCTGCAGAGGTCTCTGAGGCTATAAACAGATATCGCCAAATAAAGCAGATCAGCTGTTCTGGGTTGTCCCCCAACACACCTGATCTGGTTCACTGGGGAAACAGGCATTGCCCATTGTCCTGCAGGGTTGCATGCCTGCCACTCCCAAGCACAGCAGGGGCCCACTCCTACAGGATAACACTTAAGGCATGTCTCTGTGAGTAGGGGAACACCAGAGTTTCCCTGGTTATAGAAGCCTGCTCCAAGTCAGAGTGCAGCAGCATGATATGTACACCTGGAAAATCCCTACTGTGGGGTTCCCAGAGCATCTCTCTGCAAGCAGGGAACCCAGGGTTTCTCATTTGCAGAGATGTGCCCCAAGTCAGGGTGCAGAAGCACAAGATGCATACCTGGGGAATCCTCTGCTGAGGGATTCCTGCGGTGTGCCTCTGCAATCATTGGGCAAGCGCTCTTGGGAGTTCCCCAGGCATGTAGGATTGGCCCCTGAAGCCCTAGGAGCATCTGCCTGGGGCAGCAGCAGAGCACAGGTAGCTCTGGGCTGCCTGCTCTCTCCTGACACAAAGCAAATATAGACATTTCACTACAAAAAAAGCAGCATGCAATTATACAACCTATTGTCACAGTCACAATTTTTTGCATTTGTGGCATGACAAGGGACATGAATATATTTTTGTTTAGGGGTAAGCTAGCCACTTGCTTTGCCTTAGTCCTTGTCTCTCTGCCTGACAAAATCTGCACATAGGGCCTTCAAAGTTTTGCAGTTTAGTCCAGACTGAAGACTGAGCTGCTGTAAGATGGGCCTGAGGACAGATATCATAACTAAGTTACCCTCTGGTTGGCAAAGATGTGCCTCAACCCAAATACATGAGTTTTTCCACTTAGAAGGGCCTCATACCCAATTACCGGTGGGGGCACATTTCTCACAAGAAAACCACTCTCTCTCCAATCTCTCAGTCCTGATCCTCAAAGGAAACTTACACAACACTTCCCAGAGACGAGCCTATGAACTCCACTTCATCAGCCTCCTGGATACTAAAAATCATGGACTAATTATAGACATTGGATTTATGACACATTATAACCTGCCTGACATCTGACTCCCCAGGTATCTCTCCACTATTAAACCCCCTTCTCTCTCTTCCCCCACCTCCCCAGCCTGTCTCTCACCCATTGACTCCTCAAACTACATCTTCGCTGACTACCTGTCTTGCATGCACACCAGCCTCTGGCTTCTTTACTATTCGTTCCATCCAGGAAGAGCGCACACCAACTGCTGAAACTTCCTTGGCCTGACGAAGGGTTTTTGAACCCAAAAGCTTGCTTAATAATTGTTTTCCAACTATTTAAGTTGGTCTAATAAAAGATACCAGATTCACCCAAAGAACTTTGTCTGCCTCAGGAAATAAGGCACTCTCATAACCATAGTGAAAATGCCTAAG
This sequence comes from Alligator mississippiensis, assembly GCF_030867095.1. Taxonomy (NCBI): domain Eukaryota; kingdom Metazoa; phylum Chordata; order Crocodylia; family Alligatoridae; genus Alligator; species Alligator mississippiensis. The sequence goes on along the minus strand of NC_081839.1, from coordinate 11,247,841 downwards.
CTAGAACCCATTATCTTTCACTGTCCTACTGTTCTTTTAGCCCTGGCTAAAAAAACCCCAGTAGGACTACACTAAAACAGAGATACATAGAAGTACAAAGAAAGGCTTTGCTTGGGTCTACTTCTGGCAAAAATTTTGCTTTACAAACTGTAATTCTAAATCTTTAGGTCTACCTTTTTATAAATCAGCTGTGTAGCAATGAAGAAGCTTAACAGCTTCAGATTTGGAGACTGCAAATAGAGACCCTATTGAGGCTCAAGAGTTTCTATTTTATATCCACATCCCCATACACTGGGCTTCAATCATCTTCCAAGCTTAAGAGGACTAGACTTTTTTTTGAGTGAAGGGAGATTTTTTTTTCACTCCCTAGAGCTGAAACAGAGCTAGTTCCTCTCAGCATTCTCTGCAGGTATAGTAGGAGGAAACCTAACCTCTCCTAGATATTTCCCAGTTTTAAATGCATAAAATCACTCTCTTCATTTTGATAATGGAAAAAAACTGTACAGGTGACTCAGTAATTAAAATGTGCTGAGGTGAATTTATTCTACACCTACACACAGCAGGGGCCTTCAATTTAAGGGCCATTCACTTGTTCCTCTTCCTGTTTAGGAATGACCCTTACAGCTCTAAGACTTAGAAACCCATCCTTTCTGCTTTACCCTGTCAAATATAATTCTGCCACAGGAAGTCAGAATTATTTAGTTGAAGGAAATCCACATTTTGGGCAGAACTCTATCAACTTCCAGCACTCACGAGAACTAGTGCTCCTCACCCAACGGCACTAATGGCCAGTCATACTTGACAAAGAAGATGCATCTCCTGTTTAATGAAGTGTCAGATGCAGCAAGTAATTTTCCTGGCTTCTGCTCCAATTTTATTACCAAGAAGGGTCCCTCCCAAAGGGTGCCTTTTCTTCTAGTGTGCTGTATGTCATCTAAGGTTTCCAGTCAACAGCTTTTAGGGTTTTCCTTCTGTTGTTAGGTACGACTTTCAAGATCATTAGAAACAGAGGAAAGGCCACACCTGGATTTGGTGCAAAGCAAGTGCTGTACTGAGAGACTGCCACTGTGCTGAGCTACCACACATGCTCAGCGCATACTAGCTAAAGTGTCTAGCATCTGAAAGGTTTGGTAAATATTAATTAATTAATTCAGCATCACCCTATCTTCATATTTTATAATGCAAGGAAGTACTATCCTCTTGTTTCAGAAGTAGAAACTGAGCCACTCAGAAGTTACGGCCATCATTTTCAAATCTGGGTACCTAAAATTAGATACCTAAATCCATTTTTAAGCATGGAATGCAAATAAGTGGCTTGATCTTTTTTCCAGAGGTTCTCAGCACAGCAGCCGGACGAAGTCCATGTCAGAGTGGGAATAGTAATCAGGCCTGCAGACTTCCAGTCACAAGGCTGTCTCTTTGCCTGCAACCGGTGCATACAGCTTATGTACTCATTATACATAGTGGCTGGCTATGACATAACAGATAATCCGCTTGCTCTCTCTCGCACTGTCCAGGCTCGCTTCAAATGACCCCAAAAACGCAGTTTCCATTGCCTCCATATTTTTCAGTTACCAAACACTAGGATTCTCTGTAGCTTTAACCTTAAGTCTGTATGTTCTGGGTTTATAATGTTGGGGGGGGGGGAGGGTTGCTGTTGATCACAAACTTCTAGTACATCCCCCCCCCCCTTAAAATTACCTATATATTCTCCCAGCCTCACTGTCAGCGTCACAATCCTTTGATTGGAAACAAGCTGTCGTTGGGAAGACTTTCCCTGCGATTTCCTGCCTCCTTTTGTGAATTTCACTGAGCTGTCACGACCCGGGCTCGGCGCGAGCTGCTGCGAGAAGCCGGGGCGAGCGAGCCCGAGCGGCCGCGCCGGCAGGTGCGCGCTCGCCGCGGGCAAGCGTGCGCGGGGCGCGGGTGCAGGATAAAGTCCGCCCGTTACGCCTCAGGAACTGGTCCGTGCACGCCTGTGCCCCTGCAGTCCCCCCTCCCCCAAACAGGCCAGCCAGAAACTTACTTTTTCTTGCGGGATCCTGTGGAGACGCCGGGAGCCAACCCCCTAGGAGCCGGCCTGGAGTGTGCGGGGGGACGGCGGGGAAGCAGCGATCCTCCCGGCCCGGCCCCGTGCCCGGTCGAGGACCGGCTCCCAGCGCGCCCCCGCCAGGGGAGGCCTCACAGCGGCGGCGCGGGGCCGGGGCCGCCCCCGGGACGTGACGGGGAAGATGCTCAGGGCGGGGGCAGCGGAGGCGGGGAGCGAGCGAGAAGAGCCGGGGCCGGCCCTGAACCCAAGCGCTGCCCGGCGCTGCGACAGCTGGGGGTCGCGCCTCCCCGCAAGCCCCGTCCCCGGCGCCGCCGCCCGCCCGCCCGCCTGCCCACGCGCCCTGCTCCGGGCAGCCGCTCCCGCCGCAGCCTGCGCGGAGGAGGAGGAGCCGGGCCCCGCTGCAGGGGCGGCGCGGGGCGGGCGCGAGCCGAGAGGGGCGGGCTGGGTCCTGCAGGAGCGGGGCGCCGGGCGGGCAAGTTCAGCAGCCCCGGAGCGCTCCGCTCGCTGCAGCCCCGCGAGGACAGCACCCGCGCTGCGCCGCTGCGGAAAGCAGGGGGAAGCGGCCACCAAACACCACCTCCCTCTGCTCCCCGCACGCACAGGGCTGTCCTCCCAGCACTGCAGGACACCGCCGGGCACATCCGACCTGGCTGACTGCGGCCAAGTATCACACATCGCCCTCCTGCTGGGGAAGCCAGCCAGAGCCGCTGTCAAGGTCATGTCAGACCCTGGAGTCGGACCAGGACACAACAGGAGCGGTGTTAGAGGTACCGATGGTTCATCTGCTGTCCATGGACGGAGAACAGACCAGTCCTAATGTTTCTAGACCTCCCTGCAATTCTCAGCTGGAGGCATCATGAAATACTACTATCTAGTATCTACCTAGAAGTGGCTGGATTTGAGTCCTTCTGTTAGGGGTATATCCAAGGAAAATCATGCAAAACCCCCCAAACCTGCATTTCCATAACCAGATTTCAAGAGGGGGGCATTGAATGAAGGCTCTTCTGTGAATGCAGTTCTAAAAAGAAAATGCTCCTCACTCTGCTCATCCTAGGGGATAAGGTGTTCCCAGTAATTTGTCATGGACTCTAGTCTGGAAGCATTCCTCTTGCTATAAGACATTGTTCACCCTGACTTTGTAGTGTGGAAGCTCCATGGAAGAACATAAACATCAATGCCAAACGGATTTAACAGCCATTCAGTACACTCTGGCAGCGTCTACACAAGGCCCTGACTGTGCCGTGGTTACTGCACGGTCATTTAGTACTTGTATAAACCAAGTACCAAATAACTGTGTAGTAACTGGAGTTACTGCACAGTCACAAGGAGGAAGGGCTTTTCTTATGATGCTGACTGTGCGATAGCTCTTGACTACTGCACAATAGCGTCACGCTTCCTGCCACATGACACTACTGTGCAGTAGTCACAGATTACAATGCAGTCAGTGCCTCATGTAGGCGCAGCCTCTGAGATTGAAACGTGGCAGTGCTGGAGCCCCAGCACCGTGGGGCACTCAGGGCCTGCAGACACAGATCATTGTCACACTGATCTTGGAGAATTTTACAAACAGTTTGCACTGGTATAAATGATGACATGATGTGCTGGGCCAAACAGAATTAGGTTCAAAGGGTTCTTACCTCCTCTCTGGTTTTTGAGTCTCTTTCCAGCTTGGTGTAATGGCCTGCCTTGTATCACTGACTACCTGAACCCCCTTTTAATCATTTATTTTTCTCCTCTTACACTCCTTCCGCCTTACACTCTCCTGTGCCTATTAAACCATTTCTGCCTGATGTTTTTCTTCCCTCCCCACCAAACATTCACCATGGTAGTTAACATCTTTTAATAAATAAAAATATAAATAGACACCTTTTAAATCTGAATAATGAGAAACACCAAGAGAAGGACATAGCAATGAAAGTAATGACAAGAATAGCCACTGCTTAATTACTAGTCTTCTTTTCACAGCCTTCTCCATCTGTTATTGTCACTCAAAGCATTGTGTCTAACCCCGAGTTATTAACGGCTTTTTGGGGGGGGTTTCTTTTTTTTGTTTTTTAAATGGAGGGAACCACAACCTTCGTAGAAGGATCGTCTTGTAACCAGATCAGCTTCTATGCTGCTGATAACAACAAAACATTCTTGTGGCAACTACAGCAGTTCCTTATAGGGAGAAATATTGGTCCTGCAAGTCCTTCCATTTGCTTCTTGGATGATGTGTCAGTTGAAAACAAGAAGCCAGCACCTGTACCCAGCTAACTTTTCATTGGCCACAGTTTGGGAATTGCTGCAGAACAAAATGCATAAAGTCATGGGATTTCAAGGCTCTTGATCATTATGATCACGTTGTCCGACATTGTGCAGAGTATGCAAGGTAGGGAGTGCTATCCAGCGATTCCGTCGCTGATCTCTGTGGAGCAGTAAATAAACATTTTCTGCTATCCCTTACGAGCATGGCACCATTCACTCTTGCAGCAGCTAATAAAGCTACAGTGCTTCCCTTGCTGCCAAAACCATAGTAAAGCAGAAAGCTGCAAGAAGCTGTTTACAGAGAATTAATATGTGTCACTCAGATGCTTTGTGAAGTACAATGAGTGTATTACAGCCCAAGCAAAGCAATCCACGTAATATGGCATAGGACGGATCAGGTTTCAGGAAAGAGACCTGAAAGGATCTATTTATAGGACTGAACTGAAGAGAAAAAAAAAAAAAGTTTTTAATTGATTTTGTGTAACTCCCAAATCTAAACTGTGGTTCACAGCACAGACCTTGCCTTCGTGAACTGACATTGATATCCATTAATGCAGTTAGAAGGGCGTGACAGGGGGCCTTCCCGGGGCTAGGTCATGAGTTAGCCTACCCACCTCTCTAAGGCAGTCTACCCTGACTCACCTGCCACAACTTGAAGGTTATCATGATATCCGGAGTAGGAGGATGCCTGTAGCAGGGTGCCATTTTCAGTGGCACTTGCCAAGCCCATGAGGGCACCCCAGAGTCCCTTATTTCACCTTTCCTCTAGGAACAAGCTCCTCTTTGCTCACTTGCCATGCCTTGATGTTTCTTGGTTTCTGAAGGGGAAGCTGCCCCAGGGCTTCCTGGGTATGATCTATGCTCACACTCACAAAGGTGAGCAGCTGTTGCCTTAAGGGCTAATTGCACACTCTGACCTTTCCTTAGTACCTGCAAGGCATGGGGCATGTTATCTGTATGCCTCTGTTAGGGCTTCAGCCTATTCAGCTTTTTCCTCTTTCCCTTTAGTTAGTCCCACCAGCCTAGACCCACTAGGCAGGGTCAGACTCTGAGGCTCTAGCTCTTTAATATACTACTTATTTCTGGGCCCCTGGCCCTTGTCTACTGCACCCCTCTGGATCTGGGCTTTCCAGCCCCTTGTGGCTTGCACCCCTTTGGCACTGGGCTCTCCAGCCCCTCTGCAGCTGCACCCCACAGATGCTAATGAGGTCTGCACCTCCCCTTGAGCCTTAGCCACAAACCACCAGTTTTCAAATTATAAGATAAATAGTAAGCCCCTGGGCTATAAAACAAAATTAAGTGCAGCAGTTAGCCTTCTTACTTGCTTTCTTTTCATGGGCTCCCTGTCTCAGTGTCTCCACTGCTGGATGCTCTCACTAAGAGTAGCTGCAGCTTTGCTTGACACTCACTGCAATCCACCACCCATCTCAGTCTCTCCTCCCCAGGTTGCTCAGACCAGGGCTTATATAGTTCTGGCCCTAGGCCCTTACAGTCACCTGATAGGCTTAGTCAGCTGACTGGCCTGTGGGGCTTGGTCCTTAGCCCCTGTCCTGCTGGCAGGCTGGGCTTTGAAGATTCGGGTCTTAATGGGGCCACCCTGTCTTCTGGTAACAGGGCTAGGCTTCCCTGTTAAACTGCCCATTCATTACCCTAATGCCAGGGGTGCTATCCACAGCTCCGTACCTCTCCAATACTGCGGCCCATTCCTCACAGATGGCATCCAGATTATTATTGCTCCCTGGTCTGAGGCCAGAGCAAACGGTCTGTTGTTGGCCTCTTCCATACACACACACACACATTGCCCCCCTTTCACAGGGGCCTCTAACATACCGCCCATTCCTGGGCCACAGTCAACTGCCCTTGTTTCCCTTGAGTGTCCCCTTTGAGCTTCACTACTCTCTATCTGACACTACCACGCAGCAACTTTGGATCCCACGAGTTCACCTACTCTGCGCGGTGTCACCTTGTGCCAATGCTAGACTGCTTCTGCCCCAAGCCCCCCACTGGGCAACTGGTCTCATGCACACACATTTGGGCTTGGCTCATGTACTGCCTTCAAGCTGCCCATGCAGCTCTACTCAGTACACCCCTGGTGCAGTACTTCAAGCTGCCCTCTACAGCCCTAGTCTGCACCCCACTGGCACAGTCCTTCAGGTGCCCCAGTTGCACCCTGCTCTGTGTGGGCCCTCAAACTATGCACAACAAACTACCTGCTCTGGGGCCTCTGGGATCTCACACCCCTGCTAGGCTCAGGTGCCTCATTATTAGCACACTTGGCCCACACTGCTTCTACTACTCTCACCACTACACACCAGATGGTGGAGGCCGGGCTTAAGGCACCCCCCACCCACCTTTCAATTGGGGGGGAGTACCTGGTCTGGTATTTGGGGGGGGGGGGCTGTCCTGCCACCAAAAGCCCCACCAGACCTCCCTTCCCTGGCAGGGTGCAGTTTTAGGTCATGCCCAGGGCCAGGAGCCTCCAACCACTCCCATAGCTCCTACCTTTACCTCCAAGCTGTTCCAGGAACAGTAGCTCTGCTGGCTGATGTTACTGCCTTGGCAGCTGGCAGCACACTGCTGCCCTGGCTTGTGTGTGCTGGGTCCTAAAATGGACACCCTAGTCAAGCACCTACGGGCTGCCTGCCTCCAGCCCTTAGCGATTTAGGTCTAATTTTAAAAAAATGTCTGTGATTTTGAGTTCCTCAATTTTCGAATGCCCAGCTGGAGACACACTGGGTCTGTTACTCAGAAATGCCAAGAAAATCTGGAAATAAAGTTTGAGTTTGGAGTCTTAAAGCCAAACAGTGCCCAACAGGAGCGTCCCATGAGAGCAGGTTGGGGGTGGTTTGCAGCCAGCCAGGAGTGGGGAGGGGTTTGCAGCCGATTGGGAAGGGGGCCACAGGGCTCTGGGAGCAGGGCTTAGGGGGTTGGGGCCACAGGTGGTTTTCTTCCTCGATCCTACCAGTTACGGGTCATGGACTGAGGAGAGAGATACGGATCGAGGTAGTCATCTGAAGACTGTGGTGCTGGTGTCATCGCGAAGGCTTCGGCTTCGATGATCACAGTCCTCTCTTTGGTGAGAGAGGTAGTGGTCTTCTGCGAAGAGACAGCCTCCACCTCACCTCACTGGGGAGGAAGCTCTTTTCAGCCAGAATGGCTGACCTGCTCAATCAGGCTTTAAACTAAGCCTGCCAGGGGATGGGTGGACAACCACCAAAACGAGGCCACTAGATTTCATAAACATTAGGGCTGCAACTACTGCAAAACCAGTACTGCAAAACCAGCAGGTTAGGGCACTCAAGGGAATGCACTCCTACCCCAGCCCTCGAATGGTGTCCTCCAGGGTGTGCAAGGAAGCCTAGGGCCTCCAACGGGACACTTACGTGTCTGTACACCAGTGCCAGGAGCTTGGGGAACAAACTGGAGGAACTGGTCCTCCTACTAAACAAGAATGACTACAATCTTGTAGGGGTAACGGAGACATGGTGGGACTCCATCTATGACTGGGCCACAGGTATAGATGGCTATACCCTATACAGAAGAGATCATGTGGAAAAAAGGGGTAGGGGTCTAGCTCTCTGTGTCAAGGAAAGCTACACATCCTTGCAAGCTGACATTGGCACCCATGGACGGTGACTGGAGAGTCTCCTGCACTGGTCCGTAGGAGTATTCTGCACTGGTCCATACCTATAGATAGTGAACCAGGAAAGCCAAGGCTGCAACTGAATTCCAACTGGCTACACGTATCGAGGACAATAAAAAGTCCTTTTCAAATATGTGGGGAGTCAGAAGAAAAGCAAGGGCAACAATGGACCCTTGGTAAACCAAATGGGACAACTGGCAACCGACACCCAGGAAAAAGCCTGCTTAATGGGTACTTTGCGTTGTTTTTTCATCAGCCTGAAGGGACTGCCCTGCCCAACATCATGTGGGACGGCCAGGGTGTGGGTGAATTTATATCCAACATCGATGTAGACCTTGTAAAGGAACACCTTGAGAGGCTGGACACCTTCAAGTCACCTGGTCCTGACAGATTGCACTCCAGAGTACTAAAGGAGCTGGCAGGCATCATAGCCGAGCCACTGGCAAGGATATTCAAGTACTTGTGGTGCTCACGTGAAGTACTTGAAGACTGGAAGAAGGCCAATGTGGTGCCTATCTTCAAGAAAGGGAGGACAGTAGATCCAGGGAACTACAGGCCAGTCAGCTTGACCTCAATCCCTGGGAAGATTTTGGAAAAAATTATCAAAGAGACCATTCTTGACAAGCTGGCTGACGGCAACATCCTGAGTGACAGCCAGCACGGGTTTGTTGTGGGTAGGTCTTGCCTGACCAATCTCATTTCCTTCTACGACCAGCTGACATATCACCTGGACAAGGGAGAAGAGGTTGATGTCATATATCTGAACTTTAAAAAAGCCTTTGATCTGGTGTCCCATGATCATGGAAAAATTAGCCAACTATGGCCTTGGCTACATCACAGTCTGATGGCTGAGGAATTGGCTCCGAGGTTGGACCTAGAGAGTAGTAGATGGAAGTGAATCATGGAAGTGTCCCCCAAGGCCCCTTCCTTGGACCTGTACTCTTTAATGTGGCCCCTTCCTTGGAACTGTACTCAAGGTGGACACTGGTGTCAGAAGCAGACTGGCCAAATTCGCCAATGGCACCAAACTTTGGGGTAGGGTGTCCACACCTGAGGATAGGCTGGTGATCCAGGTTGACCTTGATAGGCTTAGAAAGTGGGTGGTTAAAAACCTGATGACATTCAGTACAGAAAAATACAAGGTACTCCACCTCAGGGGAAAAAAACCCCGCATCACACTTTTAGGCTTGGCAGTCCTAAGCTCGCTAGCACCACAGCCGAAAGGGGCTTGCAGGTCATGGTTGACCACAAGATGAACACGAGCCACCAATGCAATGTTGCAGCTGGTAAAGCAAACAAAACTCTGACTTGCATCCATAGGTGCTTTTCAAGCAAATATCAGGATTTCATCCTCAGGATGTGGGGTCACAGCTGGAGTACTGCATTCAATTCTGGGCTCCACAATTCTAGAAGGATGTGGAGAAGATTGAGAGATTCCAGAGGAGAGCCATGTGCATGATCAGAGGGCAAGAGAACAGGTCTTATGAAGAGAGGCTGAGAGCCATGGGACTCTTCAGCTTGGAGAAGCACAGGCTCAGGGGTGACTGGGTGGCAACCTATAAGTACATCAGGGGTGTGCATCAGGATCTGGGGGAGCGACTGTTCACCAGAGTGCCCCAAGGGATGACAAGGTCCAATGGTCACAAACCCTTCCAAAACCATTTTAGGCTGGACATAAGGAAAAACTTCTTTATTATCCGAGCCCCCAAAGCCTGGAATAGACTTCCTTTAGAGGTGGTGCAAGCACCTACTTTGGACTGTTTCAAGAAACGTTTGGACGCTTATTTTGCTGAGATCCTTTGGCCCTAGCTGACTTCCTGCCCCTGGGGCAGGGGGCTGGACTTGATGATCATCCAAGGTCCCTTCCAGCCCTAATGTTTATGAAATCTATGAACATGGCCAGTGAACTCTTCATTGCCACATCCAAATCATTGATGAAGATGTTGAAAAGTACTGGTTGAAGCACCGACCTCTGTGGGCACCGCTGCCCAGTTTTCGCCAAGACGACACAGATCCATTCATTAGGATTCTCTGGGTCCTACCCTGCAGCCAGCTTCCTACCCACCTAACTCTCATGCAGTTAAGCCCACAATCTTCCAATTTTCTCATGAGAACATTGTGGGATACCAGATCAAAGGCTTTTTGGAAGTCAAGGTATATAACATCAACCTCTTCTCTTTTATTCAGGTGGCAAGTTACCTGATCATAAAAGGAGATGAGGTTGGTAAGACAAGACCTGCCCGCAGTGAAGCCACGCTGGCTGTCATTCGCAATCCTGCCCTATGCAAGCCTATTGCAGATAGACTCCTTAATTAATTTTTCCAGGATTTTGGGAACAACATTGGCCTTCTTCCAGTCCTCAGGGACCACTCTGGAGTACCACAAGTTTTGGAAGAGTTTTGCCAGGGGCTCCATGATGACTTTGGCCAGCTCCTTCAGCACTCTCAGATGGAGTTCATCTGGTCCTGCTGACTTATATCTGTCTAACTTCTTTAATTGCTCACACACCAGTTCTATGACAGTAGTAGGGAGGCAGTCGTTTCTGCCCTGCTCATTCTGTACCCTATCTGGCATGATTTTCCCCTTGCCCCGGTGAAATACTGAAGCAAAGTAGTCGTTCAGGAGTTCAATTTTCTCCTGAGTGCCATTAACCAGCTGTCAAGAGTTGTTGAACAATGGCCCCACAATCCCATTTGTTTTCCTCCTGTTCCCTACATGCCTAAAGAAGGACTTCTTGTTTTCCTTCATTCTCATTGCTAATCTAAGTTCAGTTGCCGCCTTAGCCTTTCTTATTTGTTCCCTCTAAGTGCAGGCCATTGTTGTATAGTCCTCTTTGGGGCCTGTCCCCAGCTTCTATTGTTTGTACACCTCTTTCTTCTTCTTAGGAGGACCATGGTTTCCCTTTTTAGCCAAGAGGACTTCCTTTGTGTTTCAAGGATTGTGTCCTTAAGGAACAATCACTCTTCATGCACTCCTTTCGCCTTCAGTTTGTAGTCCCGCAGTGCTACTCCTACTAATGACCTCAGCTTGTTGAAATTTGCATTTTTGAAGTCCAAGATTTCAACCTTGCTATCATATTTGTCTGCCTTGTGATGGACAGTGAACGTGATGGTTTCATGGTCACTGTCACCCGGGCTACCCTCTATATTGAAGTTGGTCACCAGATTGTCTCCTTAAGTGAAGCCAAAAGGAGAGCAAGTCTGGGTGAAGTTGATATATTTGATGTCCCCCAACTTGTTGATATGGTGCAGCAGGGAACTTCAGGAGGGCTATCAAGTGTGGGGGGATCCCATGACTAGTTCTGGAGGGTTGGGAGATATGGGTGGGCAGTGTAAGGGACTAGAGCATTGACAGTTAGAATAGGTTGCCTGTGTTGCAGGGGCATGATCCAGAAGCATAAAGCCAGAAGTTCAGAGCAAAAGGATCTATTTTGAACTCCTCCTTCCCCTCACAGGTGCCTTGCTCTTCCTCTGCTGACAATACTGAGCCCTGAGAACACCCCTAGTCCCCAGTGGTATCTTCATCACTACCCATGCAGAAAACACCAGTGCAGTGACTACTTAGAATTGTAGGGCCTGAAAAATGCCAGGATTTCACTGATACCTTTGAAAAAAGAAAACAGATGCCCTGCCACCTCACAGATTTATGACTGCTCCACTTTGTTTCCATTTATTCCCTCTCTAAGCCTGAGCTAGGCATCCTTATGGAAGGCATTCAGGAAAATCTAGGCAAGGGGCTTGCCCATCCAAGTCTCCAAGCAAGAGCTCCAGTCTTCTTTGTTCCTGAGAAGTATGGATCCCTCTGTCCCTGCATGAATTCCAGAGCCTTAAACTGGGTAACTGTCTGAAACCATTATCTGCTGCCCCAATGAATTAATGTTTTAGAGTTACTGAGTGGAAAAAGTATTTTTCAAGGTGGATTCATGAGAGGCCTAGTTTGGTATACATAAGGGGGATGAATAGAAAATTTCCTTTTGGACCTGATATGGTGATTTTGAGTATGAAGTCATCATTTTGGAGTCATCATGTGTGCTGGGTTTTCCAGGGGCTCTGGGAGAACCACTTATATGCCAAATTATATGCCTGATTGGTTGCTGAGGATAGAAGCCTCCCCATTTAAGTCAACATATGGCAGCAAACTGCAGGCCAGACGACAGTTCTGCCTGAAGATCCGCTGTGGTAAGCCTCTATGGATTTTGTTCTTTGTTTTTCTGGCTGCTGATCCTTCTCAACTCTGCCTCTGCTCTCTGGCTTTTGGGAACTCTGCTTGGCTTTGGTAAGGTGTTCCCTGACTCCAGAACCCTGACTCAGCCTATGAGGACTTGGGCTCCACCTCTGAAATTCCCCCTTGGCTTCGGTAACTTGAATCCTGATTTGGCCTGTGACTTGCACTATGTCTCTGGACTTCTGCCTCAGATTTAGTAACTTGGACTCTAGCTTCCGCCTCTATGTGGCTTGTGCTCCTCCAGCTCCTGTCTCTAGTCCACCCTGTTAACCTACCCACTAGGCAAGATTACGTACCACCTAGCCCTTACACCATAGTTCTGGTTCATGGACAAACTAACTTCCCCTTACATGACGGGGGGAATGAGTGGTTAGATTGCAGTACTACAGAGAAAGACCTGGGAGTTACAGTAGACCATAAGCTGATTAGGAGACAATGGTGTGCTCTTGTTGTGAAAAAAAGAGCCAACAGCATACTGGGTTTATCTACAGGAGTGTCACTTGCAAATTAGAAGAAGTGATTATTTTGCTTTATTCAGCACTGGTGAGGCCTCACCTGGAATATTGTACCATCATCATAAAGGATGTGGACAGTTTGGAAAGAGTCCAGCACAGAGCAACAAAAATGATTTGGGGACTGGGAGGCAAGACTTATGAGGAACGGCTGAAAGAGCCAGTGTATTTAGTCTGGAGAAGAGAAGACTGAAGGAGTATTTGATAATGGTCATCAAATGCCTGAAGCACAATTACAGAGAGGATGGAGATGGGCTTTTCTCAGTGGCTGTAGGGGACACAACTAGGAGCAATGGCTTCAAGCTGCAGCAGAGGAAATTTATGTTAGAGATTACAAGGGACATTCTGACTATGAGGGTGGTCAACCATTGGAACAAAGTACCTAGAGAAATTGCAGAGTTTCCATCCTTTGAAGTTTTCAAGAGCAGGCTAGACAGTGGGCCTGTGCAAATAGGCAGCTATTTGATTCAGCTTTGGATCTGGCTGCTTCAGATGCCAGTGATCTGATCCAGAGCTCTGGATCAGTTTCCTGCTTTGATTTGGCCAAAGTGACATAGATGACCCTGTGTGTGTTAAGGTGCAGCGGACTGAAAAATGTGGCGGCAGTGGCTCCTGCTGAGGCCACAAAGCATGCCAAGTTTCAAGGAGATACATGCAGGGGTTAGGGGAAAACTGCACCTCAAGCTGTGGACAAGCAAAACTAGTGACATGGGTGACACTGTGTGTTAAGCGCAGCAGGGTGAAAGCTGCAGGGACGGTAGCCTCTGCTGAGGACATGAAGTCTGCCAGCTGTCAAGGAGATCAGTGCAGGGCTTCTGGGTTCTGGGGCCCTGCACCCCTGGCTGCTGACAGGCAAAACTCGTGACATGGGTGCTTGTGCAACTGTGTCTGTCTTGAGGCACGGGGTGGGGGGGGAGGTGACACACACACTACTGCAGCCCTGGCTGCTAAGTTACTGTGTTACCAGTTACCAATTAAATCATGATTCACTCAGGGACCAGCTCAATACACAGTAGCTAGCTATGTAATGAGTTAATTAGCAAGGATTAACACCTACAAAACGACAGACTAAGGAGAGGAAATAATCAAGACAGACAATCAACTGCCCCAGGACAGAGACAGTCAATTGCACAAGCACCCATGTCATGAGTTTTGTCTGTCAGCAGCTAGGGGTGCAGGGCCCCAGAACCCCCTTGCACCTATCCCCTTGACAGCTGGCAGGCTTCGTGGCCACAGCAGGGGCTAGCAGGCCTGCAGCTTTCACCCTGCTGTGCCTTACCACACACAGCGTCATCTGTCATGAGTTTTGCCTGTCAGCAGCTTGGGGTGCAGGTCCCCCCAAACCCCTGCACTTATCTCCTTGACAGCTGGCAGGCTTCATGGCCTCAGCAGGGGTGACCACCGCTGCAGTTTTCACCCCACTGTGGTGTAACACATACAAGTGCCATGAGTTTTGCTTTCAAGGATTTGGGGTGCAGTTGCCCCCGAAGCCCCTATACCTATCTTCTTCAAACTTGGCAGGCTTCATGCTCTCAGGAGAGGCTATCATCCCTGCAAGCATCATCCAAATCAGACAAAAAACAACAAAGGTATAGATATTTCATTGATTCCTCATTATACCCTATGGCCAGATTTCTGAAGCGGCTCAGAAGCTTTTCTGAAGTGGTTCAGAAGCTCCAAAACACTTCAGAAAGCCTGAAGCAGCCAGTGCTTTGATCCGACATGCTGCTTTGGCATCCAAAATGTCCAAATCTTCTTCAGGTCCGAAGCCTCGCATAGCCCTACTAGACATACACTTGACTGGGCTAGTTCAGTCAGGGATGATCCTGTCTTGTGCAAGGGGCTGGACTAAAAGACTTTTGTGATGTCTTTTCTAGCCCTACATTCCTATGATGCTAGGGAAGCAGAAGAAAGAAAAAGGTTGCTTTCATGGGAAAGGTCCCTGATAGCATTATGAAAAGGACTGCCATCAGCATTTATTCAGAAGAATAAATAAAATGAATGCAAAGAATGGAGACAGGTGGTGCCCAAGGGCTGCTCCAATTGCTGCTGTATCTTCATAGATCATGCTATGTATGGTCTCTTTTATTGTCTGTGTAATAGTGTCTGTTCCCTTAAGAAGTGGCAGCCATCCCCGTTATGGGCCTCCAACTGTGGGCCTTCTGATAACGAGGGTGTGTCCCACTGGCAACTTAAAAATTAGTGGTGTGCAAAGCAGGCCCTATTCAATTCAGATTCGACCCGAATCAGGGACAGTGATTCGATTCATTGATTCAGATCACTGTCCCTGATTCGATTCAGCTGAATCTGAAGGTTTGATGCTGATTCAGAGAATCAGCAATTCGGACATAGACACAGCTTTAAATGTTTTTTCTACATACCTAGAGGTACCAGCGTGGTTTGTGAATGCTGTGATGCTGGGGTGCATGGAGCATCCCACAGAAGTGTGGGGGGGCCCTCCATGTGCTCAGTGGCGAACCCAGAAGTGAACTGGAAGTACTTTCAGTCCACTTCTGGGTCTGCCAGGGAGTGCGCAGGGCCCCCCCACCTGTGCTCCCCCAGCTTGGTGATCAGCCATGGGGGGATCCCAGGTGCTCCTTCCAGACCCAGGAGGCACCAGTCACTGAGCCGGGAGGGACACAGGTGGAGGGGGGGGGGGGCCAGCATGCTCCCCTGCAGACTCAGAAGTGGGCCAGAAGTGCTTCTGGTCCACTTTGGGGTCTGCTGCCAAGCTTGCTGGGGAGCCCCCCATGCTCCTGTGAGATGCTCCATGCACCCCAGCATTGCAGCATTCACAGCCACCTACTACCTAGAGGTATGTAGAAAAAACATTTAAAAGCTGTGTCTATGTCCGAATCGCCAAATCTTTCTGAATTGATTCAAAGGGTTCTGATTTCATCTGGAGAGATTAAAGGGTCCTCTGATTCAATTCAGGTTTGGAGATTCGGCCACTGAATCGGGCCAAATCTCCACCAAATCAAATCAGGGACCAAAGCTTCACACAGCCCTATTAAAAACCCAGGGCATCTATACATGTGGTCGGGAGTTGAGGGGGGCGCTTTAATTAGAGCAGCTCTGAGAGCTTCTCTTATTAAAGTACCCACAGAATCATGTGTATTTAGTGTCCTGTGCTTCAAAATGGCAGCGGGTGTACTTTAATTAAAGCTCCTTCGACAAGTTTTAGTTAAAACCCCTGCCACCACTGTGAAATGCAGGGACACTGAATACATGTGATGCTGCTCCGATGCCTGCTAATTGGCGCGCATTGGAGCAGAGGTCCATCCCACGTATAGGTGCCCTCAGAGGGAAGAGCTGGTCAAGCAAACTGTGCAGGAAGTTGGCAAGGAGGAAGGAAGCAGGCTGTGAGATGAACAGCTTGTTGCATGGAGAGCTGCTGTGCTGGCCAGAGCCAAAGGGTTGGCTCCAGAGCAGGACAAAAGGTTTTGGGTTTGTTTGTTTATTGGCTTGCCTGGTCGATGCTTAAAGATCGTGTTTTATTTGGAAGGACTGGCTAAGGAGCAAATTAGGGAGCAAAACCTGCCTGCAGAAGTCAGCAGGCTGGATAATCTGCTTACGGTCAGCCATTCAGGTAATAAGATGAACAAAATCCAGTTCTTGAATAAGACCCCAAGCCTTGTAATTACAGACATTACAGTCTGGATCAACCATCAATAAAGAAAGACCCCCTGCCCCTCCCTTTTTGTGCTCTTTGGTACTGCTCTGGTTCACACATAGGAGGCTAATCAAATTGGCACGAAACTGATATTCACTTTTGTACAGTACTGTACTCTTTAAGAGTAGAATTTCTACTGGTTTTTCATGTATGTGAGAAAGCAAAATGGGAGGGGAAATGAATGGCCATAATTACCCGTCAAAATGATGCAAGACCTATAAAACCAATTAGCTGACTATGCATACAAATCTGGACCAATGTCCAGCATATAAGGTGCTCCTGAACTCACCCTGTCCCAACACACTTCTACTATTGAAAACCAGCTATTCAGGTCAAAACAAGGACCAGGGAAGAGACTGTTTACAGCATGGTATTGGGTCAGCAGCTTTGGATTTTTGGTACCAAGAGTTCAAATAAATTCTGGAGATGAGGACCTTTCACTGAAAACATCCTCATTTAGTCTATATGGAGTTACAGCACGAAACTTAACTGAGCTTCAATACCCCTTTCCCCCACCCCTTCTCCTCTCCCCCGCTCTGGCCCTGGTATCACCTATGAAGACAGACATATCTGAGATGCCATGGAGCTAAAGTTCTAGTGGTTTGCACTGGCTGAATATAAATGTTACAGACTTTTCCTACATTTTCACCAAGGGCTAGGTGGGTGACATAGCCATCTGGCTAAACAAAAACGTAGCACCTCCCTTGGGGAAACAAAACCAGGTGCAAATGAGAGGATCAGAAGAGACAGAAGTCAGGAGCATTCATGGGCCTCAGAAACATGAAAAAAAAAATGCTTTTTAGGCCCAACTGGCAACTAGCAAAAGCTCAAAGGCACAGGACTACCACCAGCCTTCCATACTACCTTTCCACCTCAGTCTGGGGGCTGCAAATATATAACTACATCACACACGCCAATTAGTGTGCCAGAACTCCCTACCCATCATACCAGCCATTCTATAAACTTATGCAGTTCAGTCTTAGACTCAGAATCTTTGCTGTGACTGCTTTGCTTGGAAGACCATTTCAAAACCACACTCCTCTGATCAGAGATGACCCAAGCAGGGTGCTGGGCCTGGGGCAAATCAGCCTGTGCAGAGCCTCACCCCTGGACACAAGAAAGCCATCAGTGGATTGGCAGCGAAGTGGGGGGGTGGTGCCGAGCAGCCGGATGCACTGGATTCAGTGGCGGGGGTGGGGTGTGGGGTGCTGAGCGGCTGGATGTGAAGCTGGCGGCAGCAACCACTCCACCTGGCCCCCCAAAGCACGGGGCCTGGGGCAGTTGCCCCAATTCGCCCCCCGTAGGGATGGCCCTGCCTCTCATAAATACAAAAAGTCAGTTTGCAGCCCCTTGTTCTTGTGCCTGTGTTGTCTTTCAGCCAAAAAATTCTTTTTCTTCCTACTATGGCAGTAACTACTGTGCTGCAGTCATGTCCTCATCTGTTTTCTGTAATTCTGGCCCCATGACTCCTATGCTTTTGACTGCCCAGTGGATACATTTCTAGAGGAAATGTTAAAGGGCGTCTCAACCAGATTATTCTATAGCTTAGTAGTTATGGGACTCTTCTTGCAGTGAACAATGTGGGGTTAGTTACTCTTAGACTTAGGATGGTCTAGGATCTCCTGGGTGAATGCTTTAACCATGAAGCTACTGAATACCAAGCCATAGTCTGGTGCCTACCTCAAGTGCAGGAGTTGGCATTTGAGATCCCAAATAAAAAGAGGTAGTTAGGAAAAAAATCCTAACTGTGACAAGGCAGGAAGCCTGCCCTGTTATGAAACTTCAAAGGAACAAAGAAAGAAGAGAAACTTACTGGGGCAACAAGCCCAGGCAGGGAGAGAAGGCATGGTGAACCGGGGCAGGGGAAAAGATGCGCAAAAGACCTGGATGGTAACTGGAGTGATCAGGTGCGAAAGCTGTGAGAGCAGTGACTGGGACACTGCTGCTGCAGATGCAGCTGATCAGTGTGGGGAATTAAAGGGGAGCTGGTTGAGCAGTGCAGGGGAAGGGGAATGCCCTGATGGAGACCCATGGGTGCATGGAGCGGGGCCCACGATGTGTGGCCCAGAAAGGGGACTCAGGAGAGTGTCCCAAAGATTGACTTACCTACAGAGCCAGGGAGCTGGGATAACAGTGGCATCCAGACTGGTGTAACTCTGGGCGTGACACTACATGCGCCCTCACCTGAATAATGGGATCCTGGGGTAGCCAGTCGCCCTGCCCAGCCCAGCCCCCCTGGGAAGCTGCTGCCGTGCCCCGAGCGGAGAGCCTCCCTGTACAATCAAGCACCCTTGCAGACAGTTCTCAAACTATTTACAAGATGTAATTATTTACATCATAATAAATAATCATGGAATAAACACATGGATATACCGTCTAACAAACCCTCAAGAACTTATTTACACAGTGTCTCACTTGCACACGGTGCACTGGGGATCCCGTGTGCACAGCCCCTGGCAGGGTATCTCAGGGAGCGGGACTATCTGTGTCCCTGCACGTGGTCTGTGGACGCTGCCTGGCGCTGGTGTCCGTCTCCGTGCTCCTGGGGTCTCTGAGCAGCAAGCGGCGGCTCCTCTGCAGTTCCTGCAAGACAGCCTTCCCCTGCCTTTGCCCCCTTCCCTGGTTCTGCTGTGAGCAGTGTCTGGGCTGCAGGCTGTAGCAACCCTCCTGCCCCACGCAGCCTCACAGCCCCAGCAAATGCAGCCCCTCCCTGGGCTTGGCCTGCCCCTGGGGCCCCTCGCCCCTCAGGGAAACTAGGGCAGACTCCGGCAGTTCCCCGTTCCCCCGGCTCTGCTGTGCTCACCAGCCACACCGGCTACAGTCAGGTCTCTTCAGACTTGGGCTCTCCATGCCAGCAGTCCCTGCCTGCTCCTGCCGCGCAGCTTCTCCACTCTGCTCCTGCAGGCCTCTCCCAGGGGCTCTGCGAGGGACCGCTGCGCTGAGACTCTCAATCTGGTCTCCAGCCTGTCCCTCAGCCCCTCTCTCGTCCCCCCCCCGTGGGAAAAACTACTCCCCCTTTTATCCAAGCCTCTCAGCCAATCCCAGCTCAGGGCCCTTCCCGGGCTTTTGCTAACGGCTCTCTTTCAAACTGTGCTGGGGTCACATCACCCCTCCCGCTTCCAACAGGGCTGCTCCCAAACAGCTTCACTTGCCCTCAGAGCCTACAGTGTCCCCTCGGGGACAACCTCTGTCTCTGCCAAGCAGCTCTTCCCCTTCTCTTCAGGTGGGTCGTTTTTAAAGGCTGCTACACTGGTGAGTCTGAATCCAGTGGGCACAGGATCCCCTCCAGGTGACCTGGAGAAGGAAGGAGACAGAACTGCGTGGGGACATGAGTTTGGGATGCCATCCTGATACACCCCTACACTGAAAGAGAAGTGCAGGGATGAACTGGGGGACGATTTGCTTGGGACCCGTGTGGGGAAGAATGGGGCAAGTGGATGAGGAGTCCCAGCTGCGAGACCGAGGGAGGCAAGTTGGAGACAGTAGCTCCCACAGGGGAGACCTTATGGAAGTGAAGTTATAACATCTTGTGGAGAAAAGGCAGGGGATGGGGATGGTGCAGCCCTGTGAAGAGGAATCAGCTCTCTAACCACAGATCTAACGTCAGCCTTACCTTGTAGGACTGTATTCATTTTTGGTTCCTTCCTTTTCCATCTAAGTCATGGCAGGAGAAAATTAAAGGAGACTATCTGGTTCAACGAGAACGAGATTGCGGCTTTACCTTGAGGGCGTGGCTAGTCTCCCACACTAACCAATCTCTAAACAGCTTATTCTGAGAAAGACATAAGTAGCAGAGAAGAGCCAGCCTTGTGTTAGCTTTACAGCCTACTGGTTATGGTAAGTGTCTGGGGAATAGGAAACCCAGGTTCTAGACTCCCATAACCTTGAGAAGAAAATGTGGTTTCTGGCTTGTGCTTCTAATCTACTTTTCCATTTTTCATTGAACTGGATCTGGCTCATAGTCTTTGAGTATTGTGCGTGCTGTGCTTTGTACCTGATGCAAATTGATTCATTGCATAGATCACATGATGCTATTGTAACTCTCAAACATCTTTAGTAGTGGGGTCTATCGAAGCCATAATTCTGGTACACATTTTAGATCAAAATAGCCTCAGGGAATTATCATCTTTCATTTGTTTTGTTTCACATACCACAAACGAATCAGTTCTTTAATATACAATTTAAATTTTCTCTGAACTGTCAATATTCTGTAAGTTTTCTTCATTCAGCTACATAATTTTCCTTTTTATTCCATTGATAAGAATGGAAATGTTTTGTAAGTACTAGTGACTGTAGTTTCCATGACATCAGCAAATGGTAGCAAGGAAGGAGGAATGGGGACACTTGGGGGAAGAGAGAAATGAGCAGCGTGGTCACAGTTCTATTCTTGCAGGTTGTGGTTTTAATTTAACTGTTACTAGCCCTCAGCAAGTCCTCTGTGTTCCACCATGTTCCTGCATTTAGGTCGCCAAATCCAATGCAGTGTGGTATAACCTCAGCCCCACAAGTACCCGTTGTTCCTGTTCAATTCTCAGAATTTTTACTCCATCCACCACTAACTCCAATAGAGTTCTTTTAGATATGAATATCAATGCAGTCTCACACTTTGTTTTTTGATACAATTTAGAAGGAAGGCATGTGCTGCTAAGTGTAGATTTCACTTCTGTAACATTTGAGAAAGTGCCTACTGTTACAGGCATATAGCGATTACAGCAGAGGTGACTCTGTTCCCTTCCTGGTAGTGTAAGTATCCAGATTGGTTGCCTACATGGTAGGCCTGTGGAAAGCAGCTAGTCTTCACTTTGGATTTGGATTCGGCTGATTCGGGGGACAGTGAGTCGATTTGGTGATTCAAATCACTGTCCCGAATTGATTCGTCCGAATCCGATTCAGAGATTTGGCTGCTGCCGAACCAGCCGAATCTTCAAATCACACAGGCCCCCATCTCCTGTCCACTCTCAATGGCTGCCCCTCCCCCAGTTCCCAGCTCTTTAAAAAAAAAAAGCTCCCACTCACCGGTTCCTGCCCCCCACTGCCCTGTGCTGCCTGGGGAGCTCTTCCATGACCCCCCCAGAAATCCCAAAGCCACAGCAGCAGCCAGTGATCCCAGGGTTTTTGTTTTTTGTTTTTAAAGGGCCGGGAGCTGGGGTGGGTGGGGCACTCAGTGGAGTCTGGGGGAGCAGGCAGGTGATGGGGCCTGGCAGAGCTCCCCCCCATGGTCCCCTCCTCCAGCCTCCCCTCCCCTGCCCCCTACTTACCAGCATGGAGTCTGGGTCCAGCTCCTTGCTGCAGCCAGCAGGGACTGCCTGAATTGCCAAAGCTCTCTGAATCTTTTCTGAATTGATTTAGAGAGCTTTGAATCAATTCAGACCTTGTAATTGGTCCCCTAATTCAATTCGGATTCGGAGATTTGGCCACCAAATCGGGCCGAATCTCCTCCGAATCGAATCACCATCCGAAGCTTCGCACAGCCCTACTACATAGCACTTTTGGTCATCTAAGTATCAGAAATGTAACTTATTCACAGGCTGGCATTTATTTCTGGTTCTACAGCTTTAAGAGCATAATTACCTTGCTCATAAGGGCATGACTGGGCATGTACAGGCACCCCTTCTGGGTGCACCCCAATCTTAGGCACCCAGAAATAGAGTTGGCCAAAATCCATGACTGCTGAACTAAGACTCTGAAACAGAAACAGGCTGTGTATGTATCTACAATGCCTCATGGCTTAGTAACTAGGGTACTCAGCCAGGAACTGGAGGTCTATGCCTTCTTTTATCCAGAGGAAAGAAGAAACTGGGTTCCTCTGACTACCCACCATATTAGTGTAACCACCATGCCACAGATCAGCTATTAATTGACCTCTTCTCCGGCACTCCTTTTGAAATTGAGTCACTCACATCATCATTGGAAAAAAAAGGATAGAGGCAGTGCACAAGGGACATTCCTGCCTTACTGGAATCAAGGGCCTCAGCTAGAACCCAGGTCCTCTCTCTAAGCTGGTAGTCACCTCACTGAGGCACATACCCTCTACTTTGCTCCCTTACTTCTGGTCCCACATATCTCCCATATACCTCCCTCCTATGACAGCCCAAGAGGCCAGCTTCAAAAGGCATGCAGGATATAGGCCTGACTAATGTCTGACCTGTAGTGTGGTGGTTACTGTGCTGTACCAGACAATTAGAGACTGAGGCTTGAGCCCCTTCTTGGTGGAAGTAACCTAGAAACCACAAGTCTTCAGGTTTCATAGGTCAGTGCCTTAGCCACTGAAAAGTTTAGGGGGATGGGAAAGGCAGTCTGTCCTCTATTGCTAATGCACATACCCAATCTAGGTGCATAGATAATCCTCCATGTGCACAGGGCAACTTGCCCAGGAAAAGAAATCCAAGCTGTGTGTAAGTGGTATGTTTGGCACTTGGACAACTATGTAGATGTCCAGGAAAGAACAGTATGTCATCCCAAGTGGTCTCCGGGAATCAGTATGAGTGGGAGGTAAAAAGGCCATTGCTAAATCTGAGTGGTTGTTGCAGCAGATCAGCAGTGATTGCTCTCTGCCAGGACAATACAACTAGTGCTTGGGAGCAAGGCATCAAGAGAAGAGCTTATAAAAAGAATGCAATACAAACTTCTAAAAGAGAAGAAAGTTAAGTTGGGAGGAGCTGAACTCAGCAATGAATGGCATCTGCACAGATACTGTCTGTGCTTCCAGAGCTGGAAAAACATGCCAATACAGCTGTCACAGGCGGGGTCCTACAGGAGGGCTGTGATCTCCTCAAGGCCCCCTCCCCGTGCCAAGTCAGCCCAAGGGCACCCTCAGATTCCCGCCCGCCACTTCTTTGATGTCACTATATATTTGGGAGGCTGCCTTTTACGCCCTTTTGGTCACTTCTAGCTGGTTACTTGGACCCCATGAACTTCTGGACTCCTTGTGGGTCCCGCTCTCCAATGGGTGCTTCTGGGGCACCCTAGCCTTATGGGCTATGCATGGCTCCAACCACCTCTGTACCACACCCCAAGCCTCACAGCTGGAATAGACATTCGGTTTCTGTCTCCACTCCCTTTTTGGCACTTGGGCTCTCAACAGCCCTGTCTCTCTCTCTTTCTCTCTTCCCACGTCCTCTCTCAGGGCCTTCTCTGGGTGGCACAGAGGTGGAAAGGGATCTTGGAGTCCTAGTGGACTCCAAGATGAACATGAGCCGGCAGTGTGACGAAGCCATCAGAAAAGCCAATGGCACTTTATCGTGCATCAGCAGATGCATGACGAATAGGTCCAGGGAGGTGATACTTCCCCTCTATAGGGCGCTGGTCAGACCGCAGTTGGAGTACTGCGTGCAATTCTGGGCGCCACACTTCAAGAAGGATGCGGATAACCTGGAGAGGGTCCAGAGAAGGGCAACTCGTATGGTCAAGGGCCTGCAGACCAAGCCCTATGAGGAGAGACTAGAGAAACTGGACCTTTTCAGCCTCCGCAAGAGAAGGTTGAGAGGCGACCTTGTGGCTGCCTATAAGTTCATCACGGGGGCACAGAAGGGAATTGGTGAGTATTTATTCACCAAGGCGCCCCCGGGGGTTACAAGAAACAATGGCCACAAGCTAGCAGAGAGCAGATTTAGAATGGACATTAGGAAGAACTTCTTCACAGTTCGAGTGGCCAAGGTCTGGAACGGGCTCCCAAGGGAGGTGGTGCTCTCCCCTACCCTGGGGGTCTTCAAGAGGAGGTTAGATGAGCATCTAGCTGGGGTCATCTAGACCCAGCACTCTTTCCTGCCTATGCAGGGGGTCGGACTCGATGATCTATTGAGGTCCCTTCCGACCCTAACATCTATGAATCTATGAATCTCTGCAATGCCGCCCTCTCTCGGGGGCTCTCCTATAATGCTGCCTGGCTAAAACCACATTGCTTAAACATCCCAGGGCTGCCATCCTTTACCCGGCTTTGGCTGTACCTGCGGTCAGGCTTCTCCTCACATCTTTGCTCAGAGAAATCCCTCCTCTCTGGCTGCTGGCAGGGGACTACCTCTGGCCTCCTGCCTGTGATTTATATAGGAGCTAGGCCCTGCCCCTTTTGGTCAGCTGACCTTTTGGTTGCCCTGGCAACCCACAGCTGGGCTCCTTATACCCTGCTAGGGCTCTTTCTCTAGCAGTTTCCGCTCTTTAGGAGCAGGGCACCTCGGTGCCCTGTGACAACAGCATATAAACTCAAAGCTAAATCAAATGGCTTATGAGGCTGGATTTTACTCCCTGCCTCATGCTTTTATTATCTTTACATACACAATAACCATGTATAAAATGAAAGGGTTCTCTTTTGGAAACATTTTACACTCGCTTTGCACAGAAGTAAATAAAAACACAAGGCGCAAGACAGCGGAGAGACATACTTTTCAGTTTATTTCTACCTCTAGTTATTGTTAACTTTCATGCACAAAAATAAATAAATAAATAAATAAATAAAGCAAATCCTCTTAGTACACAGGTTGTTATATAAAATGGGAAGAAGTGACACCAAAAAGCTAAGATGAAGCATCTATGAACAAGAGAGAAAGCACAGTACAGCAAACAATTATCTGGAACAGCCACAGATTTTCCATACTGCTATGAAGCCCCTTGTCACTAGAAATCCAAGCCCTGTAAGGTACCCTACAGTTATTCAGCTGTATAGTTAGTGGTCATTTCTTCTTATTAAAAATGTTATGGCCACAGATTTGTTTTGTAGTTCACCTGTTGGGGAGAACACATCATTCTTCTAGGTCCCCAGAATATTAAACATGGAAATAAGTTAACATTTTCTAATAAATTTAGAACAGGGTGGCATTTTAGATTATTTGCATGCCTTATGGATTCCTTTCTTGAGGCTATCCCAGTTACCAATAATGTCAAAATCATCAAGGAGGTTGGACAGTGTTTCTCTGAGGCATGGCTGGAGATGGTCACTTTTACCAGGGTCTTTCAAGCCCTCAATACTGAACCTTTTCCTTGGGTGCTTCTTTTGATTACATTGTTTTACTGTGATACAAATGGACATGACAGAACATAGCAAATGATGATCTATCTACAGTCATCTGTCCTGGTCTTAGCTCTGGTGGTATGAATGATATGACAGTCCCAGCTACATAGTGGCTGTGTCTGCACATACATTTGATGTAGGACCAGTTTACTTGTGAGTAAACTACTCATGAGTAAAAGCTCCTGGGCAGGCATCTACATGTGCAGGGACATGGGAGCAGATTCACTGCTCCTAGCAGCAAACTGCCCCTGCCACCACCAGGAGGAACTGAAGGCTGTGGCCAGAGGCCATCCTTAAAAGACAGCCCCACTCCTTGCTCCCTGGCCAGCTGCTTTTCTGGTCAGTAGAAGTGTGCAGAGCTTGGGGGCAGCATGCAGCAGCTCTCGCACTGCAGTCTCTGCCTCCCTGCACCATGGCTGCTACAGCCTCTGCCCTTGGCAGTGATGCCCCGTGCTGGCCGCTGCGCTAGCCCTGCTGGCCCATGGCTGTCTGGGCCCTGCCAGCTCCCCCATGCACAGCAACCACCTGCCCAGCCCCACCACACTGTCCCAGGTCTGCCGCCACTACACAGCTGCCATCTGGATCCCATCCTGCTGGCTGGAACCTGACAGGGATGCCACTGATGGGCTCCAGGATGCCATCGCCAGGGCTGCCCTTGCTTTTCTGGGCCTCCAGCCCTGCCAATTCTGGGCTTACGGGGCCAGCCAAGACTAGTAGCTGCACATTGTCCAGCACACCTTGGATGATGAGCAGTGGCTGGAGGCATTCAGAATGACCTGGGAGATCTTCCTGGACCTTCTAGAGTACCTCCACCTGCACCTGGGGCATCAGGACTCCAACATATGACCACCTCTTCCTGCTAACACTTGGCTGACCATCACCCTGCTGAAGCTGACCATGCCTGCCAGCCTCTGCTCTGTGGGCCACCTCTTCAGCATGGGCAAGGTGACTACTGGGGAGGCTGTCCTGGAGGTGTGCAGTGCCCGTCAGGACATGCTGGGGCACACCATGCTCTGCATGTATGACCCCCTGGAGGTGGTGATGGGGTTCCATGCCCTGGGATTCCCCCAATGCATCAGGGCCCTGGACGGGACTCACATCCCCATCATCTGCCCACCCCACAGTGACTGCTCCTACTATAGCTGGAAGGGCTTCCACTCCACTGTGCTCCAGGCCATCGTTGACCACTGCAGTGCCTTCACCAATGTGAGTGCCAGCTGGGCAGGCAATACCCATGATGCCTGTGTGTTTCAGAACTCCACCCTGCCAGCCCTGGTGTAGAGTGGGAGCTTTGTGTTAGGAGTGCCGAACCTCCAGCAAGGTGCCATGGTGGTCTCATCCCTCCTCATTGGGAACCACACCTGCCCTGGCTCATGTGACCCTACGCCAGCTAGTTGGACCCCAACCAGGCCCACTTCAACAGGTGCTTGGGCCAGACCCGTGTCTTGGAGGTGTGCACCTTCAGCTGTCTCAAGGGACCTGGCACACCCTCACTGTCTGCCTCGAGTTCACCAAGGACAACATCCCCCAGGTCACTGTCGCAGTCTGCGTGCTGCATAACATCTGTGAGGCCTGGGAGGAGCTCTTCCACAAGCCTAGGCACAGGTGGCACAGCAGTTGGAGGATGCCTGGAAGTGGGAGCACCAGCTGTAGTGGCTGTGACAGTGGCAGGCCTCCCCTGCTGAGGCTCTAGGCGAGCTGCACACCTGCCAGTGGGGGTCAGGGCACTGTGTGTGAGAGGTGCTGACTGACCACCTCCTCTTGCACTCCTCATTGTAGCCCACCTCGACAGCTGCACATGTACCCCTGCCCCACTGGCCACTGTCAGGACCATACTCACTACAGACAGTTCTCAGAAAAATACTTTATTGCTCTCAAAACAAACAACCCCCCCTTGCCTCCCCAACAACAGAGCCCATCCCCCTGTAGGCTACTATGGGTAGTTTCTGGGCAGATCACAGCCAGACATATCTAGTCATGCCAGAAGATCTCCCCACTTTTACTTTTGCTGCTGGCTTTGGCTAAGGACCCACAGTTCAGGGCCTTTGCCTTTGCTGTAGCAGAGCTAGTAGATAACACCCTGAGGCCACCCAGGGCTTGTTAGAAATGCAAAATCAGGAAATAAAATTAAACAAATAAACTATCATGTAGGTCTTGGCTGTTTTCCTGTGCCTCTTCCTAGGCGTCACCTTCTGGTTGCCTCTTATCTTTCTGAGCTTTTTCAGAACCTGCAGGCTTGTGCAAACAAAGTAAACAAACAGTCAGACTAGAAGCCCTGCTCTCAGCCTTTCCCAGCTGCAGCTTAACCCTGGTAATCCCAGGCTCCAGGCAGCCTGTTTCCTGCCAGTGCAGCCTCCCCTGAGGCTGCTTTCAGTGTCTTTTATTCTCCACCCTTCCCTACCATGCTGGTGCATATGGTTGGCTCTGGGGTGGGCATGGGGAGGTGCTCCCAGGGTGGGGGGCTGTTCAGGCTCCCTTGCACCCACAGTAACAGGGCTTGACATCCCTCCACAGCACCAGAGCCCCTCCACCACCCACCCCATCCACCAACAATAAAACACAGTCTTCTCCATGCAAACTATTTAAAATGTGGTTTGTGTGTGCGCCTTCCTGGGGAGAGTGGCCATGGGGTAGGGGCACCTAGAGGTTGGGGCCTGGTGACAGGCATCCTGCACCTTGGCCTCTGGCCATGCCCCCATGGGTGTGTGAACTGCAGCGAGTCTGGTGGGTGGGGGGCTTGCCCAAGGGCAATGGTGGCTGATGGTCCCCTTCACAGGTGGCTCCCTCTCTGACAGCTGGTGGCCAGGGCCAGCAGGGCCAGTGCACAGTCCTAGCCCCGCTACAGGCAAGTTCAGCATGGAGTGGCAGTGCTGAGGCCAGGCGGGGGAGCTGGGTGGTGGGGCATCTGAGTCAGGGGCTAGGGCAGAGATTCCTGACTGGTGGAGGCAGCACTGGACTGCTGCCCAGGCCCACAAGGGGGCTTGCTGCTGAGTGGTGGACAGTTGCCAGGGGGCAGGCAGGGCTAGGGTCTGGGGCAGAGCAGCGGGTGGCATGAAGGCAACTGCCAGGGCCAGGACAGTGTCCAGCATCCAGTGGTCCTCCTCTGTGGTGTGCACTGCCCTGGACATGAATGTGTCCTGTTCCCACAGGGTCTCCACACACACATACTCCAGGGCCAGGATCTGCACCCTGAACTCATGGCCCATCCGGTCCCATGTGTCCTCACAGGTGATATCCACCTCCTGCCACCTGTCCTGCCAGGCAACGTCCTCCACCTGCCACATCCATGCATCCATCTTCTGGTCCTCTGCAGTCATTACCAGCCAGTCCAGGAGGAGGGCCCAATCCTGGATCATCCTCCTGTGTAATTGGCAAATCCCCACTGTGGACAGTGGTGACCCTGAGGCCACATCCCAGATGCCAACTGTGGCTTCTCCCCTGCGTGCAGCAGCAGGGCCTGCAGAGCCATGTGAAAGAAGCTGTTTGTGAGTTTGCAACATTTCTGAGATAAGATGCTCTGTACCGGGGCCATGCAGTGCTTGGCCTCATTTTGGGGTTTGGGTGTGCATGGATGCCTAGGGATCATGGTAAGTCTGGTGGGCAGGTCTGGGCCCAGGTGGCCACTGGCCAAGCCCCCCATCCCTGGTCGCTCCCCAAAGGCCAGTGGGCTTCTGAGTGCTGTCTACAGACAGACTGCCTCCCCTTCTCCATTCCCAAGCCAGGCTTCTGGCAGTACCTGCTTTTGCAGCTCCAGACCCCACTGCCCTCCCTTCTCTTCCTGAAGGCCCACCAGTCTCCTGTGCCGCTGCCCAACACATGGCACCTGGGCTCAGAGTGCACCCGGGGCTCCAAGACCACTGGGATGAGGAACTGCCTGTGCTCTCACTCTCCCTGAAGGGGGGTCTCTCTGGGGAGGCACCCTAGGGCCAGCCCTTACCCCATGCTGGTGCTGTGCCCCAAGCATGCCCCTCCTGTACATGTCCTGGGCACTGCATGAGGCGCTGCTTGCACAGACCAACGAGTACCTGACCCACATGTACCTGTTATCAGGTACTACTATAGGGCACCTTCCAGTGGTCTTTTACTTGCATGCTGATAGCCATCTCCCTTCTTGGACTTTCCTGCCATGCCTTGATCAGAGAAAACAATTAATTTACTAAAAAAAGGGAAACTGCCTTCTCACATACAACAATAGGTGTCCAGTATGTTGGCCTCTGTTGCAGGGCTCCATCACACCTCATACCCTGTACATGCCCAACCAGCAGATGTCTGAAAGTTCTTTGCCTTCTGGAACCATTAAACTCTTCACCCAGCTTGTGACTCCAGCATGTTTGTTCCATCACCAAATCAATCTGTCAGCTCTATCTGATAAATAGTTCTGTCCAGTATCATTGAGTTGCCCATGGTAGGGGCTTGGTAAACCTCTAGGAAAAAGATCTCTGCCTCACTTCTTTCTTGTGTCTGCCCTGATAGGAGAACTTGTAATGGCTTCCTTGCTTTTTACTAGGGCTGTGCGAAGCTTTGGGTGGTGATTTAATTTGGAGGAGATTCGGGCCAATTCGGTGGCTGAATCTCTGAACTCAGATTGAATCAGGAGACCAATTTAAAGGTCTGAATCGATTCAAAGATCTCTGAATCTTTGGCAAAGATTTGGAGAGCTTTGATGATTCGGGCAGTCCCTGGTGGCTGCAGCAGGGAGCTACAGCCACTTGGGACTGGTAAGTACTAGGTGCGGGGGTGGGGGAGGGAGAAGGGGACCATGGGGGAACCCTACCAGCCCCCCCAACCCCCATCCATTCCCCCAGCCCCCCCATGGCTGTCCTTGTCCGCCCCAGCTCGGTACTTTAAAAAAAAGCCCCGGTGCTCACAGGGTGCTGCCAGGTGGGGGATGATCCCCACTGCCCCATGCTGCACGGGGGGCTCTGCACAAGCCCCCTCAACACCCCCCTGCTCCCTCGGCCTCCCCATGGATGCCCCGCCTGCCAGGGCTCTGGCCCTTTAAGAAGAAAAAAAAGTGGAGAAAAGCCCTGGGACTCTCCACTCCTGGTAAAGTCCCAGGGCTTCGGGGGCTCCTGCAGAGCTCCCACGTGGCAGGGGGAAGTGGGGATCTCCGCCCCCCCCCCCCCCCCCCAGCAGGAGTGGTGAGTCGCTCAGGCCTGATCCTCAAAGGGGAATTTACAAACCACTTTTCAGAGATGAGCCTATGAACTGCACTTCATCAACCTCCTAGGTACAGAAAATCATGGACTCAGTATAGACATTAGAATTCTGACACATTACAACCTGCCAGACATTTGACTCCCCAGGTACCTCTCCACTTTTAGCTGTGCTGCTGCATACCACTCCTCCTGCCCCCCAGCCTGTCCCTCAGCCCCTAATGAGTCCATTTCCATTTTCACTGACTGGTTTTCTTGCCTGCATTGCATGCCAGCCTCTGGCTTCTTTACTATTCTTTCCATCCAGGAACACCACACACACACACACACCAACTGCAGGCACTTCCTCAGCCTGACAAAGGGTTTTTCAACCTGAAATCTGGCATCCCAGGCAGCTAAGCTGAGCTCACCTGGAGCATCACAACTCCACTGCAACCAGCAAGCCTCAGGCCTGTCAAAGATGTGACGGGTCTGGGCTTTCCCCAGCCAGGACTGTATCCATGCATGTGGTAGCTGGAGTTGATGGCACCTCCTACCTTCCTTTCACCAGAGAGATCCTTGGTCCTGGCATTTCCTGGGGCTTCTGCACTGCCAGCAGTCCTATGAGGCCTCCTGACCCTGGCAGTGCAGTTTTAGTGGTCATGCCCAGGACCTGGGGCCTACTCCTTCCCCATAGCCCCAGCCCATACCTCCAAGTTCATTCTGGCATGGGAGCTCAGCAGGGACATGTTCTTCCCCTGCTGGCTGGTGATGCAGTGAGTGCCATGCCTCCAGCTCTGAGAACGGGGCATTAAATGGTTTTAAAAAAATGAAAAAAGGAAATAGGTGTGGATGGAGTGAGGAGGGTGGCACTCACTCCATCTGCACCTGAAGCTTGGGGAACCCCAGAAGTGGGTGGTTCACCTTGAGGAACACTACCTGCTCCACCAAACCAGTATCCAAGGAGGTGTGATGGGGTGTCACTACATCCCCAGCAATGCTGACCACCCTTTCACTTGGAACACTGGTCAGTGGACAGAACAGGTGTTCCTGGGGCAACCATGGCCAGATCATCCACATCTGGCGGTGGCTTGCCCAGTAGGCCAAAGGGTCCCACAGCAGTGGCTCCATGTCCTCTAAGGCAGCCACCAAGGCCCAAGCACCCTGCCTGATGGTGGGGCCTGGTGCCTCTGGAACCCACCGTGGAAGCCATGCCCTTGGCCCACATTGGCAGCAGCTGTGGTGGAGGAGGAGACTGGATGGTGGATGACATGCTGGCATGGGACAGTAGATCCCCTTCTTCCACATCCCCCTTGCTTCAGCCCTTCTGCCTCCATGACCCTCTTCACCAGCACCTCTGTCCACTGATCCGGGCTTTGACTGCCACGTACACTCCCCTTCACCCTTGGGTCACACATGGCAGCCAGCATGTGGACCATACTGGACTGCATGGGATCAAGCCATTTCCTGATGCCCTCTTTCAGCAACCTCACAAATACCTGGACATCTGGTGACAGCAGCTTGTATCAGCCAAAAGCAGTGATCCCCAGGAACTTCTCCATTTGGTTCTGAAGTTCCCTCACTACAGGGATCACCTGGCTAAGCAGGGCATCACCAGCGCTGAGGGTCTCAGTGGCTTTGAGGAAGGGCTTGAGGACCACCAAGATCTGGGAGATGGTATCCCATGCAGCTCTGTCAAGGGGGGGGGCGCTGATCCCAATCTCCCTGAGGAAGGCCATCTCATGGATGGCCTTCTGTTGCTCCATCAGCCTCTTGAGCATCAGGTATGTGGAGTTCCACTGAGTCTCCACATCCTGCATGATTTTATGCTGTGGGATGTTCAGCTCTGCCTATTTGTCCCACAGCATCTTGCTCACCTCAGTGCTTCGGTGGAAGTAGCCTGCCACCTTCCTGCATTTGGAAATGAGGTTGCTGGTGGTGCTGGCACTGTCTCCAGCAGCTCTGTCCTGCTCCAAGGTGTCCCTGACAATGAGGTGCAACTCATGTGCCACACAGAGGATGACAACAAAGTTGGCATCACAGACCACCATATTGGCCCCATTGTTGGTGACCATGAACCTGTGGGTGAGCTTGCCCTGCCCAACAAGCCACCCCTGTAACAAGTGGTTCATAGCCCCTATGATCTCTGTTGCTCTGTGGGACTCCTCCATCACCTCAGCTTGAAGAAGCCTGACTGGTCATACCAGTGCCCTGTGAGGGAGAGGTATGCATGATCTCCACCCTGACATGCCTCATACTGGAAGGGTACTACCATCCTGCTGAAGGTGGTGCATGCGGGCACTTGGTATGATGGGGCCACAAGCACCATGAGCCACCTGAACCCTGGCTGCTCAACTAAGGAGAAGGCCTGGCCATCCATGGCAAGCATCTCCCCAGTGGTCTGGGTGATCTTGCTTGCCTCTGCAATGCGTCCACCTTTCCCCCACTGTTCCAGGGTGACCTGCCTCTGCTTTGGGGGAACAGGGGCTTTGAAGTAAAAGGGGGAATTCTTCTTGGGCATACTACCACTGGTGCCAGGCTGAGGAGGAGCAAGGGCAAGGGGGTGGTGCCTGCAGAGATACATCAGCATCTCTGTGTTGCTCATGTGCTTTGTTCCCTTGTCCTGGCTGGTTTTGGCTTGGCAGTGCAGGCAGATAGCATATGTGGGATCATCTGCCATTTCAAAATGATCCCAGACTACAATACCTGCTCGCTTCTGGGGTGCAGGAGCATGTTTGGATGCTGCCTTTTCCCCTTCCTCAGCAGGCAGAGGCACAGAAATAGGAGCAGTGGACTCAGCTATGCCACTTGCCTCTGCACCCTCTACCTTAGCTTCCTCTGAAGTGCCTTCTGGGGAAGGAGACCTGACTCTAGGAGACCTTGAGGGATGTGCAGCAAAAACTCAAATGATTCCCCTTCCTTCCCCAGAATTTCCCTTGCTATGGCACTCGGATCCAGCTCCAGCTCCAGCTGTTTCTCTGGCACTGGGAGGCTCAGCATGGGAAGTGAAATGGGGGTGGACAAGACTGTCATACTAGTGCTGATGCTTGTTGTCATGGTGGTGGTGGGGTTATGGCTGGTGCTTTTGGATGGGATGCAGACTCAGGCACAGTCAGTGGCACTGCTCCCCCTTTCCTTGCAGTCTGTAGAACTGGAAGCCTCATGCCTGCTTCTTGTAGTAAAGAAGATGCACCTCAGTTTGTGGGGGGAGGGGAACTTATACAAACCCATACAATGGTTCACAACATTGGAGGAAGTAGGTTGAAGACAGCGTCTCAGTCCATATAGCGTCTCATTGCGGATGTCCTCTTTGGGTGGAGCAGGGTGGTCCATTGCTGAAGAATCTTCTTGAAGTGAAGTCCATCTGGTGCAGAGTGGGGTTCAGGTGGTCCCCTCTGGGTCCGGTCTGGCAGCGGTCTATCTGGTGGGGTCAGAGGACTGGCAGTGGCCCATGATGTGCTCCACATAGATGTCCCAGGATCAGTAGATGGTGTTGGACACTATGAGGCAGCGCATCAGCTTGGTGTAGCGGCGGGAGATGCGGCAGGCATTCAGGACGCTCTCGTTCCTGGGGTCCCAGCTCTGAGCATTCCTACAATGAGCACATCGACCATCACATCATAGCCGCAGCTCCTCAGGATGTTGGCCAGCGGGGCGTACTTCTACCACTTGCGAGCCCGGGAGTTGGTGAAGGCTTGGTGCTGGTTCTCAAAGGGGATGGTCACGTCCATGATCACAACCTGGACAGAGGACACACCACCAGCTCATTTCACCCACCCCACTGTGAGGGGGCCTCAGATCTTGACCTTTAGGCTGCTGACATCTGAAGTTCAAGAAAGAACCACCGGGTGAAGCTCATGTACTGGCCAGATGTACCTTACCTCTGTGCCAGCTGCAGGACTGGTAGATATAGCATCCAGGGGGTTATTTTGTTTGCCTTGCTTGCAGTATTCTTATCTGCTATCACTGTGTATCAATAAAATGTGCTTATTATTGAATAGATTGGTCTGAGGGTTTGGGTCTACCTGGAACAAGGTATCTGGGTCATAAATCCAGTGCCAACAGTGATCAGTCACATTTTCACGGTTAATACCCTCTCTCGTGTGCCCTGCTGAGACCTGCCACTAGAGGGCTAGTGAACAGAGGTGTTCTTAGACACTGCAAGTTGGCTCCATGATTGTCCTTCTTGCCAGCTCTGTAGCCACAGTAAAGGCTGAAGGGTATGGAAGGACCCATGAGCCACTTGGATCACTTTCTCCATTCATCAAATCAGCCCACTGCCCTCTATCAGCTCCTGGGTCCCCCGTCTGCTCCATGATTGTGTCCTTTACCCCTGGCTTACCATGTTAACACAACCTCTCCAGCACCACAAAGACATGTCATGTGCTGTTCTGGAAGATCAAGGTATTGCCCTGGTAGATGAAGATGAACTGATCCAGTAGATCACACTGTGAAGAGGTGAGAAAAGCCCCATTTAAATCTGCAGCAGCTGAAGGAAATGACTCACCTGCCTTGCTGGAGCTGGCAACAACAAGAGACTAAGGATGCTGCAGGAGCCTCATTTTATTAGCAGCTGTTTGGTCCAGACTGGACTGCCCTGAAGCTGCACCAGTATTTCTGGCCCACCACTGAGACTGGAAGGTGGGCAGGATGGACTCCCGTATGAAAGCACAATGCGGGAGCATTGGGATGCCAGAGCAGAGACCCTGGAAGCCAGGGAAAGGGTTGCCCTTCAGCGCAGGAGCTTGGAGGAGCCCCAACAACCTGGAAACACTGGCACTGAGCCCACAGTGCAGAGATGGCAGTGGAGCCAACTGGCAGCTGCATGAGGTGATGAGCTGGCCATGAGAGAGCCAGCAGCTTTTTAACTAAAGTTCTGTTTCATTTTCTTTTTTTTCACTTTCGGTCTTCCAAGTGAGTCTGCTTCCTCATGGCCCAGTCCAGCCAGGTGCAGTGTTGCTGGGGCCCACAGCCCTATCTTGTATTGCACTGACACACACAGCAGTCATTGATGAAGTGATGAAATCTGTCTGGTTTGTTGGTTAGCTCAGATGATATAGCAATGTAATCAAACCGTTTATATGGGACTCAACATTCAGTTTTCCATACATCACTGGTCCTTTTTTATACCAGGTTGTACAGTCCATAAAGGGAAAGTTTAGTGAAGACACAGGAAGCAGTTCAGTAGCTTTGGGATTAGAGGCAGAGGCCACTGATTGTAAACAGTAGATAATTCAAAGCTTGATAGTCCATGCAGATGTCAAGACTTCCATATTTCTTTTTGATTGTTTGCCAAAATGGGGGCCCCAGCAAGACAGTTGGATTTCAACATAAACACCTTGGTCAGGTTCTCCCATAGATACTCTCAGAGAGTGATTAATTTGGGTTTACACATGATTTAGATGGACCCTACTGAGATTTTTGCTGGATTATGTCAATCTGGCAATCATAGTCCTAGTGAGGACCTCCATATTCCTTTTCTCAAAAAAATATTGGCACACCCTTGCTATTTTGGCAGTAAATTATGCTTTGTTGCAGGAGAAAGATCCCCCTGAAGGTTGGTATCCATCAGGATTCCCGTACGAGCTATACAGCAAGCACCCCCAACACTGTGACTTGTAATATTTGGATATAAAGATGACTTTATGGGTATTTCAACTAGGGTCTCAAGACAAACTCGACCTGGAACCCCTAGAATCAGGGAGCAATGGCCATGTCTACACAAGATTCTGACTGTGCTGTTGTTACTGTGCAGTCATTTAGTGCTTGTATAAACAAATCCTAAATGACTGCACAATAACCCGAGTTACTGCACAGTAGCACCAACAAATGCCTTTTTTGTGATGCTACTGCACAGTAGCCTAATGCTAATGCTACTGTGCAGTAGTGTCACATCACAGTTGTTGCCATGCAACACTACTGCACAGCAGTTTTGGGCTACTCTCAAGCAGACACGGC
Source organism: Alligator mississippiensis (assembly GCF_030867095.1). Lineage (NCBI taxonomy): Eukaryota > Metazoa > Chordata > Crocodylia > Alligatoridae > Alligator > Alligator mississippiensis. The sequence continues at coordinate 11,211,395 of NC_081839.1, read as the reverse complement.
CAATGAGAACTGCATTGCCCTAAAACAGAGTTTCTCCTGGTGTCCCCTGGATTTCCATCTGCAGTGGAGTGGTTTCCCACATGAGAAGGCTGGATGACAGTGGGAAGCCATTCATGGTCTTGATCATTTCTGGCATGATTCATTGCCACAAGGGAATTTGCAGAGCTTAGGTGACAAGTTTCATTGGCAGAGTTGCCTACTGCAGCAGAATCCAGCAGGGCAGGTAGTACCAGGAGTGTCTGGGTCTGGTCAGGGATCTGTAGGCAGGTAGTCAGTTGTATCTGTGTGTTTCATGGCCCAGGACAAATGTAAGTTATGGTAACAAGGTATAAAGAGGGGATTTGTGCTGACCACAGGCTGACCCTATTGCTGGGACTGGGGCAGCACATTTCCAAAATTATTTCTTGCAGGGCAGCAGGCAATCCAGGTCCTAGAATAGAAGCACAGGTTGTGCTAGCAGCAGTGTGTTGTTGCCTCCAGAGATTGGTTAGGTCTTGATACAATGAGATTTGAATAAGCACACCACAGCTATTCAGTGAGTATAAATTAGTGGGCACATCCATACATGCAAGCACGTACACTTGCAGCAGCTCAAATAGAAGCAGTGCAAATTTGAGCCAGGGCTTTTTGCCTCAGTGCACATGCTCGGACATGCACTTTGTTGTGGAGCAAATTGTGCCACTTGGGGCAAAATAACCCTGCCTGGCTCCTCCCAGATCTGCAGCCAGGTCTGCTGCCGAGTGATATTCAGACATAGAGCCAGCTTTAAATGTTTTTTCTACATTCCTCTAGGTAGCAGGGCCTCATGAGTGCTGTGATGTTGGGGTGCAAGGAGTATCCCACAGCAGTGCAGGGGACTCCTCGGTGCACTCGGCAGCAGACCTGGAAGTGGACCAGAAGCACTTCTGGTCCACTTCCAGTCTGCTGGGGAGTGCACTGGGGGGCCCCCACACCTCCATGGCTTGGCGACTGGTGCCTCCAGGGTTGGGGGGGGGTGCGCTCCTTGTGTCCCCTGCAGCCAATTGCCGAGGTGGGGGGCTCTGGAGGGACCACTGGCATGCTCCCCAGCGGACCCAGAAGTGGACCAGAAGTACTTCTGGTCCACTTCTGGGTTTGCTGCTGAGCACATGGAGGGCTTCCTCACATGCCTGTGGGATGCCCCATGTGCCCCGGCACTGCAGCGATCACGAGTCACGCTGGTACCTGGAGATATGCAGAAACATTTTTAAAACCGTGTCTATGTCTGAATCACTGATTCTCTGAATCAGCATCATATCTTCAGATTCAGCCGAATTGAATCAGGGACAGTGATCCAAATCAACTAATTGAATCACTGTCCCTGATTCAGGCTGAATCCAAATCCGAATCGAACAGGGCCCACTTCGAACACCCCTACTGAGCAGTGTGTTCTTGCTGTGAAGAAGGATAATGGCATCCTTGGCTGCATTAGTAGGAGCATTGCCACCAGACCAGGGAAGTGATTATTCCCTCTATTTGGCACTTTTGAGGCAACATCTGGAGTACTGTGTCCAATTTTGGGCCCCCCACTATAGAAAGGATGCAGACAAATTGGAGGAGATTCCAGTGGAGGGCAATGAAAATGGTGAGGGGCTGGGGCACATGATTTATGAAGAGAGGCTGAGGGAACTTGGCTTCTTTAATCTGGAAAACAGAAGACTGAGGCAGGATTTAATAGCAGCCTTCAACTACCTGATGGGTGATTCCGAAGAGGATGGAGCTAGACTGTTCTCAGTGGTGGCAGATGACAGAACAAGGAGCAGTGGTCTTAAGATGCAGCAAGGGAAGTTTAGGTTAGATATTAGGAAAAATTTTCTCACTAGCAGGTTGGGTTTACATGTCACCCTACTGCTTTAGTACTTCCTTTTGGTAGCACAGCACAGTAACGGCCCATACTGCACCATGCACATGCAAATGATTAGTTTTTGCCATTACTTTGCCATAGTGCAAAAAAAAGTATGCTAAACCAGGGGAGCGCTACAGTGTAATAGCTGCTGATCATGTGTAGATGCACATAATCACTACATCACCATAGCACAGGGAATTATTTCAGGCAGAGGGCTGCTAACTGAGTTTTGGCAAGCCGTTGAGGGCCACATGGGTAGCCCCGCCCCCTGGCAGGTGCCCCAACCCTGGGTCACCATCCCTCTCCCTAACCCCTGACCTTTGCCACCAGAAGGCCCTCCCCTTGCCCCCAGAAATACTCCTTTCAGCAAGAGGTTTTGCCTTCTCAGAACCAGAAAAATACCAAATTATATTCTAAAAATCGAACATATACAACATTCATTAATTTGACTTTAAAAATATTTTTGTCCTGATTTACATGTGTTTGTGCAGTGTACACAGAGGTGATTGCACAATAGCTTAAAATGAAATCTTACTTTTGTATATTTTGAAGATCATGGGGGGTGGGTATAGGTTTGTGGCGGACTGTGGGTGTGTGGGTATTTGGGGCGTGGGGGGTGTGGGTTTGCCTGTGGGGGTTGGGTAGGTGTGGGGGGTACGAGTGTGGAGTGAGAGAGCATGTGGGGGATATGGATATGTGGGGTGTGGGTGGGTATGGGGTTTGTGGGGGGAGCGTGTGGCTGGGGTGTGTAAGAGGGTGTGTGGTGGGGATCTCCGTGTATGGCAGGGTGTGCTTATGGGACTTGTCCTATGAACACATACACACACACACACACACACACACACACACACACACACACACACACTCTGTGCCTCCCACACTACTCCCTCTCTTTCTCCCTCCCTCTCTCTCTCCCCGTCCCTTCCTCATTGCATACACCCCCCCCCCCACAGATCCCCTCCTGCTCCTGGCCCTGGGGTATCAATGCAGTCTGGTGCTCCTGCAGTTCAGCAATGCAGCTGGGGGCCATGTGGTGTTAAAGCAGGCTTGCAGGGAAGCAATGAAAGCTGGGTCAAGCATAGGTTTCCAGTTGGGGGGGGCAGGAGGGAGCTGAGGGTCAGGCGGGGCAGGGCTGGCTTTGTTGTTGGCTTCTGCCAGCTCCCCCTGGGTCCTACTGCCCCTGGCATCTGTCATCTTTGACAGGCAGCCAGGAGTAGATAAGTATTATTTTTCTAAAATTTTAGGGGCCCCCACACACCAGATAGAATGGCCTGGCAGGATGTATTTTGCCCACCCCTGCCATAGCACATTGTATAATGACACAGTACATCACTATGGTGATGTAGGATGACATATAAATGCACCCAGAGAGTAGTAAAGCACTGGAATAGGTTATCCAGAGAGGTTGTGGAATCTCCATCCTTGGAGGTTTTTAAGACCTGGCTAGACAGAGCCTTGGCTGGGATGATACAGTTGGAGATGGTCCTGTTTTGAGCAGGGGGTTGGACTAGATGACCTCCTGAGGTCTCTTCCAGCCCTAATTTTCTGAGAGCCTATGATTCTATTGTAAATGCTCAAAAGTAATCTTGGTTGGTCTCCTGTGCACCTTGCTTCCAGGGTGATCCAGCTTGGTGCTGAGAGATGCCTACATTCCACTTAACCCCTAATTCCTTATACAGCCATAGAGCATGCCTCATAGGGCTGTGCAAAGCTTCAGGTACTGATTTGATTTGAAGGAGATTCGGCCCCATTCAGTGGCCAAATTTCCAAATCTGAACTGAATCAGGAGACTAATTGAAAAATCCAAATCGATTCAAAGCTCTCTGAATTGATTCAGAAAAGATTCAGAGAGCTTTGGTGATTCAGGCAGTCCCTGCTGGTTGCAGCAGGGGGCTGGACCCAGACTCCGAGCTGGTAGGTAGGGGGTGGGGGAGGTGGGGGCTGGAGGAGGGGGGAGTGGACCATGGGGGGACCCCTGCCAGGCCCCATCCCCTGCCTTCTCCCTCAGGCCCCACAGTGCCCCCTGACCCACGCCCACTCTCCCAGTCATGCCCCCCTCCATGGCTTCCCTACCCATCTGGCTCCCAGTTGTTTAAAAATAAAAGCCCTTACTCACTGGGTGCTGCCAGGCAGGGGGTGATTTGTGCTGCCCCCCACTGCCCCATGCCAAGTGGGGATCTGTGCCACAAGCCCCCCAACCCATCTGCTCTCCCAGCCACCCCCCCCATGGCTGCCCCACCTGCCCCAGCTCCCATCCCTTTAAAAAAAACAAACCCCTAGGCTCACCGGCTCCTGCAGCAGTCTTGGGGATTTTGGGGGATTATCGAAGAGCCCTCCCCCCACAGTGTGGAGCAATGGGGGGCAGTGGGGACAACCACCCCACTGGGTAGGAGAAGGTGAATCCAGGGGTTTTTTTTAAAGGGCTGGGAGCTGGAGCAGGTGGGGAAGCCATGAGGGGGCTGGGAGAGCTGGTGAGGATGAGGGGCTTATGGCAGAGACCCCAATGCAGCGTGGGGCAGTGTGGGGCAATGGAGATCACCCCCTCCTGCTGGGCAGGACCCGGTGAGTTGGGGCTTTTTTTTTCCAACGAGCTAAGGTGGACAGGGCAGCCATTGAGAGTGGGTTGGGGATGGGGCCTGTGTGACTGGAGATTCAGCTGATTTGGTAGCAGCCGAATCTGTGAATCAGATTTGGCCAAATCAATTCAGGACAGTGATTCATATCACCGAATCGAATCACTGTCTTCTGAATTGGCAGTGAATACTAGCTGCTTTGCACAGGCCTATGCCCAACAACCTGTTTGCTGTAACAGCCTGCTTATAGCTCATTACAAAGCATGACTACATGTGGCAGCAGTATTCAGCTTTTGCTCAAAAGCCTCAAGTTTATGGCACTCATCCAAAAAGTGGAAGATCTGAGTTTATAGGTTTACCTCAGCTTGTGGGGATTCAGACCTACATCTCTACCTTTTTAAGCAAACATCCTAAACACTAAGCTACAGATGAAACTAGGAAGGAAAAGGAATGGTCTTCCCTGCATCCTTCCTCTTGAATTTGGGTCACAAGATGAAAAGAAATGAAGGAGCCAGTCAAGGAGAAAAACAAACATGAGGGGACAGGACTGTATAAGTCAGTGAGATTGGCATGTTCCTGGGACCAAGAAGTAGGAGGGAAGTTCTGGGTTCTAGTTACTCATACCAAGATTATGTCTGGTTTTTTTTCCCCTGATGGTCTTAAAAAACAGACGTAATCTTGGTATGAGTAACTGGTATCTGGGTTATGAGTAACCCAGGTATCTGGGTTCTAGTTACTCATACCAAGATTATGTCTGTTTTTTTTTCCCCCCCTTTTTTATGTTTTTTAAGAGGCACAAAGAAGCTTGGGAGAAGAGAGGGGGAATGTGAGTTTGTGGTCCAGTGAGGCTGGCCCTGTCCTGGGAAAGGAGGCCTCTGGTTTCTAGTCTCTGCTACTATGTCATACATATCTACTCATGTTAAAATGCCTTTAAAGACCACATATATCTCATTCAGTGCATCAAATGCCCTGATGGAAAATATGTAGGAGAAACCAAACAACAACTGCATACCAGAATGAATACACACCAGACATCTATTAAAGACAAAAACACCCAACTACCTGTGGGGGCACATTTCTCACAAGAAAACCACTCTCCAACCTCTCAGTTCTAATACTCAAAGGGAATTTACAAAACACCTTTCACAGATGAGCCTATGAACTTCACTTCATCAATCTACTGGATACAAAAAGTTGTGGACTAAATATAGACATTGGATTTATTGCACATTAGAGCCTGCCTAACATCTGACTCCCCAGCTAAACCCTCTACCTTTTGCCAGGTATTCTCATTCCCTTTTCACCCACCTTCTTGTCTCTCATCCTTTGACTATAGCTACATTCATTCCCCCTTTCCCCTGCCCCCATCTGTCTCTCATCTCAAATTACATTTTAACTGAATGGCTTTCTTGCATAGGTACTGGCCTCTGGCTGCTTTACCATTACATCCAGGAAGAGCATAGACCATCTGTATATGCTTCCTCAGCCTGATGAAAGGTGTTTGTGCCCGAAAACTTGCTAAAAAGAATTTTTCCAACTATTTGACTTGGTCTAATAAAAGATATCAGATTTACCCAAAGAACTGTGTCTGCATTTGAAGACCACAAGTAGTCAGGACTTTGGTTTCTAGTTCCTATAAAAGCATACACCTCTAGCAGCATAACACCTCCTAATATCATGAGGGGGTGGGACTGACTCAGGGTAAGATACCACCTGCCCTGTATTAGCATCATCATTGTTATTATTATTATTAGTGATGATGATGATGACGACGACAATTATCAAAATCATCATTTGTCTTTTTCAAAATAGAGAGGGAAAAGAACTTGGAAAGGTGTTAATTCTGGCAGATGAACATGGAAAATCTAATGACAAGAAAAGCCACCAGACTCAGCATGGATTAAATGAGTTATGATGACAGTTATTCATATGCTTCTGAGCAGACAAGGTAAGTATTTTATTAACAGCAACTACTATCCCATTCTTCTGGAAGATTTTTTTTCATCTGACATAATCAGCCATACTAATGTAAGAGACTAATATCCTAAGACCCCTGAAGATCTTTGCATAATCAGCAAGTCTAGGATGCTTAAAATAAGCATGTCCTTAAAAAAAATCAGATAATTGAACTTTATTTAGCATTGTGACTGCATCTTCTCAAGGGATGCAACACATTCACACTCTTCCTGAGTGTGAATTCCAGTTGCATGGAGCATTTCAGCATACGAGTGTATATTTAAGGGAGCAAAACCTTAGCTGGTGTGAATTGTCAAATTCCACTGCAAAGCAGCCATGACCATTCACCCTAGCTGAGAATCTACACCAGGGAAACAAACTCTCTTCATGGTTTAGTGCAACACGCGTACATCAGCACTCCATTTAGCACTTAGATCACAAATCTCTGAAGATCATAAGATCTTGCAAACTATTACAGAAGAGACCTTGGTTTTACTTACAGCTGTTTAATAAATGGCAAGATATTTGGCTGTTCTGTTTATATATATGGCAATTGCCTCACTCTCTCACATGCTTACTGTACTATTTGTACTGGAATAATAGACCTGTATATATTATTTGTTTCCATTACACTGAAAACATCAGTGAAGGCATCTTGACTCAGATCTTAGCTACTCTTTCTGGCTGCTTTTGTAGCTCAAGCAGTACAATAAGTAACATGATGATTTGCCTGATCCTGCAAAGAGAATTGCTCAGACAGACCCTTACAAACAGGGTGTGTTCACATTAGATGCTATGTCACTGCAACAACAAGCTATGCATCAGCTGTGACACCACCGCTACTGTATGGTAGCAATGAGCTACCGCACAGTAGGGCTGTGCAAGGCTTCGAACCCTGCTTTGGATCTGGAGAAATATGTTCAGATCGAAGTGCTGGCTTTGTTAGGCTTTCTGAAGCAGTTTGGAGCTTCCAAAGCACTTCGGAAAAGCTTTGGTGCCCTTTCAGAGATCCGACCATAGGGTATAATGGGGAAATCAATGAAATATCTATAACTTTGTTGTTTTCTGTCTGATTTGGATGGAATTTGTGGAGATGGTAGCCTCTGCAGAGAGCATAAAGCCTGCCAAGCTTCAAGAAGATTGGTGCAGGGGTTTGGGGGGGGGAACAGCACACCAAATTATTGAAAGCAAAACTCATGTCACATCTGTGTTACATCACAGGGGAGTGAAAACTGCAGGGGCCGTGGCCCCTGGTGAGGCCACGAAGCCTGCCAAGTTTCAAGAAGATCTGTGCAGGAGTTTGGGGGGGAACTGCACCTCAAGCTGCTGACAGGCAAAACTCGTGACACAGATGACCCTGTGTGGTTAAGGTGCAGCGGGTTGAAAACTGCAGGGGTGGTGGCCCCTGCTCAGGCCATGAAGCCTGCCAGGTTTCAAGGAGATAGGTGCAGGGCTTTGGGGGAAACTGCACCTCAAGCTGCAGACAAGCAAAACTCGTGACTTGGTTGACACTGAGTGTGTTAAGGTGCAACGGAGTCAAAGCTGCAGGAATGGTAGCCCGTGCTGCAGCCGCGAAACCTGCCAGCTGTCAGGGAGAAAGGTGAAAGGCTTCTGGGTTCTGGGGCCCTGCACCTCTAGCGGCTAACAGGCAAAACTCATGACATGGGTGCTTGTGCAACTGTCTGTCTTGGGGGGGGGGGGGGGGGGAAACTACTGCAGGCCTGGCTGCTAAGCTACTGTGTTACCAGTTACCGATCAATCATGATTCACTCAGGAACCAGCTCAATACACAGTTGCTAGCTAATGTAACCAGTTAGTTAGGCACAATTAAAACCTACCGTAGGGGATGCTGGCCAGGCACCTGCCCCCGAACCTCAGACCCCAGCTCAGATGACAGCAGAGCACTCGAGGGATATGCACCACAGGCAGCGACAGTCCAGAGAGAGTGTGATGGAGACATTGGTGGAGTCATCATGAACCCAAATGCCAGCTACAGATGGCTGGTGGGACAAAGTCCAGGACTTGCTTAAGGAAATGTCAGCCTACACAAAGGCCTTCCAGGAGAAGGTGCTAGATTGCATGGGCCAGTTGCTGGACATGGCCACACAGCGCATGTGGATGCCAACAGGACACATGATTTAATAACTGATGTCCTGCAGTGGTTGACAAAGCACAACATTAAAAAGCAGGTGCCCCAGAAAGGGCAAAGTAGCTCCACTTGGCTTGCCTCTGTCCAGGAGGTAGCCAGGAGCATTACAGCTGAGACTGTTCCCCCAACCACCGTGGAGTCAGTGGAGGAGCAGGCGGGTGCCAGCTAGGACAGGTGGGCACCACTGTGGTTCAGGAAACCAGTGCTGGTTTTGGGTGAGGGTGGGTTAAAGGCAAAGAAGCCCAAGTAACCGACAGCTTCAACACTACTTGCTGTGGTGCTCCTTACAATAAAGCCTCAAGTTAGCCTGTCTTTCTGTGTCTGGCTCCCTACTTGTGAAGCACCGCCAAAAATCCCTTGTTCTAAGAAGTTGCTAATTGCCTTCTTTCAAATGTAAAACTTCGTCCCTTGGCTTCCCCTGTTGCAGTTTTCCCTCTTTTGCTGTTTTGCATTGGGCACTCAGGGGTTGGGGTGAAGTCTGTCTTGCAAATCTCCTGGCTGCCTACCCGCTCACAAGTCCTGGCTTGCCAGCATCCCCAGGCATTAGCATTGGGGGTACTGCAGGCCACCCAAAGAGGACATTGCGACATCCTCCACAACCGGCATGTTTATGCATTGGTAAGTGAGACTTGACACTAGGCTGTGCCCTGAGGGTGGTGGCAGTGGAGGGGGGGGGGTGCATTGTTTACCTGAACTTTGAAGTAAATAGGCTGGGTGGATTTTAGTGTCGTGAAGGAAGGTGAAAGGTAACGCACAGCATGAAGGCCCGCAGTGGCAGCGCACAGTTCTGGGGGAGGGCACATGCCTGGCACTCCTTCCTCAACCGTGAGCACACAGAGTGGCATGAGCTGCCCTTCTCCACTACTTCATGCCCCCACTCCCCTGCTGGGCAGTCTGGGACTTTTCACCCCCATGCTGGGTAGTGGCTACCTGCTCAGCCCCACCTTGCTACAGCTTCCTTCACAGCTTGTAGGCTCTTTTTGCTAGCCAGTGAATAGCGTACACGAGGTCAGGGCAGGAAGTCCTTCTTGGTGGTTTTCCTATACAAATTCCTAGGATCGGTCTTTACCCCACCCAAATTCCTTCCTTGCCTCCAGTGGTCAGGTCTGAATCCTACGCTGGCTGATGCTCCTACCGGTGACAAGAAGAGAAGCAGACCTACCACGTATGAAATCCGAGAACGATGCCTGATGCCACTTCCTTGTACACAGTTGCATTGCCTCAACTGGCAATGTTCACAATGTCTCACTGGCAGATACCTCTCACTACTGGTATCCCTTCTGGCCTGCCTGCCTCCATGGCTGAAACAAGTGTGATCAGTAGATTAATAATACTGAAAAAAAATGAGAATAATGATACTTATAATCATACTGCTGTTAATAGTTTTAGCCAGTGCAAAAAAAAAAAAAAAAAATTAACCCCGCCCCTCCTCAGTGACATGAATAGTTTTTAAACAGAGACAAAAAGGGCCTGTATTGAGTTAACACAGAAGGAAATTAACATGCACGTCTAATTTTAAATTTAATTTTTTTATATATATTAACATACTGCTATTTATCAATAACTTGCATGATTTTTTCTCTGGTCAGGGTGAGAACTGTCTGTGAAGCATGCTGTGTGTCTCCTCCCGGTGCTGACTATGTGCTCTGCCTCCTGGCCAACAACCTTTATGCACCTGCCTATACTGTACAAAATTTTGAAATGCTGAAAAATTAGAAATGTTCAGGTAGTCCAAGCATCTACTTAGTGAGAAATGCTTTTTGAACTCTTTCAAAAAATGCTGGATGCAACGTTCATTTTCTTTTTTCTTAGGTTTTTCAGATAACTAAGGGCACATCAAATCTTGCCAAAATATGACTGGTCCGTACTCTCCAGTATCTGACTGTTGTGTATTCTCAGATACAGAAGAGCACAAAGTCATGGTTCGGTGCTAGTTGAGAATTGGCTGACTGTTCGGCATTCAATTCATTTTGTACAGCAGGTCCAGTAGGAGAGTTAGCATGAAGTTTTAGTATTCAAGTAATGTCTTTTCCTAATGGTAAACAGCTTGGCTGCCATCCCTTGGTATCTGCCTTCCTGTGGTTCCTGCCCCAATCTCTGTTCCCCGGCCAGGCCTGCTTGCTGGGTGCCCTGTTGACAGATGATTGTGCTATTTTGTAGGGCTGTGTGTAGCTTTGGGTGGTGATTTGATTTGGAGGAGATTCGGCCTGATTTGGTGGCTGAATCTCCAAATCTGAATTGAATCAGGGGACCAATTAAAAGGTCTGAATCAATTCAAAGCTCTCTGAATCTTTGGCAAAGATCCAGTGACCTTTGATGATTCAGACATTCCCTGGTGACTGCAGCAGGGAGCTGCAGCCACTCAGAGCTGGTAAGTACTAGGGGAGGGGGAGAGGAGGGGGCCATGGGGGGATCCCTGCCAGCCCCTCCCTGATTCCCTTCACTCCTCCAGCACCCCTGACCCCTGCCTGCTCTCCCAGCCCATCCATGGCTGCCCCTGCCCACCCCAGCTCCCAGTATTTAAAAAAGCAAACAAACCCCGGTGCTCATCAGGTGCTGATCCCCACTGCCCCATGCTGCCTGCCTCACCTGCCAGGACTCCGGCCCTTTAAGGAAAAAAAAAGCCAAGAAAGACCCTGGGGACTCACCACCCCTGCAGCAGCCTTGAGGCTTTGGGGGCTTGAGCAGAGCCCCCCACATGGCATGGGGCAGCAGGGATTGCCCCCACTGGCAAGAGCAGTGAGTCCCGGGGTTTCTTCAGGTTTTGTTTTCTTTTAAAGGGCCAGAGGGCACCAGTGAGTGGGCTGGGGGGCTTGTGCAGAGCCCCCCCTGCAGCGTGGGGCAGTGGGGGGCAGCGGGGATCACCCCCCACCTGGCAGCACCTGCTGAGCCAGGGCTTTTTTCACCTCAAATGCCTAGAGCTGGGGCGGGCTGGGCAGCCATTGCCAGGCTGGGGGAGGGGTGGGGGATGGGTCTGGCCTGGCTGATTCGGAGATTCAGAGATTCGGCTGCTGCCGAATCACCGAATCGAATCACTGTCCCTGAATCGGCTGAATCCAAATCCAAAGCAAATACTAGCTAATTCGCACAGGCCTACTATTTTGTATCTTGGGAGGACAAGGAGCCCAATTAGCTCCATGTATAATAGGAATAAGAATATAAGAATAATAATTGGCCTCTAATGAATAATTGGCTTCCAGTAGTAATTAATAATCAGCATCCGGGGAGGGTGCCCTGCCATTGCGTAATAATACTGACTGTGCTTTTTTGTAGGTTGTGGAGCACAACTTCTCTGGTGTGGTTAGCTGAGTCTTTGTTGCTCAAGTTAAAGTATTATAGCTATAAAATGCCCAGTGCATCTTAGCACCTGGAGCCCTCCCTCTTTCCCACTGCTTAGTGGGTCTTAGCACCCTGGGTGGTGAGTGAAGGCCCTCTCTCGCCAATGCCTGGTGTAGTACACCAAACTGTGCATGAGGGTTGAGTAGGTATTGGCTTGGTCCTCCATTTTCTTCTTTCTGTAGAAGGACTACATTTGCCAAACAGTCTCATCAAGTAGTCTCATGACTACAAGCATAAACATTCACAAAGCATAAAATCACACAAACACAAGCAAGGAAAAATTGCAAACACGCAAACACAAGCACATCAAGCATGAAAATGAACACACAAAAAACACAAGCACATCAAGCATGAAAATGAACACACAAAAAACACAACCACAAATATGCAGCAAACAGAAACACAATAACACGAAGACAAAAAGGAAATATAAAGATTCAAGGTTCTGGTGAATCAAATGACTAGTTTCATGAAACATAAAAGCAAAAACACACAAAAAACCCCTGCAAACAAACAACGAAAAATAATATCTGTTGCTCTAGTTAAAATATTCTAACTAGTCCATGCTAGTTGTGACTAAGTAAAACCTATTCAATTATGCAAATGTGAATGTAAAACAAAGTGGGTGGGTCGTGTACTCAAAAAAATGTTCATTATTTGTCTCTGCCCAGCAGGGGTCCTCACTATGAATGGTTGGATTTCTACAAATGTAACTCATTTATGGTTTTAGTAATGAGAAAAAAAAATAAAAGGGTGAATAAAAACATTAAAGGATTTTTATGTAAAAAAGAAAATAATCTGCCTCCTGTCTTTTGTATCCTTGCTTGAAACAGCAGAAGGACTTTTGCCCAAGCTGAGCAGTAGCAGCATGGCAGATGGGGGCGGGTGGGTGAGGATGTCGTGGTATAGAGGTTCCTTGGGTACCAGGAATCCCCATGCCCAGGACAGCTCCCCACACCTCGTGGGGACTCTGAGCATCCTACTGCACCCCCCGCCCAGCAACTACTACATTGCCCAGCATGCAAGCAGGTGTGGGTGCAGGGTGCAAGGACAGTGGGATGAGCTGTCCCCAAGACCCAGCTAGGGGGAAACCACACACCTGGGGAGGGTGTGGTGGAGGTGATGCAAAAAACAAAAGCCAAGCATAGGCTCATGATAGCCTGAGAAATTGCTAATTGCCCTCTTTCAAACATTAAGGCTCTCCCCTGGTGCAGTATTGCTGATTTTTCTTGTCAGGTTTGGGATGGGGTAGTGAGCATTTCTTGCAAAAAGGTGCTGCCCCCTCAGAAGTCTGGCTTTCCAGGATCCCTGTATGTTGAGACTGGGAGTAACACAAGCATTGCACAAGCATTGGACCTCTCATACCCTGCCACTGTCTTCCAGTAATCCAATCACTCCAGAAACGCTCCCAAGCAAGGGTTTCCCACGCTGAGGCAGGCATGGTCAACACCTCTCCCACCCACCCCTAAACCGCACAGACTGCCATGCATACTAATCTGCCTAGGAAATAAAACACATCACATCCAGAAGGGACTATATGAATTTCAAATCCTTATTTTAAAAATAAAATCATGGTGCATTTACATGATTTTTAAAAGGGCATTATTTAAAACAAAAAATATTTTTTTAAATAATAAATTTTTAAAAATGAAAAAAAAATGTTAAATTAGTAGAAAAATAGAAAAAAAAAAGTCGGAATTTTCTTTCCCTGCATCCCTGTATTTATACAGTATTTATTATTTATACACTATCTATGTATACACTATTTACACATTATCCATTTACTTATTCACTATATACACTACTTAACTATTACTATTATATACGTGATACACTATTAACTATTATACACTATTTACTATATATTTAACTATTACTAACTATTAAACAGTACTACTATCTATTTCTTCTACTGTTGTGGATTCATGCTTTCATTTATTCATCCTTTTTAATTTCTGATCTCAAAAGTCTTCTGCAGAGGAAGAAAGAAGAAGAGGAAGGGTTTTGGCCCACAGTGAAAACACCACCCTGTTCACCTCCCTGCTACAGAGGCTACAAAGTTGGTAGGATATTTCTGATATTACCTATTAGGCCTGTGTGAGTGGGCAGTGATCCGATCTGGCTTTAGATCCAGTCACTTCGGATGCCAGGGATCTGATCCAGAGCTCCAGACCGGGTTTCTGCTTCGATCTGGCCAAAGCAGCTCCGAAGCTTCAGAGCCGCCTTGGAGATCTGACCATAGGGTATAATGGGGAATCAATGAAATATCTATAACTTTGTTGTTTTTTTTTCCAATTTGGGTGAAACTTGCAGGGATGCTAGCCTCTGGTGAGAGCATAGAACTTGCCAAGTTTCAAGAAAATCAATGCAGGGGTTTGGGAGGAACTGTACCCCAAATTATTGAAAGCCCAACTCATGTCATGTCTATGCGTTACAACACAGAGGGGTCAAAACCGCAGGGCTGGTACCTCTTACTGAGGCCACAAAGCCTGCCAAGTTTCAAGGAGATAGGTGCAAGGGTTTGGGGGAACTGCCCCTCAAGCTGTGGACAAGCAAAACTTGTGCCACGGGTGACACTGCGTGTGTTTAGGTGCAGCGGGGTGACAGCTGCAGGGATGGTGACCCCTGTTGCGGCCATGACACCTGCCAGCTGTTGAGGAGATCGGTGCAGGGGGGCTCTGGGGCCCTGCACCCCAAGCTGCTGACAGACAAAACTCGTGCCAAGACACTGATTGTCCTGGGGCAGTTGATTGTATTGATTTTTTCCTCTCCTTAGCCTGGTTGTGTAGGTGCTAATTGATGCTCGTTAAGTCGTTATGTAGTAGCTAGGTCCTGTGTATTGAGCTGGTCCCTGAATCCCTGAGTGAATCATGATTGATTGGTAACTGGGAACAGAGCAGTTTAGCAGCCAGGCCTGCAGCAGTGTCTCCCTTCCCTGCTCCAAGACAGACACAGTCAGTCCCACAGCGCCTGTGGCACAAGTTTTGCTTGTCTGCAGCTTGAAGGGCAGGTCCCCCGAAACCCCTGCACCGATCTTCTTGAAACTTGGCAGGCTTTGTGGTCTCACTAAGAGCTACCACCCCTGCAGTTTTGACCCCGCTTTGTTGTACCACATAGACGTGACATGAGTTTTGCTTTCAAGAATTTGGGGTGCTGTTCCCCCCAAACCCCTGCATTGATCTTCTTGAAACTTGGCAGGCTTCATCCTCTCCACAGACTCTACCATATCTAATAATTTCATCCAAATCTGAAAAACAACAAAGTTATAGATATTTTATTGTTCCCTATTAGACCCTATGGCCAGATCTTCAAGGGGGGTCTAAAGTGCTTTGGGAAGCCGAACGAGGCCAGTGCTTTGACCCAGATGTGCTGCTTCATGCCCCAAAGCATCCGAAGCTTCTCCGGATCCGGAGCTTTGTCTGAAGCCTCGTACAGCCCTATTGCCTATATATCACCCAGTTTGCTGCATATCCTGCAGGGCAGGTCTGGCATGCAGTGTCCGCCTGCACTATTCATTGTGTTTCTGGAATGGCAATGGCAATTATAAGAAATAGGAAAGTTAGCTCTGAAATATTAAAGTGTTAAGAAGAGGTGCCACACTCCCTCAGTTGCAAACTTACCATTTTGGTGTTGCTGCCTCTGTGCTCCGTGGTTCAGACACCATAGTGGGCGCAGAGGGTGTAGGGGCGGCAGTGGTGGTATGGGCATGACCACTGCCAGAGGGTTGTACACCACACTCTGAATGGGTTGCTCCTCCATTTTTTCTTTAGTACTAGCTAACTACTGCAGGACAGATGAGAAATGTCCCCCACATTGTGCCCTACTTGCATTCAGCTGTGGGAGCTGGCGGGGGTGCGGGGGGGAAGAGGGATGGATGAACAGGGGTGGGCTGGCCAAACCCCCCGCCCCCCCCCCCCCCCAAAACAACCAATGGCACCTAGCAGACAAAGGCTTGAAATACAAAAATAGTGCAGCGTTGCCTAGAGGCAAAAGAAGGTAAACTTTGTGTTTGCACACAATGAATCCATCAATGTGACGACATAATTGGCAGCAATGCAAACTAAACTACTTCTGAGCAGTTTTACTTTAACACCCCCAAAAGACTTTTAAAGCAGTGGGATATCCCATTTGTGCAAACAGAAATGCAGTTGCAGTGCCTTAAATGGTGAATCTTGTGGTGTGTACAAGCAGCCTATGCTAGCCAAAGTAGCAGGTGGTGGGTAGGAAGGTCCAAAACCAGAGTTGTTCTCATTCCGATGCTGGGAAGTGCTGCTAGGGACCTCTTCTCTGGCTATTGGGCATTGCTGCTAGGGATTACTGTTGTGGCTGCCATAGACATGGTCTGCTGCTACTCTTTTGTACTGCAAGAGATCACTGCCAGCCATCACTGGGGCACCACTACTTTGCCAAGGGTTGTTGCTGCATTATCAGGGGTTGCTGCTGCTCCTTTCTGGGCTGCCTGTGTAACCCCAGATCTTTTAGACCCGTGGGAGCCAACCTTTTTGGTGGACATGGCATAAATTAGTCCCACATCCCCTCAAGTGTCACTCTGATCCCCTCCCCATGTCCAATCTGCTGCTCTGCTTTTTGTTCCTAGTCTTATGCTCCCTGCCCAATTTACTGCTTTGCTTTCCGCTGCCTGTACCCTCCCTGATCTGCTGTGTGCCACAGTCAGAGGCTGCCTGTGTCAATTGTGGCACCTACTTCAAAGAGGAGGCTCAGAGATTTTTAACTTTTATGGTGAGTATCAGGTTACTACATGCACCCGCTATGTGCATGCCTGGTTACAATACCTTCCTTTTGGTGAAGTTGATGAACCTCAAGGCCATCCAAATAATTCCTGTACAGAGTCTTTCCTAGTCTTGACACACAGAGCATTTGAACTAAAACTAAGGGCCACCCGAATGCAAATCTCTTCTTTCTTCAATGTGAGTACTGACCTTGCTAGTGACCTTTGCATCAGCAACAACTGTGTGCATACAAACTTCACAGTTTTGGAATGGAGACCTGGCAGACTCAAAATCTGATCCACTTGCTCTTCACAACTGCACATATTAACCCCAAAACAGTAAAACCCAGGCCCACAAACAGTTAAAACAAGCACCAATAGCCCTTAAGGGTGCTTGTAGACATGTGGAGGCACTGCTCTGATGTGGAGCAGACTCATTAATCAAGTCTACTAAGCATGCTAATTAGTGTGTTCCAGTAGCCACTGCATCTTGTGTATTCAGCATCCTCATGTTTCAAAACTGAATCCCTAGGGAGGCCACTAAGTGCCTGGCAAAGGTTTGTTACCTTGGGTTTATTACACTGAAGGCATTAGCCCTGGAAGACTGCTAAGGGTGGTTAGTGAAGAGTGCTGGTTTTATTACATTGAAGGGGAGCACTGGTGGTGGGGGCCCCTAAGGGCATCTGGCAAAGGATGCTGGTTCCATTACATTGAATTGATGTAGGTTAAGGCCCTGTGGCCTAAGGTGGACCAACAGTAGGCCCTGTTGGACCAAGGTGGGTTGACAGACCAACTGAGAATAGCTGCTCTTCTCAAAGATGGAATCTGTTTAAAGATTGGGCCAGAGGTTGCCCAATGATGAGCAGGATGGAGTGAGGAATCTAGTTTCAGGGCTGCCTCCCAAACTTAGTAACATCAAGTAACTAAGTAACATCAAGACATAGCAGGCAAAGACAGGGCAGTACCCTGGTGGTGGCTGAGTGCAGAACAGACTTAGGTTGGCTTCCAAAGGGTATGAGAGTCACCTTAGAGGCAAAGCCTATTCCAAAGTCTGAGGGAAAGGTGGTTATTTGCTTCTGTCTAGTGAATGTGCTAGTGTTTTGAGCTGTTTGGTAATTTTTCAATTGCAAAGTTTTGACAATATTGCTAACCCCAACAGATTTACTGTTGCTGTGTTTTCCCAAATGAATTCTGTGCTCTCTTACTCTTTAATGTAACTTTGTTTTGCACAAAACTCAAGCTCACAAGAGATGATACATTGCCTGCTAACGGCACCTGGGGTGTTTATTTTAGCCAGGATCCTGGGTAAGTACTCAAGCCCATGAAGTTTGTTAATTTAGCTCTGCAACAAAGACTTTGCCTCTCAGTAAAAGGTTCCTGATCCTTGAACTAGGAGACGTCTGAAAGACTGGAGGAAGCCTGGATGGCTAGTAGTAGAGTTTTAGCCTGAGAGGCTGAAGGCAGAAGTCTGTCAAAAATAAGTGAAGGAGGAAGTAGAGCTTATGTGCCAAAATAAAACTTGGGACCTTGAGATGAGGCTGTGAATAATTTATGTTAATAACTCTGAGTTCCAGGAAGGGGCAAGAAACTCATGATGCAATTCCTGGAGAGCTCAAGGAGAAGGAGAATGAGATGAATCTTCTGTATTAGCTAGACTGCCACCGGGGGCCCTCAAGGGGCTATCAGAGACCCTACAACTGGAGCATGGACACACATTATGCTTAAAGTGGCTTAAATATAATTTAAACTTGAGAGAGAAAGACATACAAGCCCATTAAACCAGTTTAAAGTTTTCTGAATGGTTCAGACATGTACCTGGACTGGTTCACAATACACTGGCTCAGTATTAGGTATGGATGCCAAGAGCTACATGATACTGGTCTGGCTGTTTTCCAGACATCCCACACTGCATCAGTCCTTACTACTCCCCATGCTTTTTTATTTCATTGGCATCTTGTAATCGAAGAGCTTCCTTGTACTGCTTGTTCGATAAAAACTATCTTTCTAATAACTAGTTGTGACCCCACTCTGTACTCAACCCCCCGCCCCCCCAAATCAAGTCCCCACAGCCCCTAGGAACCAAAAATTCTGAGTCCAAGCAGGCATTCCCCCTACACTGGCCATCCCTTAGCCAGGCAAGCACACTGCAGATTTCAGTTAATTGCAGGCAATTTAAGTTTATTGAACTTGTTTGAGAGAGAAAGAAAAGCACAAAAGGGAAATGCTCCCAACCACAGGTCACCCACCCAAGCCGTGACATTTGGGAATACTTCAATTATTATGCCTCCACACCCATCTACTACACAGTATTCAAAACCTTATCTGAATATATCCTCAGATTTATTCATTTCATCAAGGATTTCTCTATGGTGCTTATCAGTATAGTATCCCAATGCTTCACAGTCAGAGAGCTTTTGATGGATCTACATAGGTGATGCAAAGGGGGGCATGTGCCCCCCCCCGAGATTGGCCCCCACAAACTGGGGAGTGGGGAGCACCAGCTGGTGCTCCCCCTGAGAGGTGCCAGTGGTACTTCTAGTTTTGCCACTGCCACTTCTGGTTTGCCACTGGTGGTTCTGGGATCGGTGATCAGCCACTGGGGGACCTCCCGCCCCCCTGCCCCAGTCGGCAATCAGCTGCTGGCGCCTCCCCAGAGTCAGGAGGCGCCAGTCACCCATGTGGATCTGAATGAACCAAGTCAGCAGAGCCTGATGAACTTCATCCCAAGGTACTAAAGGAACGGGTAGGGAAGGTCTCAAAGACCTTTGCAATGAGATTCATGAAGTCATGGGAAATGAATGAGGCACCAGAGGACTGGAAAAGGGCCAGCATAGTAACCTCTCTAAAAAAGACAAAAAGGGGACCCACAGACAGGTTAGCCTCACCTCAATACCTTGGAAGTTACTGTCATATAGCCTAAAAAAGGCCATTTGCAAGCATCTGGAAAAGGAAAGGCTGATCACAAGCACCCAGCATGGATTTACTAAGAATAAATTGTGCCAAACAAATTTGATCTCTTTTTTGACCAAGTAACTACTTCATAGTTTCATAGTAGCTAGGGTCAGGAGGAACCTGAACAGATCATCTAGCCTGACCCCCTGCCACAGGCAGGAATGAATGCTGGGTTCACAAGACCCCAGACTCATGATCATCCAACCTCCTCTCGAATTTGCCCAAGGTAGGGGTGAGGACCACTTCCCTGGGAAGTTGGTTCCAGATTTTGGCCACCCTAACTGTAAAATATTGCCTTCTGATCTCTAACCTAAACCTATTCCCCATTAGCTTATTACCATTGTTTCTCGTCACCCCAGGTGGTGCTGGGGAGAAAAGAGCTCTGCCTATTTGCTGTTGATCCCCCATGATGAGCTTGTAGGCAGCCACCAGGTCCCCCCTCCGCCTCCTCTTGCTGGGGCTGAACAGGTTCAGGTCCCTCAGTCTCTCCTTGTAGGGCCTGTCCTGCTGCCCTCTCACCAAGCGGGTGGCCCTCCTCTGAACCCTCTCCAGGCTGGCCACATCCCTTTTGAAGTGCGGCACCCAGTACTGGACGCAGTACTCCAACTGCGGCCTGACCACAGTCGCATAGAGGGGGAGTATCACCCCTCTGGACTGGCTTGAGATGCACCTTTGGATGCATGACAAGGTATGGCTGGCCTTGCTGGCTGCAGTCTGGCATTGGCGGCTCATGTTCATCTTGGAGTCAATAATGACTCCAAGATCCCTTTCTGCCTCTGTGCTTTCAAGAAGGGAACTCCCTAGCTTGTATGTATGCTGTGGATTCCTTCTCCCAGGGTGCAGCACCCTGCATTTGTCTACGTTGAACCCCATCCTATTCTCGTCTGCCCACTTTTATAATTTATCTAAATCTATTTGCAGCCTCTCTCTCCCTTCAAGTGTGTCCACCACGCCCCACATCTTAGTGTCATCAGCAAACTTGGACAATGTGCTTTCCACCTCCTCATCCAAGTCGCTGATGAAGATGTTAAACAGTGAGGGCCTGAGGACCGAGCCCTGGGGTACCCCACTGCTCACATCTCATCAGATTTAGTACAATCCATCCACCACTACTCTCTGGGTGCACCCCATCAGCCAATTTTTCACCCATCCAACTGTGCAGGCATCAATGCCGCAGTCACTTAATTTATTGATGAGGATGGGGTGAGAGACAGCGTCAAAGGCCTTCTTAAAGTCTAGAAAGACTATGTCCACAGCGACACCATCATCCAAGGATTTAGTTACTTGGTCATAAAAGGCAACCAGGTTGGTCAGGCAGGACCTGCCTTTGATGAACCCATGCTGATTGCCCCTGAGCATGATCTCCCCTGCAGGCCCCCCACAGATGTGCTCCTTGATGATTCTCTCCAAGATCTTCCTGAGCACTGAGGTGAGGCTTACAGGCCTATAGTTACTTGGGTCCTCCTTCCTCCCTTTCTTGAAAAGTGGGACCACACTAGCCAGTTTCCAATCCCCCGGCACCTGGCCAGATGACCACGAATGCTCATACAGCTGGCCCAAGGGCTCCGCAATGACCCCTGCCAGTTCCCTCAACACCCTTGGGTGGAGCGCATCTGGACCTGCAGATTTAAAAATGTCTGGCCCTTCCAGAAGATCCCTAACGACATCTGCACTGACTGAAAGCTTGATAGAGCTATCCCCAAGACTGTCCCTACCTCTGGTAGGTGGGATATCCCGGTCCCTGTTCAGGAAAACAGAGGGAAGAAACTGTTAAAAATATCAGCTTTCTTGTCTGGCATGGCCACCAGATTACTGTTTGTGTCTTGCAGGGGCCCTACATTGCCTGGTGCCCTCTTCTTGCTCCCACTGTACTTGAAAAAGGACTTTTTTGTCCTTAATCCTGGACGCTAGCCTGAGTTCCATCTCTGCCTTGGCCTTCCTAATAGCCCTCCTACACTGACGGGCTGAGGAGAAGTACTCCTCCTTGGTGACAGCCCCTCCCTTCCACTGGTTGTACGCCCCCCTTTTAGTCCTCAGGCATTCCTGAATGCCCTTGTTCAGCCAAGGGGGTTTCTGAGCACTTTTACCCCTCTTGCATCTCTCAGGGACTGTTATCCTTTGGGCCTGGAGGATCACCCCTTTAAGGTATGACCAACCCTCATGGACTCCCATCTCCTCCACCTTCTGGGCCCTCAGTGCCTCCCCCATTAGTCTTCTAAGCTCATTGAAGTTGGCCCTTCTGAAGTCAAGGGCTTTAGCCTTGGTGTGAGCCCTAGCCGCCCTGCGTTGGATAGTGAAATCCAGCAGGTGATGATTGCTATTGTCCAGGTGGTCAAGGACCTGCAGTCCCCTCACCAGGTCATCCCCTGTGGCCAGGACCAGGTCCAGCAAGACGTTACCCCTAGTGGGGCTGTGTACTTCCTGGATAAGGGGAAGGTCCTGTAATACAGCCAGGGACCTATGCGAGCGGTCAGACCGGGCTGTCTGCTCCTCCCAGCAAATGTCTGGGTAGTTTAGGTCACCCATGACAATAACATCCCTTGACCTAACCGCCTCCATAAGCTGACTGGAGAAGTCCTGGTCCAGCCCTTCCCCCTGGTTGGGTGGTCTGTAGTAGACACCCACTGTAAGGTCCCTTTCGCCACACACCCCTTGTAGTTTGACCCATAGTGTCTCTGCCCGGCCCTCCTCTAACCTGAAGCTAATCCTTGATGATGTGAGGTGCTCTTTGACATAGAGTGCAACCCCCCACACCTTTCCTCTCTGTCCTGTCTCTTCTATATAGTGTGTATCCCCGAATGCCCACCGCCCAGTCATAGGTAGGGTCCCACCAGGTTTCTGCGAGCTCTGCTAAGTCTGGGTCCTTACTCGCAATCAGGAGGCACAGTTCCTCCTGCTTACTCCCCATCCTATGAGCATTAGTGTAGAGGCACCTGAGGCCTCCTGAGAGTGCTCGTGCCTTCCTCCCACTCCCAGGACAGTTGTGGCCCCCTGCTCCTCAGATGTTGATGCTTACCTATGCTTCCCTTCCTCTTATCACCCTGTGTGCTGGTGAAGCATCCTCTCCACTCAAAGCAGCCCCTTCTCCTGGCAAAACTAGTTTAAAGCCTGCCATATGAGATCAGCCAACCTAGAGGAAAAGATACATCTGCCATTAAGGGAGAGGTGGAGCCCATGCCACCCCAGCATGCCCTCCTTACAAAAACATGGGTCATTGTGAAAAAACCCAAAGCCTGCCACGTGGCACCAGCTCTGAAGCCGGTTAACCACATCAGTGCAGGCCTCATGATGCCTACCCTGTCCACTTACCGGGAGAATGGAGGAAAATACCATCTGAGCTCCCGTCTTCTTCAGTTGGTGTCCCAAGGCCTTATAGTCCTCCATGATGTTATCCGGCTTGCCCTTGGATGCATCATTTGTACCCACATGGACCACAACCAATGGGTAGTAGTCAGAGGGCTTGGTGATTTTAGGGATGGTCTCTGTGACATTGCGAATCCTCGCTCCAGGCACGCAGCAGACCTGCCATGACCAGGGCTCCAGGCGACAGATTGGACCATCGGTTCCCCTCAGGATGGAGTCCCCGATGACCACTTGCATGAATGAAGTGAACACTCTGGATATGTTATATCTGGACTTCAACAAGGCTTTTGACAAGGTCCTGCATGACCTCATAAAAAATTGGAGAAATGTGGGCTGGACAAAACTACTTTAAGTTGGGTAGACAACTGGCTGAATAGCCACACACAAAGGGTAATTATTAATGGATCCACATAAGTTTTTGAGTAGAGTCCCACAGGGGCCTGCTGTGGACCCAGTGCGATTCAACATATTTATTAAAGGTTTGAATGCCGTTACTGAGAGCTTCCTGAGAAACTTGGTAGATGACACAAATCTGGGAAAGACTGCAAACATGTCAGAGGACCAGAGCGTAATTCAGAAGGATCTTGACATATTGGAAAGTTGGCCTGGAGTTAAAAGAATGAAGTTCAGTGTTGGCAAATTCAAGGTGCAATACCTCAGGCAGAATAATCAAAAATACCAAATGGGTGATACTTAGTGGGATGGCAGCACTATGGAGAAGGATATGAGAGTCTTGGTAGAACACAGACACAAGGTGAGTCTACAGTGTGATGCAACCTCACAAAAGGCAAATGTGGTTTTGGACTGCATTGGTAGAATCATTAGGTGCAAAATATGGGAGGTGATTGTCTCTCTACTCGGCACTGATTAGTAGGCCTGTGCAAAGTGGCTAGTATTCGCTTCGGATTCGGCCGATTTTGGGGGACAGTGATTCGAATGACTGTCCCCAATCAATTTGGCCAAATCCGATTTGGAAATTCAGCTGCTGCCAAATCTCCAAATCACCCAGGCCCATTCCCCGCAGCCTGGCAGTGGTTGCCCTGCCTGCCCCAGCTCCCGGCTCTTTGGCAAAAAAAAGCCTCAGTGCCACCAGGTGCTGCAGAGTGGGGGAGCAATCCCCACTACCCCCCAGTGCACCATGCTGCATGGAGGGCTCTGCATGAGCCCCCTGACCCTGCCCTCGCTCCCCCAGCCCCACCCACCCCAGCTGCATCCTTTTAAGAAAAAAAAAAAAGAGTGAGAAAAACCCAGACTCACCACTTCTGCCAACGGGGGCGATCCTTGCTGCCCTCCGCTGCTCCACACCATGTGGGGAGCTCTGCATGAATGGATGCTAGGTAAATGTAGGAGGCTGGCTGGGAGCCCCTGGGAACCAGGCACCCTGTTCCTCCTTATCACTTCTCCCTGCTCCACTCCAGAGCTGGCTGCATTACTGCAGATTCAGAGCCTCCCCCACCCCACCAGCCATGCCATGGACCCCGCTGGCTGACATGTGTCCCCTCCCATGTCACGGGGGCTGGCACAGGGGCTATGGGGTCCAGGGGAGGCTTTGCAGGGGCTGGGGGGAAGCAGTGGCCCCATTTCTCAGCGCAGGTCATCTCGGTATCCCACTGATAGATGGAAGGGGCATAAATCAGCTATGGCCTACGGGAGGGGTCTGAAGCCCAGGCCTCTCATGCGTGTGTGTGTGGTGGGGGGGGCTATGAGGCATGGCCCCTATGGGTTGGCCTAGCCCCTTACAGCCCCCATCAGCATCAAGCCCCACTTTGTTGGCTCCCCATCCAGCCATGCTGGGCCCCATGTGCATTTGTACACAACCTGGGTGTGCATGGGCCCCAGCTGTGTGTGCCTGTCCCAGTGCATGTGTGCATACTCAGGGTAGGGGAGCACACTGTGCATGTACATCTGTGTGTGTGTGTACACATCTGTGGGCATGCACACAAGAGTCCCTTTCAGTGGGGAAATGCAGCAGGTCACAGAGCCAGGCGTGCAAGCCAGTCCAGGCACCTGTGTTCCTGCCTCCCTCCCCCTGCACCAGGGCCTGGCAGCTGGGGATGGATGCGCTTTCCCCTCCCCGCCCCACCAGGACACGAGACCCAGATGTAGTTGGCTGGGGTGGGGCCAGGGGGCCCTCACCCCTGTCTGTGGTTCATGATGAGGTGATGGATGGAACTGGGGTTGTACACACACACACACACACACACACACACACACCCCTCCTACATACATTCCTTCATATGCACAACACAATTCACACACCCATTCCCTCACAGGCAGAGGGAAAACCCCTGACTCTCCCCTGGACAACAGGCAGGAACCATCACCCCTGATTCACAGCTCCCTGCCCCCCAAGGAGCCCTGCCAGTGCCCCAAACTCCTGACCCACAGCCCCCTGCCCCAACATGGCTGAGGCTAGGTATTTTGGGAACTGCAGTTCTACCTAGGGGCCGCCATGTTGAAAACAAATTGGAGGAGGAAATTTTAAGACCTCAAGTGGATGCATCACAGGAGGCCCATAGCACCTTGTCCTG
Source organism: Alligator mississippiensis (assembly GCF_030867095.1). Classification (NCBI taxonomy): domain Eukaryota; kingdom Metazoa; phylum Chordata; order Crocodylia; family Alligatoridae; genus Alligator; species Alligator mississippiensis. The sequence goes on along the minus strand of NC_081839.1, from coordinate 11,185,939 downwards.
TCCCCCCCCAGCTCTGCTGGTTCCCCTCACTCCCAACCTGCAGCCCCCTTCCCCCCAGCTCTGCCAGTGCTCCTTCTGCCCTGTAGCAGCCCCAGTCTCTGCCCCCCGCCCCCCACTTCCCTAACCAAATGTCAGGGATTTTGCCTTACTCAGCTGGTAGAAGCAGGGGCAGGGCGATCCGAGCTAGATTGGTATTTGGCTCCTCCTGCTGGAATTTGCAGGGAATTACACATGGGACTTAATCTGTTCAAAAGCCCATGGTGTGTAAACACAAATGCAGCACATCAAAATAACCTAGGTTAAAGTTTTTAAGGTGAGGTAAATTAGAGAGGCTCAAGCCCCATGGCACGCCCCTATTGTCACCAAACCAGCCTTAGCTCATCTGACTTGGGACTAGCTTCTGCAACCTATAGCAGAGGAGTGCCACCCAGCCACCCCTGCTTGTGGCCTCTTCCACCCTTGTAACTACAAGCCAGTTCTCCAGTCTCAAGTTCAAAATGGAACAGAAATACAAGCTAGCTTCTTCACAAAACACAAAGTCTCCCTTCCTCAGGGTATATGTTGCCCACAGGCCCTACCTTCATCACAACCACCTGCTAACCTTTTCTCTCTGCTGCAAATGAGGACTCCTACATTACATGGTCAGAGATTGGGTTTATATCCCCCAAGCTGAACCTCCTTCTGGCTGTGATCAGACCTTCTGCATCCAGGTATAAGGTTCAGTTAATTGCCTCATTAGCCACCTGGCCTTTTTTAGGCCTTGGCTTAGTCCACCAGGACTGCTACTCCTTCCTGCCCTTCCTGACTCTAGGTTTCCTACTGTCTCAGGCCTTCCTAGTAACAGGGGCAGGGGTTTCCTGTTATACTTGCCATAAAGAAGAAGGAGAACACCTTTTCTTTCTTGCTGCAAAGAGTGGGACACAGGCCTATGTCATGAAATTGCAGCAAAATAGGTTTATATTGGAGATCAGGAAAATCTTCACTATTAGAACAATGAGGCAGTGGAATAGACTGCTTAGGGAAGCTGTGGACTTTCCCTCACTGGAGGTGTTCAAGAAATGGTTGGACAGACACTGGTCAGGGCTGATCTAGGCATAGTTATGTCTATGTTCTTCTATGGTTATTTCCCATGATTCTGGGGTTTTCTAGTTGCCGCATGGGGCTGGGAAGAGAGAGAGAGAGGTGTGTGTGCATGCGTGCGCGTGTGCACGCGCACGCGCCAGGGTTTTGGGTTTTGTTTTTTTTTTTATAAGGCTTCCTCAGATGCATTGGGTGTTGGCTGAAGCCAAGGCTAGGGGTTTTGACTGGGGTGTGCCAGTACTACTGCTGGCTCCTCCTGTTACGCCTCAGCTCTGTATTCTTGGGCAACCCTGGCACAGGATGCAGTCTGTCTGACTCACAAAGGACTCCCCCCCACCCTCCCTCCCCTCCTCTACCTAAACGAAACAGATTAAGATGCAGTGAGAGACGCACCTAAAACTCTCCAGATAAGGGTGATAAGAGTGAACAACTGCCCTCGGTCTCATCTGCATCTGAGATGGAACCAGATGACCATTCATTTACATGAGAGATGGGAAACAGAAAGCCTGAAGCAGAGACTGCAGTGAATTCTGGGATCAGAGAAGCAGGAGAGCGCTGCATGATGGGGAATCTGTGCTTCCAATGTTAATTAACCCATGTTCACACACACCTAGCTCAGCATTTATCAGACCAGTTCTAATCTGGATTTGCTAAGGACTTTTCTCCCCCCAGACACACACACACAGCTCTAAGTTTAATAGGCATCTCGGGACGTACATTCCCCGGTCCCACTATGGGAGGCCTATTTAAACTTGATTGACTAAAACTCGGTTGCCGGGTTAGGGAATGCTGAGGCAAGAGACCGAGTCCGAGGGGGTACGGGCAACATTTGAACAATGGTTAAAGGTTCATCACAACATCCAGCCTGCTGGAGCCCTAATCCCATGTTTTGTCATATCTTTCCCGAGACGACTGGTGGAAGTCCTCTCCACAAAAGGTTATGAGCACCCCAATAATTGCTTTAAGTCTGTTAAAAGACTATAGTAAAATCTGGAAAAGTCATGCTAAGCTGAGGCTTGTGCACAACAAGTAAAAATCCCAAATCCTGATGCTGCAAGCTATCTATTGTTCCTGAAGAAACCATGAGATATCCCATCAGGATATCTGCCATCCATAGGAATCTCAAGCTGGCTCCCAAGTATTTGGGTTACTCCCTAATCTTAAGTGTTTCCTGATTATCAATCAGTTTCCTGAGATGGTCCAAACCAGATAACCCCTTGTCAATAGAAAAGACAATGATTTACACTACTGAGGGTGCTTCAAAGCAGCTGAACTGAGGGTATAAAAATCTGTAAGTGTGTGCGCTTAAGAGGAGAAAGAAAAGGAGAAAGAAAGAAGAAGAAGAAAACTCTTGTGCTGACACCATCCCCTGTCGTTCTTGGGACGCTGGAAGAAAAGATCGTCTCTCTCTTCAAGGATTGTGCTACGGACTGTGCCTGTCAGCTTTGCAGCCTGGGTACCGTGGACTCGGTGAGATTCCCAGCGTTCTCTCTTCTTTCTAGGCATAAACTTCTGAACCTGAACTGTATCAGTTAAGCTTGAGCTAAGTTTCCCCAAATACTTAGTGAAACCAGGGTAGTATTGTCATTGTTTGTGTTTGTTTTTCTTTTGCATGTCTATTACTACTAGTACTATTATATATTTCATATACTTAGCAATAAATAACTTTTATAGGCAAACTGGTAGTAATTGGGTATATTTTTCCTTCTCTGCTTCTTTTTCCTCCTGTGCTCTGCAGCAACGCTTCTTTTACCTATGCTAAAGATCCCTGTGAAGCCCAAATTCTTGTGGGGTCTGCTCATCAAGAGGCCAAAGATTGGGACGTGCTGAGTTTGAAACACATAAGGGGATCAGCTTGTACAGGCTGATTGACCCAGTTTGACTCAGACGTGCCCTTATGAACTGAATGCTGGCCCATGAGGGTGTCAGCTGGACACCCAGCCGGATTCAGAGGGATTCTGTTTACCTGTGTGCTTGTGTCTGACTGCATTTTATTGTTGCTCTTATGAACTGATTCTTGGCATATGAGGGTGTCAGCCTGTCCATGCTGATCAGCCCGGCCAGGTCAGGCGTGTCACGTTAACTTGTGTGTGTGTTTGTGTGTGTATGACTGATTTGGTGACTGGAGGAACCCAGTCCCTTTGAGATTGAGTCCTGCAAGATAGCTCCACTGGGGGTGAGGGCTTGCAGAAGGGAGAAATACAGCTCCGTATAGTAACACAAGCAGCACATTGACAGAATCACCAAGACCCTAGAAACTATCCCTAATAAATGAGCACACCCCAAAGTAATGGGCAAATTTGGTAACACTCCTGGATCAGACTTCCTTCCTGACCTCAGTTTTCCCCATGTTCAGATTGGTATGGTCTGTGGGGGTCTTTGCTTTCCTCTTTGGCAGGGGACTTGGCCTTCTTCCTTGGATCTCTTGGGTGTATACTAACAACCTTTACAGAAGCAGGACACTGTCCATTGTGGTCCTGCTGCTTTACCTGTGGCAAGTTAGGGCGTTATGTTTCGTGCTGCGTCAGGGTTGACTGTGTAGCTTTACTATGAGATTAATTATAGATTTGTATAGGATGGTTTGGATAAGGATGATCCTGCTTCAGGCAGGGGGGTTGGACTAGATGACCTCTGGAAGTCTCTTCCAGCCTTACTTCTCTCTGATTCTATGATCTTTGCAATACCCTGTGAGGTGAGGGGGCACTGTAATTTTCTTTAGGGTTCATGACACAACAGTGATAGAATGAGAAAGGAACAATGACTTTTAATAAAAGTCATTGAGAGCTGCTTCAGTTTGGATCATTCAGACTCTGAGCCCCAGGATTAGTCTCCCAGTTCCCACACTACAATACTACCCAGTATAAGAAAGCATCTCTAAATTATAAATATTTACCTATCACTACATCTTCCCTTCTCAGCAAAACAATAACCATTCACATATATACAATTTCACAATCCATATTCTGAACATAGCAATACTCCAGAGTGGAGAGGTTACCAGTACACCACCCTGGAGTAAGGTTTTACCACTCACTTGCCTAAGCAACTCTCTCTCTAAATAGGTTAACAAGCCTCTCTATTTCATGACTTTTGATCATCCTCACTAATCTTATCAGCCCTTTCTCTTTGATTGTCTGAGTTGCTTTCCCATTGCTTGTCACCCTTCTGCAGTGATAGAAAATAACCACCCATTTGGGAATTGTTGAAGTCACAACTGGCTTTCACTGTGGCTGGACTTTTAGGGTATTTACAGACATGCTCCAGGAGTGATGCGGGGGGGGGGGGGGGGGAGGGAGGGAGGGAGGGAGGTGGTGCTTTAAATAGAGCTGCTCTGAGAGCTGCTGTAATTAAAGCACCCAAAGCATCATGTGTATTAGCATTCCTGTACTGGGGAAGCTGATACACTAGATGCTGGAGGCTGGTAATTTAATTACAGTGCACCTGAGCAGCCTCACTGCATGTCTATAGGTGCCCTTAAGTATTACTTTTGTGTCCCTTTAGTTTTGCCAAACCCTTTCCCCTTGGTCTATGTGGACTACCTAAGATCTTGGGGTGCTTGTACATGTGATGAAATTGCCCATTTTAGCGGTTTAATTGGCCTTTTTAGTGGTTTGTATCACACTGTACATGTGTGGTGGAGTATTGTGATGTAAATGACTTCATTGTGTAACAAACTAAAACACATCCCAATGTATTTTAGTTTGTTACCTAACAAATTGCAGTGATACATCCATTCCCAAGCCTGCCCGGGCTTCCAGCATGTTATGCACCATCCCTGCCACCTTCTCTGACTGCCAGCACACCCAGCTTTCCCCCAGGGCAGCAGAGGGACGCAGCAGGGTGTGCTGGTGGCTGGAGAAGGTGGCAGGGATGGTGCACGAGGCACTGGGAAGCCCAGGTGGGCTTGGGGAAGCTTGGGCTTGGCAGACTTCCAGTACCCCATGCAGCATGCCAGCTGCCTTCCCTAGCCACCAGCACACCCTGCTGCCCTTGTGCCACCTTCCCACTCTTCTCTGGGGCAAGCCAACCCATTCCCAGGTGGTGGGAAGGAGACAGGGGCCTACATGGGGTGCTGGAAGCCCCAGTGGGCTTGGGGAAGAGTTGGATTGGGATGGGTGCTTCCTCCAAGCTGGGGCAGCACCCAGCACACTAGCAGGCCACTTGAGTGGCCCCATGGGGTGCCACCACTTTGGAGGGAAGAACCAGGGCCCCCTGCAGCTCAGGGCCTGCTGGCAGCTTGCCCTACAGCCACAGGCAGGCTCTGTCGGGGGAAAAAAAAAAAGTGGTGAGGTGTCCAATCCTTTTTTTTCTGGCAGAGCCTGCCTGAGGTCAGGGGGAGAGATACCAGTTGGCTGAGCAGCCCCTGAACTGCAGGGAGGCCTGGTCCTTCCCTCTACAGCAGCGGTGCCCCCTGGGGCTGCCAAGACAGGCTGCTAGCAAGCCAGGTGCTACCCCAACCTAGAAGCAACACCCAGCCCGAGCCAACTCTTCCCAAAACCCAAGCTTGGGCAGCACCAAGCCCACTAGCAGCTCATCCATATGGCCCTGTGGGACACCACAAGGCCAGAGGGAAGGACTGGGACCCCCTGCAGCCAGGGTTTGCTGGCAGCTTGCCCCCCAGCCATGGGCAGCCTTCACAAAAAAAGGATTGGGCCCCTTGCCATAACAGTGGTGGACGCCCCTAAATTGAAATGGTGGGTGTTAATAATCACAATTAAAAACCTACCAAGTAGAAACCCACCATTTCAATTTAGGGGAACTAAACCCCTGTCATGTGTACAAGCAGCCTTGAATACTCCAACATAAAGTGCTTCCTAGTATTACCTCTCAGCTCCGTGTTCTTGGGGAACCCTGGCACAGCCCGTCTGACTCACAAAGGACTCCCTCCCCCTCCCCCAGCTCTGCCTGAACAAGAACTGATTAGAGGAAGTTGTTACAAAATCCAATAAAGATGCAGTGGGAGATGCATCTAAAGCCCTCCTGACAAGGGTGATAGGAATGAAGCAACTCCCCTGGTCTCATTTACATAGGAGATGGGACAGGAAAGCACCTTAATTAGCATTCAGGATGGAGAACAGAGATGCCAAGGCAAGGACTGCACTGAACTCTGGGACCAGAGAAGCAGGGGAGCACTGCATGATGGGGAATCCCTGCTCCAAACACTAATCAACACACATCTACATACACCCAGCTCAGCATTTACCAGACCAATTCTGGTAATGACTCCTTTATTGGTACCCAAACCCCTGAATCTGCCTGTCTATATTGTGAGCTCTCTCAGAGTAATGCCACCCATAGCCAGGAGTGATCAGTTTCTATTATCCAGCACATGAGCCATCATTTACCCATGAACAAACCTAGTGTTCTCCCTTGAGCCATTGTTAGTTCTCTACAAAAACCTCTACCCAAGCTCAAGCACCAGGACAGAAACTTGGATCCAAAAGCTGCACTAGTGCCACTCTTTTTCTGCCTGGATTCCCTTTGTTGATCATGAGGAGGACTTTGCCTGTCTGCAGGCTCCAACAAACATCTGGGAACCCTGACTGCTTCAAGCTTCGCTGAGTGGCAAGACCCTAACTCTCTGTCTCCCCCAGTGGGCACCCTCGATTTTTGCCCGCCACATCTTTGATGGAAAATATTTAGTAGGGAGGCTGCCTTTATGTCCTCTTGGACATGGCTTGCTGTACTCTCTGGCCCCATGGGCTCCTGGACCCCTTGTGGATCCCGTTTTACAGTGGGTGTTTTGGGTCACCCTAGCCTTATGGGCTGTATGCGTGGCTCCAACCACCCTTTTACCATGCTCCAAGCCTCACTGATGGTACTGATGTTGTTTGGTCTGAGCCCCATTATAGTTTGGCCCCCCTTGTCCTCCCTGGGCTCTCTGCGGCCTCATTCACTGGGCGCCTCCCCGGTGCTCGGGCTCTCCGCGGCCCTGCAAAGTGCTGTGCCCTCTCTGGCACTGGGGTCAGTGTGCCCCAACTGCTGTGGTCCTCTCTGGTGCTGGGGTCCCCATGCTGCTCTGGGTCCCCTATGAGGCCTCCTCCATCCCCTAATAGCCTCACCCAAACTACCAGTTTTATACAACAATAAACAAAACACAAGCCCCTGGCTTGTAACATAAATTCAAGCTGCTCAGTAATAACTTTAGACAAACCCTATTAGGGAATGCTCCATCCCTTAACAGTATTGGAAGCTGCTCCTGCAGACAGGCCTCTCCCCTTTGCTTGCTTTGGGAGAGCTCCTTCCCCCTTAGCTGCTGGCAGGTAACTGCCCTCCTAGCCTCAGCCCTGGGGTTTATATGTGAGCCAGGCCCTGCCCCTTCTGGTCAGCTGACTGCTGGCAGGTATGGGCCACTAGCTTATTCTGGTTGCCCTGGTAACCAGCAGCTGGGGCCTCCAACTCGCTACTAGGGCTCTTCCCCTAGCAGTTTCAGGTCTTTAAAGGAGCAGGGCCCTGCGATGGAAGGGATGAAGGGTTAATGATGTCTGGTGTACAGTCCCTCCAAAATTAAGTCTCATTGGGTTCAACACGTGAGCAAGCTCAGGCTCTCACCCAAAACATAATCATGGGAAAGATTCAGCAAGCCACAGTGGGACAAATTCCCATGGAAGCAATCAACCTGATTCAGCCCCAAGTAACACAGGAAGAATTAGCCCTCCGAGCTGGGGTGTGTGCGGGGGGGCACCCCCAGCGTGCTCCCCAGCTGACCCAGAAGTGGCCCAGAAGTACTTCCAGTCCACTCCTGGGTTCACCACCGAGCACGTACCCCCCCCCGACTCCTGTGGGATGCTCCATGTGCCCCAGCATCACAGCGTTCACAAGCCGTGGTGGTACCTTGAGGGATGTAGAAAAAACATTTAAAGCTGTGTCTATGTCTGAATTGCTGATTCTCCGAATCAGCATCAAATCTTCAGATTCAGATTCAGCCGAATCAAAGCAGGGACAATGATCCCAACCACCGAATTGAATCATTGTCCCCAGTTCGGGCTGAATCTGAATCGAATAGGGCCTGTTTCACACACCCCTAGTGCGTATATGTGTTCGACTGATTCGGTGGTGGGAGGAACCCAGTCCCGTTGAAACTGAGTCCTGCAAGATAGCTCCATTAGGGGTGAGGACTTGCAGAAGGGAGAGATACAGCTCCATATAGAAACACAAGTAACACAAGCAGGACATCGATAGAATTAGAGACCCCAGAAACATACCCCTAAAAAATGAGCACACTCCAAAGTGATGGGAAAATCTGGTAACACTAGTCAGGGTCAGTTCAATCTTGTAATGAAACCACCCATTTTATCAACTTCAGTTTTTCACAGGCAGCCAAGCTGATATGAACAGCATTTCATAATCACAAAATGATTATCCTTACCACATTTATAACAAGACTTCCCAAAGGCAAAACACTGATGCCATGCTACTACCTACACTTCCTGCATAACTGGCTGTACACCAGGGGCAGGTCCGTGGGTTGAATCTGGCCCGTGGGCTGAATCTGGCCTACCAGGCTATTCTATCCAGCTGGTGGGGCCTTTACAAAATTTAGACAATTAATATTTATCTGGCCCTGGCTGCTTGTCAGAGATGACAGGAGCCAGTAGCAGTAGAACCCAGGGGAAGCCAGCGGCAGGACTAAGCAGCCGCAGCAGCAAGGTCAGCCTGGCCCTAACTCACCCCCAGCTCCCACCACCCCCAGCTGGAAGCCGGTGTCTAGCAGAAGCTTCTGGCCTGGGATTCATGGATTATTTCTACCTCCCTGTGCCAGAGGAAATTCAAATAAGAAGGAGTGGGGGAGGAAGGCAGGGGAGGACCCCAGGCAATCATCACAGTCCTGAGGGCCAGGCCGGCTCCTATGTTTGGTGCTGTAGCTGTGAACCACATGCTGCCAGAAGGCCAGCGGGTGGGGTGAGGGAGTGGGGAAATGGCTGCAGAAGGCAGGGGGAAAGGGAAGTGAGCATGCGCATGGAGTGCAGCAACAGTTGGGTGTGCATGTGGGGCCCACAATGGTGAACTGGGGCCAACGTGGCCCAGGGCATGGCAGCAAGAGTGTGGGGCCCAGGGCATCAAGGGCTCTATGGAGCTGGGTTGGCTCCCCCCTCTCCCTGCTGGCACAGCCCAGCCTAGCTCCATAGAGCCCCTACCGGCCTGCACCCCACCCTGGGCTCCCGCCGGTGTGGGTCTCACGTTCCTGCCCAGCTGTTACTGCACTCCATGTGCCTTCCTGCTACCACTCCCTCGCTGCCTGCCACAGCCATTTTCCTGCTTTCCTGCCTGGTTCTGCTGATCCAGCACCACATGGTTCCTGGCTGCAGCACCAAGCTACAGGACTCAGCAGGAACCAGCCTGGCCCCTGCAATTTTTGGCTGGCTCCGTGCAGTGCCAGCTGGGCCAATCTGGTTCCTGTTGAATCCTGTGATCTTGGCTGCGCAGTTGGAATGTGGTGCCAGAGTGGGGAGCGGGGGAGAGGGGCTGAGAAGCAGTGTGAGAAGGGCAGCGGTGGCAGATTGGAGGGAGAAATGGTGGCTACCAGGAGAGTGGGGTCTGTACCAGTGCCCAAGGGCCAGGAGCAGCAGAAGCATGGAACCCGTGCTTGGAGGAGCACTGGTGGGAGCTCTGCCTGCCACAGGGGGTTGAGGCAAGCTATGGGCAAACCCTCCCCCTTCACACATGCCACAACCCTCCCCAGCCACCCTCACCCCCCCACACTCACTTCTCCCCACAAACCTCATACCCACCCACACCCCACATATCCATACACACCCACATGCTCCCCCACCCCACATACACCCACACCCCCACACCTATCTACCCCCCACAAACCACACAAACACCCACCCCTCCCCCAGCCCCACATACCCACACACCACAAACCTATACCCACCCACCCACACCCTCCCACAATATACAAGAGTAAGACTTCATTTTAAGCAATTATACTATCGCCTCTATGGATACTACACAAACACCTGTAAATAAGGACAAAATATTTTTTGAAATGAAATAAATGAATGTTGTAGTAGATGTTAGATTTTTAGAATATAGCTTGGTACTTTTCTGGTTTCGAGATGGCAAACCCCCTTGCTGAAAGGAGTATTTCCGGGGGCAAGGGGTGGGACTTCTGGTGGCAAAGGTCAGGGGTTGCGGGGAAGGACTTCTGATCTCAAGATGGTGACCAAGGGGCAGGGAACCTGTCAAGGAGTAGGGCTATCCTTGCAGCCCTCAATGGCTTGCCAAAACTCGGTAAGCGGCCCTGCGCCCAAAATAATTGCCCGTCCCTGCTGTACACATTACCTCTATTAGCAGCTGCTTTACTGGCACATGGTTCTGCTTTCTGACGTGACCTTTTCTGGCTGTGATCTCCTATATGAAGTGCCTGAATGACCCTTTCTAATCCATTTAAATACCTTAGCTTCAGCTTTCACAGTTTATGCTGTCTTATATATTTGGAGTATGTTATCTAGGCTTAAATTTGTTGCAGGAAGCAGTCTCTTTTTTAGTAGAGTGTTTTTAATGATCAGAGACTCTGTCACCTCAAAGTCACAGATCGGACTGATTTTTCTTAATTCTATGAATATTTCTCTGTGTTGTCATGATTTTTTTTTCTCTCTCTTACAAGTCTAACTCCTTCATGACACAATATTTCTCACTGAAGTCCAGACTTTTATTTTTCTTCAAACACAAATATATTGTAAATATTCAGTGCCTCCTCCCCACAACATATAAAATAGGGATGATTTCACATTAGTAGGTTGTGCCTCTACCTCTGTGGACACATAGTTCAAATCTCTGCTTGAACCTTTTCCAGTTCTTTGCAATACTACCTGACAAGAGTAGACAGAGTGCAGGTGGGAACACATGCATTTTAGTTTCCTTTTCCTTGTGGCCAACTACTACTTCATCCCTTTAACAATGACTCCAGTCTTTGTTGTCCTGTGCTACTGTACACTTGTCTCTCTTTTGCTCTGTATACTCAATACCTCACTTGAATGAGGAGAAAAAATACCAGTTTCTTCCTCACTCAGCACTTCTAACACCATGCAGTGTTCTTTACGGGTCATGAAACAATAGCACTGCAAGAAGAAAGAAACAAAACCCTTATGAAGTCATGGAAAGTTGCTTCCATCTGGAACCTTGGCATCCCTGGGCCCAGGAGTTATCTACCAATTCCCACACTTGTGACACTACACATTATAAGGGACTGTCTCTAAACCATAACCTTTTGCTTGCATGTAACTTCAGATACCACCCCCATTGACAGATGACAGATAGACATAGAACAAATGAAGTAAAAAAGTGACTACTAAGTTGGGTGCTCAATCGCAGATGACTAGGATTTGATTAGTCACAATACTTAGCTTTATATAGCACTTCATATATTTCAGCCTCAGTTCACTGACTTTGGTTTGTAACAATAAATGCTCAGAACCTCTGCAAATTAGGCGTAAAGGTCTCAGATTAGATAGCTAAGTAACAAGGAATACATAGTTCAAAACCACCTGTGCTCACCTCCTCCCCAAACTGTGCTGCCAGGGGCAGTAGTCTGGGAGCTTACCTTACCTGTGAAGAATGAGGTAAAAAAGGCATTGAGCACTTCAGCCTTTTCTGAATCATCTGTCACTAGCTGCCTCCCCCTCCTCCCACACTACTCCTAACGTTGCTGACATACTTGTAGAAACCCTTCTTGTTACTCTTCACACCCCTTGCTAGCTGCAGCTCCAATTGTGCTTTGGACTTCCTGACTTCATCCCTGCATGCCCGGGCAATACTCTTGTACTCCTCCTTAGCCATTTGTCCAAGTTTCTACTCCTTGTCAGCTTCCTTTTTGTGTTTTATCTCACCAACAAGTTCCCTGCTAAGCCAAGATGGTCTTCTGCCATACATGCTAGTCTTCCTGAATATTGGATGGTTCATTCCTGCACCCACCAGTAAGCTTTAAAAAAAAAATACAGCCAGCGTGAACCCAACCAGCTCCATCTTGCCCCCTGGGGCACTATTTTATGGCTCTCCTGGTCCTATTAATGCCTAAAAGCACCAGTTGCCTTGTGAGCTATTTGGCCCTGTGGCCAAGCCCATGCCTCACAGATGTCATTAAATTATCCACTGGGCCTGACCCTGGCAAGGTGCTCTCCCTGGCCTCCTGGCCCTAGTTTGTCTTCTGCCTCTTCCACCAGTATTTAGCCCTCATGGTTTAAGCCTGCCATAACTTGTGTGTCACTGCCATTACCTTAGTTCTCTTGGCTTTGGTTTAATTCCCTGCAGGCTTCCTGGGTCCCTGACCCCAGGCTAGGCTGCTTTAGCTTACTCCCAGCTCTCAGCCCTCTGGGTCCCTGACCTGGGGCCAGGATGCTATCAGTGTCTCAGTCCTTTGACCTCTGGGTCCCCGAGCCCCGGCAAGGCTGCTTCTGCTGGCTTTGGCTCTCCTCATTTCAGCCTAACTCATTACACGCAACTCAGCCCCTTGGGTCTGTCACCTCAGACCTCCATCGGCCTTGGCTCTCAGAGCCTTAGCCTGATCTAGCTTTCTGTGTTACCTCTCAGCTCTGTGTTCTTGGGGAACCCTGGCACAGGTCGCCGCCTGTTTGACTCACAAAGGACTCTCCCCCTCCCCATCTCTGCCTGAACAAGAACTGATTAGAGGAAGGACTTACAAAAGGCAAGGAAGATGCAGAGGGAGACACACCTAAAGCCCTCCAGACAAGGGTGATATGAGTGAAGCAACTCCCCTGGTCTCATCTGCATCCGAGATGGACCCAGATGACAACTCATTTAAATGGGAAATGGGACAGGCAAGCACCTTCATTAGCATTCATGATGGAGAACAGAGGCAAGGACTGCACTGAATTCTGGGTCGAGAGAAGCAGGGGAGCACTGCATGATGGGGGGATCCCTGGTCCAAATGCTAATCAACCCACATCTACACACACCCAACTTAGCATTTATCAGACCAATTCTAGTAATGACTCCTCTACTGGTATCCAAAACACTGAATCTGCCTGTCTGTATTGTGAGCTCTCTCAGAGTAATGCCACCCATAGCCAGGAGTGATCTCAAGCAAATCCCGGGACGTTCTCAAGCAAATCCCGGGACGTCATTCTCCCCTTGTACTCAGCCTTGGTGAGGCCGCAGCTGGAGTACTGCATCCAGTTTTGGGCTCCACAATTCAAAAAGGATGTGGAGAAGCTTGAGAGAGTCCAGAGAAGAGCCACGCGCATGATCAGAGGTCAGGGAAGCAGACCCTACGATGACAGGCTGAGAGCCCTGGGGCTCTTTAGCCTGGAAAAGCGCAGGCTCAGGGGTGATCTGATGGCCACCTACAAGTTTATCAGGGGTGACCACCAGTATCTGGGGGAACGTTTGTTCACCAGAGCGCCCCAAGGGATGACGAGGTCGAATGGTCACAAACTACTACAAGACCGTTTCAGGCTGGACATAAGGAAGAATTTCTTTACTGTCCGAGCCCCCAAGGTCTGGAACAGCCTGCCACTGGAGGTGGTTCAAGCGCCTTCATTGAACACCTTCAAGAGCAAACTGGATGCTTATCTTGCTGGGATCCTATGACCCCAGCTGACTTCCTGTCCTTTGGGCAGGGGGCTGGACTCGATGATCTTCCGAGGTCCCTTCCAGGCCTAATGCCTATGAAATCTATGAAATTCCTATTATCCAGCATATGAGACATCATTTACCCATGAACAAACCTATGGTGTCCCTTGAGCCTTTGTTAGTTCTCTATCAAAACCGCTACCCAAGCTCAAGTTTCTGTCCTTGTGCTTGGATCCAAAAGTTCCAACAACACCTGGGAACCTCGACTGGTTCAAGCTTTGCTGAGTGGTGAGACCCCAACTCTCTCTCTCTGGCTCCAGGAACCTGACTTTTATTCTCTAACTCCAGGCATAGCTTTCTAAACCTGACTTTTGCTTTCTTACTCTAGGAACAGCTTTCTAGACCAGACTTTTGCTGATCACTCTCTCTCTCTCTCTCTCCCCACCTCCAGGAACCTGACTTTTGTTCTCTTACTCCAGACCCAGCTTTCTAAATCTGACTTTTGCTAATCAAACTCGAGCTAGGCTTCCCCAAAAACCTAATTGAAACTATGTAATATTGTAACTCTTTATTTGTCTCTCTTTTGTATGGCTATTATTACTGGTATCATCATAAGTTCATATACCTGGCAACAAATAACTCTTATGGTCAAGCTGGTTGCTATACTTTCTCTCTGAACCTCACATATGCTTTCTTCCCCTTGACCTCCTCATTTGCTCTGCAGCAACACTTCTTTTACCTAAGCCAAAGATCCCTATAATGCCCAAACCCACAGTGGGGTCTGCTCATCAAGGGGGTTACTACTAGGACCATTGTGACAAGAGATAGTGATGTGCTGAGTTTTGAGGTGCATGAGGGTATGAGCTGAAAGTGGGTCCCAGCCTGCTCAGACGTACTCTGTTAGCATGTGTGTCTAACTGCCACGTGCTTATGTCTGACTGCATTTTATTGTTCCCTGATGAACTGAGTTCAAGGCATATGAGGGTGTTAGCTTATCAATGCTAAATAACCTGGCCTGGCTCAGTCATGTCCTGTTGATCTGTGTGTGTACGTGCGTACATGTGTTTGACTAATTCTGTGGTTGGAGGAACCCAGCCCCATTGAAACCGAGTCCTGCAAGGTAGCTCTGTTGGGGGTGAGGACTTGCAGAAGGGAGAGATACAGCTCCACATAGAAATACAAGTAACACAAGCAGCACATTGATAGAATTACAGAGACTCCCAGAAACATACCCCTAATAAATGAGCACACCCCAAAGTGACAGACAAATCTGGAACAACTTCGGTGCCAGTCAGTCCATCAGCCACAGCTCTATCACTCAGGAGCTCTACTCCCTGCAAACTGCAGGGGTCGAACTGATTGTCTGATCTCAGGCACTGGCTTTATATGCCTCCAGGGCCCCACACTATCCTGTCAGGTGGCTCTCCAGACATCCACAGGGGTTTCATTTAGGCCTGATGGCCAGCCTGCCTTCCTCTGCTGGAGCTTAGTTCAGCTGTCTGCTGTTGTTATTTCTGTGCTGCCTGGAGGTCAGCTCCTGGGCTGCTTATTGCAGTGCAGCTAACTCCTGGGATAGTCCCTCCTGCAGTGGTGGCTCCTGTCTTGGCTGTTACTAGCCCACTTGCTTCCAAGCAGCTAGTCTTTGTTCAGCTGCCAGTCCCCCCCAGCAGGCTTAGCTTGTTGCAGCATCCCTTTAAAATAACAAGAGGCATCTGCTCTCTGTTATACCACCTTGAGTACTGGCCCAATCCCACGCAAAATAGGATTACCTGAGAACTCAGCCCCTGTTGGCAGAGCTGATCCCCACTGGGCTACAGGCATGTGGAACGTCTGGGGTGCACTTCCATGTCTGCCTCGCCATTTCTACCAGCTGTGCTGACTATAAACACCTCCATCAACATCTGTCATCCTCCTCCTCCTTCCCTGCAGGTTTGATTCTCTATGTATTAACAGGTTATTAGCACTTCCATTTATGGGGTCTAAGCAATAGTTAATAAAAAAAGTTAACCCCCCCCCATGTGATGGGCCAGTCTTACCTCTAGATGGCACAACTACCCCAGTTATGGTGTCCCAGCCAACTATTGCTGCAGAACAGGCTTCATCTAGCCTTCCCAGCACAGAGAGTTCAGCCTAAAGGAGAGATCAGTTTTTGTGATGGGCTCTTCTGATTCCTATGGCCGTTGCATGGCCCCTACCTGCAGGTAACATCCTTGTAGCATGTTGAGATGACCTCAAGAAATCCATTTTGCACTGTTCAGTATGATGCTGCTCTTGATTTCTTGCCTCTGCCCCCATTCCTATCCCCCATCTGTTCTTGTCTCCTCTGCCTGGCTGATTCCTCTGTATTTACTGCCCAGCTTCTTGGCCCTTCTCACCCAACACATTCCCAGCTCCCCTTAGCACCCTTCACCTGTGGGTGGCTGCTGTCTCATGTCCTTCACACAAGCAGTTACTGCAAAGTAAAGGCACCAGCCCTTGGAGCCAATTTATGGGGATAGATGGGACCCAAAGAAAGTAGCTGCTACACCTGCCAGACAACACCATTGTTGCTACTGCTGCCCCATGTACCGTTGCTGCTGCCCTGGGCACAAATCTCCCCAGTTCCACCTCTTGCCACTGGTTAGAGTATTAACCAGAAAGTGGGAATGCCTGGATTCTCTTTAGCCTGAGGGGATTCATACACACAGTTCCCAATTTCCATAAGACTCTTCTGGCCTCCTGGCTACAGAATAGGTTGGGGAGGCATCCTCTATCCCTCCTGTTGGCTGCTCAGTAACCCAGCATCAACACCTGCTTCCAGTGCAGTGTATGCTTTTTGCATTAAATAGTCATTGGATAAAATACTTAAACAGGGTTACCATATTTCCAGTTTCAAAAAAAGGGCACACCTGTTTGCTGGGGGGGAGGGGGACGTTGATATGCTCATGGGGAGGAGGGGGCAGTGATATGCCCGTGCCTTTACCGTGTCCTTCACTTCCAAGCCACAGTCTCCCCAGCCCTGCCGCTGCCCATCACTCCTGATCCACAGTACCCCACCCCCAAAACTATGCTGGTGCCCCTCACTCCCAACCTGCAGCCTCCCATCCTTGATGATGCCCCTCACTCCTGACCCACAGCTGCCTGGCTCTGCCTATGCCCCACAGTCCTGGTCCACAGTCCCTCATCTCCCTGGTGCCCTCAATCCCAAACCACAGCCCCCAGTCTTGTCGGTGCCCCTCACTCCTGTCCCACTGCCCCTCAGTGCTGCTGGTGCCCCTCACTCCTGATCTACAGGCCTCTGCTCCCCTCAGCGCTGCTGGTGTCCCTCACTCCCAACCCACAGCCCCTGCCCCCCCAGCCCTACAAGCATCTCCCAGCTGCCCTGTGAGCACAGGCACCAGTGTGGCTGGCCCACTGAAAGAGGAGCAGGCGCCTCCCCTGCCCCGCTGCAGCCCAGTGCCAGGGAAGACTTCGATGCTGAGCAGACCAAAATCCCAAATCCTGGACATTAAAAAAAATATGCCTGGATGGAAATGGGAGGGAGATGCCCAGATGGAGATGGCTGAGAGGGTTGGGAGCACAGGTAGTTTCCTCATCGATCCTTCTGGTTACGGGTCACAGGCACAGCAGGGAGACTTGTATTGAAGAAGTCAACAGAAGACTGTGGCATTGGTGCCATTGCGAAGGCTTTGCTTCACACTTCAGAGAGAGAGGCAGTGGTTTGTTGGGAAGGGATGGCCTCCACCTCACTCTGATAGGGAAGAAGCAGCTCTTTTTGGCCAGAATGGCTGACCTGCTTGACAGGGCTTTGAACTAAAGTCACTGGGGGATGGGCAGACAATCACTAGTGCAAGCCCTGGATGTGACAGCCACAGATTCGGCAGGTCAGGTAACACAAAGGAACTCACTCCTACCCCAGCCCTAGGACGGGACTCTTCTAAGAGGACAGGGAAGCCCAGGGCTCCTGATGGCAGGCTTAGTAGGCCTGTGCGAATAGGCAGGTATTCGATTTGGCTTTGGATCCAGCTAATTTGGATACCAGTGATCCTATCCGATTCAGAGCTCCGAATCAGCTCCGAATTGGCTCCAAAGCCGCAGAGCTGCTTGGGAGATCTGGCCAAAGGGTATAATGCTAATCAATGAAATATCTATAACCTTGTTGTTTTTTGTCCAATTTGGATGAAACTTGCAGGAGTGGTAGCCCCTGCTGAGAGCATGAAGCCTGCCAAGGTTCAAGGAGATAGGTGTGGGGGTTCGGGGGAAACTGCACCCCAAATTCTTCAAAGCAAAACTTATATCATGTGTACATGTTAAGCCACAGTGGGGTCAAAACTGCAGGGACGGTAGCCTCTATGGAGGCCACAAATCCTGACAAGTTCCAAGGAGGTAGGTGTGGGGGGTTCATGGAAACTGCACCCCAAATTCTTGAAAGCAAAACTCACGTCACGGGTTTCTGTTACGCCACAGTGGGATGAAAACTGCTAGAGTGGTCACCCCTGCTGAAGCCACAAAGTCTGCCAAGTTTCAAGGTGATAGGTTCAGGGGGAGTCTGGCTTCTGGGGCTCTGCACCTCTGGCTGCTAACAGGCAAAACTCATGACATAGATGACGCTGTGTGTGTTAAGGTGCAGCGGGGTGAAAACTGCAGGCCTGCTAGCCCCTGTGGAGGCCACGAAGCCTGCCAGCTGTCAAGGAGATCGGTGCACAGGGGTTCTGGGGCCCTGCACCCCGAGCTGCTGACAGATAGAGAACAAGCCGGACTTTGTGCATGCCTGTGTTACCTGAAGGTTGTGGTGCCTCCTACTCATCTTTCACCAGGGGATCATTGGTCCTGGCATTTACAGGGTTGCTGCATCACCAGCAGTCCCACCAAGCCTCCCTCCCTTGGCAGGGTGCAGTTTTAGTGATCATGCCCAGGACCTGGGGCCTCCCTCTTCCCCACAGCCTGAATCCCATACCTCCAAGTTCATCCTGGCAGGGGAATGAGCTCAGCTGGAACATGTTCTTGTGCTGGCTGGTGATGAAGTTAGTGCCCCCTCCAGCTGAGAGCCAGGCATTACCCAGCTTTTAAAAAACTCAAAAAAGGAAATTGGTGCAGACGGAGTGAGGAGGGTGGCACTCAGTCCGTCTGCAGGTGGAGCTTGGGGAATCCCAGCAGCTGGAGGTTCACCTTCAGGAACACCAGTGGCTCCAGCAAAGCAGGATCCAAGCAGGTGTGGTGGGATGTCACAACATCCCCAGCAATGCTGAACACCCTCTCGCTTGCAACACTGGTCGGTGTACAGGACAGGTGTTGCCAGGCAACTGTGGCCAGATCCTGCCACATCTGGCTGTGGGTTGCTCAGTAGGCCAAAGGGTCGCAATCCAGGGGCTCCACATCCTCAGCAACCATTGAAGCCTCAGCACTACCTGCCCAAGGCTGGGGTCTGGAGTGTATGGACCCCAGCATTGAAGCCATGCCAATGGCCCACATTGGCAGTGGCTGGCATGGAGGAGACTGGCTGATGCTGATGCTGGTGCTGGCATCGGCACTGGTGTTGGAAGTGCTGGCACAGGAAAGTGGATCCCCCTCTTCCGCACCCCTCACCTCTGCACTTCGGCCTTTCTGACTTTGTTGACCAGCACCTGTGTCCAGTGATCAAGGGTTTTGGTGCTGCCAGTGTACTTGCTCCCCTTCACCCTTGGGTCGCACATGCCCATCAGCATGTGGACTGTACTGGACCTCAAGGGATCCAGCCGTCTCCTGATGCCTTCCTTCAGCCGCCATATCAGTGCCTGCACATCTGGTGACAGTGGCCTCTCCAGCCAGGAACACTGATCCCCTGGAACTTCTCTGTTTGGTTCTCCAGTTCCCTCACTAGGGGGATCCCCTGGCTGAGGAGGGCATTGCTAGCACTAAGGGTCTCCGTGTCCTCGAGGAAGGGCTTGAGGACCACCAAGAACTGGAAGATGGTACCCCACACAGCTCTGTTCAGGGGGCCGATACCGATCTCCCCAAGCAAGGCCATCTCATGGATGGCCTTCTGTTGCTCCACCAGCCTTTCAACCATCAGGTATGTGGAGTTCCACCAAGTCTCCACATCCTGCATGATTTTGTGCTGCGGGATGCTCAGCTCTGCCTGTTTCTCCCGCAGCATCTTGGCCCCCTTGATGCATTTCAAAATCAGCTGGCTTGTAGCAGTCGTGGTGGTGGTGCCATCGCTGGCAGCCCTGTCCCCCTGCAAGGCATCCCTCAGTATTAGGTGTAGCCTGTGTGCCACACAGCGGATGCTCACAAAGCTGGCATCATGGACAGCTTTCACCATATTGGCCCCGTTGTCGGTGACCATGAACCCATGGGTGTGGTTGGCCTGATGAATGAGCCACCCCTGCACCATGCAGTTCATGGCCCCCATGATCTCCCTTGCCGTGTGGGACTCATCCAGCACCTCGGCTTGCAGTAGAGCCCACTGACAGCCTGACTGATCGCACCAGAGCCCTGTGAGGGAGAGGTAGGTGTGATCACCATCCCGGCTTCTCCACATGTTGGAGGTGAAGTGCAAGGCTGCCTGCGGCCCTGCCTTGTGCAGCTCCTCCCTCAAGTACTCCCTGCATGCCTCATACAGGAAGGGCACCACTATCTGCTAAAGGTGGTGCATGCAGGTACTTTGTAAAATGGGGCCAGAAGTGCTACAAACCACCTGAACCCTGGTCGGTCAACTAGGGAGAAGGGCTGGATATCCAGAGCAAGCATCTTCCCAGTGCTCTGGGTGATCTTGCTCACCTTGGGAACACGCCCCCCTTTCTGTCCACCTTTCCCACACTAGTCTAGGGTGGCCTGCCTCTGCTTTGGGGGTAAGAGGGCTTTGGAGTGAGTGGGGGACTTCCCTTTCGGCACACTCGCACTGGTGCCAGGCTGAGCAGGAAGAAGGGCAAGGGGGTGCTGCCTGGTCAGATTCAGCAGCATCGCCATGGTGGAAAAGTGTTTCATCCTTGCCACGGCTCATGTGCCCTTGGCAGTGCTGGCAGATGGCAAACCTGGGATCATCTGCCAGCTCAAAATGCTTCCACACTACACTACTCCCCTGCTTCTGGGTTGAGGGTGAGGATCCTGCCTTATCCCACTCCTTCCTCAGCAGGCTGAGGCTCATCAGCAGGAGGAGTTGCCTCAGCTGAGCCACTTGCCTCCACAACCTCAGCCTCCTCTGAGGTGCTGCTTTCTGGAGGAAACCTGGGTCTTGGGGAAATTTGAGGGGTGTGGAGCACAAACTGATTCCCCCTCAGTCCCCAGAATTGCTTGAGCCAGCACACACAGCATCCCTGGTTCTGGATCCTCCTCTGGCAGTGGGAGGCTCACACTGACAGATGAAATTGGGGTGGAGGTGACAGTGATTCCACTGCTGGTGCCTACTTCTGGACTGAGGGGAGGTGGTGCAGGTGCAGGGACATCATGTGCACACACTGCTCCCACCTCCTTGCTTCCACTGGCAGCACTGATGTCATGGCTGCTTGGGAAGAGAATGCATCTGTGTTTGGGGGGGGCTTGCAGCTCCCTCCCCTGCCAGAAGACCTGGCACCTGCCTTTCCAGCACGCTTCATATTCATCTTTCCTGTGCTGCAAAAGTTCTGTGTGTGTGTCACTCCTTTTGTGTTGTATGTTTTATTCCCTCTGTTGCCTGCATGCACCGGACTCTTCTTTGATGGTTTGCTTCAGTGTTAAGAGCTATGTAAAAATTGTGTGCTGTCTGTTTGTCTGTCTTCTTCTCCTATGAATAGCTGATTTTTCTGCTTTATATTGTGTGTGTGTGCCTGTGTGCAATCTGTGTGCCTCCCTGCAGAGTGATGCATCATGCTGGCAGAGAAAACACAGCTTTCTTTCTTCAAAGTTAAAAAAAAAAAGAGCAAATATAAATTGATAGAAATGAATTGAATAGTACTAAGAGATGCTAAGCTAAGCTAAGCTAAATACTACCAAATCCTTTCTAACAAGAAAAAGGAGCAGGCAAGTTCAACTACTGAGTAAAGCAACACAGGCTGAGCTGCCTGTCTGCTAGGGTACCTTTCTCATGCAGTTCCTGAGAGAGAACAAGCTTACTAAAGGCACAGCACGCCTGCAAACAGAGGCTTTTATGCTGTTTCTAGGTCCCTCCCCTGAGACACTGTCATTGGGAAGGCAGCCAGAGAGAAATCCTTCTCACTGGCCACCTACACATATCAGTCTTCCCCCACCTGCTCCCCCTCCTGCCCCATTCCCCCTCCCTCTTCTTTCACTTTCAGCCCCCAAAGCTTCTGAAGCTTTTCCGAAGCACTTCAGAAGCTCCAAACCACTTCAGAAAGCCTGAATAAGCCAGCGCTTCACCTTGGGCATGCTGCTTCGGTGTCCAAAGCGTCTGCAGTTGCCCCAGATCTGAAGCACAGTCCAAAGCCTCGCACAGCCCTAGTGATTTGGTGCCAGCCTATAAGTATATAAGGGGTGTGCATCAGGAATTGGGAGAATGTTTGTTCACCAGGACACCCCAAGGGAAGACAAGGTCTAATGGTCACAAACTGCTGGAAGACTGTTTTAGACTGGACATTAGGAAAAACTACTTTACTGTCCAAGTCTCCAGAGTCTGGAATAGATTCCCCCCAGAAATGGTGCAAGCACCTACTCTGGATACCTCTAAGAAATGCTTGGATGCATATCTTCCTGGGGTGATCTAACCTCAGCTGACATCATTCCCCTTGGTGACAGGGCTGGACCCAATGATCTTGCAAGGTCCCTTCCAGTCCTAATGTCTATGAAATCTATGGGGGTACCAAAAAGAGGACATGTCTGGGAAAACCCAGATGTATGGTAACTAGGGCTGCGCGAAGCTTTGGGTGGTGATTCAATTTGGAGGAGATTCGGCCGATTCGGTGGCTGAATCTCCAAATCTGAATTGAATCTGGACCACTTAAAAGGTCCAAATCAATTCAAAGCTCTCCTAATCTTTGGCACTTTCAGAGAGCTTTGATGATTGGGGCAGTCACCAGTAGCTGCAGCAGGGAGCTGCAGCCGGACTAGGAGCTGATAAGTACTAGGGGCATGGGAGGGGGGACTGGGGGAGGAGACCATGAGGTGACCCCTGCCAGCCCCCCCAACCCCCGCACTCCACCAGCCCCCCTGACCCCCACTGGTTGCCCCAGCCCCCCCACCCCCCACACGGCTGCCCCTGCCCACTCCAGGTTGGTACTTAAAAAAAAAGCTCACCGGATGCTGCTGGGCAGGGGGGCAATCCCCGCTGTCCCTCACTGCCCCATGCTGCATGGGGGGCTCTGCCGCAAGCCCCCTGACCCCCCCCTCACTCCCCAGCTTTCCAATGTGTTGCGATCCTTCTAAATTTTGCTCTTGTCTTCCAATGTGTTCATAATTCTTCCCAGTTTTGTCAACTGCAAAGTTGCTCAAAAAGGTCTCAATTCCAGCATTCAAATAATTAATAAACACATGGAACAGTACTGGGCCTGGGACAGATCCCTCTGGGACTCCACCCCAAACCACCTGCCATTCTGACATGGATCTATTTATGACTAACCTTTGCTTGTGGCTATTGAGCCAGTTTATCCACATTAGAGTAGTTTTGTCCAGCTTGCATTTCTCCAATTTGTTTATAAGAAAGTCATATGGGGCCTCATCAAAAGTCTTTCTAAAGTCCAGATACATTATATCCATGGCATTTCCTTCATCTCTGCAAATATTTACTTTGTCAAAGAAGGAGATCGAGTTTGTTTGGCATTTGTTCTTAGTAAATCCATGCTAGGTGCATGGGCTCATGTACACACGCCACGATTTTTGCCCTTTCATGCACTGCAACTGTGTGTCTGTTTGCACGAGCAGCATTTCCCAATGCTTTAAGTCTTTCTTGTGCATTAAACTAAAACTCCTCAGATGTAGTTTTAGTTTAGCTTGCTGGGAATTAAAGCATTGTGTCTATGGATTCATTGCGTGCAAACACAAAAGCACTAAGATGTGTAATGAGCCCTTTGTCCACCAGATGGCAATGTGACTTTTTGTAGTTCATGCCTTCAAATTGCTTTCATTTTCAAATTGCTTCTGCTTTTATTTTATTTTTTTCTGATGTGGTTTGCCGGCTCCCTGCTTCTATAGCTGTGTGGCAGGACATGCACATGAGGTGGGTGGGGGCCCCCGGGCCAGGGGGGCAGTGCTGGACCATCCTGCTCTCCTGTGGCACTGGCCAGGGACCTGGCTTAATTCATTAGAAAACCTAGTGCGTGTAAACACAGACGCAACGCTCCAAAATAAATAAGTCAGCAATTCAGTAATACAGAAGTCCTTGACTTCATGAAAGCTGACTTTGACAAGCTCAGGAGGCTTGTCAGTGAGGCCCTAAAGGGCCACAGCCCAAAGGGGAGGGGAGTTCAGGACGAATGGTTGCTCCTCAAAGGAGTGATCCTGGATGCACAAGCAAAGTCTATTCCATCTAGGAGGAAAGGCAGCAAAAGGGCACAGCAGCCCCCTTGGCTCTCCAGGGAACTAGTGGATCTCCTGCATCTTAAAAGAAAGACCTACAAAGGATGGAGGACTGGATCCACCTTCAAGGAGGAATACTCTGCTCTGGTTCAGACCTGCAGGGAGTGAACCAGGACAGCAACGGAACTCCAACTAGCTACAAGTATCAAGGACAATTAAAAGTCCTTTTTTAGATATGTGGGGAGTCAGAGGAAAAGCAAGGGCAACATTGGACCCCTGCTGAACCAGATGGGTCAACTGACAATCGACGCCCAGGAAAAAGCCAACTTGCTAAACGGGTACTTTGCATCAGTCTTTCACCAGTCCTAAGGGATGCCCCTGCCCATTATGGGACAGGGAGGCCCGGGTGAGGGAGATTCCTTACTCTCCATCAATGCTGACCTTGTGAAGGGACACCTTGAGAGGCTGGATACCTTCAAGTCAGCCGACTCTGACAGTTTATACCCCAGGGTACCCAAGGAGCTGGCTAGCATCATGGCTCAGCCCCTGGCACAGATCATTGAGAGCTCCTGGTGCTCTGGTGAAGTGCATGAAGATTGGAAAATGTGGTGCCTATCTTCAAGAAAGGGAGGAAAGTGGATCTGGCAAACTATAGGCCCATCAGCCTGACCTCTATCCTGGGGAAGGTCTTGGAAAAGATTATCAAAGAGGCTATTCTTAACAGATTGGCTGATGGCAACATCCTGAGGGATAGCCAGCATGGGTTTGTTGCGGGTATGTCTTGCTTGACCAATCTTATTTCCTTTTACAACCAGGTGACCTATCACCTGGACAAGGGAGAAGAGATTGATGTCGTCTATCTTGACTTTAAAAAAGCCTTCGACCTGGTATCCCACGATCACCTCTTAGCAAAACTGGGCAACTGCGGCCTCGACCTCACCACGATCCGCTGGCTGGAGAATTGGGTGCGTGGTAGGACCCAGAGGGTGGTGGTTGATGGAGGTCAATCGTCATGGTGCCCTGTGACCAGTGGGGTCCCTCAAGGCTCTATCCTCGGGCCTATGCTATTCAACATCTTCATTAATGATGCGGACATTGGTGTCAGAAGCGGACTGGCCAAGTTCACTGACGACACCAAACTCTGGGCTGAAGTGTCCACACCTGAGGATCGGTGATCCAGGCTGACCTTGACAGGCTCAGGAAATGGGCAGACAAGAACCTGATGGTGTTTAACACCAAAAAATGCAAGGTTCTTCACCTAGGGAGGAAAAACCTGCAGCAAGGTTATAGGCTCGGCAGTGCTACGCTGGCTAGCACTACGGACAAAAGGGACTTAGGGGTCACGATTGACCACAAGATGAACATGAGCCGTCAATGTGATGCTGCAGCTAGTAAAGCAAGCAAAACGCTGGCTTGCATCCATAGATGCTTCTCAAGCAAACCCCAGGATGTCATTCTCCCATTGTACTCGGCCTTGGTGAGGCCACAGCTGGAGTACTGCGTCCAGTTTTGGGCTCCACAATTCAAAAAGGATGTTGAGAAGCTCGAGTGGGTGCAGAGGAGAGCCATACACGCATGATCAGAGGTCAGGGAAGCAGACCTTATGAACAGAGGCTGAGAGGACTCGATGATCTTCCGAAGTCCCTTCCAGCCCTAATGTCTATGAAATATATAACATTTATGAAGTTTAAACTTTATAAACCTATTTAATTTAATAAGGAATAAAATCTGTAGCATGTACAGGTGCCTCTTGTGATCAGCCTTTCCTCACTGAGTGCCTAATGATCAATAATTAGCTTTCACCTTTTTTTAGATGTATTTTTCATGGCATCTTGACACAGTAAAGAATGATTTTTGATATTTATAATGAAAGAAAATACACTTAAAAATTCTGAGTGCAAACTGCACTTTGGCTTCTATATGAGAATTGTAAGATTATATCACAGAATACTATATAATATAGAATACTTTTAGATAAATAGAACACTAATCTGATCCAGTCTGGCAATTTCTATGTATCTATGACTTATCACATCATGAATTTTCATATTGTGAATTCAAACCACAGCTCCCTAAAAGGTAGTCAGATTCACAACCTCTTCATTTCTAAGGCATGGATTAATTTTCCCAAAGGTAGCAGCCACATAGCTCCTCTTTATCCTAATATAAATTATTTTGATTGAGCAAATTATTACTCTTCTACAGTTAGCCGAGGGCAAACTAATCCTAGAACAAGTGATGGGATATTAGGCAAAAACACCAAGGCATTCTGTAGAATCCAAGTTCTTAGTAGCTTCTTGATCCAGAAGCAGCATATGAAAGAATAATGTTTCCCAGCCTGGAGGAAGGAACGCACCTTGCACTGGGAAGGAGGTGAGGGTGACAGGCAGTCAAGCACGGCAGGACATTCCTCACCTTTATCAGGAGGAATGTAACTGATAAACCAGCTGTAGATGGGGGAAGTGGCCTACAGCAAAGAAAAAAAAACCAGCACATAGAAATGGAAAAAGCCCTGGTATGCAATACATAACTGAATGGGGGCAACTGAGACAGCAGCCCTAGTGCCGCCTTTGTTGATGGGAACAAAAACAGCCATTTCTGCAAAGATGGCTGGTCCCACTTCCACAGTCAGCATGGCAGGAGCCAGCACTGCCCCCGGTCCAATGGGGCTGCCCCAGGCACAGAGCTACATTGCTACACTTCAGTAGATATTTAGATAGAAGATATTTGGAAAGTCAATATTAAACCCACCAGGCCTGCATGTTTTCCAGACTGCAAATAACAAATTGCAGGATCTTTTCCTCCTGCTGCTTTCTCTACCCTTGCACTGCCATTTTTTCCACTTTCCTCAATGTTTCTTGCTTTTCTCCACCTTCTCTCACACATTCCCAAACTGTGCATAAATGCTAAACACTGTGTATGTGACACTTAGGTACATAAAGTGAAATAAGGTTTAGCCCTTAAGCTTTGTTTGTTGTCTGAGTAAAGCTACTCCATTAATTCACTGCCCAATACCCTGCCTTTGGTCCTTGAAACTAGAGTGGCATTCTGTTGTTTTCTCATCATCCAAGTGGTAATTTTTTTTGGCTGTCTACAAGTAGGGCTGTGCAAGTCTTTGGACAGAGCTTCGGATCCGGAGAAGCTTCGGACACTTTGGGGTCCAAGGCAGCACATCCGGGTTGAAGCGCTTCGGAGCCGCCTCGGAGATCTGCCATAGGGTATAATGGGGAACAATAAAATATCTATAACTTTGTTGTTTTTTGTCTGATTTGGATGAAGTTTTCAGGGGTGGTAAACTCTGCAGAGAGAATGAAGTCTGCCAAGTTTCAAGAAGGTCAGTGAAGGGTTTGGGGGGAACAGCACCCCAAATTCTTGAAAGCAAGACTCATGTCACGTCTAGGCGTTACAACATAGTGGGGTGAAAACTGCAGGAATGGTAACTCTTACTGAGGCCACAAAGCCTGCCAAGTTTCAAGAAGATCGGTGCAGGGGTTTGGGGGAAACTGCCCCTCAAACTGCCCCTCAAGCAAAACTCATGCCATGGGTGCTGTGGGATTGATTGTCTCTGTCTTACAGAGGGGAGAGAAGACACTGCTGCACGCCTGGCTGCTAAACTACTGTGTTACCAGTTACCGATCAATCAATCACGATTCACTCAGGGACCAGGGACTCAGGGACCAGCTCAATACACAGGACCTAGCTACTACATAACAACTGAACAAGCATCAATTAGCACCTACAAAACCAGGCTAAGGACAGGAAAGAATCAATACAGACAATCAACTGCCCCAAGACAGACACAGTCTTGGCACGAGTTTTGTCTGTCAGCAGCTAGGGGTGCATAGCCCCAGAGCCACCCTGACCAATCTCCTCGACAGCTGGCAGGCATCAGAGCAGGGGCCACCATCCCTGCAGCTGTCACCCCGCTGTGCCTTAACACACGCAGGGTCACCCGTGGAACGAGTTTTTCTTGTCTGCAGCTTGAGGTGCAGTTCCTCCCAAGCCCCTGCATGGATCTCCTTGAAACTTGGCAGGCTTTGTGGCCTCAGTAAGAGCTACCAGCCCTGCAGTTTTGACCCCCCTGTGTTGTAACACATAGACGTGACATGAGTTTGGCTTTCAAGAATTTGGGGTACAGTTCCTCCCAAACCCCTATATTGATCTTCTTGAAACTTGACAGGTTCCATGCTCTCAGCAGAGGCTACCATCTCTGTAAGTTCTGTCCAAATAGGACAAAAAACAACAAAGTTATAGATATTTCATTGATTCCCCATTATACCCTGTGGCCGGATCTTTGAGGCAGCTCCGAAGCTTCGGAGCCGCTTCGGCCGGATCGAGGCGGAAACCCAGTCTGGAGCTCTGGATCGGATCACTGCCATGCAAAGTGGCCAGATCCAAAGCCGGATTGGATCACTGCCGACTCGCACAGGACTATCTACAAGGTATTTTTGGCACTGATGCATCTAGAAGTACTTGATTCTTGATATGTAACCCTGTGTGCATGGATAACTATGCAGCCATGCAGACTGAGCATGTACAGTAGCAGCTATAGCTTGTAGGGGTACCCCTTGTGAATGTGTAGCAGGTTTAGACGCCTGAAAATGGAGTTGGCTAGAATCCAGGACTACTGGACTTAGACGGAGAAGAGAAAAAAAGAATGCATCGACCCCTTTTTCCAGCCTAATAACTCAGTAGCTTAAGCTCTCATTTGGAAAGCTAAACACCCTGGGCTTTAGGCTCACATTCTGCTCAGAGGGGGATTTGAACCTGCATGATATTTCTTTCTCAGTATAGTACTCTAGGCCACCACACTGTAGGTTAGGCATTTTTCATTACTACCTCCAGTGCTCCTTTTGAAGCTGAGTAACTAATGTAGTCATTTGAAAAAAAGTGTGATGTAGGAGAGAAGTTTCTGTGTCATTGGGAGCAAGAGCTCCAGTTAGAACTCAGAATTGCAACCCTATAGGCTAGCAAGTGTCTCACTGAGCTACACATCCTCTGATGTGTGCTTTCCCTCCTGGCTTCACATCTGCCACATACTTTGCTGTCATGGGTGCTCAAGGAGCCAGCTTCTAAAGGAGCACCAGAGAAAAGCCTGGAAAGTAGCTGACCTATGAAGTAGTGACTGGAGTGCTATGCTGGGAAGTTAGAAACCCAGGTTCAAATCATGGAGCTGCATGGAGCCTGGTGCTTCACTCCATCACTGTAGGGTCAGCAAACTAAAACTCCTTGAAGGAGTTTTAGTTTACTGTGCCCCAAGTCATTTAAGGCGCATTGTGCCACTGAATTTCCTATAGCAGTTGTAATTAATGCATAATATGCCGCCGATGTGTGCAAACATTGACAACATTAAAGTGGTGCAAAAACATTTAGCCCACTTTAAAGTGTTGTGCACACATGCCCCTCATTTTATCTACACATGGCTTAGGACTTCTGGCTTCAGAGATGCATGTCCTAGCCTTTGAGCTTCCAGGGAGAAAATGTGAAAGCTCTTGCTGTCAGTAAACACGTGACGATGTTTCTGTTCATATATGTCCAGGAATAGAATTTGCCTTGATGTGTAAGTGCCAAAAATGCTCTGTGGGTGACTTAAAAAAAAGGGTCACTGAAATCACTTAGCAGCATTCCCTAATGAAACTGAAATGTCAGCCTAATTAATTGTGGAACGAATGAGCCTTTAACCTTTGGGCCCCTATTTGACTGCACAAACTTCAAAGGAATATGACCCCTTTCCTTGCAGTATGATACTGTCCCACATACAGCCAAACTGTGAATGTTCCCAGTTTTGTTCAGCACAGAACTAGCTGCTGCCACTAAAGTCCCTGGAAAACTGCCATTCCCTTTAATGGAAGCAGAATAAGGCCGTTGCTAAATATTTTTGAAAATACCATCTGTAGAGTCCAAAAGAGGCCCCATGCATTGCATGAGCTCTCATGTATGCTCACATGCCCCATAAAAGCTCATTGACTTTGAAGTTGTCATTAGTGCTGCTGTTGGTAATTATTTTTGCTTGCTAGAGTTACTTTCTGTGGGAGACAGAGATCAGGCCTCTCTGTAACTTGACCAAAGGCTGATCCCTCCTTTGCATTGTCCTAAGAGGGAGTAAGCAGCCTAATACTTCTTGCATTTGTTCTTGCATCACTCTTGCTTTAGTTGACGGGATTTGAAATTAGAGTCAAATTCATCCCCACAAAAACCCTGTTTGAGATGGCCTTGTTAGAGGATTCAAAGAACAGACTCATCTGGCATAGCATGCACCATGGGTTAATTGGGTGTAAAGCCATCTAACCACATCCTGGCAACCCCCCTGACTTCAGACTACATTTACCTCTTTTCAGCACCTTCCTTCTATTCCATAGGTCACCAGGCCATGAAAAAGGACCTGCTGCAAAATCTGTATACAGGAAAGCACTCTTCCCTGACTTCCCTCTTGGACAGCGGCAGGAGCATATCATAGACAGAGGCATGAATGAGAGAATTATTAGGAATCAGTTTCATTAGATAGTCATCCTAGCTTATCTCACTCTAAGGCAAAAGGAGCCTTTTGTATGTGTAAGGTTTCACAGATTCTCTCTCCTTCCTTTCAATGGTTATTTTCTTTTTTCCTGCTCCAGCCTCCCAAATGTATAGTCCCTTTCTTCCCTCCAAGAAACAAGAACCGTCTCTCTCCTGCAGCCTCTGATAGTGCTTCAGATGCATCTTATTCCTCATTCCAATCAGATTTCAAGGCAATCCAAAGGGAATTAGGGCCTCAGCCCAGCATGGCAGGTTTGGGTCTACCCAAATAAATAAGAATGATCACCAGAGTCCTTCAGGCAGGGTTTTTGTTTTTAATGGAAAATACCTAGACTAGCGTAAGGACTCCCAGAAACAAACAACGATCTAATAATTTATTGTTACTACTACTACTGTACTAAATTATAATATATAATAACAATCTTGTGAAAAAATGATTTGCTTGTATTTATTTGATTGATATGTTGCCCTCCAAAAAGGCTCAGGGCCGCCTAAAATAAAAACCGATAAAATATTAAAATAGTAAGTAATAAAACACGTCTCCAAACAGTACCCCCCCCCCCAATACCACAGAACTTAACTTTGCCTGCTAAAAGCCAACCCAAAGAGGGTCTTACAGAAATTCCAGAAGAAGTCCAGGATTGGGGTCTGACAAGCCTCAAGGGGGACAGGGTTCCAAAGCTGAACAGATTTCCACAAATTATTGTGAAACAAAATTGGTGTACAGATGGAACTTGTGGGAGGTTGCTCTCAGCTGACCTTAGAAATCACACTGGAACATAAAGGAGATGGTTCTTCAGATGTGTAGGACCCAGGCCATTTAGAGCTGCAGTAGCAGTGGTGGCTATTTTTGCAACGAGGTCCTGTTTATCCTGCCTTAGTTACGGTACCGCCAGTACCCATTATATAAAACACAGATGGCAGCTCCTCCTCTGTTGGTGTTTTGGAAAGAGTGAAAAATGCTACTCAGTTCTTTCAAAGAATACTTGTGGATGGCTACCCTCAGGCGAAAGTTTTGAGCCCGGGGGCCCAAGTGGAGGGAATCACATTTTTTGTAATCCTGTCTCAGATGCCTAAGCTCCGGAGGGGGGGGCAGGAAGTCACATTTCCTGTTTGCCTAGAATGCCTAGTATTTTGTAGATTAATATTCTGAGGCACTATGTTTATATAAAAAGAACGGGCATCACTGCCAGGGGTGGGTACAGTAAGGCCATGGTCCCCAACTGTCTGACACTTTACTGCAGTGAGCCATGGGGAGAACTGGATGGTCCTGCCACTGCCAGACTCTGATGTCCTTCTCTCATCTGCTATGTCTTGATGACTATTTTTAATTACTAGGTGCTGGATATAGGCTGGGTGACAATCTTAACCATTCATCTGGGTGGCTCTCTTTGTGGGTGTACCTACTTCAACCAAAACAGTTGGTGTCTGGAGCATTTGGACTAATTTTTCCTGTTTTGGCAGTCTTCTACAGCCAAAGGCTGGGTACTTTGGGCTATTCACTCACAGTAAGTCCCCCTTGACTTTCCTCCCAAGGTAGGAGCCAGCACCACTTCCCTTTAAAGTTGGTTCCAGATCCTAGCTGCCATGACTGTGAGTAGTGCCTTCTAATGTCCAGCCTGGACCTACTCTCAGACAACTTATGGATGTTATTCCTCGTCTCTGGGAGGTGCTCAGGGGAACAGGGTCTCTCCCATTCCCCGCTGGTCCCCCCTGGTAAGTTTATAAACAGCCACCAGGTCCCCTCTCAGCCTTCTCTTGTGAAGGCTGAACAGGTTCAGGTCCTGTAGCCTCTTCTTGTAGGGTCTGCCCTGCTGTCCCCGGATCATGCGGGTGGCCCTCTTCTGGACCCTCTTGATGCTGGCCACATCCCTTCTAAAGTGCAGCGCCCAGAATTGGACACAGTACTCCAAATGCGGCTTGACCAGCACCGCAGAGAGGGGGAGGATCACCTCCTTGGTCCTGCTCATGATGCATCTGTGGATGCGTGACAAGCTGCAGTTAGCCTTACTGACCGTGTCCTCACATTGGTGGCTCAAGTTCATTATGGAATCGATAATGACTCCAAGATCCCTTTCAGTGACTGTGCTTATGAGAATGGAGTTCCCCAGCCTATAGGCATGCTGCTGGTTCTTACTGCCCAAGTGCAGTACCCTGCACTTGTCAGTACTGAATCCCATCCTATTCTCCTTCTCCCATCCCTGTAACCTGTCCAGGGACAGTTGTATCTTGTCCCTCCCTTCTAGCATGCCCATCTCACCCCAAATCTTGGTGTCATCAGCAAATTTGAACAGGGCGTTTTTCACCCCCTCATCCAAATCACTAATAAAGAAATCGAACAGTACGGGCCCCAGGACCGAGCCCTGGGGGACTCCACTGCCCACATCCCTCCAGGTCAAATAATGACCCATCCACCACCGCTCTCTGGGTGTGGCCCCTCAGCCAATTTGTGACCCATCTGACTGTGTAGGCATCAATGCCAGTCGCCTAGCTCTTTAATGAGAATGGGGTGGGAGACAGTGTCAAAGGCCTTCCTGAAGACAAGAAAGACTACATCCACAGCAACACCTGCATCCAATATTTTTGTGAGCTGATTATAGAAGGCAGTCAGGTTGGTCTGACAGGACCTGCCCCTAATGAACCCATGCAGGTTTCCCCTGAGCATCATCCCCCCTGCTGGTCCTTCACAGATGTGCTCCTGGATAATTCTCAAAGAGCTTCCCCAGGATTGAAGTAAGACTAATGGGCCTATAGTTGCCAGGGTCCTCCCTCCTTCCATTTTTGAAAATGGGGACCACATTGGCCTTCTTCCAGTTTTCTGGCACCTGGCCCGAGCACCACGAGCGCTTGTAAAGCCATGCCAGGGACCCTGTGATAACTCCTGCCAATTTCCTCAGAACCCTGGGGTGGAGAGCATCCGAACATGTCCAGCCCCTCCAGAAGTTCCCCAACTCAGTCCTCCTTGACCCTAGGCCTGACGGAGTCTCTCCTGAGTCCATCCTGAATCCTGATGGGGGATCCCGGTCCCTGTGCAAAAAAATAGAGGCAAAGAATTTGTTATAAAGATCTGCCTTTTCCTCTGGTGCAAACACTAGATTGCCAAGCATATCCCACAAGGGCCCTACATTACCCAGTGCCTTCTTCATATTCCCCATGTATTTAAAAAAGGATTTTGTTGTCCTTGATCTGTATCTGCCTTAGTTTTCCTAACAGCCCCCCTACAAACCTGAGCGATGGGGGTATACTCCTATTTGGTGATAGTCCCTCCCTTTCACTAGCTGTACTCCTCCTTTTTGGCTTTCAGGCATTCCTGAATGCCTTTGGTGAGCCAGGGGGGCTTTTGAGCACTCTTGCCCCCTGTGATTTTTGTTTGGACTGTCACCCCTTGGGCTTGAGGATCGTCTCCTTAACGAACAACCACTTATCTTGGGCACCCAGTTCCCCTACCCTTCAGGACCCCAGTGCCCTTCCTACCAATCTCCTCAACTCATGAAATTGGCCCTCCTGAAGTCAAGGGCTACCGGAGAAAAGCCCTGCACTCAATGCCCCTGCCAGCGGGGTGCAATCCCCACTGCTGTCATCACCCCACAACATGTGGGGGGCTCTTCATGAGCCCCCTGAAGCCCTGAGGCTGCTGCAAGAGTGGCAAGTCCCAGGGCTTGTCTCAATTTTTTTTCTTAAAGGGCTGGGGTTGGGGGAGCAGGGGTGGGGCAGGGGGCTCATGGTAGGGCTCACCCATGCAGCATTGGGCACTGGGGGGCAGCAGGGATTGCCCCCCAGCCCAGCAGCACCCTATGAGCACCAGGGCTTTTCTTTAAAGGGCAGGGAGCTGGGGCAGGCAGGGGCACAACCGTGGGGGGGCTGGGGGACTGGGAGGGCTAGCAGGGGTCCCCTCATGTCCCCTCCCCCGCCCCTAGTACTTACCAGCTCGGAGTTGGCTGCAGCTCCCTGCTGCAACCACCAGGGACTGCTCAAATCAAAGGTTTCCAAATCTTTTCTGAAGATTTAGAGAGCTTTGAATCAATTCAGACTTTTTAATTGGTCCCCTGATTTGATTTAGATTCAGAGATTCAGCCACTGAAGTGGGCCAAATCTCCTCTGAATTGAATCACCACCCAACGCTTCACTTAGCCCTAGTAATTATGTCTCTCTGGTGCAGGGCCCTCTGGCCTCTTGAATAGCTGTGCCCCTCTGGGCACTAATGGGCCTCCATACCTCCCCTTACAGCCTCATCCCAAACCTCCAGTACAAACAATAACACAAACATAAGCCCCTGGGCTGAAACAGACCAATAGGAATGAAGACCATGCTCTACCCCTTTAAGAAGACAAACTTCCCCCCCTAGGACAGCCTGTCTCTCAGCCCTAAGTATCTTGTGGTCTCCTGAAACCTTACTACTCTCCTAGGCAGCAAAGCAGGCAAGCAAATGTCTTTGGGTAGCTCTCTTGGGCAGCGGCTCCTTCCCCTGACAGTCTGCAGAGAGAGTAGAGCCTGCCAACCCCAGCCCTGAGTTTATATATCCCCATGGGCCCTGACTCCTTCCAGTCAGCTGACCACCTGCAGGTGCCACTAATTACCTCACTAGCTGGTTGCTCAGGCAACCTGCAGCTGTGGCGCTCTGCCTAGCCTGCAGGGCTCCCTGGCTAGGCTGCTTCTGCCCTGAAAGGAGCAGGCACATTTTAGTTCCCAGTGACAAAAAATCAATTACTTCCTGGTTCAAAGGCCAATGCAATTACCTCTGTCTTTCACAAGATACTCTTGGGGAAAAATCACCTGCAATTAATTCCACCCCTGTTTGGGCTGATCATCTCTTAGTCAATTTTACCAGAGCTTCTGGCCTGCCTCAGTTTTCCCAGGTCAGGTTCAATGCCTTTGCAGGGAGAAGGGTTTTCTCTCTTGCCTCCTTCCCAACCTGTTGAAAGGGGAATACCCACCCCTCAGAAAAAAAACAGAACAAAAACCAAAACAAAAGCCACGCAAACCAAAAGGGAACCAAGGAAGAGAGCGAAAACAAAAGCCACTGCTCCTTTAAACTCATAGACCCTGATGCTCAGGCTGCTCTCCTGCTCTCTCTTGTGCTTCTGCCAGCTCCTGGCTCCTGTCTCTGCTGCCTTATTCCCCACCTGGCTGTCCTGGAGTGGCTCCTCAGTGAAGCCCATCCTAAGTTCTTTCAGTGGTCCTCCAACCACCCTGGCCAGTGAGCTGGCTTGCTTCCCCTCATGGGTATTTGCGGGATGCCATCAGTGGAAAAGACCTCTGGCATTTCTCTGGTCCACCAGCTATGGTATTGTCTTGGCTGCTCCTCTCTGTGGCTAGAAATACTTGTTCTGGTGCTCCGTCACTCTGGAGGGAGCGCATGCTCTGAAAACGCAGCTCTACACTCCCCACTCCAGGTCAACTTCTCTCAGCTCCTGAGGTAAGGCCTTCTCATTCACATTTCTCAGGACTTTCCTCCTGTGCCCCTCTCTTCCCCTCACAATCACCAGCAGTGCTCAATTAGGTACCTCTGCTGAGAAGGTGGTTTCAGTCTCTAGATCATGACTAGATTCATAGATTCATAGATGTTAGGGTCGGAAGGGACCTCAATAGATCATCGAGTCTGACCCCCTGCATAGGCAGGAAAGAGTGCTGGGTCTAGATGACCCCAGCTAGATACTCATCTAACCTCCTCTTGAAGACCCCCAGGGTAGGGGAGAGCACCACCTCCCTTGGGAGCCCGTTACAGACCTTGGCCACTCTAACTGTGAAGAAGTAGTGGATGTAGATGAAGGTTTAGGTTGTTATTTTTAAAGGAATTTTTTGTGTTCCAAGCCAAATCAGCCAAAGCAAGTCCAAATCCATGAGTCAGTCCAGAACCATAAGTAGCCCTACAACCTGCAAAAATCCTCCACCCCCACCAGGGGCTTCAGATATTTCCAATGTCTTATGGCATGCATCCTATGTGCAGGCCCAAGCCTGGAGACTTGGGGCTCATACTGGATGAAGGCATCTAATGTCTAGCCAGGCTCAAGGTTTACCACATACTTCATTGGGGTGGGCCCAGCAGAGTCAACAGGATTTCAAGCCGTGGTGACCCCACAGTTTAGCACTGCACAGTATGTGTGTGGACTCCAGATACCCCCCACAAAGGATCTGTGTGCTAATTAGCCCCCCATTCATGACTGGACTCAGCTGTTCTTGTCATGAGTCCTGGAATGCTTCAAAAATGTATTTGCAGATGAAGTGCAGGGGAACCTGGTCCAGATTCACCTTATGGAGAGTGAGGCCACACTAATCATGTGTGACAGGCTGGGAGAGGGGGCAGCAGAGGGATTCTGGGTAAACTGTTTGGGGCCATGTTTGGTGAGTTTGCCAGGCATTTAAGGTTGGTGAAAAAAACAGGAATCACTGGAAATGTGAAATACAGGCACAGCTTATCATTGTGAGGGCAGAGAAAGCCCAAATGTATTCAGTGTAGTGACTTACTGTGACTTGAAAAAGAGCTGGTGCTGAGGGGGACTGCATGTAATGGAGACTGTTACATATTTTATTCAAATGAGCTATGCTAATCTATACTTTGGGTTAGGTGCATTGTACTTTTGCTAATCCTTGTAGCGGGTTCCTATCAATTTTATGGCAATGGGGAACTACTTTCACGCTTTTCCTATAGCTGCTTCTCAACCTTTTGGCTAGGTCCAAGCAAGACTAGGAGCATCTGAATGTCAAGGTTTCTGAGCCTGGTGCTTGCACATAGAGCCCCCCCCCCCCCCCCCCCCCCCCCCCAAAAAAAAAAAAAAAAAAATTCCTATCCCTGTATTTGCCCCATATAGGCCACGTGTTTTATCATCCTTCTCTTGAGTTGGCTGGATTGAATCCATGTTATAGCTGGGTTCCATTGCTGAGCACATGCTGCTTTTGGCAGTAATTTAATAAGAGACAATGTTTTTAATGAGGTTCCTTTGTATATGATATAAAACAGGGGGCTTCCCCCCCCATGCCATGGGGGGGAATCTCATCTTTTATTTGAGTAAATATGGTATTGAACCCAGGTTCAGTAAATACACGGGGTCAGAAATGGTAAATGGGAAAGAACTTAAAGAATACAAGACCCAAGCTGAAAGAAGCTGGAAGCTGAAAGCAAGTGGAGCAATACAGCTACCTGGAAGGACATAGTCTTCTTTAAGTGATCTTCCTGCAGAGTTATATTCAAAGTCGATGGCACTCAATCTTTTTCCTCAGCAGACCAGATGGGCAGTGCCTGGTCCATCCAGGGGTCAGATCTAGCTGGTGGTCCCAATCTAGTACATGGAATGGGCACAGCAGGGCCCCATTTGGCTGTGCAGGGAGGAATGGGGGCAGTCCAGCACCATGGGGGAAAGGGGGCACGACTCAGCCCCAACCCAACCCTGTGGGAGAAGAGGGTGTAGCTTAGACCCAACCTAGCTGTATGGAGGGAAGGTGGCATGGCCTGGCTTTAACCCATTGCAGGGCTTAGGTTTTGGGCATTTGGCAATGGAGGCAAGGGCCATATTAATTCCCAATGCTCTCCCACCACCAGATTCCCTAATCTGAGAGAAGTCCTGCAGGCTGGATGCCATGGGTCCACAGGCCACATTTGACCTGTGGACCAAAGGTTGAGAACCCCTGGTCTAAGTAAAGAGACAGTTACTTATGAAAATTATGCAAGTTCCATCTGCCCTTCTTGAAAATTTTATCTTCAGTCTTCTTTTATATGGTAGGGGAAGTAGTTCCATAGACATTAGGGCTGGAAGGGACCTCGGAAGATCATCGAGTCCAGCCCCCCACCCAAAGGGCAGGAAGTCAGCTGGGGTCATAGGATCCCAGCAAGATAAGCATCCAGTTTGCTCTTGAAGGTGTTCAATGTAGGCGCTTGAACCACCTCCGGTGGCAGGCTGTTCCAGACCTTGGGGGCTCGGACAGTAAAGAAATTCTTCCTTATGTCCAGCCTGAAACGGTCTTGTAGTAGTCTATGACCATTCGACCTCGTCATCCCTTGGGGCGCTCTGGTGAACAAAAGTTCCCCCAGATACTGGTGGTCACCCCTGATAAACTTATAGGTAGCCATCAGATCACCCCTGAGCCTGTGCTTTTCCAGGCTAAAGAACCCCAGGGCTCTCAGCCTGTCATCGTAGGGTCTGCTTCCCTGACCTCTGATCATGCGCGTGGCTCTTCTCTGGACTCTCTCAAGCTTCTCCACATCCTTTTTGAATTGTGGAGCCCAAAACTGGACGCAGTACTCCAGCTGCGGCCTCACTAAGGCCGAGTACAAGGGGAGAAAGACGTCCCAGGATTTGCCTGAGAAGCATCTATGGATGCAAGCCAGCGTTTTGGTCGCTTTACTAGCCGCAGCATCGCACTGCAGGCTCATGTTCATGCACTGCAGGCTCATGTTCATAGTTCTGTCTGTTTATAACACCTTTACCTTTGAAAGAGATCAAAATATGAAGTTAAGAAAAATATTGTCCCAATCTGAGGAGCACTTCATGCCAAAAAAAGAATGAGACTCTTGAAAACGCATTTTTGATGTGCAAACAAACAACAGATGAAGAACAGATCCATGTTACTGAACTAAAGAGATTCAGTAAGAAATGTGTTTTTGGGAACTTGACAGAATGTCTAATTAGAGACGGGATTATTTGTGGTAGTCCAGACACTGCATTACAAGAATAGCTTAAGAGAGACTTGTCCCTAGAAACATTGTCCAAAGGTGCAGGGTAGCAGAAATTTGAAGGCCCAGGCTGCAGAGCTGAATGCACCAAATGGATTGTCCGTGAAGTAGGAATGAAAGCATTTGGCCAGAAAAAAGCCACCTCACAGGGTGGAATTTTCCATTGGCAAGGAGACTGCTAAGAGAGAAAAAGCAAAAAAGGTGAGGGTTCAGCAGGTGTGGAAGGAACCTCCCCCACCCCCCCAAATGTTGTGCTCTATTTGGAAAGCGCTGTTTCAACTGTAATGAGAGGAATGATTTTGCCAAGTGCTGTAGATCCCAAACGCAAAAACCTCAACTGCATGCAGTTCAGCATAAAGAGGAGGAGGAGTATTTTTACAGATATGGTTGAACCAAGCAAAATCAATGAGAGGGACTGGATTTTGCCAGTGGAAGTACAAGGAACAATCTTTTAATTTAAATTGGACCATTGGAGCTTGGGTTCATATTTTACCAGAGCAGGAATATTCTCATGAAGGGTGTGGACCAAGTGAATAGGGAATTGCTCTTCACCAAGTCCCAGAATATTGGAGCTAGGGGGCACCCACTAAAATTAATAGGTGATGGGTTTAAAACTCACATGAGAAAGTACTTTTTTCTTTTACAAAAAATAGGATATCGAATATGGGCTAGATTGCTCAAGAGAGCATCCATTTCTGTCACTGTTGGGAAAAGAATACTGGGGTAAATTGGTCTGACCCAGTATTGCACTTGTTTTCCTATGTTCTAATTTTAAAAATTAAAATTGACACCAAAAGAGAGTCCAACAAACATCAAAATAATTGGCTATTCTGGAACAAAATATCAGCGAAAGCATTGTGTCACGGCAGGGTCCTACAGGAGGGCCATGAACTCCTCAAGGCCCCCTGCCCGTGCCAAATTGGCCCAAGGGCACCCTCAGATTCTCACCCGCCACATCTTTGATGACACCATATAAGGGAGGCTGCCTTTTCCGCCATCTTGGTCACGTCTTGCTGTAGTCTCTGTCCTGTGGACTCCCGGACTCCTCGTGGGTCCTGCTCTACAAGTGGGTGCTCCCGGGGCACCCTAGCCTTAGGGGCTATGCGTGGCTCCTACCACGCTAATACCACGCCCCAAGCCTCGCAGATGTACTGGACGATATTCTGTCCATCTTCTTTGTCTTCGCACCCTCTCTGGCACTCGGGCTCTCCACAGCCCCGTCTCTCTCTCTGTGCCCCCTCTGGCTCTCCGCAGCCCTGTCTCTCTCTGCGCCTTCTCTCTGGCACGTCTCAAAGCACTGCCCCCTTCTCCCGGGCCTTCTCAGTAGTACCGCCCTGTCTCTAGGGCTTCTCCCGTAAAGCTGCCCCCTGCTCTGGGGCTTCTCAACCGCCCCTCTCTGGGGCTGGGGTCTATGTACCCCAAATGCTGTGCCCTCACTGGCGTTCGGGTCCCCACACTAGTGTGAGTCCCCTATGAGGCCTCCTCCAACCCCTAATAGCCTCACCCAAACCACCGGTGATAAACAGCAACACAAAACACAAGCCCCTAAGCTATAACATAAACAGAATTCACCTGGCTATAACTACGCTCAAGCCTACCAAGAAATACTCCATCCCTTCCATGGGATGGAGGGACCTGAACAGATCATCTAGCCTGGCCCCCTGCTCCAGCAAGAATCAATGCTGGGTTCACAAGACCCCAGACAGGTGATCATCTAACCTCTTTTTGAAATTACCAAAGGCAAGGGCAAGGACCACTTCCCTAGGAAGTTGGTTCCAGATTCTGGACACCCTAACCGTAAAATATTGTCTCTTGATCTCTAACCTAAACTTATTCTCCATCAGCTTATTACCATTGTTCCTTGTCACGCCAGGTGGTGCTGGGGAGAAAAGGGCTCTACCTATTTGCTGATGATCTGCCCTGATGAGTTTGTAGGCAGCCACCAGGTCCCCCCTCAGCCTCCTCTTGCCAAGGTTGAACAGACTCAGGTCCCTCAGTCTCTCCTCGTAGGGCCTGTCCTGCTGCCCTCTCACCAAGCGGGTGGCCCTCCTCTGAACCCTCTCCAGGCTGGCCACATCCCTTTTGAAGTGCAGCGCCTGTTACTGGACGCAGTACTCTAACTGTGGCCTGACTAATGCCGCATAGAGGGGGAGGATCACCTCTCTGGACTGGCTTGAGATGCATCTTTGGATGCATGACAAGGTATGGCCGGCCTTGCTGGCTGCAGTCTGGCATTGGCAGCTCATGTTCATCTTGGAGTCAATATGACTCCAAGATCCCTTTCTGCCTCTGTGTTTTCAAGAGGGGAACTCCCCAGCCTGTATGTATGCTGTGGATTCCTTCTCCCATGGTGCAACCCTGCATTTATGTACGTTGAACCCCATCCTATCCTCATCTGCCAACTTTTATAGTCTATCTAGATCTAGTTGCAGCCTCTCTCTCCCTTCAAGTGTGCCCACCTCGCCCCACATCTTAGTGTCATCAGCAAACTTGGACAGCGTGCTTTCAACCCCCTCGTCCAAGTCGCTGATGAAGATGTTAAACAGTGTGGGCCTGAGGACTGAGCCCTGGGGGACCCCACTGCTCTCATCTTGCCAGGTTGAGTACGACCTGCCTTTGATGAACCCATGCTGATTGCCCCTGAGCATGATCTCCCCTGAAGGCCCCCAACAGATGTGCTCCTTGATGATTCTCTCCAAGATCTTCCCGAGCACCGAGGTGAGGCTTACAGGCCTAGTTACTTGGGTCCTCCTTCCTCCCTTTGTTAAAAATGGGGACCACATTAGCTAGTTTCCAATCCCCCAGCACCTGGCCAGATGACCATGAATGCTCATACAGCCGGGCCAAGGGCTCCGTGATGACCCCTGCCAGCTCCCTCAACACCCTTGGGTGGAGGGCATATGGACCTGCAGATTTAAAAATGTCCAGCCCTTCCAGAAGATCCCTAACTACATCTGCGCTGACCCAAGGCCTGACAGAGCTATCCCCGAGATTGTCCCTACTTCTGGCAAGAGGGATGTCCCGGTCCCTGCTCCAGAAAAGAGAGGCAAAGAAACTGTTAAAAATATTAGCTTTCTCATCTGGCATGGCCACAAGATTACCATTTGATTCTTGTCAGGGCTCTACATTGCCTGGTGCCCTCTTCTTGCTCCCAATGTACTTGAAAAAGGACTTTTTGTTGTCCTTAATCCTGGATGCTAGCCTGAGCTCCATCTTTGCCTTGGCCTTCCTAATAGCCCTCCTACACTCACGGGCCAAGGAGGAGTACTCCTCCTTGGTGATAGACCCTCCCTTCCACTGGTTGTACGCCACCCTTTTAGTCCTCAGGCATTCCTGAATGCCCTTGCTGAGCCAAGGGGGTTTCTGAGGACTCTTACCCCCTTGCTTCTCTCAGGGACTGTTATCCTTTGGGCCTGGAGGATCGCCCTCTTAAGGTACGATCATCCCTCATGGACTCCCATCTCCTCTATCTTCTGGGCCCTCAGTGCCTCCCCCACTAATCTTCAAAGCTCTTTGAAGCTGGCCCTTCTAAAGTCAAGGGATTTAGTCTTGCTATAAGCCCTTGACACCCTGCACTGGATAGTGAATTCCAGCAGGCGATGATTGCTATTGTCCAGGTGGTCAAGGACCTGCAGTCCCCTCACCAGGTCATCCCCCGTGGCCAGGACCAGGTCCAGCAAGGTGTTACCCCTAGTGGGGCAGTGCACCTCCTGGATAAGGTGAAGGTCCTGTAATACAGCCAGGGACCTATGCAAGCGATCAGACCTGGCTGTCCTCTCCTCCCAGCAAATGTCTGGGTAGTTTAGGTCACCCATGATAGTGACATCCCTTGACCTAACCACCTCCATAAGCTGACCGGAGAAGTCCCAGGCCATCTCTTCTCCCTGGTTGGGTGGTCTGTAGTAGACACCCACTGTAAGGTCCCTTTCGCCACACACCCCTTGTAGTTTGACCCACAGTGTCTCCGCCTGACCCTCCTGTAACCCAAAGCTAATCCTTGATGATGTAAGTTGCTCTTTGACATAAAGCGTGACCCCCCTGCCTTTCTTCTCTGTCCTGTCCCTTCTATACAGGGTGTATCCCTGAATGCCCAGTCGTAGGTAGGGTCCCACCAGAATTCTAGGAGCCCTACTAAGTTTTGATT
This sequence comes from Alligator mississippiensis, assembly GCF_030867095.1. NCBI lineage: Eukaryota > Metazoa > Chordata > Crocodylia > Alligatoridae > Alligator > Alligator mississippiensis. The sequence goes on along the minus strand of NC_081839.1, from coordinate 11,142,587 downwards.
CTTACTCACAATCAGGAGGCACAGTTCCTCCTGCTTGCTCCCCATACTATGAGCATTGGTGTAGAGGCAGTTGAGGCCTCTTGAGGGTGCACGCGCCTTCCCCCTACTCCCAGGACAGTTGTGGCCCCCTACTCCCAGGACTTTGTTGCTTACTTGGGCATCCCTTTCTCTTGTCACCCTGCATGCTGATGAAGCATCCTCTCCACTCGCAGTGGCCTCTTCCCCTGGCCAAGCTAGTTTAAAGCCCACCGTATGAGATCAGCCAACCTAGAAGAAAAAATACATTTGCCCTTAGGGGAGAGATGAAGCACATCCCACCCCAGCACGCCCTCCATACAGAAATATGGGTCATTGTCAAAAAACCCGAAGCCCGCCTCATGGCACCAGCTCCGAAGCCGCCGGTTAACTACATCAATGCAGGTCTCATGATGCTTACCCCATCCACTTATCGGGAGAATGGAGGAAAATACCACCTGAGCTCTCATCTTCTTGAGTTGGTGTCCCAAGGCCTTGTAGTCTTCCATGATGTTGTCCGGCTTGCCCTTGGATGCATCATTTGTCCCCACATGGACCACAACCAGTGGGTAGTAGTCAGAGGGCTTGATGATTTTTGGGATAGTCTCCATGATGTCCTGAATCTTCACTTCAGGCATACAGCAGACCTGCCGTGACCAGGGCTCAGAGCTACAGATTGGACCATCAGTTCCCCTCAGGATGGAGTCCCCGATGACCAGAACTTTATGTCTCCTCCTTCTTGGGGTCTGCCTCTTAGCCCATGTTATAGGTCAAGCAGCATCAACGACTGAGGATCTGCTCTTCTGTCTTCTCTTCCAGGGGAGCCAGGGCCACATACCTGTTCCCAAGGGGTGTCTGGGGAGCAGGCACAGCAGTTGTATGAGCTGCCCTGGCCTTGACAGGAACCTGCTGCCACCGATTAGTTGGACATTTTGCACATGTTGATTCAATTTGATTCAGTGATTTCAATTCAGGTGGTGATTTGATTCGAAGGAGATTCAGCCTGATCTGGTGGCTGAATCTGTGAATCTGAATTGAATCAGGGGACCAATTAAAAGGTCTGAATCGATTCAAAGCTCTCCGAATCTTCAGAAAAGATTCAGACAGCTTTGATGATCTGAGCAGTCCCCGGTGGCTGCAGCAGGGAGCTGCAGCTGGACTTGGAGCTGGTAAGTACCAGGGGTGGGGGAGTGGAGCTAGGGGAGGGGACCATGAGGGGACCCCTGACAACCCCCCTGGCTCTCTCCCCTCCCCCAGCTCCCCTAGCCCCCCCATGGCTGCGCAGCCTGCCCCAGCTGCTGGCTCTTTAAAGAAATGCCCCAGTGCTCACTGGGTGCTGCCAGGTGAAGGGGTGATTCCTGCTGCCCCCACTGCCTCACTCTGCACGGGGGGCTCTTCCATGATCCCCCCAACCCCCCATCACTTCCCTAGCCCCCCCCACGGGTGCCACCCACACTCCAGCTCTGGCCCTTTAAGGAAAAAAACACAGAAAAGCCCCAGGACTCACTGCTCCTGCAGTGGCCTTGGGGCTTCAGGGGCTCATGCAGAGCTCCCCATGTGGTGTGGGGCAGTGGGGGGGGTGGCAGTGGGGATCACCCCCCACCAACAGGAACAGTCAGTGTGGGGCTTTTCTTGGGTTTTTTTTCTTAAAGGGCTGGAGGTGGTGAGGCACCCATGGGGGGGCTGAGGGAGTGAGGGGTGGGGATCTGGGGGCTTGTGGCAGAGATCACCCCCCTGCCCAGAAGCACCTGGTGAGTTGGGGCTTATTTTTCCCAGAGTCAGGAGCTGGGGTGGGTGGGGCAGCCTGTGGCAGAAAGCCACCTTTGTTTCTCCCCCCAAAACTGCTATGTGACAGTTGTGATTAGGATGGGCCTAGCAGAGGATACATACCTTTACCCTATCTCTTTGGGTAACCTGAGCTGGATATATTCCTGAGGGAGAGGGGAAATCTACCTGCCTACATGACTGGCATCACTTGCCTGGGTGAGGGGCTTCATTCCTGGTGGGCTAGAGTCCGCCCAGCAACTAGTGATGTATTTCAAATTGGTTGGCTGACAGCCAACAGGTGCTGACTTCCATTGGACCAGGTAAATGAGGTCACAAGGGCTATATAAGTTAAGGACTGCCCAGTAGGAGGGAGGCAGCAGCCATGAGGGATACTCAGGAACAAAGAAGAGCTGTACCATCTGAAACTTGCTCTCTCTCTCAAAACTCATGATCAAGGAACTGCCTGCCTCCAGAGGGAATCTCCAACAGCCTCTGGATGATGCTTGTGAGTAAGCTAACTGAGATCCAACTAGATATATAGCGTGCAGTAACTCAGATGCGAGATCAAAGGCTACCGCAGCCACAGGAGTTTGCTCTATGGGATTTCTCCGATATTGCTCTACCCTGTACCCTATTCTAACCCTACCCTCTGTAACCAATAAAGTTCCCCTTTGTGACTGTTGTAGGAGACTTATTGAGGGGTGGGTTTAATTATGCCTAGGAGGCCCCTTGGGTCTGCAGACTAAGGGAGACTATCCTTTTTGGCCCCCAACTTGGGGAAGTGCCCCAAGTTCTTGTATTGGGCCGAGTACCCATAGGACTATTAGGCCTGTGTTTCCCCGAGGACACAGGCCCCAGACAGTCCCTTCTTGGGGTGGTGGCAGCACACGTTACCCCCGGACTCAGTGGTGGGGCTCGAAAGGGGGTCTGCCAGGGCTTAGGCACCCCTGAAGAGACACGTGGAGTCTGGAAGGGGGACAGGCGTAGTGAGGTGGGAGGCTTAACGCAGGAGCTTCCCCTACTGGCCCGCCACACAGCCATTGCCAGGCTAGTGGGGGATGGGCCTGGCCTGGCTGATTTAGAGATTTGGTAGCAGCCAAATCTCCTAAATGGATTTAGCCAAACCGATTTGGACAGTGATTCAAATCACCGAATCGAATTACTGTTCCCCGAATCGGCCAAATCTGAAGCGAATACTAGCCACTTCACACAGGCCTAGTGGATGGGTTGATATCTACCTGGAAAGATGTGGGCAGTAGAGTCCTACAAGGCTCGGTCCTTGGATTGGAGCTATTCAATGTCTTCATCAGTGGCTTGGACAAGGGCGTGGAGAGCACCCTGTCCAAGTTTGTAAATGATACCAAATTATGGGGCAAAGTTAACACACCAGAGGGTAGGGAATGGATCCAGGTGGATCTGGACAAGTTGGAAAAATGGGCAGAATTAAACAGGATGCAGCTCAACAAAGACAAGTACAAAGTGCTGCACCTGGACAAAAAGAACCACCAACGCACTTACAGGCTGGGGGATGACCGTCTTAGCACCACAGCAGTGGAAAGGGATCTTGGAGCCATAGTTGACTCCAAGATGAACATGAGTCATCAATGTGACAAAGTGATCAATAAGGCTAACCGCACTTTATCATGCATTAGCAGATGCATGATGAACAGGTCAAGGGAGATGATGCTTCCCCGCTATGTGGCACTGGTCAGGCTGCAGTTGGAGTACTGTGTCCAGTTTTGGGCACCGCACTTCAAGAGGGATGCAGAGAATCTTGAGAGGGTTCAGAGGTGGGCCACTTGTATGGTCAGAGGCCTACAGGCAAGGTCGTATAAGGAGAGACTGAGGGATCTAGATCTCTTCAGCCTTCACAAGAGACGGCTGAGAGGTGATCTTGTGGCTCCCTATAAACTCATCAGGGGCGGGCAGCAGGGAGTAGGAGATGCTCTATTTATTAGGGCACCTGCTGGAGTAACTAGGAACAATGGCCACAAATTAACGGAAAGTAGATTTAGGTTGGACATTAGAAAGAACTTCACAATGAGGGTTGCCAGAATCTGGAATGGGCTTCCAAGGGAGGTGGTGCTTTCCCCTACCCTGGGGGTCTTCAAGAGGAGACTGGACAAGTACCTAGCTGGGGCCGTCTGACCCCAGCGCTCTTTCATGCCCAGGGCAGGGGGTCAGACTTGATGACCTACTGAGGTCCCTTCTGACCCTAACATCTATGAATCTATGAAAAAACACAACATTCATGCCTCCTGATGATCTTCTTTGCCATCACATCTCAAATCTGGACAATCTTCTTAGGAAGAAACCAGTTGTTCCAGAACACAAGAAGAAACCATGTCCTCACTGGAAGAAATGTATATATGTGCATAAATGTAAATACTATCATGCAGAAAAAAGGAAGCATTTCATAGCTGCATCAAATAATAGAGAAGTGCTGCCAATGATATCAGATTACTTGAAATTGCTAGAAGCAAAGATTCAAAAATACTTCCTAGATTTGGATGTTGCAGAGTACAGTACAGATAGGTAGAAAACCCATTTATTGAAATTTTAAGAATCAGGGGATTTAGCCTTCTGGATGAGGAACTTGTTGATGTACGTAATGATTGGATCCTAAAAATGAAATGATGAGGTACCTTTGGATAATTTCAGGTGGCAAAGCAACATCCCAACATTTCAAAAAGCTGTAAAAATCTTGCTGCGATTTTCAACATTGTGTTTATGTGAGCAGTATATATATGTGCTGACTGGGAGCAATTTTGCTCCACCTGAGTAAAGCATTAATATCTTGCATCTGACTGGGATGTAATTTTGCTCCCAGCCAGCCCAGGCAGCAGGGAGCACTGCTGCCTGGCTAAGCCCCAATGTGAGGGAAGCTGTGCCAACTGTAGGGGCAGCTGTCTCCTGGCCCTATGCATATCAACACTGGCCCCTGTTCCCCCTATCAGCCCCCAGACTGGCATCTAGGGGAGCATGGAGCTCCCCCTGGCTGCTGCACGGGGGCAGTGCTGGGAAGGAACAGCCCTGGACTGGTATAAATCTATGCCTGACAGGGTGCACTTGTGGAAGCACTTCTGGCCACATCTTACTGAGTCTTATTTTATTGTGCAGTAACCTTACTGCATATTAATTGCACGTGTAGCCGGACCCACAGAGACTTAAGAGCTGCAGAAAAGGAGGAGTAGGAAAGTGGGTGGTAAAGATTCACTTCGAAGTGCTGTGGTAGTATATGTAATGTACAGAATGTATATAATTATTATTTAGAGATGCTCCCTAACAGAAGACCAAAGGAGTTGGGAATTGGGGAATGGTCACTCTAATAGGGTGTTAGTTAATGAGAGAGCAAAGGGTCTGCAGAAGTTGCCTACTGTTCCACAATAAAGTTTATTGTTTAGTTCTTCTCATTCATTATATGCCTGTATTTATCAAAACCTTAGAGGCTCAGGGCTTACAGTGTTTAGAGTGTCTTATGGAAGGTGTAACAGCAATTCCAGTTGTTCAGGTTGATAGACAGGCACAGGACAGATTAGTCTGGATTAGCCCTGTGAGACACAGAATACTGGATTTTCAGAGCACATCTGCATGAGTTACTTTACTGTTCAGTAGAGCAGTTTACTGCACAGTATGCATATGTGTATATAGGTGCACACGCTTACTGCACAGTAAACTGCTCTACTTGTGAGTAAATTTGCTACCTGCAAATGCAAGTGGCAAATTTACTTGTGAGTAGTTACTGTGCAGTAATGCACATGTAGATGCCAAACGGGAGCAAATTTACTTCCAGTAAGCCCTCCCACTAGGGGGCCAGCTTCACCTTAGCCCCAGGGCCCTGAGGCTTTGAGTATCTCCTGCCCCAAGGCTAGCCCAGCTCTATGGGCCCTTAAAAGCCCACGGCCATGCTAGAGCCCTGGGTCATGTTCAGGCAGCCTGTGGCCACACCTGGCCACTGTGTTTCCCTGCACAGGGCAGCTGAGGCAGCCTGCCTGCACCCCAGCACTATTCTCTGGCACTGCAATGCTGTGCAACTGCCAGGGCTGCACCATCCAGTCCCTCAGGTTGCTGCAGGCACATGCCATGCCTGGCAGCACCCAGGCCTAGCTGCAGTCTGCTTATTGCCACGGGGTCCAGTTCTACCTGGCCGCAGGTGACCCACAGCAGCCTGCCTGGACCCTGCAACTGCTGACTGGCACCACCTTGCTGCGTGGCTGCCAGTTCCATGCCATACCCCTGCACTGGGCAATGCAGGCAGCTGTCCAGGCCTGGCAGCACTGGGACAGCTGTGTGGAGGCCCAATGAGCCTTCATGGGAACCACACTGGTGTTCTCCTCAATGCCACACACCACCTCCCAGGGCCCCAACTGACTGTAGGATGAGACTTTGGACCTTGTGGCGCTGTGGGGCAAGGCTAAGATGCTCAGCCAGTTCATGCGGGGTGGGCACTCCAATGCCCATGGGGTTACAAGGAGTTTACAAGGGGTTGTCAGGCTTTATGTAGAAGTGCAGACACGCCCAGTCAGTGCACCAGTGCCACATAAAGATCAAGGCCTTTTGGGCATAGTGGGCCACTGTTACTGACCACAACTGTCAGTCAGGGACTACCCACAAGTTCATGCCCTTTATGCAGCAACTGGATGCCATTCTTATACTGTGGGACCCTGGCCACAGCCATGTCATGTACTCAGAAATAGGCAGCCTGCCCAAACCTCCACAACAACCTGGCACCTGCAGTGATGTGTCATCAAGAGAGGGCCCCTTGGGCCACCAGCAGCCCATCCCACAGAGCTCCCCACCCCCAGCATCATCCAGCAGCTCTGGGAGCCTGGGCCAACTCTTGCCCCACCAGCTCCACAGCTCCACACATGAGGCACAGCTAGCCATATATCCACCAGCTCCAGCTCCTCCCCAGAGGGGGACCCTGCTTGGGTAGCCAGACACAGCACCCTTCTGACCCAGGACACCGTCAGGAGCTGCACACTGTTGCTGCCAGTGAGGACCGACCAGAGCTGCTGGGTACACCAGCCCTGCCCATGTGGTAAGCCCTGCACTGGAGGGAGGGCCTGCCTTGCCCTGGCCACTGGCCCAACTCCCCACCTGGGCTGCCTGGGTTGTTGAGCATGGTGTAGCCCAGCACTTCCTGGAGGGTGCAACAGACCTCCAGGACAGTGTCCCTGGCAGTTGGCTTGCCCACCTGAAAGAGGTGGCAAATGTAGCACAGGCTGGAGGGTGTGGCAAGCTTGAGGAGGGTGATGGTGATTGACAGCCCTCCTGTAAAAGACGACAGGAGCCAGTGGCAGTAGGACCCAGGGTGAACCAGTGGCAGGACTAAGCAGCTGCAGCAGCAAGCCCCCCCCCAACTGTTTCTATTTCCCTCTGCAGGAGAGGGAAATTCAGATAAGAGGCAGGGGCTAGGAGGGAAGCAGGGGAGGACTGTGGATGATAGCCTCAGTCCTTGGGGCTGGGCTGGCTCCTGTTGAGTCCTGCAGTTGTGGCCATGCATCTAGGAACCATGTGGTGCCAGAGCTACACAGTGGTGGGAAGAAATGCCAGGAAAGTGGCTGTAGGCAGGAGGCAAATGGGAGTGAGTGGCCACATGGGAGTGCAAAGTGACAGCTGGCAGGAGCACAGGGCCTGTGCTGGTGTCCTGTGTCCAGCACCAGCAGGGGCCCAAAGTGGCAGCAGGAGCATGGGGCCCATGCTGACAGGGTGGCTCCCCACTCTCCCTGCTGGTGCAGCCCAGCCTGGTTCCATGGAGCCCCTGCCAGCCTGCTCCCCATGCTCCTGCTGCCCTGCTTTGGGCCCCCTCTGGTGCTGGCCCCAGGGCAGAGGAGTGGGCCCTGTGCTGCTGCCCAGCTGTCACTGTGCTTCCACATACCTGCTCACTCCCACTCACCCCCACCTGTAGCTGCCATTTCCATGCTTTTCTGCCACCGCTGCCCACCTACCAGCCACTCCAACACCATGTGGTTCCTGACTGAATCTCTAGACCAGGGGGGTGGGGTGGGGTGGGGGGTGGGAATGGGGCCCATGCTGGTACCCTGGGGCAGGGAGCAGGAGAGGTGTACGTGCATGTATGTGTGTGTGTGTGCATGTGCATGTGTGTTCAATGAGGGAGGGAGGGGGAGAGAGAGACAGAGAGAGCACTGAGGGAGGGACAGAGTATGTGTGTGTGTGTGTGTATGCAATGAGGGAGGGACAGTGTGTGTGTGTGTGCGCGCGCGCACGCAAAATGAGGGAGGGAGAGAAAGTATGTGTGTGTGTTGAGTCCCACATGCACACCCCACCATACACATGCACCCACACCCCCCTCACACTGCCATAAATGCAGCCCCACACACCTATGCCCCCTCATACACCCCAGCCACCCTCCCCAACACAAATCCCCAACAAACCCCATACTCACCCACACCCCACATAGTCACACATCCCCACATGCTCCCTCACCCCACACACCTATCCACCTTCCCACAAAACCCCACACACATACCCACATGCTCCCCCACATCCCACATACCTACACTCCCACAGCCCCCCACAAACCTATACCCACCCCTCCATGCCCCCCACCCCTGTCAATATACAAGAGAAAGACTTCATTTTAAGTTATTGTGCAATCACCTCTATGTACACTACACAAACTCATGTAAGTTGGGACAAAAATATTTTTTGAAATCAAATTAATGAATGTTGTAGATGTTTGATTTTTATAATATAGTTTGGTATTTTTCTGGTTCTAAGATGGTAAAACCCTTTGCTGAAAAGAGTACTCTCATGGGCAAGGGGAGGGACTTCTGGTGGCAAAAGTCAGGGGTTAGGGGGTGGGACTTCTGGTCACAAGATGTGACCGGGGATGGGGCACAGGGGTGGGGCTACCCACGAAGCCCTCGATAGCTTGCCAAAACTTGGTAAGCGGCTCTCCACCTGAAATAATTGCCCACCTCTGGGCTACAGCCTCCAGTTGCCCCTGGCTGCTGCAGGGCATGGAGCAAGGCAAGAAGAGGCATGGAGTAGCCTACTCCCATAAGCAGTAAATCTGCTCCCAAGAGGCTGTACATGTAGAAGCCTGCCCAGGGCTTACTGGCCATGTCTACACAAAATGCTGACTGTGTAGTTGTCAATGTCTGCAGTAGTGTCCCAGCACGGTTGCCTAGTGACACTTGCTGCACAGTAGCTCATTACTACTGCACAGTAGTGTTACATCACTGTTCGTGCGCAGTGATGCTACTATGGTAGTAGTAGTAATAAACTACTGTGCAGTAAATATCTCATGTAGATGTGGCCGCTGTGTAGTGAATTACTGTGCGGTAAGCCCAAATAGCATTAATTGCACATGTAAATACACCCAGTGATAATTAGTGCTTTAAACTACCATATCTTGCTGACATATTTCTCTATTTGACTAAAGTAAATATTGGCTTACAGGGTCCAAATAAGAATATTTTAACTTCTGTGGATAAAATTTGTGCCCTGCTAGATACAATTCAGATCTAGAAGGCATGAATCAATGTCAGGGTGCTAGGCATGTTCCCTGTCATAGCTGCATCAAATAATAGAGAAGTGCTGCCAATGATATCAGATTACCTGAAATTGCTAGAAGCGAAGATTCAAAAATACTTGCTAGATCTGGATGTTGCAGAGTACAGTATAGATAGGTAGAAAACTCATTTATTGAAATTTTAAGAATCAGGGGATTTAGCCTTCTGGATGAGGAACTTGTTGATGTACGTAATGATTGGATCCTAAAAATGAAATGATGAGGTATCTTTGGATAACTTCAGGTGGCAAGCAACATCCCAACATTTCAAAAAGCTGTAAAAATCTTTCTGCGATTTTCAACATTGTGTTTATGTGAGCTGCTTTACTCAACATAAAAACCAAGATACTGTAACAGAAAGACATTTTTCAGTGAAAGAGGAAATAGGAGTGTATCGTTCTTTAACTTGGCCACAGAACAACCAGGCAAAATTGCCTCATTAATTACAATATTATAATATTATGGTTATGCATGTTTTTTCCATTTTGATTGAAATAGGTATTTCACGTGATTTTATTTTTAACATTCTGTAATTAATTATTTCATTTTTTAAATGGGTGCCACTAAAGTCAGAAAAGTTATGGAAGGGTGCCTCAAGTCTAAAAAGGTTGAGAACCACTGATTTAATGTTAAGAATCCAGATGTACTCCACAAATGTTTTTAGGGGAGTCCAGGACATTACATTTCTATAACTCCAAACAGCTACAGACATGCTTTAAATAAGTCTCTTTTTCATTTACTGCAGATTTAGGAGACCAGATAGGAAGTGATGTCACTTTCTCCATCTTCCAACACCTTCCTTAGCATATTATAGAACTCTCATGATTTACAGTTCTGGCTAGATTTCTGAAGAACTCCTTTAAAGTTACTCTAAAATATATTTGATTTTATCGGCAAAAGACACTTAGCAGTTTTTTCCAAATAAACTAATGTTAAAATCTTCCCATTTAGAGTCTGTGGGATCACCATTTCATAGGTGTCAATTAAGGGTTCTGGTATAATACAGAAGATGTGGCCAGCTGCTTTCTCAAATTAAAAGCAAGTTTAGACAAAAAGGTTTTTAAAACATAAGAAATGCTATATTAGGTCAGACCAGTGGGCCCTTCCAGCCAGCAGCCTTTCTCCAGCAAGGGTTCTCATAGAGCTGTGTGAAGCTTTGGTCCCTGATTCAATTTGGTGGAGGTTCAGCCCGATTCAGTGGCCGAATCTCCAAATCCAAATTGAATCAAGAGACCCTTTAATCTCTGCAAATTGGCAATTCGGACATGGACACAGCTTTAAATGTTTTTTCTACGTACCTTGTCCCAGGGGCGCCGGGGTTACAGGAGAACCCCAGGCCAAAATAGAAGGAGAAGAAAGCCCCAACTTACTGTTCGTACGGGCCGGAAGGAGTAGGGGAGCGGCGCTGAGAAACCGCCCACACGGTTTGTCAGCCGCGCTCGTATTCAGCTGGGGCTGGGTGACGTCAGCAGGAGACACCAGGTGGAAACAAAAGGCAGCCCCGAGGGCGCAGGAGGTGGGTCGGCGAGCGGAGATTCTGCGGAGAAACCCAAGGCCAGAGACGCGCAGCTGTGGCATCTGGCAGCCTGGGGCGGCAGGGGCAGCTGCAGCTGTGGAGGTGGTGAGAGCGGCAGTGACTGGGAAGCTGGCAGAGAAGCCAGCAGAGAAGCCGACTGGGAAGCCGGCAAAGAAGCCAGCAGAGAAGCCGGCAGAGGAGCCGACTGGGAAGTCATCAGAGAAGCCCACTGGGTAGTCAGCAGAGAAGCCCACTGGGAAGTCAGCAGAGGAGCCGACTGGGAAGTCAACAGAGAAGTCCACTGGGAAGTCAGCAGAGAAGCCCACTGGGAAGTCAACAGAGAAGCCCACTGGGAAGTCAGCAGAGGAGCCGACTGGGAAGTCAACAGAGAAGTCCACTGGGAAGTCAGCAGAGGAGCCGACAGGGAAGTCAGCAGAGAAGCCCACTGGGAAGTCAGCAGAGAAGCCCACTGGGAAGTCAGCAGAGGAGCCCACTGGGAAGTCAGCAGAGGAGCCGACTGGGAAGTCAGCAGAGGAGCCCACTGGGTAGTCAGCAGAGAAGCCCACTGGGAAGTCAGCAGAGGAGCCGACTGGGAAGTCAACAGAGAAGTCCACTGGGAAGTCAGCAGAGGAGCCGACAGGGAAGTCAGCAGAGAAGCCCACTGGGAAGTCAGCAGAGGAGCCCACTGGGAAGTCAGCAGAGGAGCCGACTGGGAAGTCAGCAGAGGAGCCCACTGGGAAGTCAGCAGAGGAGCTGACTGGGAAGCTGGCAGAGGAACCAGCAGAGAAGCCGGCGGAGGAAGCTGCAAGAATAGAGAAAACAGCATGAGTAGAGTGAGCAGTGGAAGCAGCGAGTGTCGAGGAAGCCAGAGCAGCTACGAGGAAGCCCGGAGCTGGGGAACAGCAAAGAACGAAGGTGACGGAAGCAAGACTGGCGGGAGCCCCACCTGGGATAGCTGTGGGGAGAGCGGCGGGAGATCCTGGACAGGGAAGGCCAGCGGAGTAAAGGTGCCAGCAGAAAAGACATCAAAGAAACCGTGGTCCCATTTTTAATAACCAGGCAAGCTGTTAACAGAAGATGTGAAGAAGGTTGATCAACTCAATTCTACTTTGCCTCAGTTTTCATTCAAAAAACCATCACAGCCCAAAACAAATCAACAAACAAGCAAAACAGCAAACCACCCAGCTGCAAGCAGATAGCTAATAAGGATTATTTGGATAAGAAATGGTATACAGATGAAGGTTGACACAGAGAGCTGTTGACCAATTTAGGTCTAATCCTTAGTGAAATTACAAAGGAAAATGTAAGATTTTCTTGACCTTAAGGAAGGAAGACCCTTCACTAAATCAACTTTATCTGAAGAAGCCGAAACTAGAAATTACACTATGTGAGGCTGTCTAGAGGGAGTGTATTTCAGAGACATGATCATCAATTTTTCCTATATACCTCACAGCAACTTCTAAATCATCCACATTCATTTGCTTTTGAACATGTTAATGTCTAAATGTTATATAATTATTAATTATATAACTATTATACTAGTTTTACTACTGAAATTACTTTAGCATTAGGGTTGACAATTAATCGCTGCACCTCTGCCTTGCCCCACATTGCCACAAGGTCACCACTCTCCTCTGTGGACCAGTTGGGGCCCTGAATCTCTAAATCAGATTTGGCCGAATTGATTTGGGACAGTGATTTGAATCACCGAATCGAATCACTGTCCCCCGAATTGGCCAAATCTGAATCCGGAGCGAATACCAGCAGCTTCGCACAGGCCTAGTGTCACAGAAGGGTTCTTTTTGTATTATAGCAGCTTACTGCAGGTTATTTGGATAGCTCTTTCAAATGTACTGTTGATTTCTCTCCTGGACCATCCTTGTATAAAGGAAGATTTTTAGGCTGACTAGGTGGGCAACATGAGTGTTCTCCTCAGAGCAGATGTAGTGGTATCTGAGGGTTTGCCTGTAGATTACAGCTTTATTTATGTGCTTGAGATGATTTCTGGTCTTGTGATGTAAGTATGGTGATCCATGGGCTTTTTTTATATGGTGGTTTGTAGGGTGCTAGCCTGGATGTGGATTGTGGTATCTAGAAAGCTGACATTAGGAGTATTCCAGAGAAAGTTTGACTGAGGGTTGATAGTTGTTAATCTTCAGAGAGCTTGGTTTGGGTGAGTGTAGAAATATCTAGTGTATACAATAAGCAATAAAAGTATCAGGCAATAGGGGCAATATAATTATTAGAATTGCTCCTGTCCACTCCATCTGGGAAACTACCAATTGAAACAGATGGTTTTCATCTTCCAAATTTTTCTAGTATCACAATGCCTTCTTAGTAAGCCTGGATATATACTGGATAACTAATAACTCTCTTGTATGGGTGGAAATTGAACAGGCACTCATGCTTCCCCTGCCACTATCAATTGTTTCAGGCTACTTGTTTCTATTTCTATAATCCCTGCCAATTTGACAAATGTAGTGAAGCTTCATGACATTGAAGCCTTCTATTTGGGGTTTCCACATGGTTTCCATGAAACTTATGTGGTGAAAGGGAAGGAATAAATGTATCGTACATATAGAACAGTTTCTAGTAGGAAATAAACATTTTTTTCTGAGGTACATGATGAATTTGACCTTCCAGAAAAGTTGAATGGCAATATATGCCATTATACCAAGTACTGGAAAATCAGTTTGGACCTCAAGCTTTGGGTGTAGCAAATATACTAGATGGCTGACATCATACATTCATAGACCGATGGCAGATTTCAAGGCAAAAATTACTATAATAGATCTGATACAGATTATATAAGACCCAATGAAGATTTAGGTATTCAGTTGGCTGAATCCCAATGGAAATCAACATTTCAGAATATTCAAACAGTACAATTCATCTTAGACTGCATTATTTTTCAATTTCACTATGTTCCCTCTAAAACTTAAAAAAATAAATATATTGCAAGCTGATAATATGCATTGCAGAATCTACTTGGTCACATCTTTTGGACACCCTATTATCAATTGTATTTTAAAAGCAATTATAACTAGAATTAATACAGGTTTGAACACAGCCACGATACATTTGATAAATGTGTATTTTTGGGTACATACCTACATGTACCTAAGGATTTCAAACTGAATACTTCCCAGAGTCCATTCCTATAACAGGCCTTATTAGTGACACCAGGATTATATTTCTCTATTGGAAAAGCAGAATTTCTCCAATGATTTAAACTTGATGTGGTGAGATGGTACATCTGGCATCCATAGAGAGAGTCATATTTTGCAGACATAACTGCTTTGACAAGTTTGGTGCAACTGGAGAGATTTTTTTTAGAATATTTTGGCAACTAAATTCTTACTCCTTGCACACTTCTTGTTTCTTCTTCTGTCCCTCCCTCTTTACTCCTTCTTTTTTTCTTTTTTATTGCTTATTTCTTGACAAAGATAATATGTAGTTCCATGGTGAACAAGGCACAGGGGACACAATGGTGGGGGTCTACTACAGACCTCCTAGCCAGGATAAAGAGCTTGATCAGGAATTCGCCAGGGAACTAGCTAAGGCTGCATGCTCCTGGTGCATGGTTGTCATGGGAGATTTCGACTACCCTGATATCTCGTGGGAAGAGTACTCGGCCACATCCGGACAGTCACAAAACTTCCTTATGTGTATGGATGAGCTCTATCTGACTCAAGAAGTCTATGGACTGAAGAGAGGCAAAGCACTGTTCGACCTGGTACTGGCAACAGGGGATGACTTAATCACCAACCTAATGATCAAAGGGAAGCTGGGAGACAGTGGCCATGAACTGATCACCTTCACCATCCGCTGTAAAGCTGGCAAATCAGTCAGCAAAGCAGAAGTCCTCAGCTTCAGGAAAGCTGACTTTGACAAGCTCAGGAAGTTTGTTGGCAAGGTGCTAAGGGACCATGACCCAAAGGGGAGGGGTGTTCAGGAAGAGTGGTTGCTTCTCAAGAGAGTGATCCTGAAAGCACAAGCAATGTCTATCCCGTCTCGGAGGAAATGCAGCAAAAGGGCACAGCAGCCCCCTTGGCTCTGCAGGGAACTAGTGGACCTCCTGCATCTAAAAAGAAGGCCTATAATGGATGGAAGGATGGATCCACCCCAAAGGAGGAGTACTCTGCACTGGTCAGGACCTGTAGGGAGTGAACCAGGAAAGCCAAGGCTGCGACTGAACTCTAACTGGCTACACATATCAAGGACAAAAAAAGGACTTTTTAGATATGTGGGGAGCCGGAGGAAAAACAAGGGTAACGTGGGACCCCTGCTAAACCATATGGGTCAACTGACAACTGATGCCCTGGAAAAAGCCTACCTGCTCAACAGGTATTTTGCGTCGTTTTTTCATCAGCCCCAAGGGATGGCCCTGCCCAATACGGTATGGGACGGCCAAGGCGAGGGAGAACTATTACCCCACATCAATGTTGACCATGTGAAGGAACACCTTGAGAGGTTGGACACCTTTAAGTCAGCTGACCCAGACAGCTTACACCTCAGGATACTTAAGGAGCTGGCAAGCACCATAGCTCAGCCACTGGCATGGCTCTTTGAGAGCTCGTGGTGCTCTGGTGAAGTTCCTGAGGATTGGAAGAAGGCCAACATGGTGCCTATCTTCAAGGAAGGGAGGAAAGTACATCTGGGGAACTACAGGCCGATCAGCCTGATGTCTATCTCTGGGAAGATTTTGAAGAAGATCATCAAAGAGACCATTCTTGACAAAGTGGCTGAAGGCAACTTCTTGAGGGATAGCCAGCATGGGTTTGTTGTGTTAGGTCTTGCCTGACCAATTTCATCCCCTTCTACAACCAGGTGACATACCACCTGGACAAGGGAGAAGAGATTGACGTCATATATCTTGACTTTAAAAAAGCTTTCAATCTGGTATCCCATGATTGTCTCATAGAAAAACAGGCCAACTGTGGCCCCAGCTACATCACAGCCTGCTGACTGGGAAATTGGCTTTGAGTTTGGACCCAGAGAGTGGTAGTTGATGGAAGCCAATCATTATGGTGCGTCATGAACAGTGGGGTCTGCGAAGGCTCCATCCTTGGGCCTATCCTTTTCAACATCTTCATTAATGATGTGGACATTGGTGTCAGGAGCAGACTGGTCAAGTTCGCTGATGACACCAAACTTTCGGATAAAGCGTCCACACCTGAGGACAGTGTGGCGATCCAGGCCGACCTTGACAGGCTTGGAAAATGGGTGGATGAAAACCTGATGGCCTTCATCTCTGAAAAATGCAAGGTACTCCACCTTGGGAAGAAAAACCCACAGCATGTTTATAGGCTCGGCAGTGCTACACTTGCTAGCACCACAGCCGAAAGGGACTTGGGGGTCATGATCAACCACAAGATGCATATGAGTCACCAACGTGATGTTGCAGCTGGCAAAGCGAGCAAAACTCTGGCTTGCATCCATAGATGCTTCTCTAGCAAATCCCAGGATGTCATCTTCCCACTGTACTCAGCCTTGGTGAGGCCGCAGCTGGAGTACTGTATCCAATTCTGGGCTCCACAATTTTAAAAGGATGTGGAAAAGCTTGAGAGAGTCCAGAGGAGAGCCATGCACATGATCAGAGGGCAGGAAAACAGGCCTTATGAAGAGAGGCTGAGAGCTATCGGACTCTTCAGCCTGGAAAAGTGCAGGCTCTGGGGGGACCTGGTGGCTGCCTATAAGTGTACCCCTGCACCGACCTTCTTGAAACTTGCCAGGCTTTGTGGCCTCAGTAAGAGCTACCACTCCTGCAGTTTTCACCTCACTATGTTGTAACACCTAGACGTGACATGAGTTTTGCTTTCAAGAATTTGGGGTGCTGTTCCCCCCAAACCTCTGTGCCAATCTTCTTGAAACTTGGTAGGCTTCATCCTTTTCACAGAGTCTACCAACTCTGAAATTTTCATCCAAATCAGACATCAAACAACAAAGTTATAGATATTTTATTGTTTCCCCATTATACCCTATGGCCAGATCTCCGAGGGGGCTCTGAAGCGCTTCGGGAAGCCGAAGGAAGCAGCTCTTCCACTCGAAGCCTCCAACGCGTCTTCAGATCTGAAGCTCTGTCTGAAGCCTCACACAGCCCTACCCTCCTCCCCTTTTTCACACACTTGAAATGAGGAAATTAGGATTCACAATTAATTAGTGGCGGAGCCAGCTAAGGAAAAGAGGGAGCTCCTCCTCCACTGTAGCTGCCACCTCCTCAAACCTCCGGTGCGGGGGCTCCCTCCACTCCTTTTTCACACACACTTGAAATAAATAATTTGGCATTAGCAATTCATTGGTGGCGGAGCCAGCTGAGGAAAAGTGGGATCCCCTCTGCTGGTGCTGTCGCCTTCATCCTCTCCATGGCAGCTCCCTCCACCACTTTTCCCACACGTAGAAAATTAATAAATTGGTATTAGCACTTTACTAGTGGCAGGGCCACCTGAGGAAAAGCAGAAACCCCTCTGCCATAGCTGCCGCCTCCTCAAGCCTCCCTTGCGGCAGCTTCCTCTGCCCCTTTTTCTTACACTTGAAATAAGGAAATTGGGATTTGCACTTCATTAGTGGCAGGGCCAGCTGAAGAAAAGTGGGAGCCCCTCCGCTGGGGCCGCCTCCTCCTCCTGCCTCTGGCGTGGCGGCTCCCTCCACCCCTTTTCCACACATTAGAAATAAATCATTAGAAATAAATCAATTGGTAATTGCAATTTAATAGCAGTGGGGCCAGCTGAGGAAAAGCAGGACCCCCTCCGTGGGTGCTTACCCAGATCGGAGAGATGTCTAAGGAGGAACTAGATGCATAGGTGAACAAATTGGATCACTTCTTAGAATGCTCAGGAGCTGAAGTGTAGGCACTTAAGAAAATCTGCAGTCCAAAATGGAGGTATCACATTAATTTATGCACCCGTTCAGTAGTGTTGCCTGTGGAGTATGCTCAAAGTAGATTGTTCCCTGCCCTTTAAGCCTCTGGGCACTTTACACATGTAATTAATGCACAGCAATAAACTCTGGCACAGTGCTGGAGTTTATTGCTCCCAGGTGCCACATTTGAATGTGCGCCCAGGACTGCAACATGTTGAACCGAGTCGGAGCAGGCTCAGCTGGCAGGGGGCCCTGGGGGTCAGCCTGCCAGCCCAGGGCTGCTCCAACCTGCCTCAACATGCTGCAGAAGGGGCTGCTGGGGCACAAGGGTAATCCCCACACTGAAGCACCCTCATGCCCCAGCCAGCCCCTTCAATGTCTACATATGCACTGCTATGTCATAAAAAAACTCTGCTGTAGATAGCACTTGTGTTTATGAGTACTAATCTGCAGTGAAGTTAGTTAGTTTACTCCATCCTGAGATGTTTCCTGTGCAGATAATTAGGCAACTCCACATCTCGTGTAGACATACCCTCTGAGACCAAAATGGATTGAGGGCCACATTCTATTCCAGCTACTAATTTGGTAAGTGGACATGGTTACTGATGTGTAATGCTAAAAACAAAAACAAAAAAACCACACATTGCTCAAGTCCTGAAAATTTGTTAATACAAAGGGTCCTGATTCTCCTCACTGTTTTTGTGTTGCTTAGTTGTATGGGTACAAAAATGCCATTGATACATTGGTGGATTGTGAGGGACCTGAACAGGATGGAATAGAAATACATTTGGGTGCCTAGACCCACTTCGACAGCTAATAAGTGAGGACCAACAGAACCTGGCTGCTGGACCTCAGTTTATTCAGGGCCTGCTTAGTCTCCTGAGAACATGGAAGGAGAAATAATTGCTATAGTGAAATTAGGAGAAACGTTGTCACTTGTGTCAGGATTTCAAAACGTTGGAAGGCAGCCCTCAGACTACCGGAGTGAGATGTTAGGTGCCTCACTCATCATTGAGCCACCTTTGGCTGGGCTGGGCCAGTCTTTAACCAAGCCACTTTTGAGCAGAGCATCTCTACCCCAATTGGCCTCTGTCAGCCTGTCTAAGTCTAGGGAGCCTTTTGCCCCTACTCAGCATCTGTGAGGCTGGGGCCTGCCTGCCCTTAGCTCCAAGGCCTTTGCCTACCCCCAAATCAACTGCAAACACAGCGGTCTCCCTACTAAACCACTGTGTGAATTGTGGCTACCCTAACTTAATATACAAAGTTACTTATCCCCCACCCAGCGTACCCATACCACAGATAAAGCCCCCCCTCTGTCAGTTGGCTCTCCCATGCCAGTCCTTCAGGGATACCTTATGCAAAAGAAACACAAAAAGACCCCCATACATATAAGCTGTGGTTGCCTTTCCTGGGTTCTTTCCCCATTTTATTTTGCTGGTTACTGATAGTGCCCAGATTCAGCCCTTCTGAGCTACTCCTTCCCTCTCTGGCTTCTGTCTGCCACAGCCCCCAGCCTCCTGCCCTGTGCTATCTTTCTCTCCAGGGAACTCCTTCCCCTCTTGTTATCAGGAACAGACTTGCAATCCTCCACAAGGATCTTTTTTTCTCCCTGCACTATGTCCTGAGACAGAATAACTCCTTAGCCCAGGAGCAAGGCATATATAGATACTTGGCTCTGTCCCTTCCAGTTGCCCAACCTTGCTCTCTCAAAATGGTAAAGATGTTACTCATCTACTGTAATGGTTTGCAGCCTGCATCCTACAGGCTGTACCCCTCTATTGAAGCTGGCTGCAGCACTGCAGCTGTATAACTCTGCTGCCCAAGATAATGGAAGGAAGTCAGCATCACAGGCTCCCACATGCAGGCTACTAAACTACACATCTTCTTAATACAAGAAATGGAAGTTTATTATCGATGCCTCTGATAAGGAAAAGGGTTCCAGCATGCACTACTGTTACACATGATAAAGTAATTATAGGTTGGCAGCAAATTCCCTACTTACTAAGAGTTACAAATAGCTGCTGAGTTGTTATGGTAAAAAAAAACAGGGAAAGATTCATCAGAACAGTACTTGAATGAGAGCACACACATCATGACAGCACTTCTCATGTACTAACAGACCTGGCATACTGCAGCCTGTTACCCTGAAGCCCTGAATCCATGAAGAGTTCATTGTTTGTTCTTTGGGAGTGATAGTCCCAGGAAGGAAAATTGCAAATAGCACAAAACTTTCATTTTGGAACAAGCAAATAATGAATTCCTATGAAGATTATCTCAAATAACAGCCCATCAAAACTATGAACTGGACGAGTCAGGCTTCCCTGGACTGTGAGGGGGGTCAGGCATAATAAGGATTCATTGTAATTACATGAGCCAGTGTTGTTTGCTCAGCTTTTCCAAATACAGCAATTGTTTCAGTAACTTTGGTGCGATGCCAGAAAATGTGCTCCCTCCGTCTCCTGCCCTTGTACGTGCCCAGCTCTCACATTCTTTCTTACACACTACCTATAGGTCCTTTCAGTGAACTAGGCCACTGGCTGGGGGCCAGCTTGGGATCGATCATCTCTGCTAACAGTCACTCTCTAGTATTCGGGTTGTCAGGGGAAAATGCCCCTTTTCTGTATTCTCTTCTTTCCTTTCCTATCCTGCTCCACAGAGACCTTCTATCACTCCACTGTCAATATTCCTGTTTGGTCATAAGCCTTTTAGGAGTACAGCCACTACCAAGTGCAAAAAATCATCAGGCACGAGACACATTTCCCTGCAGTTTATCTTTACCCACAGTTTCTTTATTCTGCTTGTAACTAGTAATGATACATTCATTATGCCTCTAATCCTGTGCAGTGTTATTTAGAAGTAAGTCACACTACCGTACCAGACACCGCAAAGGCTCCTTGATGGGTTTTGAAGTGACTTAAGAGTCCAATCCTTGATCCACCCACAGCCGTTACAGGTCTTTTCACAGGGAGAGTAGGCTGCAGACTGGGATTTCTCTTCTTTTCCTTCCTCTGCTCTTTCTTCTCTGCTTTGAGGACAAGATGCTTCACCTCAAAGTGGGATGCAGCTTGATTGACCTTGTTGCACCACTGGAGTCAGTTAGTAGCCAGCTCCTCCCAGTTCTTGAAGCTAGTGTCCATTTTCTTTAGGTATGCCTTGTAGCATATCCTCTGCACACCATGAGATCTCAGGCTGCAGCTAATCTTGGAATGGATCATTTGTTTTGGGAGCCAGGACTTGGGCATCTGTACAGTGTCCAGTCCAGTAAAGCTGGTGCTTAAGAGTCACCGACTCAATGTTGGTAACATTGGCTTCCACAAAGATTCTGGCATTTGTGTAGTGAACTTCCCATTTGATGTGGAAGATTTTCTAGAGGTATTGTTGGTGATATCTCTCCAGGCTCTTGAGATGATGACTGTCACAGGAAGCAGAGTATGAAGAGGGAAGCCCTGAAAAGCAAGCCTGCACACAGAAGATGACCATGAGGATTAACAAGCGGGGAGCGTGTGTCTACACAAGATGCTTTACTGTTCCATTGCCTAGTTTACTGTGCAGTAAGCACACATGTCTACAAGTGCATGCACTTACTGGAAAGTAAAAATCCATAATCACAATTAAATTTGCTACCTGCAAATGTGGGTAGCAAATTTAATCACAATTAGTAACTGCATAGTAATACATGCGTAGATGTAACCCAGCAGCAAATTTGCTGCCAGGTATGCCCAGTCACTAGAGGCCCAGTCTGAGGCAAGCTCCAGGGCTGCAGCCCAGGAGCCTCTCCTGCTCCAGGGCTGCGCTGCCTCATTATAAAAGCCTGCAGGCATTGTGTTCCATGGGGCACCCACCATGGGCAGCCTGAGGAAAGTGCAGGCCCAGTGTGCCCCCTGGGTAGGTCACAGCTGAGTTGTGCCTGCCTTCCTGGAGCCTTTGCTCTTGCATGACTGCATAGCTTCGTGGCTGCCAGGGCATTGCTGTCAGGCAGGTGGGTGCACAAGAGTTGCTGCAGGCTCCTGCAGCCCTTGGCCAGCCTCTCAGCACTCCAGGGCTGCCTGCAGGCTGTGTCTGGTGGGGGCCAGAACTGTCTGCCTGCTGCAAAACCCCAGCAGCTTGCCCTGTGCCTGCAGCTGCTGCAGGGCATAGCCTCTACCATGTGGCTTCCAGTCCCATGCTGTGCCCCTGCTCTGGGTATTGCTGGCAGCTACCCAGGGCCTTCAACAGTGGGACAGCTGTGCAGGGGTCCAGAAAGCCTGCATGAGACCCATGATGGCTTCCTCCTCCCCATCCAGACCCGCCCCTGTCCATGTGTGCATGGCTCTGTCCTCCACATGGGACCCCAACTGGAGCCAGGAGGAGGTTGACAACCTCATGGTGCTCTGGGGAGATGCAGAGGTCCAGTGCCAACTTGAGCGGGGTGGCTGCTCAAACATCCATATTTATGAGGCCCTGTCAGGAGGGATGCGGGAGCCTGGGCACTCCTTGTCTATGCAGCAGTGCCACATAAAGGTCAAGGCCTTGCAAGCACAGTAGGCAGCCATGACTGATCACAATCATAGATCCAGCTGTGCCCATAAGACTATGCCCTTTATGTAGCAGCTGACTTTGGCACCCCAGGACCCAAGCCACAATTGTGCGGTTTTTACCAGCACAAGTAGCCTGTCCATGCCCCTGCCATGCCCTGGCCCCTCCAGTGACATGTCACCAGAGGAGTGACCCTCAAGCATTCAGTGTCGCATCCCATCCAGCTCCCTAGCTGCACAATCCATCAGCAGTTCAGGGAGCTCTGTCCATCACCTGCCTCAGCAGCTTCGTAGCCCCAAACACCACCACGAGGAATGGCCAACCATGTCACCACTGCCCATCAGCAGCACCAGCTCCCCCCTGGTGGTGGTGGGAGGGCAGCTTCAGGCCAGGAGCCTGCATGCCACACACAATGGGACCAGGACAATGGGTGCAGCTGCATGCCATCATCGATGGGGAGGACTGTGTCAAGCTGTCAGCCTCGCCAAGCCCAGACATGTAGTAAGCCCCACACTGTGGGGAGGGCCCTCCCTGCCCCAGCCCCACCTCCCTGCCTGGCTTGCCCACACTCCTCTGGCCCTAGGTTCCCCATCACAGCATGCAGGGAAGCAGGAGCAGCCTGTGCTCCCACAGCTAGGTGGCCACAGGCCTCTCACATGCCAAGGAGCATGTTGATGCTGACGGTGATGTCCTCCTTGGCAGTAGGGGGGCAGGGATGTGTAGTGTTGCCACAGGTAGCCCTCCATGTGGTGGTGGAGGTTGCAGGGCAGCCTGAGCTTCTCTCCCTGCACCATCATAGCTCAGGATCCCAAACAAGGAGTTCAGGTGCAACCAGGGCACCAGGGGCAATCATCATCAGCAGGGCATAGTGGGTTGGACACCTGCACAAACAGCTCATCACATACTTCCTGGGGCATGCGCAGCAGGAGCAAACTTGGGAGGAAGCTGGCCCTGGGGCACCTCCTCAAAGAGGCCCCCTGTGGGGAGGGAAGGGGCATGGCTAGCCCCTCATCCCAATTGCCTGGGAGCCCTGTGTGCCCTGAGCCCAGGGACCATGGGGTGGTGAATAAAGATTTCTTCTTTGGACATCTGTTTGGCATGAGAGTAGTAATGGGGGTATGCAGGGGGTAGGGGGCCTGTGCGTGGTGGGGCAGGTGGGCTACAGTGGGGAGTGCTGCAGGAAGTGGACCACTAGAACCTCCTGCACCCGGTGCCCTGGAAGATGCAGTTTTCCTGGGGCCTTGGCAGGGGGGGCCCATTGCTGCCATCACAGCTGGTACTCCCACTATCAGGTGGCCTCTGCCTGCTGCACATCCTCCACCCAGACCTTGTGGAACAGCTACCCCCAGTCCTCACAGCTGTTATGCAGCACACAGGCTGCAACAATGACCTGCAGGTAACTGTTCTCAGTGGCCTTAAGGTGGGCAATGAAGGAGCACCAGCAGCTCTGAAGGTGCACTCGACCAGGGTTTGGGTCCAGCCCAGGCATCGGTTAAAGTGGGCCTGGTAGGGATCCAAGGGGCCAGTGTAGAGTGTCATCAGCCAGGGCAGGAGTGGGTAGGAAGGGTCCCCAGTGAGCAGGGGTGGGATGGTCACAGCACCCAGCTGCAGGTCTGGCATCTCCAGCATGAAGTTTCCACTCTCCATGAGTCCCACCAGGCCAGAGTTCCTGAAGACATGGGCATCATGAACCCTGCCTGCCCAGCTGCTGCTCACATGTGTGAATGTGCCCCCAGTGGTCCACAATGGCCAGCAGGACCACGGAGCGGAATCCCCTGCAGCTATAATAGGGTCTGTCTCCATGGGGCAGGCAGGTAGCTGGTATGTGGGTCCCTTCCAAAGCCCCCATAAATTGGGAGAACCCCAGTGCACAGAACCCTGCCATCACCACCTGGGGGTTGTGGGCATGGAGGACACTGTGTACCAGCACATCCTGGAGCGCGCTGCGCACGTGCAGGTGTAGCAGAAAGCCCCCTTTGTACATTTCCCCTTATGGACGTTGATATAACAGAAGCCCCTTCTTGCCTGCAACCCACCTATTCTGTGCATTTCTTTCCCTTCTCAGTATTGGCAGAGACCTAGCACACTCATTGCATGGGTATGGCAAGGCTCAGAGCAAGCCAGAGAGCTGAAGTGGCTTTTTGCAGAAGAAACCTAGAAACTACATCTGCATGTCAATTAAGCTCAGTGTCACTAAAGGAAACAAAATAACTAAAATATCCACTGCAAAGACTGTAACTGTATTCTGTGCTAACCTAACTCACTTACTGTCTCCAGTAGCCTTTGATCCTCACTACCTCACATTGCATTTTTATGTTTCATACAGTGCATTTTCATATTTCATCTGTCTTGTCTTTACCATGGCATTTTGTATTTTATATTTTATACTTTTAAACTTGTAAGAAAAGTACTCCCTGTAGAATGAAGTTACACCTTGGACCATTGTTAAAACTGCATTGAAATTGCAACTGTAAAGTGATAAAATCTGTTGAGTGAATGTGAGTGAATGATGATCATCAGTAGACAATAGCCTAGCCAAAGGAACTGCATTTTAAGCTAATCAAGGTAAAGAACTGATTCTTGGAACTGAGCACTCACCCTATGGACTATTCCTGTCACCCATGACAATATAGCCATTAAGTCAATAAGTCAAAGGCGGACTCCCGAAATGTCAGGTACTAGCAGGAGAGACCCCTATGGCTAACAGCTGTTAGGTACTACTCAAGACCCACGTGGGACAGCAACCTCTGGATTGGGTAGCCAAGATGATGCTGGGGGAATCACACAAGTCTGCCAGAAAGGGATAAAAGGCAGTGAAGCATGACCCTTAGTGGGGCCCTCTTATTCAGCACCTGACCTACCGAGACAGACGGACAAGCAGGTGACCCCCTTCTGGACATCACCTTGAACGAAGCTGACCACCCACAGCAGACTCCAGGGCCTTGGATGGGTAGATATACTGACACCAGTGCTCTCACAATCATTACAGCAGCTACTATACACTATACTACATGGATTTGAATGAGTGAGTGCACGTGTGTGTGTCTGGGCTAAGCTGACCAGTACCACTCATAACTCAAATTTTGCATTTATGATTTTATTGGTAACTTCACATCCTGTCCAATAAACTAAAATTTATGATGATCCGGTGAGTTTGTCCTTTGTAGCCATCACAGGATGGCCTTCCCAGTCACAGTGGCCTTGCCCATGTGAAACAGGTGACCCACATACTAGAGGCTGGCAGGCGTGGCCAACTTGAGCAGTGCCTAGGGCCAGGTAGGTGTCGGTAGGAAGCACTGGGCACATGCCAATGTCCTGGCACTCCAGGTGGGGCCAGAGCTGCTGAATCAGTTCCCCAAAGGTGGCCCAGGTGAGCTGGAAGGTGTGCACACACTGCTCATCATCCCAGCTCTGCTGGACAAGGCGCTGCCACCAGTGCTCACTGGCATGGTGGGCCCAGAGGCAGCTGGGCTGAAGGCCCAACAGGGTGACAGTGGACCCAGCGGTGGCCTCACAGAGCTGCTCGTTGGTGGCCCTAGGAGGGCACACTGTGGGTGGGCAGGCAGTGGCTGGTTGTGGGGGAGCCAGGTGGAGTAAGGTAGCCATGGGCCAGCTGTTGGTCAGTGTGGCTGGCCAACAGGATGATCACAGCAGCCAGCAGGATTCTGGGATGCTGCTCATCACTGCCAGGGCCAGGGGCTGGGGCAGCCATAGTGCAGCGAGAACAGAGTTGCCATGTGCTGCCTCTGCACTTGGCATGCTGCTCCTGAGCACAGAAAGAGGCTTCCAGAGAGCACGGAGCAGGGCTGCCAGGCTGCTGGCAGCTGGAGCCCAAGCCCGGAGCTCCCTATGGTGGCTACAAGGGAGCATTGCAGGGACCCAACAGCAAATTTTCAGCCTAGGCCCCTGCACCTGTAGCACAGTAAATCTAGCTGGAGTAAATGCCTGTGTAGACATACCCAGGGAATGGGAAACAGCCCCAAGACTTGCCTGGGAAAGGAGGGACCCCTGGGCAGATTGATTAGCAGCCACCCAAGGTCTGATAAAACAGTTACCAGAAGGAAGGGAAGGGGTGGGGGGTTGATATGGCTGGATGAAGACAGTTCCTTCTGCAGGGAGGAAGCTGCTGAAGGACAGCTGAGAGAGACTTAAGAGTGCGCGAGCTGGGCAGACAGAGAAAGGCCTGGGAAGAACCCAGCCTTAAAGGGACAGTTCACCTCAGTTGGTTAGAGGGCCATAATAGCCTGATTTTTATTTACTTCCTGGAGGACTGGGGTGGACTAATAAGGGGTGAAAAGGAGTTCCCCACAGGAGCCTGAGTAGGTTCAACTTCAGAGCAGAAAAATGACTGATAGTTAATGAATGCAGAGCAAGTGGGCAGAAACCCAAAAGGCAACTGCAACAGGACCCACCTAGAGAAGGCACAGCCATGTCCCTCTGATAGAGACAAGGAATCCAAATACAGGGATACCACTGTGCTCACAGACTATGGTATGGACTACAGGAATAAGGGGACTACAGAGCAAGAGACAGCTGAGCCCCAGGTAACAGTTGTGAGTGGTGAGCGGTGAGCAGCCCCCCTTTCCGAATCACCACCTCATCTGAACTAAAACCACGTGGCAGGCACTAGCACAGAGGCAGGCTTTACCCAAGAGGAGGCCCAGGGTGGGAAGGCAAGGCAAGGCAAGGACCCTACTGTCCTGGGACAATGATGTTAGGTCACGCACAGTACACATCTGTAGAGAAGAGTGGAGATGATGACTGTGTTGTAGATCTAGATTTTGGTGTCTTTCTGGAGATCAAGATCAATAAAAACATGCCAAAGCAGTTTCCCAAAGGAGGCACTTGTGCATCAAATCCTGTCCTGGATCTCCTCATCAATGTTTGTTTTCTGAAACTGTTTGACTACCCCCAAGGTCTTGCCCTTGATAGTAATTTGAGGAGGGGAGGTCACACTCTTGGCCTGGAGCATGCTGATAGGCACTTGAGTCTTCCCGATGTTAAGAGAGGCCCAAAGTTCAATAGGCTTCTGCAAGGAAACCAAGCACAATGTGGAGGTTTTCCTTATTGTGTTGTGTGCAAGGATGGCAGTCAGTGTACTGAAGGTCAAGGATGGTTATTCTGAGTACTTTGGTCTTTGAGCAAAAACATGCCAGGTTCAAGAGCCCTCCATCAATTTGGTATTCATTGTTGCTTCTGGAAGGGAGGTGCCATGGGCAGATTTAGGATTTTGAAAAGTTGGGAGCATATGGTGTGGTCCATTGTCACATATAATACAATACAACACACATTCTCCCCCAGTTCAAGAGAAATTAGAAGCTTTACTAATATGGTAGGGGGCTAGCCCTATATTATTCAGTTTAAGATCCAAGCAAAAAAAAAATAACACTTGGAATGTGCATTAATGTGCTAGAGCATATATAAAGTATAAAAACAGAAGAAACTAGAAAAAAATAATCAAAGGATATAGTCATTAAATGCAAGTCTCTTACTCACATGCATAAAACAAAATCTAGACTTCTTGATTGTCTTGACAGTGGGGGGCAGTAATTTGATTCAGTGATTTGAATCACTGTCCCCAATAAATTTGGCTGAATCTGATTCAATGATTTGGCTGCTGCTGAATCTCTGAATCACCCAGGCCCATCCCCTGCCCACTCTCCCAGTCCAGCAATGGCTGCCCTGCCTGCCCCAGCTCCCAGCACCTAGAAAAAAAAAGCCCTGACTTACTGCGTGCTGCCCCCCACTGCCCCCTCCACTCCCCCACCCACCCCAGCTCTGGCCCTTTAAGGAAAAAGCCCCATAACCCCGGGCTCACCCATTCCTGCCAGTGAGGGGTAATCCCTGCTGCCCCATGTCACATGGGGGGGCTCTGCAGGAGCTGTTGAGTCTACAGGTTTTTCTCATTTTTTTTTTTCTTAAAGGGCCGGAGCTGGGGCAGGCAGGGCAGCCACAGGGGTGTGTGGGGGCGTGTTTTGGAAGAGCGAGGAGGGGGTTGGGGGGCTGGTGTCAGAGCCTCCCATGCAGCATGGGACAGTGGGGAACAGCAGGGATGGCCCCCCTGCCCAGCAGCACCTGGTGAATGGGGACTTTAATTTTAAAGGACCAGGAGCTGGGGTGGGCAGGGCAGCCATGGAGGGGATTGGGGGATTGGGTGGGGGAGCAGGCAGGGCATGGATTCTGGCAGGGGTCCAGGGGCTCTCCCATGGTTCCCTCCCCCCTCCTGCATCCCCCCTTCCCTCTACTTACCAGCTCCGAGTCTGGCTCCAGCTCCCTGCTGTAGCGGGCGGAAACTGTCTGAATCATCAAAGCTCTACAAATATTTTCTGAAGATTCAGAGAGCTTCAAATCAATTTGGACCTTTTTATTGATCCCAGTTCGATTCAGATTTGGAGATTCAGCTACCAAATCAGGCCTAATTTCCTCCAAATCGAATCAGCACCCGAAGCTTCACACAGCCCTAATATATCAGTGGTTCCCAAGTGCTCCTGGTCACTTCTGGGTCTGGTGTCAAGTGCGCTGGGGAGCCCCCATGCTCCTGTGGGACGCTCCATCTGCCCCAGCATTGCAGCATTCACGAGCTGCCTGATACCTTGAGGTATGTAGATAAAACATTTAAAGCTGTGTCTATGGCTGAAACTTTCTGAATCTCTCTGAATAGATTCGGAGGGTTCCAATTTGATTCAGGGAGATTAAAGGGTCTCTTGATTTGATTAGGATTTGGAGATTTGGCCACCGAAGAATTGGTGGGCCGAACTTTCACCAAATCGAATGAGGGACTGAAGCTTCACACAGCCCTAATATATATATATATATGTTGTTTTCTTATGGTTATTCTATTAATAAATTTGTATATAGTTAAGTTTCAGACTGTCCTGGCCTGCCTCTATAAGGATGGAGGGAAACTACACAGCCTGCAGTTTCACCCATATCACTCTTGCCAGCTAACAATCCCTTCAGTTAGAGGAGGGAGTACACACCTGTGTAATCCAGGTGTTCTCCTATATGGGGACTTATTGCCCATATCTACCTCCTGTGTGGTTTTTATATCTCTTTCTGAAGCAGGTGCTGTTTGCCACTCACAGGGCACATCTTCGTGTGAAATTAGTGCGATGGAGTTTATTGCTCCAGGGCATAGCATTTATCTGTGTGCCTGGCACTGTAACACATTGAGCCGAGGTGGTGCAGCCCTGGCTGCAGCCCTGCCAGCCTGGAGCTGCTTTGCCCCTGCTCAATGTGCTATGGAAGGGCTGGCCAGGGCAGGAACATACTTGTGTTGGGCAGTGCTATACTACAGCAGTATTAATTAGTTTACTTCAGCCTAATAGCACAGCATATGTATACAGTTAAGCTTTACTGTAAAGCTAATTAGACAACTCCACAGTAAGTGTCTAGTGTAGATATCTTCTCAGGGTAGAAACAGATGTTGCCTGATGTCACATTTGTACCGCCATAATAAATGTTATGGTGGTACAAATGGTGAGCAAATAGACTTCCCTACCTTTGTTCCATCTTACCACTTGCATAATAAAAGATAGTTTAATAGCTATGCTTTGTTGTGGTGGATGTCTATTCCTTTGTGGCAAGGGAGTGCATGCAGCCCAGAGTTGCCCGCACTCCCCAGCTGCTCAAGATAGGTGCTTAATCCTGCATGCCACAGGAATTCCCTAAAGCCAGGGAACACCTGTCTGGCTTTTTCTGCTTACAGAGACCCACCCTGGGGGATCTGCAGTTGTGTGACCCACCCTGGGGGATCTGCATTAGAATGTGTGACCTCAGTTGAGTCGATGAGAGGGAGAACTGCAAAGTGCTACCATTTGCTGTTGTGCTCCGTTGCAAGGAGAAAAATTCTTCCTCCACAGTGATGGTAGTGCCTAGTACTCTGCCTGGGGCAGCTTTGTGAGCTGCACAACTCTGCCCCAGTCACAGACATTATGGTCATTTCTTCTCAAGCAAGATGCAGGAGACTCCCCTTGGCATGTGGCACTTTCATGTGGTTTAAGCTCAGCACTTGGGAGAAATGCACACGTCTTCCCCTGAGGATAAAGGGTCTTGGAAGGAATCAGAAGAGAGAAACCATGAAAGTGACATGCAAATATATAGTAGTTTACAGGGCCAACGTCCTCCTCCCAACTTAATTCTGACCCAAATCTGCCCAAGGATGCAGATCTCTCTTAGGAGCTGTTCCACTTCTGGGACAGACTTCTTGGGACTATACCTGCACTGCTCTTCATAGACATGAGCTGTAGTAAGGGCAGCTTATAGTTAGGTCCTGAAGACTTTCATAGCTAGGGCCTGAAGTCAGACTTTCTGTCTGTGCTGCCAAAAGGAAGAGGCCCCAGAAATAAATGAAATCTGGCTGTTTTCCATTTGCAAAGGCAGATAATCAAGACCATGAAAAATACAAAGGCATATAGGATTTTCCTGACAAGTGGTTGCCTAGAGTATCTTTGTAATAACATTGGTTTCTGCCTCAGTCCTTCCTCTGCGACAGGAACTCACAGACAGTGGGGAGCTCGGTGCCTAGCATACTGCAATGTAAATGTCATACGTGTAACAGCAGGAGGAACCAGGGGGCAGTGAGCAGAGCTGTGCCAACTGTTAATGTGGACTGCAACTCCTGGAAATCCCCAGGGGCTGCGGTGGGGTGGGACAGGACATGGGGAAAAAGGAAGAGGAAGCTTGAGGCTGGAAGAAGGGGATGAAAGAGCAGCAAGGCTAGAGGAAGGGGATGAGAGAGCAGCGTGCACATGGAATCTGGTCAGCCCTACATAGAGTGCACAGTGGAGCTGGAGATCTCAGTGGCTTAGCCAACCAGGACTGAAAGAGCTGGACTCAGAATTGGGGGCAGCTGCAGGTTGATGTTTGTGTGCTCTAAGGGCTGAAATCTTATTTGGAGACACCAGAGATGGTGGGTGGGGGCAGGAAGTTAAGGTGCCAGGTGTATATTACCTACAGTATTGATGTTTCTTTACTTTTTACTTGTTCCCTCCCTTTGGCCCATTGTCTTGTGATCCTAATCTCTATGATTTTCTATATAGAAGTAGGAACACCCCTTTGCTTCTTGTGCCACTTTCTGGGGCTGCCAGGTTGGCACAGTACCTTGGTATAAAACCCATTCTCATAAAGTTCTTCACTGATGCTTGAAGGTAGCACCATGGGCCAGGAGGGAAAAAAGCTTTAGGGAAAACATGACAAGCAAATTCAACTAGAATAAATCCCTGAAGCAGTAGGCCCAACAAACTGCATGGACTCTTCCCATAACTCCACTGGCCAAAGTCACTACATTGCAATTTGATGTACCTGTGCTCTTTTTGTTACTATATACATGGCTAGTTTCTGCAGAATCCTCAGGCTTTCATCACTAACAGAGTAATTCAAAACACAGATCCAAGAGTTTGTCACCAGAGACCCCTTTGGCTGTTACTCCAAAGGGTCATATTACCCATTACCTCATCTATGGCCATAAGGATTCATGAGAAGCCAACAGATCAAGGTCTCCATGAGTTTACATACTGAAAACTTTATTCTTTACCCACCGTTTATTACTGGTCATTTTTATACTTGTAACTCTGCTGATGTTTTCTGTGCGAAAATATTTGTGCGTCCCTTATTTGCACATCTATTTTGGTATCCATGGTCAGAAAGTCTGGAAATGTGTGTTTTAATTGTACTGAGATTATAAATGCTTGAATGAAAGGTGCCAGGTGAGTCTAGCCCTATGTGCACTAGCCTGCTATTCCAAAGTTATAACAGCTATAAGGGTACAATTGCTTTAAAAGAAAGTTGGGAAGAGGTCACAGAAGGATCAGCACTCACTAGGACCTGAGCAGAAGTCTACAGTGAAGCAACTTGCAAATCTGAAGTAAAAAGGAGGTTTTGGGGAGGTTCAAAACACGAGACCTTTCTGGAATGGTTCTGCAACCTTTGAGCAGACATCAAAGGGAAAATACCTGTGATATGTAACTCCCTATAATGGTTTCTGCTTAACATCTGTTACTCATTTGTATCCAACCCCCCCCCACAAAAATCAACCCCGCCCCCAAAAAAAACAACCCACCAAACAACCTGAAATCACTGAACTACCCCTGGGTTAGGCTGAGATACATTACCCACTCGTCCAAAAACAGCTGAAGTTCTTGAGCCTACTTTTGGGCAGCCCAGTATCTAAAAAAGTTGGGTTGCAGAAACAAGTGGAAGAGAAGCAACAGTGGCAATGCAGAGAAGTGATCTCCAGTAGTAAATGATAGTAGCACAAAAGTGACACCCCCAGAACAGGAGTAGCGAGGAGAGGTGTTCTTTGCAGTGGGTGGTAGGAGCACAGAATAGCATTCCGTAGTGGTGAGCAGCAGTAGTGGCAGCCAGGAACAGTGACCCCCAATGCTGAGTGCCAGCAGTGGTAGCAAGATGCAGCAATCCCTAGTGGTGAGTAACATTGAGGTGGAGGGGCAAAACATCAGCAGTAATCCCTGGTGGTGAGGATTACAGTGACCTCCAGTGTGCCCCTGTCTCCCCCCCAGCATTTACCATTTGGTTGGCATAGATGGTAGAGATGTCAGATGGCAGCAGTGATTTTTTGTCTGGATCAAGTAAATCTCCTTTTTATTTGCTTGTAACCATCCAACAGAGTCCTGCTAAATGACTAGCAACCTTTTCTAAAGGGATAACCGTGCCATCCCAAGAAAGCAGGGAAAGGTCAGGGCTAGCAGCTACATTTGCATTACTAGCTACCAAGTTAATCCTTCATGGAACTAGAACAGAACTCTGATAAAATTGACTACAGTAACCTGTCAATAGCTGGTCAGGGGAGGCTGCTGTTAAGGCTTCTTCTAAGGTTGTTTATCCCTCCCCCCCATCATGGTTCATTACTGCTTGAGAGTGGAGAAGTTTGTTCAGCTTGGAACACCCAGGTAGCATTTACTTTCCCAGTTTTCTGGGTGGTAACTTGAGCTAAGATACAAGTATAGGGGCTTTATACACATTTTCTATCTGGCATTTGTTACTGCCATCCAGTGCCTGGCAGAAGGGTCATCAGTCATCCAATAGGGAAGCAGAAAGTAAACACATCACTTAATGAAACACAAATAGTGCCAGGTTCCCCCTTATGCAGGGACACACAGACTATCCAGCACTTGGTTCCCTTTCAATCCTATTTTGGCAATTAGAGTGCAATTAAAGGAGAAGGAGTACTTGGATCTAGCTTTGCCTTATGCACAGAAGTGAATTCTATCCATGGGGTGGGGTGGGGAAGCTCATCTATGTGTTCATTAACTGCACATTTAAAAATTTAGTACTCATACCATCAAGAACAAAATAAATGCACAATAACCAGAGTTACTATGCAGTAGCATCGGTGAACATCTTTTAAGTAATACTACTGCACAGTAGCCCAATTATACTGTGAAGTAGGGGTGTGCAAAATGGACCATATTCAATTCAGATTTGGCCTGAATCAGGGACAGTGACTTGATTTGTTGATTCAGATCAACATCCCCCGATTCAATTTCACCAGATCCAAATATTTGATGCCAATTCAGAGAATCAGCAATTCAGTCATAGACACAGCTTTAAAATGTTTTCTCTACATACCTGGAGGTACCAGGTGTGGCTCATGAATGATGTGATACTGGGGTAGATATAGCATCACACAGGAGTATGCCCCCCCCCCCACCAACCGCCTGCTCGGTGGTGAACCCATAAGTGGACTGGAAGTATTTCTGGTCTACTTCCGGTTCTGCCAGGGAACGCACTGGGGGAGCCCCCTGCACCCCCCTGCCTCAGCAATCAGCTGCAGGGGGACCCTGGGTGCCCCCCCTGATCCAGGAGACCAGTCATTGAGCTGGGGGGGCAGGAGGGCCCCCCCCCCTGACATTCCCTGGTGGACCCAGAAGTGGACTGGAAGTGCTTCTGGTCACTTCCTGGTCTGCTGCCAAGCGCACTGGGGACCACCCCCCATGCTCCTGTGGGATGCTCCATCCACCATCATCACAACACTCACAAGCCACCTGGTAACTTGAGGTATGAAAGGAAAAAAAAAAAAAAAAAAAGATGTTTAAATCTGTGTCTATGTCTGAATCTCTCCAAATCCATTTAGAGGGTTCCAGTTTGATTCAGAGAGATTAAAAAGAGTTTCCCCGATTAGATTTGGATTCAGAGATTCAGTCACCAAATTGAATTAGCAACCAAAGCTTTGCACAGCCCTACTGTGCAGTAGCATACTAGCACTGTTTGTGCTGCAACATGCTACTGAGCAGCATTATTAGGTTAGCGCACTCTTAAGAGTCATGGGTAAATGCACTCAGGGAGTAGGCAGCAGTAAAAGTGGGGGTGCAAACAGTCCATATCCCAGAACTGTTCATTTGGACAGACAGGCAAGTACAATCACAGAAATCTGGATCAAACTGGAGAAATAAAAAGACTACATTAATTTGGTCCAACAAATTCCTATTCCTGTACCGGCTCTAGTTCATATTAAATCAACATGGCATTTGGTGACAACATTAGACATTCAGGAAATCAGATACAGAACTAACCATCCCAAACAGTCATTTGGATTAGCTACTGAAATCCATGCCATTTCCTTTTCCATTCTTCTTGGTTCCCAGCAATGGTTTATTTTTCATTAAACAAGTTCACCCACTGCCATGCGGAAATGAGAGATGTAACCCAAGCCCTTAATTTGCCATGTGAACATGAACAGCAACAAGAATATGTATTTATTAATGCTCATATTGTGCTTGAAAAACCAAATAAATGATGGTGAGAGCAGCTCTTTGAATATACTTCTCCCACAGATGTACTTTTATTGTGGTGAATTTTCTATGACTTCATCTTGAAGCCATGTAGCTGAAGCGTTTAGGTGAAACTATTAGGGCTCCCATGGTGAGTATTTGTAAATATTTCCTAAAGAGTAAGCAGGAAGTTCTGTCTTACTTGGGACCATCTGATTCATATCTATTTTCACAAGTGATGTCAGTGGATAGTAATGTTTAGAACCCACTTAGTACAAGATTCTGACCTCAGGCCAGTGTAAAACATTTAGACTACAATGAAGTCTAGAATACTCCAGATTTATGCCAATGCAAAATCAACCTATTGAACTTATGGTCATGAAATAAAATGGAATGATTCTGCTTAGAGCACAAGTTGGATTCAGCACTGGAGATATGCTGAAAAAAAAAAAAAAAATCCATGTTCTCTTCTCTGTTCCCATAAGGTATTTCAGGCCTAGCATCACCTCCTGGAGGTCCTCAGTTCTTCTTGAGACACTTGATCTCATGCTTCTTTTAAACTATAGAAACTATGTTAAAGTAGTCATTTTACTATGGTCTCAGCTTTTTTAGAGAGCTAAGAACTTTGGTCCCCCAGAAGCTAGGTAATACATGCATGTCATTATTCTCTCTTCAATGCAATGCACACATTCACAAATACTAGCACATTGTATGACTGCATAAAAGCACGTGCGTACTTCAAGTGCAAAGCAATGGAGGAATGACCACACACAAATGACAGCCACCACTGTGTTTAGCTGGTTTTCCTCTCCAGCTTCTGCTTTTCCCCTCCTCCCCCAGTCTCTAATCCCCCACCCCACACAGCCTAGAATGAGGATGACTAGTAGCATCTTGTTAATAATGACAATAAAATAGACAGCGTGAACAGTTTGCCAAGAACTCACAATCTGAATATTTATCTACAGACATGCAACAGATACTTGGGATCATCAGGAATATTTGCAAAAAAAACCCAAAACAAAACAGGGTTGGTCTGACTGACTCATGGAAAAGGGTCTAAACACTTAACTGTGACCCTATTCCACCCTCCTCAAGTCCCTGAAAAACTGTTACTATAAGAGGTGGGTGAGTCTTCCTTGGTACTTTTTTGACTCCGTCTTGTGGGCAAGATGTGCTACAAAAGTAGATTTGTTAACGGATTTTCATGAACTTCACAGAAGTTTAGGGTTGGAAGGGACTTTATGAGATCATTGGGCCCTGCCTCCTTGCTCTGGGCAGGAAAGACTGCAGAGGTCAAGTAATCCCAGCAAGGTGAGTGTCCAGTCTCCTTTTGAAGATCTCCAGGGTAGGTGCCTACACCACTCCCACTGGGAGTCTATTCCAGAGTCTGCTCACATGAACCATGAAGAAGTTTTTCCCTTATATCCAGTCTGAAAACTCCTAGAAGAAGGTTATGGCCATTGCTCCTGGTTTTCCCTTGGGGTGCTTTGGTGAATAGTTGTTCACCTAGCCCAATGCTCTCCCCGATACATTTGTAAGCTGCTACCAAATCCCCCCCAAAGTCTTTTCTTTTCTAGGCTGTACAGTCCCATATCTGTCAACCTTTCCTCATATGGCTTACTCTTCAAGCCTCTAATCATATGGGAGTGGCTCTTCTCTGAACTCTCTCAAGCCTCTCCACATCCTTCTTGAAGTGTGATGCCTGCAACCAGATGCAGTACTCCAGCTGCAGCCTCACCAACGCTGAGCAGAGCAGGAGAATAACTCCCTTACTTTTGCCTGGAGATGCAATCAGTTGATACATGCCAGCGTATTGCTTGCTCCAACTATAGCTTTGCACTGGTGGCTCTCATTCATTTTATGGTCAATTATGATCCCCAAGTCCCTTCCAAATGTGGTGCTAACTAGCCTAGCACCACCAAGCCTGTAAGTTTGTTGCAGATTTTTCCTCCTCAGATGGAGTACTTTATACTTCTCAGCATAGAACTGCATCTGGTTCTGATCCGCCCATCTAACTGTCCAAGTCCACCTGGATTGTCAGCCTACCCCGAGGTGTGGCTGCACTTCCCCACAGCCAAGTGTCATTGGTGACCTTTGCCAGTGTGCTTTTCACCCCCACATCCAGATCATTGATGAAGATGGATCAGTGCTTTTCAACAAGTACCAAACCCTGGGGGACCCCACTGGCTACCTTCTGCCAGGTAGACACAGATTCATCTAATACCACTCTCTGGGTCTGACCCTGCAGCCAGTTTCCCACTTATCTGACCACTGAATTGTTGAGACAGTAGTCCCCTAGTTTTATCCTGAGAGTGTCATGGTATACTTGAACAGGGTAGAATAAAGTTGTACTTAGGTGTCTAATAAGTGGAATTGAATCTGACCTATGGTGGGCAAAATAACACAGCATATCCTCCAGACTAGCTGACCTCAGGACTGTGATAGCTAGAACTGCCCAGAGCTTCTCAACAAATTTTTTTTAACTTCCATCAAAAGTGAAACAGTTTCAGGAAGAAGTGTGAATTTTGCAAGAAAAGTCAAAATAAGACTAACCAAAAGCATTTTAAAAAGGGAACCTTGTTTTGACCTTTTGTGGATGGGACATCTTTGGTTTTCCAAAATATTAAAGTTCTACCTAAATATAGTTGTAAGGAGGTGCTCAGCCTTCTGGGAGCTGAAACACAGCTGCAGGTGCTTAGCATGCAATAGTCTGCCTGGCTGGAAAGCTGGGAGCCAGCTGCAGCTAGGGTCTAATAAATAGGGGTGGAGCTACTATGAGGGTTAAGAGCTCAAGGAGAGAAGAGGCTGTAGTACTAAGGTAGAAGTACAGATCCTGGGTCACCACCCATCTCAAAGGTTGAAGGAAGGCAGCAGGTTTGTTTCAGGTTTTGTTTGCATATTTGCTTATTCTGTCATTTCATTTACTGTGGGGGTAAGGTTGCCCCACATAAAAAACTGGCTGGAAGCCCTGAATATACTGCTGCCTGGCCTAGATAAGGAAGCTGGGTGTGGGACCCACTTACATGTAGTGGAGAATGCAGGCAATTTAAGCCTGCCCAACACCACAGCCTCCTTATTCTCCTGCACCCCTGGAGCTTTTATCTCTCTTTGTAGCTATACCTCTATGTAACAGGTAGACCTCTCAGAGCCAGGTCTCAATACCAGCTGCCTGCCTGTTCAGGGTTAAGCCACTGCCTTGCTCTTCTGCCACACTTTGATGGAAATAAATGATTGCTGTTTCTAAGGTTGGAGGCTGCCCATAGCTTGCCCTCCTGATGCCAAGGGCCTTTGACCATCTGTGAGGTTGGAGTATGTACTCTCACATCCAGTATTTCTATATTGGAAATCTGGTCTTCCCCTAGTCCCAATTCAGTAATTCTGCCCATTTCTAGGCCCACTCTTCTTCACCCCCCTCAGCTGGGCCACTCACATGCCAGGCACCTCACTGGGTGGTTCTACACACTCGGCCCCTCACTGGGTCTTTTGCTCCCTTACTAGGGCCACACTCAGTCCTACTCCAGGCTGCTTCACTAATCACTCAGCCCTCACTGGTCCTTCTATTCCCTTCTTAGGGCCACCCCTTCTACAGCCTCACTCCAGGCCACCTCTGTTGCTCATTCCCTCTGGGCTGCCTCACTACTGTCCCTTCACTGGGGTCTTTCACCCAGTGGGGCTCAGGTGGTTACCACCATGCCTGGCCCCTACACTCAGACAGCCCCCTTAACAGGCTAGGCTTATCTGGCCTACTCTTCTCTGCTGTAGGAAACCCACCCGTAAGTGGGGGGCCAGGGTTTTCAGGCACCTCTCCGCACCTTTCACTGCAGAAGTAAGTGGCCTGGCATTTCTGGGGGGCTGTTCTATCACAAACAGCCCCAGCACCACCCATCCCCAGCAGGGTGCAGTTTCAAGTCACGCCCAGGAGCCTCCCAACCATCCCCATAGCTCTTGCCCTTACCTCCACGGTGGTCCAGGAGCAGCTCAACCTGCTATTGCCTCCTTGACTGCTCAGACTACTGCTTCTCTCTTGGAGGGCCTGGGTTAAAATAGAGTCTGCTTCACCCCCTCAGCCAATCCCAGGGCCCTCCTAGGGTCATGTGCTAGCCTTGATGAGGCTAGCACCCACCTGTCAGCTGCTCCGCTGCCAACTTGAGACCTTAAAGTGGCAGGCACTGCACGTGTCCTATGTATTAGTCTTCAGTTGCAGCTGGCTCCCAGCCTTCCAGCCAGGCTGATTATTACCTATGGACTGCCTACAGATTTTTGAATGCTGAGCCTCTCCTTACAATAATATTCACTCACTCCAAAGTATTTGTTTGTTTTCAATTGTGTTTTGGGGATTTTTTTTGGGGGGGGAGGGGGGAAGTGGGTTGTTTCCAATTAGGAAAAAAAATCAAAATAATTTCCCCTTGAAATGCAAAATCTAGTTCCCACCCAGCTGTGAGGGTTGCCAGATATTAGGGCAAAAATCTAGAGTGGCCCAACAACACATCCAATTTAGGCTAAATTACCTTAAAAAATAGGTGCCTGACTCCAGGACACTAATACAAACAAAGTTAGGCACCTTAAGTAAACATTTTCCATATAGTTGTGAATATCTTAACAACATTTTAGTTTATTACTGAAACTGAATAACATTTATACATTCTAACTTCCTTTCACTATTTATAACAAAATAAAATACGACTTAAGAGCTGAAGTCCTGTTGACTTTTGACAAAATTAAGGTTCTTCAGGGATATTTGAAAGTTTCAGCATCTCTTTTTCTCTGCCTGACCAGTTGGTAACATTAATTTCAAATCACTGATCTTCAGCTCACTAGCTTCTTGAACAAGATGTGTCCATATGTTGCTTGGCTATGAGTCAAGCAAAGCTACCGTTCATGCTGTATATGGTAAACCATTATCTTGTTTCTGAGTTCAACTTTCTCTCTTCTTGGGTAGAGCGCTCAGTCTTGGAGCAGAAAGAAACTTTCTCCCGTCACATGGCTCTACAAAGACTACAAAGACTCTGGTTGACTGAGAGGGAAATCACAGTCCAATTGAACCATCTTCAATTGGACATGCCCAGTGTGAAGGAGGAAAGCCTTGCAATGTAATGGGAAGGGATCTCAGGTTCCTCTGGGACTCTTCAGAATTCCAGACCATGATGAAAGTTTCTGTCCATTTTTCTGTACCATCTTCTACCTCTTCAGTAGCTTTTTCTATGATCCATGTGGCTGTTTCCCCATCTTGCTCTAGTTTGAATATTTTGATGTCTGAACACTATATCCATCTTAAAGGGAAAAGACTGGGAACCATGATGGA
This sequence comes from Alligator mississippiensis, assembly GCF_030867095.1. Taxonomy (NCBI): domain Eukaryota; kingdom Metazoa; phylum Chordata; order Crocodylia; family Alligatoridae; genus Alligator; species Alligator mississippiensis. The sequence continues at coordinate 11,102,340 of NC_081839.1, read as the reverse complement.
GAAATTGGTTTGTGCCTAACATACCTTGGTTTTAGTGTTTTGAGAAAGAGTGCCTCAGTTTTACCATCTTTAAAAAAGGAAATAATAATACCTCCTTCCTTTATATGGCTGCTGTTGTGAGGATTAGTGGTTGCCTAGCATAAAGGTTAGGTGCATTTTTATGCAGAAAGAGTGCATATATTGAAAAACTAAGGAAATACAAACAAATAATGGTATGGAGACATGTACATTTGGAGACATTTAAAAAAAGGAACATTTCAGAAGCTATTAAGGCTCTAATTAATACATAGGAGCAAGCAGGGAATGATACAAATGTAGCAAAACTACAACTTTAAAAACTGCTTCTCCAGCCTTAAACTGGAGCAGTTTTGCAACATTTTTATTACTTGCATCTAACAATTAAAGCATAACAGTGCTGCCTTTTTGAAACATTCCCCTTTTGAAATGGTTCCAAATGCACTTGTGTCCACACCTGTAATTGCACATCTGATGTTAAATGCTATTTCACTCACTTCTCCATGAGACTTTGATGCTGTATGTGCCAACATTGGCTAACACACCAAGAGGCAAATGACTGGCAAAAGCCAGGTGCATTTATTATTAAGTTAATTATCCTTGCACACAACTGCCTCAGACTATCTGAATACCTTTGCACAGAAAGCAGATAATCTGGCTCTCTTGCTTTTTATCTGAAGTTTAACTGAGACTTATGCAGTTACAAAGCATTATAACAGGTGAATCCATTTCCCCCACAGTGAAGTGATGGCGAGAAAAATTCTTTAATAAAGTGCCCAAGACAAAGAGACAGGCCCCTTTTCTCCAAAACTACCCTTTCTAATATCTAGTTCCTGATGAGGGTGTGACAGGTTAGGTGAATGAGGACCATTGTGATGCCACCTACAGGCCACCTCATCCTTGCCAGGCTAGCTCGCTCTCTCCTGTCTCTTAAGGTCTTGCCTTGCTTTCTTTCTGGCCATGTCTTGATGGACTTCATGAAAGGGAGCCTGCCTTCAGAGACTGACAAGCTTAAGGTGCTCCTCTTCTTCAATGGTAGAGTTTTCCAACCTTGCTTATTTTAAGGGTTTAAGTTGTGACCTCCAGCCACCCCTATAGTCATGCCTCACAGATGTTATGCATAATCACTCACGTGAGACACTTGTCTCCCCAGTGGCACCAGACCACCTAGGGCAGGGGTGGCCAACCTTCCAAATGGAAGCTGGTCACTGTGTGCTTGTACAAAGATTCAAGGAGACGCATATTAACTTCTGAAGAGCTGCATGTGGCTCCGAAGCCACAGGTTGGCCACCCCTGACCTAGGACCTTTATTTTCTTGTTGAAGCTTCAGCCTTCTCAGCTTCCACCCTTCTACTCTACCCAATTCCTTAGCCAGACCTGGCTTCTGGGATCCAGCCCCTTATTTTGCTCTCTGGGGCCTTGTTCTCTGCTCTTCTCAGGCTTTAGGCCTCTGGCCCCAAGCTCTGCCCCTCTCTGGGCTATTGCTGCCCCTTCTCAGACTCCAGACTCCCCCTGATCCCTGTCTGTGCCTTGAAACTGACCCCCACCAGGGCTCAAGGTAGTCACATGCCACTCAGGCACTGATGGGACCTCCAAGCCACTCCTTTCTAGACCCACCCAAACCACCCACTAAAACTCAAACACAAATTTAAGCTTTCTGGCAGCAACACAATCACCCAACCCATCAGCTACCTACCATACTTCTCTCAGGCCCTGAATTAGGTCCTTTGGGCTGTCTTCCTAAAGCTCCCTGCCAGGCAGTCACTAGTAGCAGCCATCTCACAACATGACCTCCTCACTCTGATGTTTCCCAAGCCCAACTCCCTCCTTTGGCTCTGACTTATATACTACTAAAGCCCTGGCCCTTTCTGGTCATCTAAGTCCCCTGTCAGCCAGCTTCACCACAGGGCTGCTGGTTAACCCCTGCTCTGCTGGTTGCCTGTGCCTCTACTACAAAAAACCTGCTCTTAAAGGAGCCACACCACTTTCCAGTAACAGTGCAAGGGTTCCCTGTTACATAGGAGTTGAGACAAGGACATGTGTAATGGGTGGTGATTTTTTTTTAGTGTGTGGAGCAAAATGTGCATAAACTAAAAATTCAATTCAGACAGCCAACTGTTCAGACTGCATTGGAGGAAGGCACAGCCCCATGAATCTATAAAAGCTTACTTAGCCTCTTTGACCTTTCCCTAGAGACTGAGCTGCATTCCAGACCAATCCATCTTTTTGAAATTATATGTTGCATTATACTATTTTTTCCATATGTTTACAACATCTTGCATTAGTTAGTGCTTATTTCCCTGGAAATCTGGCCGACTCCAGGATTTCAAGCAGATAACATTTGGAGGTCTGATATTAACAGAAAACCATTTATTGTTGAGACTCTGAAGTTAGAGATGACATAACCCCTAACCCGGATCAGGCTTTCACAGAATTTACAGAAACTTGGGGTAGAGTATCACAAAATGATACATTTGCATTTGGGGTGTTAAATAAAGGCAACAGTATTAGAGGAAGCAAAAAATGGAACCGCTGCATGGCCTCAGCTAGGGGTTCCAAATGAGTCTTTCCACCCTTTTTTCAGGTGAAAGTAATAATAACAAATAAATAAAACAAGCAAACAAAAAAAAAACAACAAAATTAATGAAGAGATCAAACAGGTATTTAGTAGGTTGACACTGGTGTAAGATTGCTCCACTGTATCACCCAGTGAGTTTTATACGTTAAGGGAGATTGAAAGACCATGCTTTGGCAGTAGAAAATTAGTCCTCAAAAAAGGAATCCCTTATATTGCCCTGGTGTGCACAAAATGCTTTTGACTGTATCCAGAGAGAAACATAGGAATGTATGACTAAAAGAGTGCCCCCCCAGGCCTTTAACTCCAGTTTCTGCAGAAAGCAGGGAGAGAAGGAACATACTTTTTCCTATCTATATCCAAGTCCAAGAAAACTCGGAATTTAAGATGAACCCCCAATAATTAGGTTTGATACGTGGAAAATGTATACGTTTGTTATACTTTTCTACGTATAGAATCAAAGTTTTGGAGAGTTGTCTTAAATTATCCCCCCACCCGCAACTGCTGAGGCAGGGAAAACAGTGGCAGGGGCCTAGGTGCTGGGTGAGGCAGTAGGGGGCAGGCAGTGGGCAAGGCAGTGGGGGTGGGACAAATGGGGAGGCAGGCATTGGAGATTCAAATAGCCTGCCCCCTTTCTCTTGCCCCTCTCCCCAACACTTTCCCCCTGCTGCCTACCCCCCATTGCTTGCTCCTGCCATCTGTGCCCCCACACTTGCCCCCCCGCTACTTACCCCCCCAGCTCCTGGCTCGTGCCCCCCCATGCCTGTACCACCTGATATCTTCCCTACCCTGGTCCTTATCCCTCACTTGCCCTCTCCTGTTGCTTGTCCTCCACCATCTTTGCCCCACCATCTGCCATTTCCTACCCTCCCAAACATCTGGCTCTGGCACAGCTCCAGCCTTGCCCCCACCTGGATGCTCCAGCCCCAGCAGTAGTGGCAGTAGCAGTGCTGGTGTGGGCTCTGAGGCCTGGCTGCAACTGCTGCTGTCACAACAGTGGTTACCCGGCCAAGCTGGGGCCATGTGTTCTGTGGCCCCAGCTGGAGTGGAGGGCCAGAGCCATGCGAGAGTGGGTGCAAATGATGCAAGCAGCTGTGGGGGCGGGGGGCACATAGGGGGGCACAGGCTTTGTGGGGAAGACAGCAGGAGGGCAGGTGGGGGAGAAGAAGTGGCAGGGCAGGCAGGGGGACTAAGGCTGCCAGGAGGGAGATGGCAGGGGAAACAGATGGGGTGGGGGGAGAGGCAGTGGTGTGGGGACATGCAGCAGCTGTGACTCAAGCCCCAACCCCACAGCAGGCACCTACTCCCCATCACCTCATACTTGAATCAAAAATTAGGGCGGGTTTCCACTGTTAAATTCAGGGGGAAAAAAACAAACTTCTATTAGATTTTAGTAAATAAGGTTTTTCCTGGTGTTCATCATTATAGCTTCCAAGCCTTTTCTCATTATCAAGGGAGGTATCCTCAAAGTAAAGTAGGGAAGTACTATGATCTTGTTTTACAGATGGGGACACTGAGGCATAGATTGATTAAATGACTTGCCAAGCTCACACAAGTAGTGAATGGCAGTTCCAGTCAGAGCCTTCCTCAGTTCTAGTCCAAAGCCTTAATGCTAAGTCAGTTCTACTGATGACTGCAGCACCAACCTTTTAATGAAGAGTAGGATGGCTAGTCTAACTTGGATGTAACGCCAAACTCTGACTTCACACTAATCTACAATCCCAAGTGAAATGAAAACAATCAGTGTCTATCTAGCAAGGTTCCAGATGGAGAGCTTGTCTTTGACCTGTCTATGGTCCTCTGGGAGCATACCCTTTTAAATTCCCTTAGACCTCCATGGTTTTGCAAGGGTTTACCCTGTAGCTCTAGTACCCTTAGTCACACACTTCAGTTCCCTTCTTTTTCAATGCGACTTCTCATCTGGGTTCAAAACAGCATGAATCCCCATCTGGAAATTTAGCCATCTTGGGAGCCACCAGATGTTCTTCAGTGACACAGAACAGACTTATCAAACCAAGCCAGCATTTATTAGTCATCTGGAATGCAGTATGTAGTGTCCTTAGCTGAGAATGAAAAAGCTTTAGCTGACATGCATAGCATGCTGGCTCCACAACCCAGTCTGTTGTCCTTCATACCCTGGATTGTTTCCCCTTTCAACTGGGCAGGCAGCTCTTATCAGTGTTCTGGCACTTTCTTTCCTTGCTCCTGCTCTTGTTTTCTTTGGCTGTTAGTCATTAAGAGTTAATGTCTGGTCATTGTTCTTCCCTCATATGTCAGAGTTAACTCTTCATATGTTCATAAACCCTGATTCACATCAACAGATATTTTGACCGCCTATATAACTTCTAGCCATTCTCCTGCTTTAAGGAATAAATTAAATCCTTCAATTCAAGTGGATAGCAATACCAACTGAGTGAGGAAACACAAAACCATGAAAAACTCAGAATTTTCCCATGTTTTCCACAATATAATGATGAATATGGCCTGCTAAGAAACAAATATGAACAAGTTTTCTTCTTGATCATTTTGGTGTTGTCACCTTGCCCTAGATTTTCCAAAATGATTCCTAAGTTTTGGTACCTCAAATTTTCCATGTTCAGCTGGAGACTTTCTGAAAGTTAGATTTCTCCAGACAGATATCCCAAAAATGAAATTACCACAGATTACTGGGGTTTTTATTGGAAACTTGGGACATGTTTCAGTAGCACAACAAAGGGGCTGGGGGACTAGGACAACAGCCCTAGCTATTGATTATGGAGGGGAGTGGTTGCTGCCCTTGCTGGAAGCTCAGGCACTGCTGCCAACCCAAGCACTCCTGCTGCCCAGTGCACTCAAATGCCCAGTTTCTCTTCTGCCACAGTCTCTTAATATTCTTGGGTGTAAAGAAATATTGCCACATAATGAATCTGAACCTAAGGCCTGTGCTTAAGTGATCAAAAGATTGAGTCTTACATTTTGCCCTGTACTAGGTCTACTGCATTAGGTTTAGGATGAGGTGGCACCTTGGAGACTGACTGATTCAGACATACAGAAGTGTGTCACCCTGCCCTTCCTTGTGCCTGACTTCAGACTAATATGGCTAACTCTCTCTCTGTCCCAGATCTGAAATGATAGTCTTTGGACAATAATTCTTCTACTTTTTTTCATGGTTCAGAAAAGGCTTTTCATTGAACTACCTCTGACTTCCCCTAGGAAGGTGTGCAGGTGTGCAGTGAAATTAAAGCATCACATATTTTACTGTGTGCTCATGTTTGTAATGACCTTGCCTTTCTTGTATGGGGCTGCAAGTGATATAGGGTCCAAGGAGAAATGCATTTTGTGACCACAGCTTTGAATTAATGAGAAACAGCTTAATGTAATTAGTAGTCTCTGTAGAGGAAGGTTCTAGGCCTAAGAGCTTTTGGAGATTACCCTAGAGAGAAGGACTTCTTTAGGTTGGGGTCAGGGTAAGGTTTTTTGGAATGTGCAACAGAATAGAGGGTTGAAATTATCAGCTATGACAAACTAAAGTACAGTACTTCATGCATGGCGACTTTAATAATGTAGAAACTTAGAATGTGATTTTCAAAACAGTGACTGTTCATTGGAGTTAGGCACATCATTCATTTAGATGCTTTAGGAAATGCCATCTCTTAAGCAATAAGACTAGGGAAACAGAGATCAGCTTACAATGCTGACAGTGAGAGCATTCCTCTAAGACCCCTGGCACACATTAATTTAATAATGTGATAGAATATGATCCCCAATTCCAATAATTGCACCTCCTGCCATGCCATATGGGCCACACATTAAATTTAAGGTGCCATACAAACCAGCCATTAAAATATTCTTCGTTATATGTGGAACATTTTTGTGGCTTGTTTCCCATTTTATGGCAGCTTAAATTGGTGTACATGGTTTGCATTTATGCTGTGATTAATGTGCTAACTGCAGCATAAGTGTAAGGTGTAGAGGGAGTGTAGGAGACAGACATCAGAGTTTTGAGAGCTTGTGTGGGAAGATAATGTCAGGTTGATGACACCCTGAGACCCTTCTACATGTTATACTGTGGCTTTTATCTGAATGGTTGCTGGCTGCAATTAGAAAATACTCTTAGAAAGTGCTGCTTTGAATTATATGCCAGGAGCAGGTGATGGAGGGGAGAGTACCACTGGAAACCGAGGCTGTAAACACCAAGCAAGATTTCCCCACAGACTATATGGATTTCAATCAACAGACCATAAGAAATATTGGGGCTCTTCCTGCAACAGTATCTAGGAGGGCTGGTTATCTTACAGTAGATGTGGGTGGAGCAGAAGAGAAATTGAAGCAGAATGAGTGCACCAGTCTGGTTGGAAAAGGAGCTGACGGAAAACAGCACCACTGTAGGAGACAAACCTTTCTAGAAGAAATTTAAGTTACCTTTTCTTCATTTTTGGTGGCAATATCTGCACTCCAGGTTCTTAGCAGTGGTCTATAGGGGACATGCATATATCCTGTAAGGAAGCATTTGTTTGTATAAGGAGCTACACTTTTGGATGTTCACCCTCTTTAGCATAGTATGAGCCAGTATGAGAGTGTAGATAAGATCCTGTTGACGCATATTAAGATGTGAGCCTATGCTATAGGGGTGTAGATTTATCTCTTTGAAATAGTGGGATAATGTTTTTTAAGGAAGGATTTCAAGCACTTATTTTGGCTTTTCCTATCCCCCAAGATTATGCAGACAGCAGCACTGAAGATGCATATACAGCACAAAACCTCATTTCAGCCAGGTATATTGGTTTTTAGAGTTTTCTATGTTCAGCTGCACCAAGTCTGAGAAATCCAGAAACAAGGGACAATAATGGGGGTGGGGTGGGCAAGAATGATTTGTTAAAATTGGTGGAGAGCCCATAAAGCCATTCTGAATTATTTGTTCAATCACAACTGTCTCAGTTCTGTATTGACGCAGGATTGTTGAGTCCAGCTATAGTTTATCCAGGTTTCAGTCAAACAACTGGAAATCTTGAAATTACCAGGTGTCACAGAATGAGTGAATTGTTCAGACTGGATTTGAACCTTCTCTAGTCAAAACTCTGTGCTAAAGCCACTGTTGAATCTGTCCTGAGCATTCATTTCCCAGCAGTGCCTGGATCATTGGAAAAACCTTGCCAAATCTGTTCTCATATCATTTCAAATACAAAAAGAGTAAAACTTTTTAAACAGATGCCAAATCGCAAGTGTAAATCTTTCTTTGGAGGAATTGCTAGAATGGGTGTCCCTCATAATTGCCTTTCTGCTATTGTTGCTACAATCCCTCAGGGCCTTTCATCTCTCCCCATTTTGACAAAAACAAGTACAAACCACGGTAAGGCAGGCTAATGAATAAATAAAGCTGCTGCAAGTGGTGAACGTCACCCAGACCTAAGGATTCTGCCAGCAAAGCTGTTAACGCCTCATTGCTATTAGCACAGTCTGGGCCAAAGGACCTGGCTGCATAGGACATTAACTGTAGTGCCTTGCTTCCCTTGGAGCATAGAAGCCTTGCAAAGCCAAAATCCATCCTTGCTGAAATGCAGAGTAACCTCTCCAAAGACAATGGAGTCAGAACAGATTAATGCTGAGATAAACAGAAGTTCAATTTGCGCTCTGGGGCCATATTCTGTTTTACCAAATAGACTATGAAGGACTGTGTTATATTGTAATATTTCTGCTTTAACTATACCTATGTAATAAGAATGTTGCATGCCTCAGTTTCCCCAATTAGCTGTACATGGGGGAAGAAGGGTGCAACCTGCTGGACATCTGACTCCCCAGGTACCTCTGCATTTTTACCTGTGCTGCTACTTTCCCCCACCCCAGCCTGTCCTTAATCCCCTGATGCCTCCATTTCCATTTTCACTGACTAGCTTTCTTGTCTGAATTGCTTGCCAGGCCAGCATCTGGCTTCTTTACTATTTCTTTCATCCAGGACCAGGAGACACACCAACTGCAGGTATTTCCTCAACCTGACAAAGGGTTTTTCAACCTGAAAGCTTCCTTTAGAGAGAGGTTTCTCTAACTATTCAGGTTTTTTCATAATAAACATATAAACATAAAAATACAAGCCATCACACACCACAAGTAACATGTATGCAACACAACATCTTGACTTCTTGCTGTCAATTCTTTTATAAAAAGAAAGGCTCTGTGGCCGTTCAGTTTGGCTACCTTAGAAGCTGCTGGTGCTGACTGCTGAGTCACCTACGTTATTTTTACCTGCTGCCGTTTACAGTGGTGGACTCGATGAGGCAGCAGAGGAGGAGGAGACCTCACAGGGTCACACTTCCGTGTTGTGCAGGGGCCCCAGCACATCTGCACACGCGCACAGAGAGAGAGTTGCAGTGACAGTGCACCTAACAGACATGCACTAGGTGCTCCTACTTGAGAGGAAAGAAGGGCCTGACAGTTCAGTTTGGCTACCTTAGATGTTGCTGGTGCTATTGGTGCTGAGCCACCTACTTTATTTTTACCTGCTGCTGTTTACAGTGGTGGGCTGTAAGGGGAGGATGAGGCCTCACTGGGGCACACTGCCATGTTGTGCAGAGGCCCCAGTACCAGAAAGGGTGCACCTGAACACACACACCATGTCATGAGTTTTGTCTGCCTGTGGTCAGAGCTGCAGGGCCCCAGAACCCAGACCCCCCCCGCACCTATCTCCTTGACAGCTGGAAGGCTTCATGGCTGCAGCAGGGCCTAGCAGGCCTGCAGTGTTCACCCTGCTGTGCCTTACCACACACACAGTGTCACCTATGTCATGAGTTTTGCTTGTCAGCAGCTTGAGGTGCAGTTTCCCAGAAACCCCTAAAGCTATCTCTTGGAAACAGGGCCAGCTTTGTGGCCTCAGCAATAGTTACCATCCCTGAAGTTTTGACCCCACTGTGGTGTAACACATACATGTGACATGAGTTTTGCTTTCAGGATTTTGAGGTGCAGTTTCCCAGAAAACCCTGCACCTATTGCCTTGCCACTTGGCAGACGTCATGCCCACAGCAGAGGCTACTATCTCTGCATATTTAATCCAAATAAACCAAAAAACAACAAAGTTATAGACATTTCATTGATTTCCCCATTATACTCTATGGCTGAATCTCTCCGAATTGGCTTCGGATCTTCCAAAGCCAATTTGGCCAAATTGAATTGGAAAAGCATTTCAGATCTCTGAATTGAATTGCTGGCATCTGATTCAGCCAAATCCAAATCGAATAGTTCCCTATTCGCACAGGCCTAGTATACAGCACTCAAGTAGACGGGCAATTTTCTTTTAATACATTTCCTATCGAATCTTATGTGCAGCCTGTGGCAGAAGGCCACCTCTGTTTCTCCCCAAAAACTCTACTTTGTGACAATTTGGGCCCTGCAGAGGGTACCCTATCTCTTAGGTAACCTGAGCTGGATACATTCCTGAGGGAGGGGGGAAACCTGCTCCCTCTGCCTATGTGACTGGCATCACATACCTGGGTGAGGGGCTTGGGCTCCCTGGTGGGCTAGAGACTGCCAGTCTGCCCAGCAACCAGTGATGCATTTCAGATTGGTTGGCTGACAGGGCCAGGTAAATGAGGTCATAAGGGCCAGGTAAATGAGGTCATAAGGGCTATATAAGTGAAGGACTGCCCAGAAGGAAGGGGCAGCAGCTATGAGTAAGACTCAGAGAGACAGAAGAGCTGTACCATCTGAAACTTGGTCTCTCTCTCTCAAAACTCATAATCAACTGCCTGCCTCCAGAGGGAATCTCCATCTGCCTCTGGATACTTGTGGGTAAGTTACCTGAGATCTAACTAGAGATATAGCTTGCAGTAACTCAGATGCATGATCAAAAGCTACTCCAGCCGCCTTGTTTGCTCTATGGGATTTCTCTGATACTACTCAACTCTGTACCCTATTCCAACCCTACTCCTTGTAACCAATAAAATTCTCCTTTGTACCTAGCATGGGAGACTTATTGGGAGTGGGTCTAGATTATGCCTTGGGGTCCCCTTGGTTCAGCTGACTAAGGGAGACTACTACTTGTGCTTCCAGCTGAGGGAAGCACCCCAAGTTCTTAAAGTGAGTCAAGTACCCACGAGGGAAACACAGGCCTAGCAGTAGCCCAGGGGGCGCAGTGCCAGAATCAAGCCTGTCCCTGGGTGGTGGCAGCTCTACCCCTAGGCTTGCAGGTGTGCTCCAGGAAGGGGGTCAGCCAGACGCAAGGCATCCCAGGGAGGCACTCGGAGCCTGGAAGGTGGTCGGGTGCAGTGAGGTGGGTGGCTCAACATAGGAGCACCCCGTACTGGCCCGCCACATAGCCTTTTGACTGGTCTGGGCATAGCCTGTCCAACTGATGGCTGCAAGGAGATAGAGGCCACTGCAGATGGGGCAAGACTGCCTTGTTTATGGGAAGACAAGGTTCTTTGGGTGAATTTGATATCTTTTATTAGACCAGCTTAAATACTTGGGGGGGAAAAAAATCTAAGCAAGCTTTCAGGTTTAAAAACCCTTTGTCAGGCTGACAAAGTTTCTGCAGTTGGTGTGCGCTCTTCCTGGATGGAATGAAAAGTAAAACCAGAGGCTGGGCTGGTATGCATATAAGGTAGGTAGTCAGTGAAGATGTAAATTGAGGAGTCAGTGGGTGAGAGACAGGAGCCTTTAAAAAAAGCCACAGTGCTCACCGGGTTCTGTGGGGGGGGGAATCTCTGCTGCCACCCACTGTCCCACACTGCATGGGGGGCTCTACACGCGCCCCGCAACCCCCCCCATCCCCAAACTCCCCATGGATGCCCCGCCCAGGCCAGCTCCAGCCCTTTAAGGAAAAAAAAAAAAAAAAAAAAAAAAGCCAAGAAAAGCCCCGGGACTCACCGCTCCTGCAGCGGCTTTGGGGCTTCGGGTGCCCGTGCAGAGTCCCCCACACGGCACAGGGCAGAAGGGGGAAGTTGGAATTGCCCCCCCGCTGGCTGAAGTGGTGAGTCTGGGGGTTTTGGGGGGGGGTTCTTAAAGGGCTGGAGCTGGGACAGTGATTTGAATCACTAAATTGAAACACTGTCCCCGAAATCAGCCGAATCCGAAGCAAATACTAGCCACTAGACCTGTGCGAGTAGGCAGCTATTTGATTTGGCTTTGGATATGGCCACTTTGGATATCAGTGACCTGATCCAGAGCTCCAGTTTGATTCGCCGCTTTGATCCAGCCGAAGCGGCTCCAAAGCTACGGAGCCGCCTCGGAGATCCAGCCACAGGGTATAATGGGGGATCAATGAAATATCTATAACTTTGTTGTTTTGTCTCTGATTTGGGAGAAACTTGCAGGGATGATAGCCTCTTCCCAGTACATAAAGCCTGCCAAGCTTCAAGAAGATAGGTGCAGGAGTTTGGGGGGAACTGTACCCCCAATTTTTTAAAGCAAAACTCATGTCACGCCTATGTGTAACACCACAGGGGGGTGAAAGCTCCAAGAGTGGTGGCCCCTGCTGAGGCCACAAAGCATGCCAAGTTTCAAGGAGATATGTGCAGGGGTTTGGGGGGAACTTCATCTCAAGCTGCTGACAGGCAAAACTCATGATGTAGGTGGGTGCTTGGGCGACTGCATGTGTCTTGGGGCACAGGGGGTGGAATCTAGTGCAGGCCTGGGTGCTGGGCCCTGCCAGGCCATGAAGCCTGCCAGCTGTGTGTGTCTCTCACTGGGGGAATCTGTCTTCTGGAGCAATGCACCTCAAGCTGCTGACAGGCAAAACTCGTGATGTGGGTGGGTGACACTGTGTGTGTGTGTGAGTGTGTGTGTGTGTGTTAAAGTGCAACCTTCCTGGTGCTAGGGCCTCTGCACAACATGGCAGTGTACCCCAGTGAAGCTTCCTCCTCCCCTACAGCCTCACCTTCGATCCACCACTTTACGTGACAACAGGTAAAATAACTTAGCTGGCTCAGCACCAGTAGCATCAGCAGCAGTATCAAAGGTACCGAAACAGAACTGTCACGAAGCCTTTCTTTCTATAAGGGAATTGACAGAAAGAAGTAAAGATGTTGTGTTGGACATATGCCGTCACACACCATGAGTAACATCATATCTTGTGTTTTTATGTCTATATGTGTATTATGAAAAAAAGGGGGTACTTAATGTATCTTTGGAAGCTTTAGGGTTGAAAACCCCTTTGTCAGGCTGACAAAGTACCTGCAGTTGGTCCTGGATAGAAGAAATAGTAAAGAAGCCAGAGACTGGCCTGGCCCACAATGCAAGCAAGAAAGCCAGTTGGTGAAAATGGAAATGGAGGTGTCAGGGGAGGAGGGACAGGCTGGGGCAGAGGGTAAGGGGGGAAAGGGAGATGTAGCAGTGCAGGTAAAAGTGCAGAGGCACCTGGGGTGTCAGGTGTCTGGCAGGTCGCAGTGTGCCAGAACTCCACTGTGTATATTGAGTCCATAAGTTTCTGTACCTAGGGGGCTGATGAAGTGCAGTTTATAGGCCCAGCTCTGAAAAGTGGTTTGTACATTCAAAAAAGCACCTAACCTCATCACCAGAACTGAAGCCAACTTCCTGCAGCTCAAAACACAAAATCTGCCAACTATTCCAGCACCCCCACAAACTGCACACCAGGATCTATCAAAGACAAAAAAACCCAAGTACCTGTGGGGGCACATTCCTAACCAAAAAAACCCACTCTGCCTCCAGTCTCTCAGGCCTGATTCTGAGAAGTAACAAATTACAATGAAAACCACTTTTCAGAGCTGGGCCTATGAACTGTAGTTCATCAGCCTTCTAGGTTGTAAGTACAGAAACTCATGGACTCAATATACACAGTGAAATTCTGGCACACTGCTATCTGCTGGACATCTGACACCCCAGGCACCTTTGCACTTTTACCGGCACTGCTACATCCCCCTTTCCCCTTTACCGCCCCCCCCCGATGCCTCCATTTCTATTTTCACTGACTGGCTTTCTTGCCTGCATTGCGGGCCAGGCCAGCCCCTGGCTTCTTTACTATTCCTTCCATCCAGGACCAACTGCAGGTACTTCCTCAGTCTGACAAAAGGGTTTTTAACCCTAAAGCTGGCATCCTGGGCAGCTAAGCTGAGCTCACTGGAAACCTCACAACTGCAATGCAACCAGCAAGCGTCAGACCTTTCAAAGACGTGACAGGTCTGGGTGCTCCCCAGCCAGGACTTTGTGCATGCATGCATTAGCTGGAGGTTATGGTGCCTCCTACGCGCCTTTCACCAGGGGATCATTGGTCCTGGCATTTACGGGGCTGTCGCACTGCCAGCAGCCCCACCAGGCCTCCCTATACTGGCAGGGTGCAGTTTTAGTGGTCATGCCCAGAACCTGGGGCTTCCTCCTTCCCCATAGCCCCAGTGCCATACCTCCAAGTTCATCCTGGAAGGGGAATGAGCTCAGCAAGGACATGTTCTTCCCCTGCTGGCTGGTGATGCAGTTAGTACCCTCCCCATCCGAGAGCAGGGCATTACTCGGCTTTTAAACTCAAAATAGGAAATTGGTGCAGATGGAGTGAGGAGGGTGGCACTCAGTCCGTCCGCAGATGCAGCTTGGGGAACCCCAGCAGCAGGAGGTTCACCTTTAGGAACACCAGCTGCTCCACCAAATCAGGATCCAAGCAGGTGTGGTGGGGTGTCACAATACTCCCAGCAATGCTGAACACCCTCTCACTTGGAACACTGGTTGGTGAACAGGACAGGTGATGCCGGGCAACCGTGGCCAGATCCTGCCACATCTGGCTATGGCTTGCCCAGTAGGCCAAGGGGTCTCAGTCCAGTTGATCCACATCCTCAGTGAGAGAGGTACCCACTGAAGCCTCAACACTACCTGCCTGAGGCTGGGGTCTGGTGTGTGTGAACCAGAATTGAAGCCATTCCCATGGCCCGCAGTGGCTGGCATGGAGGAGACTGGCTAGTGCTGGCATGGGAAAGTGGATCCCACTCTTCCACATCCCCTCGCCTCTGCACTTTGGACTCCCTGACTTTGTTGACCAGCACCTGAATCCAGTGATCGAGGGTTTTGGTGCTGCCAGTGTACTTGTTCCCCTTCACCCTTGGGTCGCACATGCCCATCAGCATGCAGACCGTACTGGACCTCAAGGGATCCAGCTGTCTCCTGATGCCTTCCTTCAGTCCCCTCACCAGTGCCTGCACATCTAGTGACAGTGGCCTCCCCAGCCAGGAACACTGATCCCCTGGAACTTCTCTGTTTGGTTCTCCAGTTCCCTCACTGGGGGGATCCCCTGGCTGAGGAGGGCATTGCTAGCGCTAAGGGTCTCCGTGTCCTCAAGGAAGGGCTTGAGGACCACCAAGAACTGGAAGATGGTACCCCACACAGCTCTGTTCGGGGGGCCGATACCGATCTCCCCAAGCAAGGCCATCTCATGGATGGCCTTCTGTTGCTCCCCCAGCCTTTCAACCATCAGGTATGTGGAGTTCCACCAAGTCTCCACATCCTGCATGATTTTGTGCTGCGGGATGCTCAGCTCTGCCTGTTTCTCCCGCAGCATCTTGGCCCCCTTGATGCATTTCAAAATCAGCTGGCTTGTAGCAGTAGTGGTGGCAGCACCATCACTGGCAGCCCTGTCCCCCTGCAAGGCATCCCTCAGTATTAGGTGTAGCCTGTGTGCCACACAGAAGATGCCCACAAAGTTGGCATCATGGACAGCCCTCACCATATTGGCCCTGTTGTCGGTGACCATGAACCCACGGGCATGGTCAGCCTGCCGAATGAGCCAAGCCTGCACCATGCAGTTCATGGCCCCCACAATCTCCCTTGCCATGTGGGACTCATCCAGCACCTCAGCTTTCAGTACAGCCCACCGATAGTCTGACTGATCGCACCAGTGCCCTGTGAGGGAGAGGTAGGTGTGATCACCACCCCAGCTTCTCCAGGTGTCGGAGCTGAAGTGCAAGGCTACCTGCGCCCCTGCCTTGTGCAGCTCCTCCCTCAAGTACTCCCTGCATGCCTCATACAGGAAGGGCACCACCATCCTGCTAAAGGTTGGACATGCAGGCACTTTGTAAATGGGGCCAGAAGTGCTACAAACCACCTGAACCCTGGTTGATCAACTAGGGAGAAGGGCTGGATATCCAGAGCAAGCATCTCCCCATTGCTCTGGGTGATCTCACTCGCCTTGGGAACACCCCCCCCCGCACCTTTCTGTCCACCTTTTCCTGCTGTTCCAGGGTGGCCTGCCTCTACTTTGAGGGGAAGGGGGCTTTGGAGTGAGTGGGGGACTTCCCTTTTGGCACACTTAGACTGGTGCCAGGCTGAGCAGGAAGAAGGGCAAGGGGGTGCTGCCACCTCAGATGCAGCAGCATTGTTGTGGTGGAAAAGTGTCTCACATCCTTGCCATGGCTCATGTGCCTTCGGCAGTGCTGGCAGATGGCAAACCTGGGATCATCTGCCAGCTCATAATGCTCCCACACTACACTACTCCCCTGCTTCTGAGTTGAGGGTGAGGATCCTGCCTTATCCCACTTCTCAGCAGGCTGAGGCTCATCAGCAGGAGGAGCTGCCTCAGCTGAGCCACTTGCCTCCACAACCTCAGCTTCCTCTGAGGTGCTGCTTTCCAGAGGAGACCTGGGTCTTGGGGAAATTTGAGGGTGTGGAGCACAAACTCTGATTCCCCCTAAGTCCCCAGAATTGCTTGAGCCAGCGTGCTCAGCATCCCTTGTTCCAGCTCCTCCTCTGGCAGTGGGAGGCTCACACTGAGAGATGAATTTGGGGTGGAGGAGACAGTGATTCCACTCCTGGTACCTACTTCTGGACTGAGCGGAGGTGGTGCAGGTGCAGGGACATCAGGTGCACACACTGCTCCCACCTCCTTGCTTCCAATGGCAGCACTGATGTCATGGCTGCTAGGGAAGAGAATGCGTCCATGTTGGGGGGGGGGGGGGGGGGGGGGGGGGGGGGCTTGCAACTCTAGCTCTCCCCCTGCCCCCTCTCCCTCCCCTGCCAGAAGACCTGCCACCTGCCTTTCCAGCACGCTTCTTATTGATCTTTCCTGTGCTGTAAAAGGTCCCTCTGTGTGTGCCAATCCTTTTGTGTTGTGTGTTTAATTCCCTATGTTGCATGTGTGCACTGGACTCTTCCTTGGTTGTTTGCTTCAGTGTTAAGAGTTGCATAAAAATTGTGTGCTGTCTGTCTGTCATCTTCTCCTATGAATATTTGATTTTTCTTCTTTATTGTGTGCGTGTGCGTGCGTGCGCCTCCATGCATAGTGATGGATCACACTGGCAGGGAAAACACAGCTTTCTTTTTTCAAAGTTTCCAAAAAAAAAAAAAAAAAAAGCAAATATAAATTCAAAGAAATGAATTGAATAGTAATAGGAATAGAATAGCTAAGATAAGATAAGCTAAATCCTACCCAATCCTTTCTAACAACAAAAAGGAGCAGGCAAGTTCAAATACTGAGTAAAGCTGAAATGCTTGAGTCTGAGGGTTCCTTTCTCACACAGTTGCTGAGCAGGAACAAGCTAGGAAAAGGCACATCATGCCTCCAAACAGAGGCTTTTATGCTGTTTCTTGGTCCCTTCCCCCAGATGCTGTCATTGGAAAGGCAGCCAGAGAGAAATCGTTCTCACTGGTCACCTACACGTCAGTCTTCTAGGGCTGTGCGAGGCTTCAGACAGAGCTTCAGATCTGGAGAAGCTTCCAACACTTTGGGGTCTGAAGCAGCACATCTGGGTCAAGGCTCTGGCCTCGTTAGGCTTCCTGAAGCAGTTCGGAGCTCCTGAAGAGCTTCAGAGCCGCCTCAGAGATCCAGCCATAGTGTATAATGGAGAAACAATAAAATATAGAACTTTGTTTTTTATCTGATTTGGATGAAATTTTCAGGGGTGGTAGACTCTGTAGAGAGGATGAAGCCTGCCAAGTTTCAAGAAGATTGGTGTAGGGGTTTGGGGGAACAGCACTCCAAATTCTTGAAAGCAAAAATCGTCATATCTAGGCGTTACAACATAGCGGGGTGAAAACTGCAGGGGTGGTAGCTCTTCCTGAGGCCACAAAACCTGCCAAGTTTCAAGAAGATCAGTGCAGGGGCTTGGGGGGAACTGCCCCATAAGCTGCGGACAAGCAAAAGTCGTGCCATGGGTGCTTGTGGGACTAACTGTGTCTGTCTTGGGGTGGGAGGGGAGACATTGCTGCAGGCCTGGCTGCTACGCTGCTGTGTTCCCAGTTACCAATCAATCATGATTCACTCAGGGACCAGGGACTCGGAGACCAGCTCAATACACAGGACCTAGCTACTACATAACTTAATGAGCATCAATTAGCACCTACAAAACCAGGCTAAGGACAGGAAAGAATCAATACAGACAATCAACTGCCCCAAGACAGAGACACTCTTGGCACCAGTTTTGCCTGTCAGCAGCTAGGGGTGCAGGGCGCCAGAACCTCCTGCACTGATCTCCTCCACAGCTGCTAGGCACTATGGCTGCAGCAGGGACCACCATCCCAGCAGCTGTCACCCCGCTGTGCCTTAACATACGCAGGGTCACCCATGGCATGTTTTGCTTCTCTGCAGCTTGGGGTGAAGTTCCCCCCAAACCCCTGCACCCATCTCCTTGAAACCTGGCAGGCTTTGTGGCCTCAGTAAGAGCTACCACCTCTGCAGTTTTGACCCCCCTGTGGTGCGACGCACAGCCGTGGCATGAGTTTGGCTTTCAAGAATTTGGGGTACAGTTCCCCCCAAATCCCAGCACTGATATTCTTGAAACTTGGTAGGTTCCATGCTATCAGCAGAGGCTACCATCCCTGCATGTTTAATCCAAATCAGACAAAAAACAACAAAGTTATAGATATTTCATTGATTCCCCATTATATTCTGTGGCCGGATCTCCGAGGCGGCTCCGGAGCTTCAGAGACACTTCGGCTGGATCAAGGCAGAGACTCAGTCTGGAGCTCTGGATCAGATCATGGCCATACGAAGCATCCAGATCCAAAGCCGGATTGGATCGCTGCCAACTCCCACAGGCCTACAGTCTTCCCCCTGCTCCCCCTCCCTCTTCTAACTTTCACTTTCAGCATCCAAAGCATTTCTGTAGTGCTTCAAAAGCTGCGAACCACTTCAGACATCTTAACTGAGCCTGCGCTTTGCTCTGGACCTGCCGCTTTGGATGCTGAAGTGTCCAAAGCAGCCCCAGATCCGAAGCACAACCTGAAGCCTCGCACAGCCACTTCACACAGGCCCATTAGCTGCCACTGCTGCTCTGCCACCACATTTTCAGACCCATGGGAAGCCCTCCAGGCTGGATGTCAGCTCTGTGGCCCAGATCTGGCCTGCAGGCCAGGAACTAAGCATGCCTGGATTAGTCCATTTATTAATCTCATGATTATTTTTATCATCTAATGAAGAAGGCTGTTACCTAGGAAAGCTTGTGTCTTCCTGAATGAGTTAAGTCTCTAAGGTGCCATACTGCCTGACTTTAGACTAACCCAGCTAACTGCCTCTCTCTAAAGAGGAGAGGAAAGAAATGGAAAGAAATAGCTTATATTGGGCAACCAGTGATCCTCCGGATCATGGTATACGCATACGAAGTCTAGTCAGATGTCTGATGAATCCACTTGTGGCTGACAAGCCCAATTTGAGAGTGACACAGCTGGTTACAAGTTTCACAGGTCCATGTGGTGTTTGAGTTGGAGTCCAAGTTTACAGCATACTGCTTCCTTCTTTCTTGCTTTGCTTTCAACCTCTGAAAGCTGCATCATGTTGAGCTGTACCCAGTGCCAGATATTCCCTCCAGATCATATTGGATTCTGCACATTCCTCTCAGCTTTTTATGCTGATGTTGAACAACTTCATATCAATTTGCATGTCATGATACCACCATTGAGAGAGACCTTGCATTCTAGAGCCATCTGGAATATTACTGTACAAAATATTATTGGGAATAGAGTCTCCTCCCATTCTCCTGACATGGCCAAGCCATTGCAACCTCTTCTTCCTGATAGCGATTTGTAAGTGTGTCAGTCCTGTGTGCCCCAGCACCTCTGCTTGGCATTTTGTCTTCCCACTTTATTTTTAGGATCTTACACAGGCATCTCATGCAGAAGCTGTTCAGTCTCCTGATCTGTCTAGTGTATGTAGTCCACATTTCTGAACCATAAAGCAGGGATGGCAGCACACACAAGTCATAGATTTGTATATTCACTTTAGCTGAATCTCCTCTGAATTGAATCACCACCTGAAGCTTTGCATAGTCCTAGCAGCTAATTGCTGCTGTCCTGCTGCCCGTTTTCTGGATCGTGGGGAGCCCTGCAGGCTTGATAGCGTGGCCCTGCATGCTAGATTAGGGGTGTGGTACTGATCCCAGCAGTGCGGGGCTGATCCCGGTGGCACAGGGCCAACTGGGGCAATACAGAATAACACAGGGCCAATTGGGGTGATACAGGGTCAATTCAGGTAGCACAAGGCTCACTGTGGAGGTATAGGATTGATAGTGGCAGCATAGGGGTGACTGGGACAGCATGGGGCTGATCAGGGTGGCGTGGGGCAGCATGGTGCAATGCAGAGTGGCACAGGGTGAATCCAGGCAGTGTGAGTTGGCATGGGACCCAATCCTGGTGTGCAGAGCAAGCCAGAGATTATATGGAGCCTGGTCCTGGCACATGGGACCTAATCTACCTCATGGAGTGGCTCCACACCACTCATCCAGCCCATGAGGCCAAAAGATTGAGCTCCACTGGACCAGTCAATTGTGGCATCTGATAAAGCAGGCTGTTGCCTCCAAAAGTTTATTTCTTTCTAAATGAGTTAGTCTCTAAGGTACTACCCTGCCCTGACTTCTGCCTCTCCATCTTTAGTGTTTATTGTGTGGGAGCCCCAAGTATTTGCAAAGGGACATTTTAAAAATCTAAAAAAGTAGACAAACAGGAAACTGGGCATATTAAATGTATGCACCTCCTTCTCGTATTTCCTTGTCCACCACAGTTTTCTTTTATGCAGATAAGGAAGGTCCTTATCATGTATGTAATAGAAGGGCCCATTCAGTTCATGGAATAAAGTCCCATCTCACTCCAACTGAAATGTCTGGGAGCTTGTAGACCAGATACTTTCCCAGGGAGATAAACAGCATGTTGGATGAAATCCCAGTTCCCCTCCTGGGTGTTTGATATTCTGCATAGCTTGAGTCCCAGCTTTGTCTCAGTACAGTATTCCCACCAATGATGAGTTCAGAGAAGAAGCTGTTCCTTATAAAATAGGAAAATAAATACAAGCTAAGCTAAGTTGTTAGGTCACAAGACAGGGCAAGAGCTAGCTGCAAGACAGTGAGCCAAGAGTTCAGTGGCTACAAATGGTTACTGGCTATTATGGTGGGCTCCCACCAGCAGGATATAATGGTATGTGAGTCTATAGGAGAGCTTCCTTCCCTTATATGTGGGTGTTTTGGGGAAGAAACCTCCAGGGCTCTAAATTCCTCTAACTTACAGATGTGTAACCTTCCAAATATACAGCAAAGGCATTTTTCTCTTGGAAAGTGTCAGCTTTCTTTGGCCTCACACTGACAATCATCCATTGTTTGTATCCATTCAATGATCCAAAAGAGACACTGAAAGAAAGATTCCAGAATAGCTGATCTGAACACCTGGGCTTTCCTAATGCAATTTTATAAGCCACACAGTCTTCAAGTTCTCTACTATGTGAAGTAAATTCATATTCTACAATAGAAAGTCTGGACAGTTTAGAGCAGCTCACAGAACAGCATGCGTTTGAAACTCATATTTACAGGGTCTAGCAACTGAAACAAATGACTATATGTGGACATAAATCCATCTCTTTATTTTCTTTGTATTTACAAACTCTAATGTTAGATCAATAAAATTTTTGACATTACTTATTTAAGGGAAGCTGTATGTTTAATTCTTAAACTTAATTCTTCCTTTTATTCTGAGCTCTGCCACTTGCCTCATAGTGGACAAGTCTACACATTTATTAATGCTCCATAATTACAGTGCATTAAGTTGAATACCTGTAATGACAGGTAATAACTTAATGTGCCATAATTGGCACTACTGTGCATTAGCACAGATGAATAGTTTTTTTAGTGACATGACTGCACATTAGACTCAATCTATTGCACTTTAGCATGCCATTTGCACATTGCACTAGTGTACAGTAGAAATAGTATTCTGTGCATTAAGCATGCACAGAAGCATGCACATGCACTTTAATATAAAATAGTCCATTTTACTGCGCATTCAAGCGTCACATAAAAAAACATGTAAATACTTTAATGTGCAGTAAAACAGGCTACTGTGCATTAAGCATCACTAAAAAAGCATGTGCTTTTGCTATTGTGCATTAGGGCAGCCTAATATGTTTTTATTTAGAACCTCATATTGGAAGTACTATATTTAGTGCATTAATGCACTTTCCCTAGTCTGCATATGTAGATGTGCCATGTCACTCAGTAGCATAACTAAGGGAAGGGTGAGGCTTAAGTACACCATTTGCTTTTCTTTGAAATTGCCTATTTTTAGAATAAAGATAATAAAAAATATCCTACATGGTAGTAGCATCTTAATCATATTTGAATACACTAGTTGATTTGATTCTTAGTTGAGCAGAACAGCTGCTAGTGACTTAAAGCTTGCATTCTAAAGTGAATTTTCAATGGGACAAACTCCTGTTTTTTTGTTTGTTTGTTTTTTTTAAAAGTAAGTGTTTATTTACTATAAAGTCCTATGTTGAGCTAGTTTTCACGTCCCTTGCATTTTCTATGTAGGTTTTATTTGGTTTCTCTTCAACGGTTTGATAGAAAACTCTGAATTTGGGTTCTGGTTGAAAACAGTCATTAAACGGTATGACTTTGTTTCTCCATCTTTTATACTCAGTTTACATTTTTGAAGTTGTGGTTGTAACAAAACCTGAGACATTAGAGAAAAAGGCAACAGACTGAAAGGGTGCTGGCAAACCTTGCACTGTGGCAGTCCTACCTTGGAAGCTATTTTCTGGAATGGTTTGAGACACGAGATCCCTTGCAGCCCTTACACTTCTGTGAATCTGAGGCACTACAGCAGCAGTTACTCTAGAAGAGAGAGCCCCAAACAAACTTCTGAAGTTTCAACTCGTGGTGTTTGGGGGGGTGGGGGGTTTTTTGTTTTTTTTTAATTTTGGCTTTTCATCCCAGTTCAGAATGAAAAGATTGTGACAGTTCCAAAAACTATCCAGATTACAATGAGCTCCAATGTAGAGGTATTTCCTATTTCCTCAGGATGCAAGGCTCTCTCTCTCTCCTCTAATGGGATTGAGTGTTCTGGAAAAGTGGTTGCTGTTTAAGTGCACTCACAGCCTCAGAGCTCTCCCAATTCTGAAACATATGTTAGCAAGCACCGGAAGAAACAGGTGCAGGGAGAACATGTGAGAGGAGAAAACAGACAGCTGGGGAATTTCTGTACAAACTCCACAACCCCCCCCCCCCCAAAAAAAAAACTCCCAATTATTTGTCTCTGTATTTCCCTATTCTCTTGTTACTACTTTTTTGCACTATAGGATGTTAGTGCTCAACTCCCAGTCATTCTGGTCAGCCTCCTCACACTCGTTTTTGTCAGCTCTAATCTATAAGATTGACGATACATTTCACTAAAGTCCCTATGAAATTCCAGAATTGTCTCCCTCTTCTTCTACATGGCCTCTCTAGTGGTGACAAGACGCAGACATGTCACACTTATATGCTTGGTTGGACCAGAATTGTATCTGCATTCCAACCAAATGTCCACATTTCAGCAACAAGACAAGCAGTCATTTTTTCCATCTCCATAAATTTTCTAGAGATTAGCAAATCATTGGAATGAGAAATTTCTCAGCAATTTAATAATTGCAGTGGGAGGAAAGCGAGAGATTCCATTTGTAGCAAACGGAACAGAAACTGGAACATTAGAAGCTACTTCTCTCATCTATTGCAGAAATTCTTTACATGATTTCTTTTCAGTCTCATGTTCCTTTATTTATGGAGTTTGGTTGTTCATACTAAACTTATTGGGCATTTATAGACATGCTTGGGGTGGGGGAGGGGAGGGGAACTGCTTTTAACTAATACAGCTCTGAGACCTGCGCTAATTAGAAGTGCTGGGAGCATCATGTGTATCAGCATCCCCACACTGAAAAATGGCAGTGGGGTGCTTTAAACTAAAGCTCATCGAATGAGCTTTAGTTTAGAGTGCCCTGCTCCCATTTTGCACCACAGGGATGCTGATGCACATGATACTGGAGTCTGCTAGACCACCATAATTACCGCACTCCAGCGGACTCAATTAACGGAGTCTGCTCTGACATGTTGTAATTACAGCATATCCCTGTACACATATAGAAGTCCATTGTGCCTAAGTGGTAGATTCTGTGACTATACATTGCTGTTTTTGTTGGGGTTTGTGCTTCTTAAAAAGTGTTCAGTAAGACGACAACTATATAGAATAATGTTTTCCCTCCGAGTGTTAAGAGCATCTGGCAGCCAGAGTACAGCAGCTGGTAAATACATCTGGAGGCTCCCTATAGCCTCCTTTGCAACTTGTGTTCAGGATGTTTGAAGCAGATCATTTCCTTGCTGTTGTTTATATACATCCAGTTATTCTATTGCTAACATGCATCATCTACACCTGTACTCAGTCCCCCCCCCCCCCCCACTCGGCCTCTTGAAAGCCCACTGAGTTTTGCGAGCCCAGAGGACTGAAGATTATTGAAGGTATTTTTGCCATCAGTCTCACTGAGATTTTCACAGCTGCCTAGTGGGGCTGAGTAACCAGTTCCAGCTCATTTAATGAAAAAGGGGCCTAAGGCAGGTATGAAAATATCAACTATTTTTTGTTTGTTATCTATGGTACAAATGTGTAACAAGATACTACTCAATTAAAAAAAAAAAATTAATGGTTGCTTGTTAATACAGCCCCTGTTCCAAACAGCTGTTTTAGGGAACCAAAGCAACAACTTTGCAGGATAGTCAGATATGCACCCCCAAAGTTAATTTAGTAGGGGTTGTGAACTGAGAACTTGGATTCACCTCACTTAGCTCTTTACCAGCTTGACCCTTCTCCCTGGCACTGGGGGAAGGGGCCCAAAGGAAGCCTGCCCCTGAAAAAGCATACCTCCACCAGGCTCGTGTGTTTAGTCTATGGCTGGCTGCAACTTGGCAGCATTAGGTAATTTCTTGATTACAGCAGCCTTCAAGAATGCCTCATTGAAAGCCCCAGTCTAGTTTGGCAATTCATCTTTGTAAGAACTCAGGCTGGCATGCCTTCCCTTTTACCACATTTCACAGTCTAATAAAGGTCACTGATATTTTTGTAATGGACAATGTTGTTTGCTAACAAGCTCACCTCCTTCTTAAAAGCCAGACTTAGTCTCCCGAGATCAAATTTAGGAAACATGCTTAATAACAGAGTGTAATATAAATTTTATCACAATCCACCTCACATAGCCCGTGCGCTATCAGCACAGTACATTTTTAGCCAGGACCAAGCTCATAAACTGATCCCCAAGTCCTATCCAATGCTTCCCAGAAGCCTGACCACTCTTGCATCTGCAAGAGATGCTAATCCTGAGCAGAGATCTAACCTGTCAGCAAAGCCTCTCCAGACAGAATTGCACATTGCACACAAAGGGCACATCCACATGAGCACGCACATGCATCTTGCAGCGTCTCAAAGCCTGGTGGGTGGAGTCACAGTCAAGACATGCAAGTAGCTCACCCTAGGGACCACCAGGACCAAGAGGTCTACAGGCTCCATGGAGCCTGCTGGTTCTCAGGTGTCTTCCTTCTGGTCCTGGGGCTCAGTGGGCTCCTCAGGCACTACCTGAAACCCCCAGTCTGCTAAGACCCCAGACTCTGGTTGGGATTGGGAGAGACCTGCAGCCCCTTGGGACAGGGTTGGGGGTAAGGGCGAGGGTGCAACTCCTTCACAAGATGGTAGGGTAGAGCTGGAGTCCCAGGGGGGTCTGTGCAGGGTCCCTGATAAGATTGGTCTTTTGATTAGGGGACCCCACTGTGACCCCCTCTGGCGCAGGACTATGGGGCAAGCTGGAGGTGAGGTTTTTCTGGCAGTGGGAGGGAAGAGACCTATCAGGCACTGGGTTGGCTTCAACATCTGCCTTGGGGTCCTGGGAAAGGGGACCTCCCCCTCAGGACTCACCAGGGTGAGCCCCAGGGCCTCTGTATACCCCAGATCAAAGGGAGGAAGCTCCACTGCCTGGTCTTCCTTTGGGTAGGCTGAAGCCTCAGCCTTGGTGCCTGTGGTTTCAGGGGATAGACCCTGGTCAGCAGAGTGTGGGGCTTCCTCCATGGGCTCCTGTTCAGGACAGCCTAGCAGCCCCAAAACCTTCACCAGGATCACCCATTTTATCTTTCCCCGGGGTAGGGTGTCAGGTGCAGCTGGGGAGGCCCCCAGAGGCTGGACTGTTTCTTCCCCCCACTTCCATGTGGTGGTTTTGGGAGGTGGGGGGGGGGCAGGGGAAGGATTCCTTCATGTCAGAAGGCTCCAGCTGCGCCCAGGCCTTCCTCTTCCCCCTGGACCAAAAGGCAACCTGCACCCGCTCAACCATGGGGTGGTCCTCAGGTGGACAGGCACCAGTAGGAGAATGTGAGGGTTGGGGCAGCTACAGTGGGGGCATGACTAGTAGGCCTGTGTGAAGCAGCTAGTATTCGCTTTGGATTCAGATTCATCCGATTTGGGGGACAGCAATTCAAATCATTGTCCCAAATTGATTCAGCCAAATCCAATTTGGAGATCTGGCTGCTGCTGAAGCTCTGAAACAGCCAGGCCCATCCCCACAGTCTGGCAATGGCTGCCCCACCCGCCCCAGCTCCTGGCACTTGTTAAAAAAAAAAAAAAAAAGCCCTGACTCAGTGGGTGCTGCTGGGCAGCAGGGTAAATCCTAATGCCTCACACTGCATTGGGGGGGGGGGGCTCTGCGTGAGCCCCACAACTGCCCCCCCATTGCCACCCCACTTGTTATGGCTCCAGCTTTTTAAGAACAAAAAGGCCAGACTCACCATTCCTGCTGGTCGGGGGCAATCCCTGCTGCCCCACACCATGTGGGGGGTTTTGCATGAGCCCCCCCAAGGCCATTGCAGGAGTGGCGAGTCCCAGGACTTCTCCCTTTTTTTTTTTTGTTCTTAAAGGGCTGGAGCCATGTTGGGCAGGGCAGCCATAGGAGGACTGGGGTTGGGGGTCAGGGGGGGCTCATGCAGAGCCACCCCCATGCAGTGTGGAGCAGTAGGTGGCAGTGGGGATCACCCCCCCTGCCTGGCAGCACCTGGTGAGTTGGGGCTTTTCTTTAAAGGGCCAGGGGCTGGGGGAGCAGGTGGGGGCTCGCAGGAGTCTTCCCATGTTCCCCTCCCCCCTTCCTCAGCCCATGCTCCCCCACCCCTAGTACTTACCAGCTTGGAGTCAGCTGCAGCTCCCTGCTGCAGCCATCGGGGACTGTCTGAAACACTGAAGCTCTCTGAATCTTCGGAATTGATTTGGACCTTTTACTTGGTCCCCCAATTCAACTCGTAGATTTAGCCACCAAATTGGGCCAAATCAAATCACCACAGAGCCCCAATGACTAGGGGCAGAGGGGCCCTTCTTCCTTTCTCCCCTTAGTTGGTGCTGCCCTCCCCAGGACTCTGCCAAACTTGGTTGTGGGGGGGGGGGGAGGGTCCCTTGAGCTCATGGGGGTGGGGGGGGGGACATGTAGTTGTGGCTGGGGTAACTGGGGGTGCCTGAGGGGGAGGGGTGCTGCTGATAGGGGCACCTCTCTTGCCAGTGGGACCCACAGATACCCTCCCCACCTGGCCCACAGAGCACTCATGATGCAGGTACCCTGGGGAACAGCACTGGAAGCACCACAGGTCCCCCAGTGTATAGAAGATCCTCACCAGGGCTCCCTGATAAGGAATTGCCAGGCACTTAGCCTCCAGCCACGCTCCTGCCACCAGCTGGATCATAACCTGGTGACAGAAAGAGCGCACATGGTGGAGACGCCTTGTTGGACCTGGCCGTGGCCACGGGCGATGACCTGGTGAGGGGACTGCAGGTGCCTGACCACCTAGGCAACAGCGATCGTCGCCTGCTGGAATTCACCATCCACCGCAAGGTGCTCGAAATCTAGTGGCTGTTTACAAACTAGTCAGAGGGGACCAGCAGGCATTGGGGGAGTCCCTGTTCCCCTGAGCACTACCAGGAATGACTAGGAATAATGGTCACAAGCTGGCAGAGGGTAGATTCAGACCATCAGGAAGCACTACTTCACTGTCAAGGCAGCTAGGATCTGGAACCAGCTTCCAAGGGAAGTGGTGCTGGCTCCTACACAGGGGGCCTTTAAGAGGAGGCTAGATGAACACCTTGCTGGGGTCGTTTGATCCCACTACTCTTTCCTGCCATGGCGGGGGGGGGGGGGGGGGGGTCGGACTTGATGATCTGCTCAGGTCCCTTCTGACCCTACCAACTATGAAACTATGGAGGCTGGGGTCTCTGTACCCCATAGAAAAGGCCACCACTGGGGAGATAACTCTCCTCAGGGTTTGGAACTGGGGTTGTAGGGCCCAATTGGGGGTATAGGGACGGATGGAGCCAAGCATCACTCTGGTCCTCAGTTCTTCTAGAGGACCAAGGGGGATGTACTTGCCCTTCACCACAAGCCCCATCTCTATTGCCTTTTGTGCGGTAGCCTCCGAGGCAAAGAAAAAGACCACCTTGCCATGAAAGCAAGTCACCACAATCTTGGGGTAAGGGGGGCCACTACCTGAGCCAGGGCCTGCACCCAGGTCTCAAAGTGCAGGTTCTCCCACTTGGGCAGTTGGCACTCCATCCCATGCCTGTGGATGAGTGCTGGAAAGGGGGTCCCCATGCCCCCTGGCTTTGGGTCTCCTCACAGGTGCCTGTGCATAGCTGCAGTCTTCCCCCCCCCCCCCCCCCAAGGGACCACATTGGTGGGGCTAGGGACAGGGCAAGTGGGTGTGCTGGCTGGTGTAGTGCACCTGGTCCCCTCAGGCGCTGGTGGTCTAGGCTTGGATGCAGGGCCCAGACCCTTACCCTTCCCACCCCCAGCTGTGGAGGAGGCTGAAGAGGAGCCCTTCCCACTGCCCTTGGTCCCTGATGACAGGAGAGGGAGCTTGGGAACCTTTCTGGGGGGGCCTAGCCAGGGGAAACCCCCAGCCCTGTTGGCTCCCTACCAGAGTCCTGCCTGCCCCTGCGGCAGAAGTTGCAGGCTTCTCCACCCCCAGAGGAGGTTGGACAGGGTCTGCCTCTGGGGTGGAGGCTGCAGGAGCATGCATCCCCTCTGGGGCTTGGCTGGGATCTTTCCCCATAGTGGGGGCTGCAGGAAGCTCTGTGGGGGCATCCGCCTCCCCCAGAAGGTTCCTGCTCTGGCATTGTTTCACATGAGGGCAGGAAAGACCATACAGAAAAACAAAGTCTCCAGTGGGGCTGGTGAATTTAGTAGGGGCAGGCTGGGGTTGTTGGGTAGAGAAGGGAGGAAGGGGAATGAAGCTCACTGAGCTACAGCCCCACAGGAAAAAAAACCCAGAAGGGCCATGCTTCGAGAATTCCCCCCCCCAACCCAAACACAGGGCTGGGGAGAATCAAGCTGGCTTACTCAGCCACACAGACACCATGGCAGGGGGTGTGGTAAGTCTTGTGCTCCACTCAAGGGCAAGAACCACACGGGGAAGGCTGCTGGGGCATATGTAAGAGATGGCTGGAGCAGTGGAGGGGCTTTGTTTGTTGAAAGACCTGTTCAGGAGGCCCTCAGGTGCTCTGCAGCAGAGTAGTCAGGAAGACAAAGCAGGATCAGATGCAGTGAGGTAGCTGTGGGGGAGAGCTGGAGCAGTCAGTCAATTAGGGAGCAATCCAGTGCAGGCATGGTATTAGGTGGTGCAGCAGGGAATCTCCCTCTCTCCTGAGACGGGGCAGCAGTGGAACAACAGCAGCAACAGCAGCAGCAGTGATGGTAGGAGCCATGCAGTTTAACCACTCAGGGTGTGCTTCTAGTGAAAGTGGAGGTGAAGGTGGGGGTGGCCTGCCAAGGCAGTTGGAGCAGGCAAGGCACCTTTAGGCTCTGGCAGTGAAGGCAGCACAGGCTCCCTTCCCAGGCTGTCCCCCAACCGCAGCTTGGTGGCAGGCTGGGCAGCAGGCCAGAATGGGTGCAGTGCAGTGGGCCCCTTCCCAAGGTGGGGGCCGCAGCAGCATGCAGCAGATTATCCCCCCTGTGGGGGCGGGGTGGCAACAGCAGCAGCCCAAGGCAAGAAGGGGTACAGCCAGCTTACTCCCAAAAGCTGTAAGACCAAGCTAGCAGTAGCCAGAGGCAGGAAAGAGCCTGGCCATCTTCTCCCCAGAAGCTCCCGAGACCAGGCTTGCAGTAAGAGCAGCAACAGGAAGGGGCATGGCCAGCTTCCTCCCAGAGGCTTCTCCCCCAAAAGCTTCTGAGAGCTAGTTGCTTTGAGCTACTTGACAGGGAAGCTTTTTGTAGTGATGGGGCTGGGGCAAGGCAGCTTGTTATACTGCTGGGGACAGCGCAGGTGCTGGGCCCAGCTCTAGCTCTCCCTGGCTGCAGATCCAGGAGAAGCTAGGCCGGGTTATTTTGCCCCAGGTGGCACAATTTGCTGCACACCAAAGTGCATATCTGGGCACGTGCCGAGGCAAAAAGCCCTGGCTCAAATTTGCACTGCTTCTATTTGAGCTGCTGGAAGTGCACATGCTTGCATCTGTGGATGCACCCATTATGTTCAGTCTGATGGGTGAATGCCCATCATCCATCTATACCACCTCCCCAGATCTTCCCTGCACCTCTTTTGGTAAACCACCTATTCTGTCTCCTCAATATTTCACTAGTAACCTCAGGACCCATCTGTCTCTTCTGGGCTCAAGTTAACCAGCTGCCTCTATCAGACTACTGAATACCCAGTGGTGCATTATGGGGCTCCATGTGACAGGACATGCAGGACAGATTAAGGACTCTAGAACCAGAGATGCTGTAACAGGTTGCCTTCCCCAGCGCCATCTTCCCTGTTACCTGCGCCTTATGTGGGGCACCCATGGAGTCCCCTTTAAGGTTTCTTGTGTCCCGCTCTCTACTTGCCTGCCACATCTTGATAGAAAGTTAGTATACTGATGTTCTTGTAAGCGGGAGACTGCCTATTATATTTCGTATGTTGGGGTCTTCCACCTCCACGGGCCTTGACCCCTGCTTTCCTCTAGCTAGGCCTCCCCATCTAAACTCACCAGACAGGGTTAGATTCTGAGGCTCTAGCCCTTTGCCTTGTCTTGAGGCTCATGGCATTCTTTTCTGCTCCAATTTGGAGCCCAGCCTCCCTGGCCCAGCAGCCCAGCCATTGGCCCCACAGCCAGGGGGCTACAAGTTCAAGGCCAGGGAATGGCCCCAAGCCCATGCCATCTTAGTCCAAAAAAACAAAAAAAAAAACAAAACAAGACTGCATCTCAAGTGCACCAGACCACTCCAGCCTTTAAGGATCATGCCTTCTGGTGCCAGGGTCTATACACCCCCAAATCCTGCACCCATACTGGCACCAGGGCCTATGTGCCCCAAATACTGCACCTTCTCTGGCACCAGGGTTAGTATACCTCAAATCCTGTGCCCACACTGACACCAGGTCCCTACAGGGTAGTGGGGTCCCAATGAGGCCTCCTCCTTCCCTACTAGCCTCACCCAAACCACTGGTGTTATTAAAAAAATAAGACAAGCATAAACAGTCTGTGCACAGGACATAACTGCCACCAGAAAAATATGATCAAAGGAGGCCACATGCCAGCTTACATTTACTCACGGGTCATGCTTCTGCTCCCTACCATTGGCTAGGGGCCTTCCTCTGGGGTTGCAGCAGCTGCTGCTCCTCCAGCCTTTGGACCACTCACCCAGCCTCTCCATGGAGCTCTCAAACACACACCTTCTCCCTTGGCTGCCAGCCGCAACTGCTGTCCATCCCAGGGGTTTTATAGTCCTGGCCTTCCCCCTTCTGGTCACTTGACCAGCTGGCCTGGCTCAGGTTTTAACCCCTACCTTACCAGTGTGCTGTGCCCAGAAAGTCCTGATCTTAAAGGGGCCAACCTGTTTTCTGGTAACAGGGATAGGGGTCCTGTTGGAGATGCCCATGCTGTATTATTCAGCAATGTACATGACCTGAGTACTGAGGGAGAGATGTAGAATGTTCATTGCAGCTTCCAGGGACACTTCTAGTCTCACTGCTGCAGGTTCACTAAAGAAACCAAACAGCCAAATAGAAATAATATGGCCTTTATTCACTGCCATTTGGCTGGTCAATCCAACCCACAGAGGGTGTAAGTGCCATGGAACTAAATATCCAGAGCTGTCCTAAAATATATGTATCTTTATACATATATTATTCCTTGATCCATCCAATAGCACATTGACTCATATACATGCCACTAAATATTCTGCCTTGCACTTCCACATAAGGGCATTACCATTTTAATCTATTTCCTACCTTTCTTGATGTGACAGGTCACCCTCCTCAGTGCCATCTTCCAGATGACCTGTGCCTTACGGGCACCCTTGGACCTCTGCTGTCCCACTCTAATCTTGTCTGCCATGTCTTGATGTTATTAGTATGCAAGCAGGAGACTACCAATCCTGGTGTGTATGTTGGGGGTCTCTCCTATAAGGTTCTGACCCCATACCTAAGCCTCATGGGCTATGTGTGGCTCCAACCACCCCTTATACCATGTCCATTCCAGCTGCGAGGCTTGGGGCATTGGTCTGTCAGGTTTACATTCACCTTCTCTGGGGCCTTCTCTGTACTGCTGCTGCCCTCTCTCAGGGCTCTTCTACCATGCTGCCCTCTCTCAGGGCTCCCCACACTGCTGCCCCCTTCTCTGGGGCTCCCCACGCCTGCACTGGGGCTTCTCCACAATGCCCCCTTCTCTGGGGCTTCTCAGCTGCCCTTCTCTGGGTCTGGGGTCTATACACCCTGAACGCTGCACTCTCACCAGCGCTGGGGTCCCCACATTAGTGTGAGTCCCCTATGAGGCCTCCTCCATCCCCTGATAGCCTCCCCAAACCTCCAGTTATAACAACATAAAACACAAGCCCCTAGGCTATAACATAACTTAGAGCCACCCAGCTTATAGCCATCATCCTTTACCTGGCTTGGGCTGTACTTGCAGTTGTCACATCATTGCTCAGAAAGCTCTTTCCTCTCTGGCTACTGGCAGAGAACTGCTGCCTGGCCTCCTGCCTGTGGTTTATATAGGAGCCCGGCCCTGCCCCTTCTTGTCAGCTGGCCAGGCAGGTGTGGATCATTAGCTCCCTCTAGTTGCCTCAGCAACCGGCACCTGAGGAGTCTTCCCAGCTTTCTCAGTAGCAGGCACCATAGTGCCCTGCTACACTTGACTATTTTGTTAATTTCCAAGTAACTCGGATTAATTTGCTACTGAATAGTGTATGCAATCATTACTTTTTAACCAGTTAAGACTCTGACACCTCCCAGTCCTCCTAGATTATTCACTACATTCTTGTTACATTCCAGGGTGTGTCTGGATATCAAAAAATCCTTAGTTTTGGGGCTTTCCTGCTGTCCTAACATAACCTCTGGCTCAGCCAACAAGGTACCCCTGGCTAACATGGAAACAGCTACTACCTACTTAGTTTTATAGCGGAGAGGGAGTGAAGCCTTGAAGGGGAGAGAGAGAAATGTTGGCAGGCCAGTGGGGATGACACAGAAAAGTGTGTGTGGGGGGGGAGGGATGCCTGAAAAATCAAAGGTGCAAGGGCTTTCTCCCACTGACATTGATCCAAACCTTCCTGCTCTTATATTTTTAGTGATATGTTCCCCAAAGAAATTGCCAGTGCTGTCTACCTCCCAGAATGGTGCTAAGGCTCTGTCACAGCATTCATAATCTTATTGATCCTCAGGGTCAGTGGTATGAAAAAGGGGAAAACACTGACATCCTGAAGCGAGCTGGGCAAGCTTGAGTCCTGCTGGGAAAGAGTAGGTACCCCTGGACACTGTCTGAGTTGTTCCTGAGTAGGAAGCTCAGAACAGTTCTTGACCTATATAGCTTTGTGAACCATTATGAGAAAGCTCTCTGAGAATTGGTATACTTCTGATCCTCATTCAAGAAAGGCTCTCAGGTCTGCAGAAGCAGGATGAGTATCTCATAAACAAAACCCTCCTGATTCTGGTGTTTCTACCTCCCACAAAGGTGTGAAGACAGGGGGAAAAATCATTGTATGCTCCATGAAAATTCACAAACAACTCCTGACGTTTGTCGGAGAGGGAAAGGCAGCTCTTATTATAACTGTACAAGAAAGATCTTGGAGTCATTATGGACAGTTCACTAAAACATCAGCTCAGTGCTCAGCACCAGTCAAAAAGGCAAATAAAAGTTAGGAATTATTAAGAAGGGAATTGAAAACAAAACAGAAAGTATCATTATGCCTCTTTATAAATCCGTGATGCCTCCCCACCTTGAATACTCCATGCAGTTCTGGTCCCTACACCTTAAAAAGGTTATAGAAGACCTATACAAGGTACAAAGGAGGGAAAAAGGATGATAAGCAGTATATACGGGCTTCCATATACTGTAAAAAATAAAGAAACTAGGATTTTTCAGTTTAGAAAAGAGATGCTTGAGTGAAGACAAATATGAACACAATATGTATACAAATATGAGAAGTATGGGGAACAAACAAGATCAGCTGGAAGTCATAGCCTGTGAAAAGAATTATGACCTGACTGACATTGAAGAGACCTGGTGGGACAGCTCTTATGACTGAAATGTCAATATTGAGGGCTACAATCTGTTTCAGGTGGATGGGTTTGGGAGAAAAGGTAGCAGTGTCACCTTGTACAGCAAAAGTACATACACTTATTCCCTGCTTCAAGAGAAAGAAGATATCAGATCAAAATGTTTTTGGGTGATGTAAGAGGAGGCCAGGGGCCCTGTTATTTGATGAGGAGAAAGCAGTGGGCTACAGCTGTACTCTGGTGGAGACTGCTGAGCTAGGGCCAGCTACATTAGAGTAAGCAGCCAGAAGAAAGCCCAGAGAAGGGTTATAGGGCTGCCTATAACAACTTGGGAGCTAGCTTCCTGGCAATGGGGAAATAAGGAAGAGCTACAGGCAGGGAAGAAGGACCACAGTTCAGGTGAGCCACATGCAGTTGAAGAGAGCCGAGGTTGCTCATTGAATGGATGGGCCACACCTGGAGCTCATTAGGAGCATATGACCCGGAAAAGATGGAGCTCAGAGACATATCAGTTCAGTTCCTGAGCCAGGGTAGTCAGTCTAGCCCAGACTGCAGGTGTAGAAAGAGTTCCTGGCATAGATAGAGGCCCCCCCCACACACACAATTATCAGGGGCTTGGGTCAGAATAAAACTCCACAAGGGGTTAGGGCCCTGGCGATAGTTTAGGCCAAAGTCAAATCATGCAGGGGTAGCAAGTGAGCTAGCCTTCAAAGCGAGTCAGGGGACCCTGGTGCTAGACTGTTCTCAGGGTGGCAGATGACAGAGCAAGGAGCAATGGTCTCAAGTTGCAGCAAAAGTTCTCACCAGGAAGGTAGTAAAACATTGGAAAAGGCTACCTAGAGAGGTTTTGGAATCTCCATCCTTGGAGGTTTTTAAGATAGGGCTAGACAAAACCTTGTTGGCAGGCCTCCTTTGAGCAGGGGTTTGGATTAGATGACCCCCTGAGATCCCTTCCAACCCTGATTTTCTATGATTCTATGACCCAGGGCCAGGGATCCCAGTGTAAAAGAGGCAGGGCCAAGGAGGCTGAGCAGGCTGAAGCCAACTGAAAGGGGCCAACAGCCCAAGTGATTGGAAGTTAATGCAGGACCAGAGGGTCCAGTAAATGACTGAATAAGACCTGTGAGGCATAGGCAAGGCTATTGGGGCAGCTGAAAGACACAGTTAATTCCTGTAAAGCAATTCAGTGCTGTAAGGAATGTAAAGAACCAGTAGGGCCATGTATGGTGCCTGTAGGGCAGGACAGTTTTGGTAGCAGACTGTGGGTCCAGATACAGATGAACAGGACCAAACATCTGGCTTGGTCAGTCAGATGCAACCAAAATCACTCCAGGACTTGGAGGCAGCCTCCCAATTCATACACATCAAGGCATGGCAGAAAAATTGGGAGGGAATACAGCAAGAAGCTGGAGTGGGAGTGGGATTAGGGTGGTCACTAGGGCAGGGGTGGGAAAATATGGCCTGTGGGCCAGATTCAGCCTGCCAGGCCATTCTATCTGGCCCATGGGGTCCCTAAAAAAAATTAGAAAATTAATATTAATCTGCTCTTGGCTGCCTGTCAAAGATGACAGGAGACAGGGGCAGTAGGACCCAGGGGAAACTGACAGGAATCACCAGTGAGGCCAGCCCAGCCTTGCCCCATCCCCAGCCCACTCCCACCCCTGCCCCCCAACAACTGAAAGTCTCTGCCTGCCACAGCTTTCACTTCTTCCCTGCATGCCAACTGGCCACTCCAACACTATGTGGCCCTGGGCTGCATCGATAAACTCTGGGAGCACGAGGACTGCACAGGTACCCCAGGGCCAGGAGTGGGAAGGTGTGTGTGTGTGTGTGTGTTCATAGAACAAGTCCCACATACACACTCCACCATACACATGCACACACTCCCCCATGCATGCAGACACCCACACCCCCTCACACACCCCAGCCACCCTTGCCCCCACACCCCTCCACACCTCCTCACAAACCCCATACCCACCCACCCCCACATATCCATGCACACACACCCATATGCTCCCTCAGTCCAGACCCACACCCCTATCCACCCCTAAAAGACATACCCATACCCACCTCTACACACCCACAGCCCCTCACAAACATATACCCATGACCCCCACCTCTCCATAGTATACAAGAGTAAGGCTTCATTTTAAGCTATTGTGCAATCACCTCTATGTACACTATACAAGCACATGTAAATCAGGACAAAATATTTTTTTGAAATCAAATTAATCAGTGTTGTAGCTGTTCAATTTTTATAATATAATTTGGTATTTTTCTGGTTTTGAGATGGCAAAGCCCCGTGCTGAAAGGAGTATTTCCTGGGGCAAGGGGAGGGACTTCTTGTGGCAAAGGTCAGGGGTTAGGGGGCGCGACTTTTGGGCACAATATGGAAGCCAGAGGGCTTGGCCTCTGTCAAGGGGTGGGGCTACTGATGCAGCCCTCAACAGCTTGCCAAAACTTGGTAAGAGGCCCTCTGCCCAAAATAATTGCCCACCCCTGCACTAGGGGATACCATGGCTGCCCTTACGGGCTAGTTCTGCTACATTGATGTGTTGGCTGTACACAGAAAATAATATTTCTCTTTCCTGGAAGTAAAGAGAACCCTTTGGCCAAAAACAGGAAAATGGGACAGTTAGAACCCCATGCCTAGCAAACAACAGGGCAGACATAGAGGCTGTGGGCTAGGAGAAGGCTCAGCCAGGGAGAGTTCAGGCCAGTGCTTTAGTAGAAGCTAGGGGATCACTGGCACAAATGACTGCCCTTGGGGAACAAGGGCTAGGATTTCTGGCCCTGCAGAATGATCAGGATAGAGCAGCTTACAAGCAAGCCCAAAGAATAGAAGCACTGGGCCAAGCACAACTCCAGTTAGGACAAGAAAACTAGAGTTTGTTAAAGCAGATAGTTTTGCTCCTGGTGCAGCTGGGTAGCAAAGTTTGGAAACTCCAGTTACAAGGTATGGAGGCCTAACAAGACAGGATAATGATGCAGCAGCAGCTGTTAAAACAGCCATTTGACCTGGAACAAAATTATAGGGAGGGTCAAAGTAGAGAAAAAGCAGCAATAGAGGCCAGCAGAATTGAGCAGTTGAAATGCAAGCTGCTAGAGATACAGCTCTTCTAGTATGAAGTAGTAGAGTGAACCGCCCACTTTCACTGCCAACTTGAAGCCAGATGCCATCATTGTATGCAAGCAGAAACTGAAGCAGGGTCACTGAGACAACATATATAGGCAGGTGGAAAAGAAATTAAAGCTAAAGAACTGAGATGCCTGATTGCAGCAGAAGCAGAAAAAAACCCAAAGAGTTAAAGCAAATGTTAACAGCAGAGTCAGAAAAGAGTAGAAAATGGGAAGAGAAATTACAGAGGCTAAGGAGGGAAATAGCCAATATCACCTCTTGAGCAGAGAAGAGAGACTCTGGTGTGAAGACCAAGGTGATGAAGTGCTCAGAAGCAGCATTGGAGATTGCAGAGCAGAAGGCCAGAGATTGGCAGATGAAATGTATAGAAAATGAGCAAATGTTGGCCAAACTGCAAGAAGAATTTAAGAGTGCCCAAGCCCTCATAGGAAAATTGATGCCAGTGACATATTTATACCAGTACTAGAAGACTGAGCAATGTTCACTGGAGAACAAATTTTATGAAGAGTGGGACAAGAGCCAAAACAACATTAAGATCCTATAGGGGGAGCTTGCACAAACCAGGCAGTTGTTAACAGAGGTCCACATGCAGAGAGAGAAGCTGCTGGCCAAGAATGTCAGCCAGGAGGAGCAGCTTACGGTGCTCCAACAGACCCTTACTGAGCTGGCTAAGCAAAACCAGGGGCTCAGTGAAAGGTTGAGCCAGAAGCAGTGGGAGTTCAAGGCTGAACCTATATAGTGAGAGAAAATCATGCTTGAGAATGGGAGTGCCTCCTGTGGGAGGCCAGGTGTGAACAAGAGAAGGGGAAAAGGAACTGGAAGTATGAAGAATCCCCAAGGGAAAAAGAGAGACACCATAAAGAAGACTCCTGAAGGGGAGTGAGGGGAAGAAAAATCACCAGAGCAGCATCTCAGTGGCAGAACCACAAACAAAGCAGAAGGTGATATCACAGATTTTAAACAGGGGAACAGGCTGGCAAGACAGAACCCCTGAAAGCAATGGTAGAAGCCATAGACAGTGGAGAGAGCCAGCCACCACGGGGAAGGGAGCAGGGAGCAGGAAAGAGAGGTTCTGGCCATAGCTTTGACAGGAAACTGCAGTAGCAAGAAAGACACTGGTCTGGGAGATGCAGAGCTAGTGCAGGAGAGGGCCCCAGTAGAAAGAAAAGAGATTCTGAAATTAGAGGTTGGTCTGACTCCCAAAGGGAAAGTGAGGTCACACGCTAGGTGAAGGTGCAGTACTTGTATGCAGGGAAAAACACAATTCACAAGAAGATGGACAGTTCAACCCTGGAGACCAAAGGTAGGCCATTCAAAGAAAACAGGGATGGTGGGTCTAAATGTGGGGCTTGTGGGCATGGAACAAGGCAGTGCCTATGGGTGATAAAATGGGCTCATCCCAAGGGAAATGAACCCCCACAAGAAGCAGAGGAGAAACAGGACTACTTGCTGGGTGGGAGAATAATGGACTTCTCTTTTGGGGAGTATCAACACAGGGGCAAGGCTATAGACACTGTGGAATCATCTTCATTGGAGGTGTTCAAGAAAAGGTTGGATAAGCATCAGTCAGAGATATTCTAAGCATAGCCCTGACTGTGCTACATTATGCTTGTGGTATTTTCCATGCTTGTGGGCTTTGCAGGTTGCTATATGGGACAGAGAAGGACTTGTTTTTTCCCCTCCTTCTGCTACATATGTCTGGTGTTGGTGGTGGTGGTGGTGTCTTTTTGTGTTGGGGGGGGGGGGGGTTGCCTTCCTCAGAAGCCTTGGGTGTTGGCTGCAGCCAGGGCTGGGGATTTTGACTGTAGTGTGCCAATGCTGCTAGACTAAAACCCAGAGATGCTTGGATAGAGGGTCTTGCTTCTCTGCTCAGGGTCTTACTGATAGCTACATTGGGGGTCAGGAAAAAATTTTACCCCATTGTTATATTGGTAAATACTGTGAGAGGTTTTGCCTTCCTCTGTAGTGGGAGGCCATGGTTTTCTTCCTTGATCTCTTGAATATATTTAACAATCCTTACAGCAGCAGGATATTAGCCACTGTTGTCACCTTACTGTGTGTGGCAGATTAGGGTGTTATGTCTTGTGTTGTGTCAGGGTTGACTGTGTAGTTAAGAGGTTAGACAATGGGTTTGTATAGAATGGTTTGGAAAGAGATGATCCTATCCCAGGTTGGGGGTTGGACTAGATGACCTATGGAGTTCCCTTCCAGCCTTCTCTATTATTCTATGAAGATTTGTTATGCCTTGACAGTGGACCTAGGCCCTCCAGAAACTAAAAGTCCCAGTCAATGGCTCAAGGGAGTCCATTAAACACCAAATGATGAGAGACAAATTATAAAAAAGGTCTATAATGGATGGAAAGAAGAAAGGCCTATAATGGATGGAAGGATGGATCCACCCCAAAGGAGGACTACTCTGCACTGGTCTGGACCTGTAGGGAGTGAACCAGGAAAGCCAAGGCTGCAACTGAACTCCAACTGGCTATACGTAACAAGGACAATAAAAAGTCCTGTTTTAGATATGTGGGGAGCAAGAGGAAAAGAAGGGTAACGTTGGACCCCTGCTAAACCATGTGGGTCAACTGACAACTGACACCCAGGAAAAAGCCAACCTGCTCAACAGGCATTTTGCATCTGTTTTTCATCAGCCCCAAGGGACGGCCCTGCCTAATAAGGTATGGGACAGCCAGGGTGAGGGGGAACTACTACCCTTCATCAATGTTGACCATGTCAAGGAACAACTTGAGAGGTTGGACACCTTCAAGTCAATTGGCCCAGACAGCTTACACCCCAGGGTATTTAAGGAGCAGGCAACCATCATAGCTCAGCCACTGGCATGGATCTTTGAGAACTTGTGGCACTCAGACAAAGTGCCTGAGGACTGGAAGAAGGCCAATATGTTGCCTATCTTCAAGGAAGGGAGGAAAGTATATCCAGGGATCTACAGGCCCATCAGCCTGACCTCCATCCCTGGGAAGATCTTGGAGGAAATCATCAAAGAGACCATTCTTGACAAACTGGCTGAAGGCAACTTCTTGAGGGATAGCCAGCACAGGTTTGTTGCAGGTAGGTCTTGCCTGACCAATCTCATCTCCTTCTATGACCAGGTGACATATCACAAGGGAGAAGAGATTGATGTCATATATCTCAATTTAAAAAAAGCTTTCAATATGGTATCCCACAATCATCTTATAGAAAAACTGGACAACTGCGGCCTTGGCTACATCACAGTCTGCTGGCTGGGGAACTGGATTCAAGGTTGGACCCAGAGAGTGGTAGTTGATGGAAGCCAATCATTGTGGTGCACTGTGACCAGTGGGGTCCCCGAAGGCTCCATCCTTGGGTCTATCCTTTTCAACATTTTCATTAATGATGTGGACATTGGTGTCAGGAGCGGACAGGTCAAGTTCGCTCATGACCCCAACCTTTCGGGTAAAGCGTCCACACCTGAGGACAGGACGATGATCCAGGCTGACCTTGACAGGCTCAGAAAATGGGCAGATGAAAACCTGATGGCCTTCAACTCTGAAAAATGCAAGGTACTCCACCTTGGGAAGAAAAACCCACAGCATGCTTATAGGCTCGGCAGTGCTACGCTTGCTAGCACCATGGCCAAAAGAGACTTAGGGGTCATGATTGACCACAAAATGAATATGAGCCACCAATGTGATGTTGCAGCTGGCAAAATGAGCAAATCTCTGGCTTGCATCCATAGATGTTTCTCCAGAACATCCCAGGATGTCATCCTCCCACTGTACTCAGCCTTGGTGAGGCCGCAGCTGGCGTACTGCATCCAATTCTGGGCTCTACTATTTAAAAAGGATGTGAAGAAGCTTGAGAAAGTCCAGAGGAGAGCCATGCACATGATCAGAAGGCAGGAAAATGGGCCTTATGATGAGAGGCTGAGAGCTGCGGGACTCTTCAGCCTGGAAAAGAGCAGGCTATGGGGGGACCTGGTGGCTGCCTATAAGTATATAAGGGGTGTACATCAGGATCTGGGGGAACGCCTATTCACCAGAGTGCCCCATGGGATGACAAGGTCAAACGGTCACAAACTTCTCCAAGACTGTTTCAGGCTGGACATAAGGAAGGACTTTACAGTCCAAGCCCCCAAGTCCTCGAACAGACTGCCACCAGAGGTGGTGCAAGCACCTACTCTGGATTCCTTCAAGAATGAATTGGACGTGTATCTTGCTGGGATCCTGTGACCCCATCTGACTTCCTGTCCCTGGGGCAGGGGGCTGGACTCAATGATCTTCTGAAGTCCCTTCCATCCCTAATGTCTATGAAAAAAAGAAAATAGGAATAGGAGTGCAAGTTATAGATTGTAACAAGGTGAAAGAGAACCCTGTACTGTCAGGGTGTGTCACATGTGTCCCGTTGGAGCAATTCCTCTGGGACTTGGAGGAGGACACCCAAGTGTGGGTAAGGAGGCACCAACCTCGGTCCAGTGAGGAGGCCCTCCGCCTCACAAAAGCCTTTGCCAGCTCGGAGAATGAGTGAGGTCAGGGGCGAGGCCTCCGTTCCTGAATACGGGGTACAGGTAGAGAAGAAGAGAGGCAAATAGGTTCACAGAAGGACACATTGAGGGGTGTCGTCTGCTACCGCTGCAGTTGAGCCAGGCATATCTCGAAGGAGTGTGGACTAGGCTTTAGTGAACTGAGTCGCGATTTGGCTACCTCCACCCTGCCCCGAGATGGGGTGAAGGAGGGGGATCAAGGCAAGCCCATGGACTGTAGCTTTGGTTCTACTGCACATTTGAAAGGCTAAATGGGACCATAAAAAGGATGCTCAGGTGGTGTGCACAGGGGGACCCCTATAGATGGGATACCATAATGACCGCACTACTGTTTGCCCTAAGAGATGCACCCCAAGAGTCAATGCAGTTCTCACCATTCCAGCTAGTATATGGGCACCATGCCAGGGGTCTGTTACAGATTGTCCGGGAAGAATGGGAGCAGCCGGTGGGGCCTGGAATAGAAGCTGAAAGATACCGGCAGGAGCTACAAGACCAGATCCACAAGGCCCAGCGGATTTCTTGTCAGCATCTGCGAGTCGCTCAAGAACAACAGGAGACCCAGTATAATAGAAGAACAAAACCCAGGACATTTCAACCAGGAGACGTGGTCTTAGTCTTGCTTTCAGCATCAGTGAGTAAACACCTCGCGATGTGGCAAGGCCCATTTAAGGTGATCTGCCAGGTAGGACCAGTAGATTATGAAGTGCTCAAGACCAGACACCATCGTGAGCATCAAATTTACCATGTAAACCTCCTCAAGGAATGGAAGGCCCCACAAGGTTGGCTGGCACAAAAAGAGGAGACAGTAGAGGAGCTGGGAACCCCTGGCCTAGAATTAGGGGGATCCACACTGAAGGGGCAAGTGCAATTAGGGGAAGATTTGGAACCCAATCAATGACAGGAACTGGAGAAGGTGATAGAAGCCTTCCGGGACATGTTCCAAGAAACCCCAGGGCGAGTGTGGGGAATCGAGCATGAGATCAGGACACCGCCCAGTGCACTATTCAGGGAGAGATGGAGGCCCATACTCCAACATTGGCAACGGGAAGTACAACAAGAGATTGAAAAGATGTGGAAGGAGGGAATTATCTGGCCGTCTCGAAGCCCATGGCGCAGTCCAGTCATACCAGTGGCTAAACCCGATGGATCACTCTGATTGTGCATTGACTTTCAAAAGTTAAATGCATTAGCGACCTTCGATGCATTCCCCATGCCTCATATTGCCCACCTCATCGAGAGAATTGGGGAAGCCAGATACATATCCACCATTGACCTAACCAAGGGGTACTGGCAAATCCTGATGCGAGCCGCGGACTGTGCCAAAACCGCTTTTGGAACCCCTTGGGGCCTAGTCAAATTCGTACAAATAATAGACTGGCAGCCACCTTTCAGAGGCTTATGAATACCCTGTTGGCACCACACGCAGCATATGCGGCAGCTTACATCGATGACATCATCTTCCCCTCAGATTGGCCCCAACATCTCGAGGCCCTGAGAGCAGTTTTGGGAGAACTTCAAACAGCTGGCTTGACCACCAATCCAAAAAAATGTAAACTGGCAGGTACGGAAACTAAGTATTTAGGGTTTTGTGTGGGACAGGGAATCATCTGACCCTGCCGGACAAGGTGGAAGCCAATATGATGGTTTTAAGAACCATGCAACCGTAGGCAACTCCGTTCCTTCTTGGGGCTTATCAACTATTATCAGAGGTTCATACCACACTTTCAGGAACTTGTGCAGCCCTCACAAATGCGCTTAAAGGGATCCTAAAGTGGACATCTGAGATGAAAGGAAGCTTCGAGGGTCTGAAGGAGGCTATGTGCCATGATGTAGTGGTACTTACTCCTGACTTCTCTGCCCCTTTTGTTTTGCACACCGCTGCATCTGGCAATGCCCTAAGGGCTGTGCTACTGCAAAGATGGGGGGAAAATGAGTGTCCGATTGCCTTCGTAAGTGGCAAACTCAGCCAAGCCGAAACAGGTATGCCATGATAGAGACAGAGTGCCTAGCA
Source organism: Alligator mississippiensis (assembly GCF_030867095.1). Classification (NCBI taxonomy): domain Eukaryota; kingdom Metazoa; phylum Chordata; order Crocodylia; family Alligatoridae; genus Alligator; species Alligator mississippiensis. The sequence goes on along the minus strand of NC_081839.1, from coordinate 11,058,417 downwards.
ATGCACTGGGTGATAGAATATTTTAAATATTACTTGATGGGCCGGGAGTTCCTGGTGGTGACGGACAATGCCCCACTGCAGTGGCTAACCAAAAACCAAAGTGAAAATACTTGCATTACCTGCTGGGCACTGGCTCTTCAACCTTTCAAATTCATGGTAACACACTACCCTGGCAAGGATAATTTTGTGGTGGATTTTATTTCTAGATGTTTCAGCCCGGAGGAGCCCGCCAAGGAGGCAAGTGAAGCACATGAAAAGGAGCATCAGGCCATTCAGGAGGCCATACAAGAGGTCCAGATGCCACAAGGCAGCTTGAGGCGGGAGGTCTGTGGTGGCAAGAAGCCCCCACAGACGCATGGTTGTGGAGATGGCTCTGTGGAAAAGCCGCCAGCTGAGGTGCCCAATGACTCATAGGATCAAGGTGGAATACAAACTAGACTACTGGGGCCCCTCGCCCCTGCCCTTGCCTAGGGTGTCGCACCACTTGTTGCCAGGGTGTAATGTAAGGACAGGATGATGGATGGTATGGAGCACAAGCATGTAGAGTAGGTGGTACTGGGCTGTTTGGAGGCAGACCAGCTTGGTGTCCCCCACTGCCTGTTGAGATGGTGGGGCAGGGAGCACCGTGGGGCCTACTGAGGCAGCAGCACCAAAACAAGCTCCAGAGGCTGGGGGACACCAGGTGATACATGTGATAGGCCTATTTGATGTGCCATAAATGGTCATGGGACTAGGCCCATCACAGAAACTATAAGCCTCCCTGAATAAGGGAGGCCACTGGGGACACACTAACTAAATACATGGGACAACAAAAAAGAAGACAGGAATGGGAGTGAAGTCATAGGTTAATAACTAGGGCATTGGAAGGGGACACTGAACAGAGCACACCAGACAGTGCCCACTGCCCCCTGAAGGAGTTGAGGGAGTCTGTGGATGCCGACCAATGAAACTCTGTCCGCATACATGAGTGGAGTAGTGCTAGGAAAGCAGCCCCACACTTACCTGGCCTCCTCCCGGCCTGAGCCTTCCCTTCTTCCTGGTCTTATAGATGGCAAGCTTGGCCAGAACCAGGAGGAGGTTGGCCAGGAGGTCCTGGGACTTGGTGGGGCCACAGACGGGGAAATCCATAAAAGAAAAGGTGTGGGGAGAAGTGCAACCAGAACCTCAGCAGGAGGCTCTGGAGGAGGTGGAAGAGGGGCTGCAACCTGGCACACTCAAGGTAGGTATGCACCAGGGTGTCCCTGTGCGGGCAGAAGGGGCAAGTGTCAGGGGTGTTAGTAAAGCATGCCAGATACACACCCGTGGAGATGGCTCCATGGAGGAGCTGCCAACTGATGTCCCTGGTGGCTCATGGGATCAATGTGGAACATAGGCTAGTCCACTGGGGACCCTTGCCCCCACCCTTGCCTAGGGTGTCCCATCAATTGTCAGGGTGGAATGCAAGGATGAGAAGGTGGGCAGTGTGGAACATGAGCGTGTAGAGCTGGTGGCAGTGGGCTGCTCAGAAGTGGACCAGCTTGGTGTCCCCCAGTGCCTGATGAGATGGTGGGGCAGGGAACACCGAAGGGCCTGCTGATGCAGCGGCTCCACGATGAGTTCCAAAGGGCTGGGGGACACCAGGTGATGTATGTGACAGGAAACTGGACTAAATGGACCTACAATCTGACCCACTAAATGGCATTTCTTATGCTCTTAAGTTCGTTCATCCAACATAGTTATTCCTCTAGCTCTGGTTACTGCTTTCATCTCTCCTAGTAGCAGAGGCTCCATATATGACACTTTAGGCTACATAGGTGCCAAGCCTCTAGCTATGATGTTGGGAGTTGAGGTTAGTGCAGAGAATGCTGCTCTGGCTGATGCGCTACATCTGGGGATCTAGAGCAGAAGGACTGGGTCTGCATTGGGGGGGTGTGAAACGGGTATTTGATTTGGATTCAGCCAGAATCAGGGACAGCGATTCAAATCATTGATTTGAATCGCTGTCCCCCATTTGATTCAGCCGAATCTGAAAAGTCGATGCTGATTCGGAGAATCAGCAATTCAGACATACACGCAGCTTTAAATGTTTTTTCTACATACTTTGAGGTACCAGGCATGGCTCGTGAATGCTGCAATGCTGGGGCAGATGGAGCATCCCACAGAAGTGAGGGGGGCCCCCCGCATGCTTGGCATAGAAAAGTAAGGTTGGAAGGGCCTCAGGAGGTCTAGTCCAATCCCCTGCTCAAAGCAGAACCATCTCCACCTAGATCATTCTAGGCAGGGCTTTGTTGAGCCAGGCCTTAAAAACCTCCAAGGATGGAGATTTTACCACCTCTCTAGGTAATCTGTTCTAGTGCTACACCTTCCTCGTACTGGGAAAGTTTTTTTCTAATATCCAACCTAAACCCCCCTTGCTTAAACTTCAAACCATTGCTCCTTGTTCTGTCATCTGTCACCACTGAGAACAGTCTAGGCTCCATCCTCTTTGGAACCCCTCTTCAGATAGTTGAAGGCTGCTATCAACACCCCTCCAACCCCCGCAGTCTTCTCTAAATGCCCAGTTCCTTCAGCCTAGCCTCATACATTGTGCCCCAGCCCCCTTCCCATTTTCATTGCCCTCCACTGGACTCTCTCCAACTTGTCCACATCCCTTCTATAGTGGGGGCCCAAAACTGGACACAGTACTCCAGATAGAACAGAACACCAGTGCAGAAAACGGGAAGAGTTACCACTGGCAATGCTCATACTAATACAGGCAAGGATGTTGCTAGCCTTCTTGGCAACAAGGGCACACTGCTGACTCATATCCATCTTGTCCACCGTAACCCCCTTTTCTGCAGAGCTGCTGCCTAGCCAGTCAGCCCCCAGCCTGTACTTGTGCATGGGATTCTTCCATCCTAAGTGCAGGACTTTGCACTTGTCCTTGTTGAACCTCATGAGATTACTTTTGGCCCAATCCTCCAATTTATCTGGGTCACTCTGAATCCTAGCCCTACCCTCCAGCATATCTACTACACCCCCCCAGCTCGGTAGTGTCTGCAAACTTGCTGACGGTGCACTCCATGCCATCTTCCACATTGTTAATGAACACTTTGAACAAAACCATCCCCAGGACCCACCTCTGGGGCACTCCACTTGATACCAGCTCCCAAATAGACACTGAGCAATTAATTACAACCTGTTGAGTCCAACAATCCAGCCAGCTTTCTATCCACCTTACAGTCCATTCATTCAGCCCATACTTCCTCATCTTGCTTGCAAGAATGCTGTGGGAGACAGTATCAAAAGCCTTGCTAAGATCTATTATGACTACTGCTTTCCCCACATCCACAGAGCCAGTTACCTCATCATAGAAGACAATAAGGTTGTTCAGGCATGACTTGCCCTTGGTGAATCTATGCTGACTGTTCCTAATCACTTTCTTTTCCTCCAAGTGCTTAGAAATAGATTCTTTGAGGACCTGCTCCATGATTTTTCCAGAGACTAAGGTGAGGCTGACTGGTCTGTAGTTCCCTGGATCCTCTTTCTTTGTAATAGAAAAAAATGCTCTATTATTTTTCTGTAAAAAAAAGATAGAACTAAGAGCTGAGGTGCCTTGGGCCTAGGAAGGGGTACCTTGAACCTATAAAGTTTGAGAACTACTGATATAGAGAAAGGATCAGCACAGGCCTGAGAGCTTAGTAGGACGTTAGGGGCAGGATCCTATTTCATTTTACCCACCCAAACGGCAGTTATGCAGCTGTGTATCATCTGTTTTTGGCACTTAAACCTCATTAGGGACATTAATCTACATGCAGTGCGGACATGCAAGAGGAGACTGGATAACGCCTAATTTGTGGTCTAACAGTCAGAGCACTCTGTTGGGAAATAGGAGAGATGTAGGTTCAAATCCCTAGTGGGCAAATGGGCCTAAAACCTGAGTCTCATATTTCCCAGTCAAATGCTTTAACTGCTAGGCTACTGGGAAAAATCATAGAAGAGCTCATCTTCCCTGCTGCACGGGGCAGCTCATTTTGGGAAGAAGGTGAGCAGCCCTCAGTGGTGAAAGAACAGGTTAGGGACTGTTTAGAAAAGCTGATCATGTACAAGTAAATGGGGCTGGATGAAATGCATCCGCGGGTGCTGAGGGAGTTAGCTTACAGGGCTGTGCAAAGCTTCGCCGGCTGTTTCATTTTGATGCTGTTTCGACTCGTTTCAAGCTTGAAACGGTGAAATTGAAGTGAAATAAAGGACTTCAAAACAGCCTCGAAATGAAGGCCAGTCGAAACATTTTGAAAGTTTTGAAACGTTTCAAGTTCCAAAGCAGCAGCCAGGTGGTGGGAGGCAGGGGAGAGCCAGGGCTGCGCTCTGAGCAGCTCCGCACCCCCACGTGGCTCAGCCCAGGGCAGGGAAGGGGGAGAGCGCAGCCCTGCTCTCCCCACCTCCCACCACCCACCACCAAGCTGCACTCTGTGTGGCTGGCGGAGCCGATCGAAGCGCAGCACCGGCTCTGCCTGCCTCCCGCTGCCAGGCTGCACAAACTCCTATTTGAAATCCCTGGGTTTATCTTGTGAGTGATGTTTGCACACCTAGTGGTGCGAACATTGTGAGGCTCCACACAGCATCCTTGAAAGGATCTCAAAGCACCCAGGGTCCCACAGCACCCTGGTAGAAAATCACTGCTCTACACAGTGCAATAGGCGCTTTCCAGCTTCCATCTGTGCTTGCAGTGACTCCTACACCCTCTCCTAAAGAAGTACTCCCCAAGTCTCAGTGGCTATTCCCATTTCTCTGGCACAGTAACAACTGTAACACAGGGCAACGGGGTGCATTTGGTGGACAGGAAGATCAATATCATCAGTGAAAGGGAAAAAACAGGGTGCTCCTGGAAATATAAACTTCTTAACTTGCCTGGTCAGTCTTTCCAGCCACACGTGAACACAGTGCCCAACTAGGGTGTTCTCAAAAACAGGAAATATTGCAAGAAAGACAGAATGGATAGGCTGATTGACTATGCTGGGAGATTTCCCTGGGCAATTCTCAGAGAGTGGGACAGTGCTCAGAGTCAAGTAGTTGGTGTTAGCCCTGTCTCTGTTTCTGTAAATTGCTTCCCATTTCTGCCTCTGAGATAGAGATAATGCTAATGATGACCCTCCTTGGATGGGCAGTCTGCCTTTATTTCTTTTTCACTAATGAGGTAAAATGAAAACTTTCCCAATGTCGTAAAGAGCAATGGAATGCCTTTACATTTAGTTTCTGACCCCTATATCAATGTCTTTGTGTTGTAAAACCCAAGAAGCCATATAGGGATAGTACACTGGAGACATTGATTGCCCTGCACCCTAACAAGCAAAACCACAGAGGAACCTGAGCACAGCTATGGGAAATCTCCAGTCTAACGCCTGTACAGGTGTCTGGTGTCCTCAGTCCAGACAATTCTTGGACAGTCCTCTGGCAGGGTTGTATTGGTATAGAAGGTTCCTCTGAAAGCAGAGGAACTCACACAGAAGGAACTCACACATACTCCACTGCTGAGCAAAACTCTAGTTAATGAGATGATTAAAATGGTACGAACATGACTGGAAAAAACACTGCACTGAAAGGCCAATAAATTCAAATTCCTCCTCCCTAATTACATGTGATTGCTTCCTGGCAAGCATTCAATCTGCCAGAACACCGAGGGAATGTTTTACAAACATTCACACAGGCATTAGGTCATTGTTTGAATGAATTATTGGCAGCCCAAATCTGAAATAAAAACACGGTTTAAAGAAAACCATATTGAACAGGGTGAAGCTGCCTGCTTTAATGTTATGCAATTCCTACACTCCAGGGCATGGAGATGGTGTTCCTTAGGGTTCCTGTAACATGCTAGTCTGTCCCTTTGAGAGAGAACAGTCAGCTCTGCTGAGGATGCCCAGATCCGGATAATGAGAAGTGTCCCACTAGGAGCTAAAAACCCCAGAGGAGATAGCAGATAGGCAGCCAACTGTGAGGGAACTGTTTGCAATGAGGAAGGAAGCAGGAACCTCTTGCTTCATAGAGGGGCCAGGATGTTGTGCCAGAGGATAAGGAGTTCCCCTCCCAGTGTCTGGGAGAGGACAGTAGGATATTGTTTCATAGAATCATAGAAAATTAGGGTTAGAAGGGGCCTCAGGAGATCATCTAGTCTAACTCCCAAAACAAAGCAGGGCCATCCCCAACTAGATAATTCCAGCCAACGCTTTGTCTTGCTGGGTCTTAAAAACCTCCAGGGATGGAGATCCCACAACCTCTCTGGGTAACCTGTTCCAGTGTTTTACTATCCTCCTAGTGAGAAAGTTTTTCCAAATATCTAATCTAAACTTCCCTTGCTGCAACTTGAGACCATTGATCCTTGCTTTATTGTCTGCTATAGAACAGTGGATTAGGATCATGTATGATCACAGGAAAATAAGGCCTGGGGGGGACTGCACAAAGTCATGTAGTCCAGCCCTCTGCTCAAGGCAGGATCATCCCAACTAAACCATCTCACCCAAGTGTCTGTCCAACCTGCTTTTGAAAAGTTCAAGAGATGGGGATACAACTTCTGTAGGTAGCCTGTTCCACTGCTTGACTATCCTCATAGTCAGAAATTTCCTTGTAATCTACAACCTAAATTTTCTCTGCTGCAGTTTAAAGCCATTGGTCCAAGGTCCTGTCCCCCAAAGCCACAGAGAAATGTCCACCTCCATCTTCTCTTTAATTGCCCTTCATGCTTTAGAAAGCTGTTATCAAATCCCCGCCAACCATCTTCTCTTTTTTTGTCTAAATAACTCTAGTTCTTCCAGCTTTTCCTCACGTCATGCTTTCCAGATCTCTAATAGTTTTTGTTTCTTTCCACTGAACTCTTTCCAATCTAACTACATCCCTGATGTGTGGGGCCCAAGACTGGGCAAAGTACTCCAAAAGAGACCTCACCAGTCGCAAACAGAGCAGAAGAATCACTTCCCTTGATTTGCAAGTGACACTGTTGTTGATACACCCCAGTATGCTGCTGGCTTTTCTGGCAAGAGTACACTATAGACCCATAGTCAGCTGATGGTTTACTGTAACTCCCAGGTCCTTCTTTGAAGTACTGCAGTCTAACCAGTCTTTCTCCAGTCAGAATAATTGCATGTGTAAATATATTCTCAAGTACAGGACTTTGCACTTGTCCTTGTTGAATTTAATCTGGTTGATTGCAGACCATTTTTCTAGTCTATCTAGGTCATCCTGGATCCTAGACCTACCCTTCAGAGTTTCTGCAACTCCACCCAACTTGGTGTCATCTGCAGATTTGCTAAACATGTACTCAATTCCATCATCCAAATCATTAATAAAAATGTAATGTTAAAACACTACCAGACACAGAACAGACCCCTTGGCAACCCTACTTGATACCTCCTCCCAACTAGACACTGGCCATTGATGTCCACTTCTCAAGCATGATAATTAAACCACTTACGTATCTAATGTATAGTAGGGGTATGTGAAGCAGGCCCTTTTTGATTCAGATTTGGATTTAGCTTGATTCAAGGACAGTGATTTGATTAGTTGATGTGGATCATTTTCCCTGATTCAATTCAGCCGAATCAGAATCTGAAGATTTGCTGCTGATTAGGAGAACCAGCGATTCGGACATAGACATAGCTTTAAAAGGTTTTTTTACATACCTTGAGGTAGCAGGTGTGACTCATGATTGCTGTGATGCTGGGGCGCACAGAGCATCCCACAGGAGTGGGGGGGGGGGCGCCCTTCACGTGCTTGGTGGTGAACCCAGAAGTGGACCAGAAATACTTCCGGTCCACTTTTGTGTCTGTGGGGGAGCATGCCGGGGAGGCTCCCTGCACCCTCCTGGCTTGGCGATTGGCCTCAGGGGGACCCCAGGTGCTCCCCCACCAGACTCAGGAGGCTCCAGTCACCGAGCTGGGGAGTGCGGTGGGGGGGGGAGGACTGTGCACCCCCCAGCGGACCCGGAAGTGCTTCTGCTCCACTTCTGGGTTTGCTGACAAGTGTGTCGAGGAGCCCGCCGTGCTTCTGTGGGACACTCTATGAGCCCCAGCATTGCAGCACTCATGAGCCCTTGCTACCTAGAGGTATGTGGAGAAAACATTTAAAGCTATGTCTGTTCAAATCTTCGAATCTCTCTGAATCAATTTGGAGGGTTCCAATTCCATTCAGAGAGATTAAAGGGTCCTCTGATTCAATTCAGATTTGGAGATTTGGCCACCGAATTGGGCCGAATCTCCACCGAATCGAATCAAATCAAGGACCGAAGCTTTGTACAGCCCTAATGTATTTTACTTTATTCTCTTCTGTATTTCCTTAGCTTGTTAAAGAGACTGTTGCAGGAGACTGTGTTAGTAGCGCAAAGATATTACTGACCTTATACACTTCATCCTCACACACAACAATTTCACTTTTAATAATCAACACTTCCTCCAGATGATGGGAACAGCTATAGGCACTAAAATGGCCCCACAGTATGCCAACCTTTTTATGAGCCACCTGGAAGAAGACTTCCTCAAGAACTGCACCATCAACTCTTGCTATACTTAAGATACATTGATGACATCTTCATCATTTGGAGTGAGAACCTGCAATCTCTGATTGAGTTCAACCAGAAATTCAACAGTTACCATCCCTCCATCTGACTTTCTTTAGAATACTCCAGCACCAGCATCCCCTTTTTAGACACAATGATCAGTATCCACAAGGGTAAAATACAGACCACGGTATACAAGACGCCCACAGACCAACATACATATCTGCACAGAACCAGCAATCACCCTAAACACACCAAAAAAGCTGTGATATACAGCCAAGCCCTCAGATACCACTGCATTTGTACTGAAGAGAACACCCGGGATCGCCACCTCACCAATCTTAAAAAGGCTTTCACCCAACAAGGACACTCCTCCAGAGAGGTAGATCGCACATTTGAAAGAGCCACCTGGATACCACGTGAAGAACTGCTGCAGTACAGAAGAAAACCCCCCACAAATCGCACACCGCTGGTTATGACGTATCACCCCTCCCTTGAACCTGTACGGAAAATCCTCAAAAAATTGCAACCCATACTACACAGAGACCCTATTCTTAAAAAGATCTTCCCAGAGCCACCCATCCTAGCCTTCAAACAAGCACCGAACCTCGCCAACCTCATCACCAGAAGCAAACTTCCTCAAGCCCAGAACACACCAAAAGGATCCAGACTGTGCCAGGACAAGAAATGCAAAACCTGCCAACACATCTCCACCACCCCCACTATTACTGCACCCCACAACAGAGCCATCAGCATCCCAGGATCTTACAGCTGCACCTCCAGAAATGTGATATACCTCATCCAATGCACCAAATGCCCTGATGGAAGATATGTAGGAGAGACCAAACAACAACTGCGCACCAGAATGAATGCACACCGGAAATCCATCAAAGAAATACCCAAATACCGGTGGGGGCACATTTCTCACAGGAGGGCCACTCTCTCTCCAATCTCTCAGTCCTGATCCTCAAGGGAAACTTACACAGCACTTCCCAGAGACGAGCCTCTGAGCTCCATTTCATCAACCTGCTGGATACTAGAGATCAGGGACTGAACATAGACATTGGATTTTTGATACATTACAATCAGCCTGGCGACTGACTCCCCTGCCCAGCCCAGCCCCGGGCTTCTTCACTTTTCATCCCATCCAGGAAGAGCACACACTGACTGCTGCAGCTTCCTTAGCCTGACGAAGGGTTTTTGAACTCGGTAGCTTGCTTAATAGCTATTCTCCAACTATTTGGGTTGGTCTAATAAAAGATATCAAATTCACCCAAGGCACCTGGTCTGCCTATGTCCTTAGACCAACATGGCTACAACCTACACCCCTGCTAAAGTAGAGGAATATACTATGCTTTTTGTTTTCCTTTTAAAAAAAATCGGTGAAACTCATTCCTTTCCTCTCATCAGTTAACACTTGGTCCCAATCATCTTTGTGAATAGAAGTCCTCAGCATTTTTCTTCTCTTTTTTCCTCCTTTGCTGCTTCTTGTCTGAGACCTTCTTGATCCTGGATGCCATAAAATTTTCCATTTGTTCAGTCCACATTTGAAACAAACTTAATAATCTTATGCTGCAAAAAATACCTTCTTGAAAACTAGAAGGCCCCATGCCTTCCACAGGCTCATTTTAAAACAGATTAAAAGCATCCTTAAAAAGGTGCTCTCTAGCCTTTTGGGGACGAGCCCATGTAAAACCATATCTTCCATGAGGGCCTTTGTACACTGTTTTGGCCAACCATCTGTCCGCTCTATACCAAACTCATTTTGCAAAGAAAAAAGAAGGATTTTTGGATTATGGATTGTCGCTCCACTCTCCCAACATCTATTTCTTGTAGGCACCAAGGAGTCCTACCATATGTATTGGATCACTCACTGGCAGGATGCCATGAGCTATCATCAATGCCAAGTCTGCATGCTCCCCTGCCAGCTTTACATCTGCGATCTCCTCCTACACCCTCTTCGACATTACCAGGGAATACAGCTCACAGGGGAGAAGCAGTCCTTCACCCTAACAGCTTCCATTATTTCCCTATGGCTTCTAAAAACCTTCGGTTCCAGCTCCTCAAGACCATCTTGCCTTTCTTACCCTTTTAACTTCTTAACCTTTCTGTGGGCCTTCAAGCCCATGGCTAGGAAACCAAACATTTTAAAACCTTCCACTTCTTGAAAAGTCACCCTGTAAATTATTGAGTAAAGCACTCAGCCTGTGTCGCCTTCCAGTGCAGCCTGGAAACATGCACTCATATAGCTTGTGTCATGAATAGGTCTATATCCAAGAGTCTCCATCCACCCACCAGCCTCTGTTTAAAAAAGTTCTGACTATGCCAGCCACTCTTTCTTGGCCTGCCAAAAACACCCATGCAAACTTCCCCTTAAACTTGCCTGGCCTGTTTCCACATTGAGGGGAGCACTATACCTCCATGTAAAATAATTGACAATAGCATGGTTTTAATCACTGCCACCCACTTCCTGTATGAGGGTACTTCCATTAACTACATCCCCAGCACCTGATGGACTTTTCTGCATCTTTCCCCTTTCTCTGTCTCCCATCATCCTTCTGTCAAGTAACCCTCCCCCCTGCCAGCACTCTAATTTCCTTGGCTGTCATCTGTACCTCAGTCTCTGACACATCACCCATTTCATCCACTTTCATCACTGTGCTTTTGTTCACATTTAGTTTGGCCCTGGATGCTCCCCATATCTTTGTGAATCCCCTACAAACCATTCCAAGGAGAATCAATCCCTTAGAATGGCAGTTCCCAATGCGGTGCCTGCAGGTGCCATGGCACCCCCCCCCAGATTTATTCAGGTGCCCACGTACGCATTTTCACAATCAGTCAAAATCATTATTCCGACAAAAAATGCTGTCATATTGGCGCCCACTGCTTTTTCTTTGAAATTCAAATGTGCCCTTGGGCATGTAAACATTGGGAACCCCTGCCTTAGAGCAACACTGATATCCATACAGTGCCGCTTTCACTTCTTGTCCTTTCCTGCCCAACACCGGGACCTCCCCCATCCCACCCTGCTCCCGCCCACTGACTGTCCACAAGCAGATCTAGAATTTTAAAAAGGAAGGTGCAGATGAGGTGGCTCATCATATAGAAAAATACAGATTTTTCTTCAGTGAAAAATAAAAATAAACCAGAAGTTTTACAAAGATGCCAGGGACCTAGGGCTATACTATTTGAGTGAAGCATGTGCATGCATACACAAAATATAAACTTCATTGGAATAAGTTAAAAACAACCTGCAGGACTGTGAAATAGCAGTTTCATTAGCAGGAGCAGCTAACAGACAGCAGAATTACAGAACAAAGGATAGCTTAATTGGTGTAACACGAAGGCCATTAAAAAATGCTTTTTAATACCTGTGGAAAGTTTAGAAGAGATCACCTGATGAGTTTAGAAGAGATCAGGTAGATTTATAATGAGCCACAAAATCAGTAGACTCCCTCAGACTGCCTAACTAGAAATGCTGCTGCCACTGCCATGCAGTTAGTTTTGAACTTTGGGTGCAGCAGGAATCAAATATATACAAGTGCACCCTCCCAGGATCCACCCCGACTGTCCCACCTTCCTGTCTGCTTTACCCCAAACTAGATAATAAGATTCATTCAAGTGGCCTTTTAATAAAATCCAACTAGCAGTGTCTTGGTATAACATTTTAATCCAACTCAACCTGTAAGAGAACTCCATTGCATCTAAAACCTTAAATAAAAACTGGTGTGTTATCATATCATGTGCCTTTTCTAAATCTAAGTTCATAAGAACTATGTCCAAATTTCTATCCTTACAATCCATCGTAGCATTCTTAATGCATCTGCAGTATGCTGCCCCAGTACTGCACAAGTCCAATCTTCACATATAATATTTGCCAATGCACTTTTTTTATATATCTGTAAAACCAGCACTTTTGTTAAAATCTTGTACTTGGTATTTAAAAGCATTATGGGCTTTCATTAAGCAGGAAGTCCCTGCTCAGCTGCCCTTATATAATAGGACAGCAACTCCCCAGTTAAAATCTTCCACCAACCTCTCTTGTAGCATCTCCTTTAAAACTTCAGTCGGGTCCTGCCCCACCAAATCCCAAAACATTTGGTAAAATGCAGTTAGCAAGCCATCCTACTCCTGGATTTTTATCCTAATTAAAAGTCTTCAAACATTCCCCTGCTTCCATCAAAACCATCTCCTTCTCCATCTTTGCCATGTCATCCTCCCTCACCTTCATCTCTACCTCCTACATAAAACTGAAAGTGTACCTCCTTCACATCTCTCCTCTGATTCAATCCAGCATAAAACCTTTGAGCCACCTCTATCCCCTCCTCCTGGTGTTCTATTTGTGCTCCCTACTCTTCTTCCTCCATAGCAGTCAGATCCCTTCTGATTTTCTTCTATTGGGTGCAGAAGTAGCAGGACCATCCCTCTCCCCACTCCACCCACAGAGCACACACTAAAAATTCTTCTTTTGTTCTTTAGTTAAATTAGTCTTCCAAGGCCCTTTTTGGTATCCAGTTCTTCTTTTATGTCCCAGCCCCACTCTGCCTGTCTCAGAAGATGCTGCAGCCTATGCTACAGTCTTTTAAACTCCTTCTTTCTTGTCTTCATTCTTCTATGCCTTCACACCATTAAAAAAACACAAACTCTTGCTTTCTGCTTTACTTCTTGCCACTTCCCACTGAGCCCCAATACAGTTTTCCAAAATCCTCTCTCACTTCCTCCAACAACAACCACTTTTTTTAAAGTTTCCATAGGGCCCACCCTCTCATGCTGCTTCACTCTGCCCCTACATCCACTTTTAACATAAAATGGTCTGTAAAACCCACTGTTTTTTCCTTCTTGACCACTTTAAAATCCTACAAGGTAGTAATGAAATACTGTAAGAATTCACCTATGCTTTGGATCCACCCTTGTTACCGCTTTTTCTCCCCAAACTTTTCAAAACTTCTTTTAAGATGTTACAAAACAGCCTCTTTCTCTTTTACTACCCTCCAACTTGATTATACAGCTAACATGCCCTTCTACCACCCAGAGTCTTCCACACACCATGTAAATGGCCAGTTTCCTAAAGAGCCGGAACCTGGACTTTCCCTCCAAACAGATGTAAGCATTAAAAACTTATATTTCTCTTCCCACCTCCTCTACTATCACATGCAGTCTCCCACCAATCACCTCCTCTACTCTCACTATTTTCACATAGGGGCTTTTGATTAAAATAGCCACCCTATTCCTGTGAGTATCCACCCACCATGAGGGCCCTCATGTCCACCTCCTCTCAGAACTGTTGTCCAGGCTACCTGGCAGGCTGCACTTGTGCAAGCACAAGATATCTGCTAGGGGTGTGCAAAATGGGCCATATTCTATTCGGATTCTGATTCAGCCTGAATTGGGGACAGTGATTCGATTAATTGATTCGGATCACTGTCCCTGATTCGATTTGTCCGAATCCGAATCTGAAGACTCGATGCTGATTCAGAGAATCAGTGATTCAGCCATAGACACAGCTTGAAATGTTTTTTCTACATACCTCAAGGTACCAGGCACTGCTCGTGAAAGAGGGTTCTGATTCGATTTGGAGAGATTAAAGGTTTTTCACAGATTTCATAGACATTAGGGCTGGACAGGACCTCGAGAGATCAAGTCCAGCCCCCTGCCCCAGGGGCAGGAAGTCAGCTAGGGTCAAAGGATCCCAGCAAGATAAGCATCCAAACGTTCCTTGAATGAGTCCAGAGAAGGTGCTTGTACCACCTCTGGAGGGGAGTCTATACCAGGCCTTGGGGACTCAGACAGTAAAGAAGTTTTTCCTTATGTCTAACCTATAATAGTTATGGGGGAGTTTATGACCATTGGTCCTTGTTATCCCTTGGGGTGCTCTGGTGAACAGACATTCCCCCAGATCCTGATGCACACCCCTTACGTACTTATAGACAGACACCAGGTCACCCCTGAGCCTGCACTTTTCTAGGCTGAAGAGTCCCATGGCTCTCAGCCTCTCATCATAAGGCCTATTTTCTTGCCCTCTGATCATGTGTGTGGCTCTCCTCTGGACTCTCTCAAGATTCTCAACATCCTTCTTGAATTGTGAAGCCCAGAATTGGATGCAGTACTCCAGCTGCGGCCTCACCAAGGCCAAGTACAGCGGGAGGATGACATCCTGGGATTTGCAGGAGAAGCATCTGTGGATGCAAGCCAGAGTTTTATTTGCTTTACCAGCTGCAACATCACATTGGTGGCTCATGTTCATCTTGTGGTCAACTGTGACCCCTAAGTCTCTTTTAGCCATGGTGCTAGTGAGTGTAGCACTGCTGAGCCTATGAGCGTGCTGAAGGTTTTTTTCCCCAAAGTGGAGTACCTTGCATTTTTTGGTATTGAATGTCATCAGGTTTATATCTGTCCACTTACTAAGCTTATCCAAGTGAGCCTGGATCACTAGCCTATCCTCAGGTGTGGACACTATGACCCAAAGTTTAGTGTCGTCAGTGAACTTGGCCAGTGTGCTTCTGACACCAATGTCCACATCGTTGATAAAGACGTTAAAGAGAACCAGTCCAAGGACAGAGCCTTGGGGGACAACACTGGTCACGGAGCACCACAGTGATTTGCTTCCAGTGACTACTATTCCTGGGTCCAACCTTGGAGCCAATTTCCCAGCCATTGGACTGTGGTGTAGCTGAGGCCACAGTTGGCCAATTTTTCCATGAGCAGATCATGGGACAACAGATGAAAGGCTTTTTTAAAGTCCAGATACATGATGTCAATCTCTTCTGCCTTGTCCAAGTGATATGTCACCTGGTTATAGAAGGAGATGAGATTGGTCAGGCAAGACCTACCCACAACAAACTCATGCTGGCTGTCCCTCAGTTTGTTGCCATCAGACAGCTTATCAAGAAGGGTCTCTTTGATAATTTTCTCCAGAATCTTACCGGGGATTGAGGTCAAGATGATCGTCCTATAATTCCCGGGATCTGCTTTCTGCCCTTTCTTGAAGATGGGTACCACATTGGCCTTCTTCCAGTCTTCAGGTACTTCACTTGAGTGCCACAAGTTTTTGAATATTTTTGACAATGGTTGAGCTATGACACCTGCTAGCTCCTTGAGTACTCTAGGGTGTAATTTGTCAGGATCAGCTGACTTGAAGATGTCCAGCCTCTCAAGGTGTTCCTTTACAAGGTCTATACCAATACTGGGTATAAATATGCCCTCACCCTGGCTGTCCCACATCATGCTAGGCAGGTCAGTCCCTTTGGGCTGATGAAAGACCAACATAAAGTACTCTTTAAGGAGGTTGGTTTTCCCCTGAGTGTTGGTTATCAGTTGTCCCATTTGGTTCAGCAGGGATCCAATGTTACCTTTGCCTTTTTCCCCGACTCCCTGCATATCTGAAAAGGGAATTTTTATTATCCTTAGTATGTAAAGCCAGATGGAGTTCAGTTGCAGCCTTGGGTTTCCTGGTCCACTCCCTGCAGGCACGGACCAGTGCTGAGTACTTCTCCTTGGTGGTTATTCCATCCTTCCATCCTTTATAAGTCTCTCTTTTTAGGCATAGGGGGTCCTCAAGTTCCCTGCTGAGCCAAGGGGGTTGCTGTGCCCTTTTGCTACCCTTCCTCTGAGATGGGATGGATAACCCTTGTGTTATCAGGATAGCTTCCTTGAGGAGCAACTACTCCTCTTGGACTCCTCTTCCTGTTGAGTCGTGGTCCCTTAGGCCTCGGCAATGAGCCTCTTGAGCTTGTCAAAGTCAGCTTTCCTAAAGCCGAGAACTGCATTGCTGACTGACTTGCCAGCTTTGTGGTGGAAAGTAAAGGTGATCAGCTCACGGTCACTATCACCAGCCTTCCATTGATTCTTATGTCACTGACTAGATCATCTCCTTTGGCCAGTACCAGGTCCAGCAACACTTTACTTCTTGTTGCCCCTTAGACTTCTTGAGTCAGATAGAGCTCATCCACGCACGTGAGGAAGCTTTGCGACCAATCAGATTTGGCTGAGTGCTCTTCCCATGAGATGTCCAGGTAGTTAAAGTCTCCCATGACAACCATTCACCAAGAGTGTGAAGCCTCAGCCAGTTCCCTGGTGAATTCCTGGTCTAGCTCTTGTTTCTGGCTAGGAGGTCTGTAGTAGACTCCTACCATGATGTCCCCTGTGCCACGTTCCCCTCATATTTTAACCTAGAGGGACTCCAGTCATCCTCCCCGGGTGACAATATCAATTTGCAGGAATGTTTAGCTTTCCTTGACATAGAGAGCTCCACCACCCCCTCTTTTATCTGCATGATCTCTCCTGTACA
Source organism: Alligator mississippiensis (assembly GCF_030867095.1). Classification (NCBI taxonomy): domain Eukaryota; kingdom Metazoa; phylum Chordata; order Crocodylia; family Alligatoridae; genus Alligator; species Alligator mississippiensis. Next base: position 11,041,627 of record NC_081839.1, on the reverse strand, counting down.
GGGTATAGCCATCTATACCTGTAGCCCAGTCATAGATGGAGTCCCACCAGATCACCATTATCCCTATGAGATTGTAGTCTTTCTTGCTTAGCAGGAGGACCAGTTCCTCCTGTTTGTTCCCCAAGCTCCTGGCATTGGTGTACAGACACTTATGTCTCCCATTAGAAGCCCTAGGCTTCCTTGAACTCTCAGGTGGACACTGTTGCAGGGCCGGGGTAGGTGTGGATTCCCTTGGGTGCCCTAACCTGCTGGTTATGCAGTAGTTGCCTAGTGGGCTTGCATTGGCATCCACCCATCCCCCAGTGGTCTTAGTTTAAAGCCCGGTCGAGCAGGTCAGCCAGACTGGCTGAGAAGAGCATCCTCCCCAGTGAAGTGATGTGGAGGCTGTCTCTTCCCAGCAGACCACTGCTTCTCTCACCAAAGAGTGGACTGTGATCATGGAAGCCAAAGCCTTCACGATGACATCAGCACTGCAGTCTCTGGTTGACTACAGTGCCTCAATCCTTCTCTCCTTCCTCAGCCCGTAGCCCAAAACCTGGAGGATCGAGTAAAATACTACCTGTGCCCCCCAACCCCATAAGTCCTGCTCCCAAAGCCCTGTAGTGCCTCATGATCTGGCTGGGATTGCTTTGAGTTGTGTCATTCATGCCCATGTGGATAAGGAGTATAGGGTAGTAGTCGGTGGGCCAGATTCATTTTGGGATCCTCTTGGCTACATCCTGGATACGGGCTCCCGGGAATCAGCAGACCTCTCCCAGGCTAAGGGGTAAGAGTGGGAGATTGCACCCTCAGTCCCCCTCAGGAGGGAGTCTCCCATGATGACCACTCTACAAATGGCCTTAGGGAGAGCAAGGATGGTAGCTGAGGATAAGCCTGCAGGAGCTGGCAACTCTGCAGTCACTACTGGGGCTGCAAGAGGTATGTACCTGTTGCAAAACTCCAGAGGGGCGGGGACCTTGATGCAGCTGGCCTTGGGGCTGCTGGCCACCTTGATCCAACCCCCTGGCCAGACAGTATGGGAGATCCCTGAGTCCTCCCTTTCCCTAGAAGGTGACCTTGGTCTACCCTCCACCTCCAGGGGGTGAAGGGCCTGGCAGCAGGAATCTATCTCCTGCTTGCCATCCCTGATGGCATGCAGTCTCTGAACTGTGGCCTGGAGCTCCTCTATCTGGCACCCCAGAGACTCCAAAGTGGAGCAAACTTCACAAGGCTAGGTGGCCATGCTCCTGGTCCCATGTGCCTGGAAATGTGCCAGTCAGTCCCCACGGCTGAGAGCCAGAGGCCCTCTGCATGGAGCCTGGAACCATGGGTTCCATCTTGATGGAGACCTCAGACGTGTCAGAGGGGAAGGTCATAGACTCTTAGGGGACCCTTGGGGTGTGGCATGTGCCTATCCACATTGTACCAGTGGTAGTCTGACTACTACTGTGACTACCGACCCTAGGGTGCTCACTGACAGAGCCTCGGGCCCTCCCGCTCACCATCCTATGTGAACTCCCACACTAACTCACATGCCAGGCAGACAAGCGTGCCTGTTTGTGCGACCTGTTCATGCATGCGGCTCCGGTGACGTGGCTCCCTGGGGGCTGGATGAAGTAGGAGCTGGGTGGGAGGTGACCCTCCTCAGCTCCCACTTAGCTGCCCCACAGCTGACTGGGTTGGGGCTCCCTCCCTCCCTGCCATGGGCGCCACCTACCTCTGGCTGCGCTGGGAGTCTGGGTCAGGGTCCCACTGGGAGGTCTTGATGGGGTCCCTAGGTTCAATGGGGGTGTGATGGGCTTCCACCCATATATCTCTCACCAGCACCAGGGGACAAACTGCTGCTTTGCCAGTGGCAGGCCCTTTTAAAGCTGTGTGCACGCACAGAAGGGCTCGCTCATGGTGCTGCGCCACTCTAGGGGGTCCCTGCCTCATAGAAGAAGGGGACAGGTGAGTGCCCCCTCTTCCCCTGACTCACACACCATAGAATCATAGAAGTAGGGTTGGAAGGGACCTTGTAGATCTTCAAGTCTGACCTCCTGCCCAGGCAGGAGGAAAACTGGGCTCAAATGACCCCAGTCAGGTAGGCATCAAGCCGCTTCTTAAAAACCCCCACGGTAGGAAGTTGGTTCCAGATCCTAGCCACCCTAACTGTGAAGTAGTTCTTACGGATGTCTAATCTAAACCTACTCTCCAACACCTTGTAGCCATTATTCCTTGTTATCCCAGGGGGCGCTAGGGGAAACAAGGTCTCCCCTAAACCCTTCTGGTTCCCCCTAGTGAGTTTATAGATGATCACCAGGTCCCCCCTCAGCCTTCTCTTGTGAAGGCTGAACAGGTTCAGGGCCCGTAGCCTCTCATTGTAGGGTCTGCCCTGCTGTCCCCGGATCATGTAGGTGGCCCTCCTCTGGATCCTCTCAATGTCGTCCACATCCCTCTTGAAGTGGGGTGCCCAGAACTGGACACAGTACTCCAGCTGTGGCCTGACCAGTGTCGCATAGAGGGGGAGGATCACCTCCTTGGACCTACTTGAGATGCATCTGTGGATGCATGATAAGGTCCGGTTAGCCCTGCCGACCCTGACCTTGCATTGTCGGCCCATGTTCAACTTGGAGTCAATAATGATTACAAGATCCCTTTCTGCCTCCATGCTCTCAAGAAGGGAGTTTCCCATCTCATAAGTGTGCTGCTGGTTACTACTGCCCAAGTGCAGCACCCTGCACTTGTCAGTATTGAAACACATCCTGTTTTTGTCAGCCCACCCCTGCAACCTATCCAGGTCTTGCTGCAGTCTTTCCCTCCCTACTAGCGTGCCCACCTCACCCCAAATTTTGGTATCATCAGCAAATTTAAACAGGTTGCTTTTCACCCCATCGTCCAAATCACTGATAAAGAAATTGAACAGAGTGGGCCCAAGGACCGAGCCCTGGGGGACTCTGCTGCGTACTTCCCCTCAGGTCGAATATGACCCGTCCACCACCACCCTCTGAGTACGACCCTTAAGCCAATTAGCAATCCATCTGACCATGTAGGCATCAATGCCACAGTCGCCTAGTTTTTTAATGAGGATGGGGTGGTCGACAGTGTCAAAGGCCTTGCTGAAGTCCAGAAAGACTACATCCACGGCGACACCTGCATCCAATGCTTTTGTGACCTGATCGTAAAAGGCAATCAGGTTGGTCTGACATGACTGCCCCTAATGAAACCGTGCTGGTTGCCCTTGAGCATCATCCCTGATGCCGGCCCATCATAGATGTGCTCCTTGATGATCTTCTCAAAGAGTTTCCCCAGGATTGAGGTAAGACTGATGGGCCTATAGTTGTCCGGGTCCTTCCTCCCTTTTTTAAAGATGTGGGCCACATTGGCTATCTTCCAATCATCTGGCACCTGGCCTGAGCACCACAAGCGCTCATAAAGCCATGCCAAGGGCCCTGCAATAACACCTGCTAGCTCCCTCAACACCCTGGGGTGGAGAGCATCTGGACCTGCTGATTTGAACACATCCAGCCCCTCCAGAAGCACTCTAACCCGGTCCTCCTCAACCTTAGGTCTTGGGGCGTTCCCCTTGAGTCCATCTTGAATCACAGTGGGGGAGTCCCGGTCCGTGCACAAGAAAATGGAGGTGAAGAATTTGTTAAAGAGGTCTGCCTTCTCCTCTGGCGCAACCACCAGATTGCCCAGCGCATCTTGCAGGGGCCCCACATTTCCTGGTGCCTTCTTCATCCTCCCTATATATTTGAAAAAGGACTTTTTATTATCTTTGATCTTGGACGCTAGTCCTAGCTCTATGTCCGCCTTAGCTTTCCTAACAGCCCCCCTACAGGCCCGAGCAGTGGAGGTATACTCCTCTTTGGAGATAGCCCCCCCACTTCCACTGGGTGTACGCTGCCTTTTTGGCAACCAGGCATTCCCAGACGTCCTTGGTGAGCCAGGGGGGCTTTTGGGCACTCTTGCCCCCCTTGCTTCTTGTTGGGATTGTCACCCCTTGGGCCCTGAGTATTGTCTCCTTAAGGAACGACCACTCATCTTGGGCACTGAGTTCCCCTGCCCTCGAGAACCCCAGTGACTCTCCCACCAATCTCAACTCATTGAAGTTGGCCCTCTTGAAGTCTAGGGCTACCGCCTTGCTGCAGGCCCTTGTCACCCTGCGCTGGATGATGAATTCCAGCAAGCGATGATCGTTATCACCCAGGTGGTCAAGGACCTGGAGCCCCCTTACCAGATCATCGCCTGTTGCCAGGACCAGGTCCAACAGGGCATTTCCTCTGGTGGGACTGTGCACCTCCTGGGTTAAGTGGAGGTGGGTCTGGTCGCATGGCTCCCTGGGGGCTGAGCCAAGTAGGAGCTGGGGAGGGGGGCATGTCCCTCCTCAGCTCCCACTCAGCTGCCCCGCAGCTGACTGGGTTGGGGGTCCCTCTATTCCTGCTGTGGGCCCCACCTACCTCCAGCTGTGCTGGGGGTCCGGGTTCCACTGGGGGGCCCCTAGGCTCAAAGGGGGCATGATGGGCTTCCTCCCATGTGTCTCTTGCTGGAGCCAGGAGACAAACTGCCGCTTTGCTGGTGGCAGGCCCTTTTTAAACTACCAGGGTCTCCTGATTCAACTTGGATTTAGAGATTCAGCCACCCAATTGGGCCAAATCTCTGCCAAATTGAATCAGGGACCGAAGCTTGGCACAGCCTTAAGATCTGTATTCACTTGGTCCAGGGAGGGCTCCACCCAATCCCACTGCTTCTGACTAAAAACTCTTTTCACTTTCAACAATGCCACTGTTTAAAACCATCACTAAAAATGCAATAAAATATCCTTTCTTATGCAGCTTCAGGGACACTGATGTTTGAGCTATACACCCCAACCTTTAAGCACCCAGTTGCCTCTTCAAAATGTGATTCTTTGAGTGCATCTACACATGCATATTAATGTGAAGCAATAAACTCTAGTGCATATCATGCCAGAGTGCATTGCTCCTGGGCACCATCTTTACATGTGCACCTGGGACTGCAGTATGTTGAGCTGGGTCAGAGCAGCCCCAGCTGGAAGGGAGCCTTGGAGGTCAGCCTGCCAGCCAGGGCTGCTCCTGCCCAGCTCAACATGCTGTGGAGGGGCTGGCTGGGGCACCAGTGTGGGACTAGCTGGAAGGCAGCCCCTGCACTGTCGATAGCACCTTCATGCCCTAGTCACCCAGTTCAGTGTCTACAAGTGTGTTGCTGCACATAAAAACAAACAACACAAAACAAAAAACAACGCTCCAGCAGGATATAATTTGTATTAACCTGCTGTGGAGTTTTTTTCCTGAAGACTAATAGGGCTGCACATGTAGATTCCAAGACAACTCCGCAAAAAATGTCTTGTGTAGATGCACCCCTCGTCTATCTAAGAACTCGGATGCTGCTTTACTGCTCCACTTCTCCAATATCTCTGCCACCCATTTGGGGTTGGAAATCAGTGACATCTCTGAGAGTGGGGAGAAGTCTGGCTCCATGCCAATCTGACCATAAGGCAAAATTCCTTCCTGACCCTAAATATGGTGATTAGCCTGACCCTGAGCAGAGGGGCAAGACCTTCTAGTCAGGAATGTCCAGCTTTAAGCCCCAGTAGGAACACTAGCATGCCCCCAGTCAAAATCCCCAGCCTGGACTGTAGCAAACACCCAATACCTCCTTCTGTTCAACAGAGCATGAACGATGCATAGCCCTGGTGGCTGGGAGGCATGGTGGTGCTGGCAGCGGTGGGAACGTGGTGGCCATAAGCGGGGATTTCCCACAGACACCACCGGTGCTGTTGGCAGCTGGGGGGGGGGGGTGGCGAGCGCTGACCAGGGGTCAGTGACCACCCACAGACACCACTGACAGCATCAGCAGTGGCCAGCAATGATTGCTGACCACCTGCAGGTCCTGCCAGTGGTGTCAGCAGGGGGAACGGGGGTGGTGAGCGACGACTGCCCACAGGCGCTGCTGAGAGTGTGGGTGGCATCTTTTTGTGCACTGCCACGCTCAGGGGGTGCACATGCACTTGCATGCACCCCCTACACATCGCCAATGACAGAGAGGCAGTGAGGTAGAGACATTTGGATCCACAAAATGAACTTAGGTACCTACTTGTCATTGCAAGTGTCTATAAGTCAATCATTTGGATCCACAAGGACTTTTCTCAGCTTCCAAACGCAAATTTAGAGAGGCATCAGGAGGACGTGGTGTCCTACTGCTTAGACCTCTAACTCAGTGACTGGACCAATCAACTGGGATGTGAAACCCATGAGTTAAAATTCCTCCTCTAACCAAGTGCTTAAATAATCTTTGGAGCAGTGATTGGAACCTGGATCTCTCAGGTGAGTGCTTTAGCCACCAGGCTATAATCCTTCTCTTGCTGGGGCCAAGGAATACTTAAGTATTTCATAGAGAAGTTCTATTTTCTATCAGGAGGACTGAGAGAGCGTCATCCTGAAATACCCTCTAGGCTGGTGGTTAGGATACCACCCTGAAAAATGTGAGAACCAAGTTTAATCCCTGAGCAGAATGGGACTGAAGAAAAATGTGAACCTAGAAGTCCCATTTCTGGGTGTGTAAGAAGGTGAGTAATATAAACCTAGCTTAGGTGTCTAATTTCAGGGTAAATTCACAGTTGTGAATCCTGAACTGAGGGACATATCTATATCCTTTGTGAGGCTAGGTCACACCCTACTTCTTAGATACCTGTGGTAGCCCACAAGTGATACCATCTCCCTTCATGTACTTGCTTTTTGCATTCCATGTTTAGACATTTAATTCTTTACATGGACTCTGCAGAGGGCTTGGATGTCTAACTCAGGAATGATTTAAGTGTCAGAGTACCTAAGAATCTGGACAGACTTAAAGATACGCAGGTTTATGGTGAACAAGAGGCTTATCACTTTAGAACTGCATGTCAATGGAACTACTAAACATTTCTTCTGTCCACTCTTATATCAGTGTAAATGGACTGGACTATTATAACTTTAAATAAAATAATGGATTTCAGGGTATTTAGTGCCTTAAAAATCTGGATGTGAGTGTTAGGTTCCAAACCAGGACATTTTGAGTGGGTTTTTTTGGATGTTCAGCTGGAGTTCCTGGGATGGAGTTGCATCACTGGAAGGCCTGGGAGAGAGAGTATGTTTTGAAGTCAGTACTTCAGTTCAGCCTAGAGAAAAGGATAGAGGATGGAACCATCTGTCACTAATATATTGATAGTGGATCTAGTGCTCTGGACTCTATTGAAGATTCCTAGCACCTAACAAATAGTGTCATGTGAAAGAGCAGGGCAAATATCCATTGCAATGATTTCCCCTGTTCGTTTCATTCTAAAATCCATTCTGTGTCAGTCATAAAATTAAACTGTGATCTTCTATATGTAGTATCTCAGTCACCCACAGAATCAAGATGGAAACTTCACCCTCCTGAAATCTATGGTTTGCTTGATCATTCTTCCCACACAGCCTCTTTACATATCTGTTGCATTGCACCATTGTCTCGGTTTTCCTAGGATAAGGACAGTTTTCTGTTATTTCTTTGCAAGCCACTTGACTATGACTTGATCTTGGCAAACACTGGGACCTTGTTGTCACAAGTATATTAAAGACCACACAAAAGTATGTGTGTGCAGTTGGGGCGAGTAACTTCACCAGGAGAGCTTATGTGACACAGACCAATGATACAGCTCAATTTTAAATGTTGTTTACTGAGACCTGCAAGCAGCCTGTCTCTGGTTCTTTTTGGCATTGTCCCAAAACCCATCATTAATGGAAGGATTTTTTCTCTGCCTGTAAGAGAGGGGAAATGAGGTGGATTCTTCTTTCTAGTGACCATTGGGGATTTCAAGCACAAATCCCCAGCCAACAGTGCATTGCATACAACTATGCACAAAGGAACTTGACCTAGTTTGAATAAATTAGTGGTAATTATCTGCTTTTTCCAAACAAAAAATCCTTTAATCACCAACATCTGCTTTGCCCAACCTCGCAAATCAGTCCAAAAGCCTGTCATTGAGTGAGAGCATTCTCATCCCAGAAGCACCAAGTTACAAGAATACTCCCCAAAGACACTTCTGGAATGGAGCCAGATGCTGCAATGATGGGCACCAATACAAGAACTGGATAGACAGACCGTGTATACCAAAGGTACTTTCCAGAAAAGCAATAAATATACCATGATGTGCAGTGCAATCCAGGGCAGAGAGTTCATGTTAGATGAGAGGACTTGGGGTTTTCAGTGCTTCCATCATCCCACAAGAACCACAGCTGAATAAGGAGCCATGATGTTTAAATCCCAAGGTTCACTAAGTTTCTGGGTCCCTGCAGAAAAGCCACAAACTTAGCATACCTGTACTCCTGAGTCTCTGGTGTAACTTGGGAGGAGAAGAGGGAGAATGTGTCAGTTAAAGTATAGACCTTATACTCACTGGACTTGTTGACTATTCCAGAGTTCACTTCCTGACCTTGGACAAAGGAGGGAAGAGTATAAGGATATTGCTCAGACATGCAGGGATAAAAATCAGGAAGGCCAAATGCACAGTTGGGAGTTGCAGATAGCAATGGACGCAAAGGGAAACAAAAAAAGTTTCTACAAGTAGATCAGCAACAAGAGGAAGATCAGGAAATGTGTGGATCCCTTACTGAATGAAGGAGGCAACCTAGTGACAGATGATGCATAAAAGACTGAAGTACTCAATACCTTTTTTCACCTCAGGCTTCACAGGCAAGGTCACCTCCCAGACTACTCACCTGGAAGCACAGTACGGGGAGGAAATGAGCAGCCAACAGTGCCAAAAGAAAATGGTTAGGGACTATTTAGAAAAGCTGGACATGTACAAGTGCATGGGGCCAAACAAGATGCACCCATGTGTGCTGAGGGGGTTGCCCAATGTGAGTGCAGTCACTAACCATTACATTTGAAAACTCATGGTGATCACAAGAGGTCCTGGATGATTGAAAAAGGGCAAATATAGCACTTGCATTTCAGAATGGGAGGAAGGAGGATCCAGGGAACTACAGATCAGTCAACCTCCCCTCAGTCCCTGGGAAAGTTATGCAGCACCTGCTCCTCAAGGAATTAATTTCTAAGCACTTGGAGAACGTTATAAGGAACAGTCAGCATGGATTTACCAGGGGCAAGTCAGGCATACCAACTGCCTTCTGTGATGGCTGGTTCTGTGGTTGCAGAGAAAGCAGTGGATGTGGTATACCTTGACTATAGCAAGGCTTTTAGTATGGTCTCCCATAACATTCTTTCAAACAAACTAAGGAAGAACAGGTAGGATAAATGGACTGTAAGATGGATTGAAAGCTGGCTGGATCATCAGGCTCAATGTGTAGTAGTCAATGGCTCAAGGTCTGGTTGACAGTGCTCCAGGGATTGATTCTGGGGCTGGTTTTGTTCAGTATCTTCATAAATGATCTGGAAGATGGGATGGAATGCAAATTCAGAAAGTTCACAGATGACACCAAACTGGGGGGTGTAGTAGCTGCACTAGAGGGTAGGGCTAGAATTCAGAGTGACCTCAACAGATTGGAGGATTGGGCCAAAAGAGATCATGAGGTCCAACAAGGACAAGTGTGAAGTCCTTAGAACAGAAGAATTCTGTGCACTACTACAGGCTGGGGACCAACTGGCTAATCAGCAGCTCTGCAAAAAAGGATCTGGGGGCTATTGTGGACAATAAGCTGGAAAAAATCAAGTGTGCCCTTGTTGCCAAGAAGGCTAATCATATACAGTAAAAGCTTTGTTATCCAGCATCCCCTGGGAATGGGGGATGCTGCTTAATCAAATATGCTGGTTAATCAAATGTGCACTCCCCAGCATCAGTGTGCCGGGGGACAGGGAGGGAGGCCCTGCACAGGCTGCTTTGCCCTGGGCCGTGGGCCAAAGAAATGACAAAGAAAAACTCAGCTCATGGCAGCAAAACCAGAAGTCCCCGGAAGTGGTACTTCTGGTTTCACTTTTGCTGTGTCTCTCGGATGCTGGTTAGTAGCGTTTTCCAGCTAATGAAGTGCCAGTTAACACAGCTTTGGCTGTACTGGTCTGCACTAGTAAGAATGCTGGAAGCAGATCAAGGGAAGTAATCATTCCTCATTATTTGGCACTGGCGAGGACACATCTGGAGTACTTTGTCAAGTTTTGGGTCATCCACTATAGAAAGGATGTAGACAAACTGGAGAGAGTCCAACAGAAGGCAACAAAAATGGTTAGGGGTTTGGGGCACATGACTTCTAAGGAGAACCTGAGGGAACTGGGCTTATTTAGTCTCCAGAAGAGAAGACCAAGGGGGAATTTTATAGCAGTTTTTAGCTATCTGAAGGGTGGTTCCAAAGAGGATAGAGCTGGGCTGTTCTCAGTAGTGGCAGATGACAACAAGGAACAATGGTTTCAAGTTGCAGCAAGGGAAGTTTAGGTTAGATATTAGGAAGAACCCTCTCACTAGGAGGGTAGTAAAGCACTGGAACAGGCTACCCAGAGAGGTTGTGGAATATCCATCCTTGGAGGTTTTTAGGGCTTGGCTCAATAAAGTCCTGGCTGGAATAATCTAGTTGTGGACGGTCCTGCTTTGAGCAAGGGGTTGGATTAGATAGCATCCTGAGGTCCCTTCCAACCCTAACTTGCTATAATTATATGACTTAAACCCAGAGGTTTCCATCTAGAAGGCCTTGCCCCTCCACACAGGGTCAGAGTAATCATAATATTTGGGATCAGAAAGGAATTTTACCCTATGGTCAAATTGGTATGGACTGTGGAGGTTTTTGCTTTTCTCTCTAGTAGGGGGTAGGGCCCTCTTCCTGGGATCTCTCAAGCCTATCTTAACTCTTGCAGCAACAGGAAAATCATCACTTTTGCGCCTTACCTGTGACAGCTTGGTGTATTATATTTATTTTTGTGTCGGGGCTGACTGTAGTTTTGCTAAGAAGTTAGACACTGGATTTGTACAGGGTGGTTTGGATCCTGCCTTCAGACTGGGGGTTGGACTAAGTGACCTCTTGAGGTCTCTTACATCCCTACTTCTCTGTTTCCACATCCAATGTCTCAATATAGATATTAGACCTGTGCAAAGCAGCAAGTATTCCATTTGGATTCAGCTGATTTGGAGGGACAATGAGTTGATTCAGTGATTTGAATCACTGTCCCAATTTGATTCAGCCAATTGGGGTTCAGAGATTCGGTACCGATTTGGAGATTATGCCATAGACTTTAATGGGGAATCACTAAAATACCTATAACTTTGTCATTTTTTTGCAAATTCAGATGAAAACCGAATCTATAGTAGTTCCTTCTAAGGGCATGATGCCTGCCAAGTTTTAAGGAGATAGGTGTAGGGGTTTCTGTGAAAGCGTACCTCAAACTGTTGAAAGCAAAACTTGTATCATTTGTGTGTGTTAAGGCAGAGTGGGATGAATGCAGCAGTGGTGGTAGCCCCTCATGAGGACGTGAGGCCTGCCAGGTTTCATGCAGAGTGGTGCAGGGATTTCTGTGAAAGTGCACCTCAAGCTTCTGAAAGCAAATTAAAAAGCAAATAGGTGCAGATGGAGTGAGGAGGGTGGCACTCACTCAGTCTGCACATGGAGCTTGGGAAACCCCAGCAGCAGGAACTTCACCTTCAGGAACACCAGCTGCTCCACCAAACCAAGATCCAAGGAGCTGCAGTGGGGTGTCACAACATCACCAGCAATGCTGAACACCCTCTCACTTGGAACACTAGTCAGTGGACAGGGCAGGTGCTCCCGGGCAACCCTGGCCAGATCCTGCCACACCTGGCTGCAGGTTGCCCAATAGGCCCAGGGGTCACAGTGCAGTGGCTTCACATTCTTGATGAGATAGGTAGCCACCAAGGCCTCTGTGTTACCTGCCTCTGGACCCCAACATTGAAGCCATGCCCTTGGCCCACATTGGCAGCAGATGTGGTGTAGGAGATTTGGTTGTGGTTGGAGTGCTAGCACAGGAAAGTGGATCCCCCTCTTTCATGTCCCCCTGGCTCTGCCTTTGTGCCTCTCTGACTCTGTTCACCAGAACCTACATCCAGTGATGGATGGTTTTGCTGCTGCAGGTGCTCCCCTTCACCTTTGGCTCACACATGCCCAGTAGCACATGGAGCATACTGGACTGCAATGGATCCAGCCATTTTTTGATGCCCTCCTTCAGCTGCTTCACCAGTGCCTGCACCTCTGGTGAAAGTCCCCTGCCCCAGCCAGGAACATCGATCCCCTGTTACTTCTCCATTTCATTCCCAAGCTCCTTCACTATGGGGATCACCTGGGTAAGGAGGGCATTGGCAGTGCTGAGGCTCTTAGTGGCCTCAAGGAAGGGTTTGAGGACCACCAAGATTTGGGAGATGTTATCCCACTCTGTTTTGTTCAGGGGGGGTGCGAATTCCAATCTCCCTGAGCAAGGTCATCTCATGGATGACCTTCTGTTGCTCAACAGGCCTTTCTAGCATCAGGTATGTGGAATTCCACTGAGTCTCCACATCCTGCATGATTTTATGCTGCCACATGCTTAGCTCTGCCTGTTTGTCATGCAGCATGTTCGCCGTCTTGATGCTCCAGTGGAAGCAGCCTGCCACCTTCCTGCATTTTGAAATAAGCTGGCTGGTAGTGGTGGCACCATCACCAGGAGCCCTATCTCCCTCCAAGGTATCCCTGACTACAAGGTGGAACTTGTGTGCCACACAGTGGATGCCAACAAAGTTGGCATCACAGACAGCCTTGACAATATTGACCCTGTTGTTGTTGGCCATAACCCTGTGGGTGAGCTCACCCTGTCCAATGAGCCACCCCTGCACCATGGAGTTCATGGCCACCATGATCTTCCTTGCCATGTGGGATGCCTCCATCACTTCTGCTTGAAGGAGAGCCCACTGACACCCTGACTGATCGCACTAGTTCCCTGTGTATGGTCTCCATGTGGCCTGCTCCAGATGTCCAAGGTGAAGTGCAAGGCTACCTGTGGCCCTGCCTTCCACAGCTCCTCCCTCAAGTTCTCCCTGCATGCCTCATACACCAGGGCACCACTGTCCTGCTAAAGGTGGTGCATGTGGGCACTTGGTACGATGGGGCCACAAGCACCATGAGCTGCCTGAACCCTGGACACTCAACAAAGGAGAAGGGCTGTCCGTCCAAAGCAAGCATCTCCCCAATGCTCTGAGTGGCCTTGGGAATGCACCCCCCTTTGTCTCTGCCTTTCCCCCACTGGTCCAGGGTGGCCTGCATCTGCTTCTTGGGGACAGGGGCTTTGGAGCAAGAGGGGGACTTCTTTTTGGGCACACTCCCACTGGTGCCAGGCTGAGGATGAAAAAGGGCAAGGGTGTGCTACCTCCTGAGATGCAGCAGAATCACCACAGTGGTGAAGTGTTTCACATCCTTGCCCTGGCTGATCTGCCTTGGCAATGCTGGCAGGTAGCATACCTGGGATCATCTGCCACCTCAAAATGATCCCACACTACACTACCCACCCACGTCTGGGTTGAGGGTGAGGATCCTGCCTTATCCCCCTCCTTCCCAGGCAGAGACACAACAACAGGAGTAGCAGATCCAGCTGCCCCCACAACCTCCTCCTAAGTGCCTTCCAGAGAAGGAGACCTGCCTCTAGGGGAACTTTGAGGGGTGTAGAGTGCAAACTCAGATTCCTCTTTCTTCCCCAGAATTTCCTTTGCTATGGCCCTCAGCTCCTCTGCTTCCAGATACAGCTCCTCCTCTGGCACTGGGAGCTGAAATCAGGGTAGAGAATGTAATGCTGCTGCTGGTTAGTGATGTTAGTGGTGGTGGTACAGGTGCAGGCACTATCACCATCTCCTTGCTCCTACTAGCAGCAGAAGACTCATCACTGCCAGGAAAGAGGGTGCATCTATGTTTGTGGTGGGGGGAACTTGCAGCTCTCCCTCTGCCCTCTCTCCCTCCTCTGCCAGAAGACCTGGCAACTGCCTTTCCAGCACACTTCATAATGTTTGGTGTGCTGCAAAATGTGTGTGTGTGTGTGTGTGTGTGTGTGTGTGTATGTGTGTGTGTAATATGTTGTGCTTTCCTGCACAGTGATGAGACACTGTCAGGGAGAACACAGATTTCTTTTTGTGGGGGGAAAGAGTCAAGACAGACTAACAAGAACAAATAAGAGGATTTTGGGGGAAGAATAAATTGAAAGGAATGGATAGGGATAACAGTAGGGATTGTAGGCAAGGGTAGGTAGGAAAGGATTGGATACAACTTATAAGGAGAGAGACTAGATAGCGAGCCAGAGCCCTTCAGACACTGCTGGTCCAAGAGAAACACAGCTCACAAAAGGCACAGATCACTTCAGACACAGCTTGATATGTTGTTTGTATATCCTTCCCCCAGAGCACTGTGATTGGAAGGGAACTCGGAGAAAGATCACAGTCACTGGCCAGCTACCGATGTCAATATCGGAGCAGTTCCCGCCCGCCCCAGCGGGAAGATATATACATCTTTCCATATATGGAAGATCACTCCCCTCCCCTCCCTCTTCTCAGTTTCCGTTTCCTGCAAACCTTCCAAATCTCAGAATCTATCAGAATTGATTCAGAGGCTTACAATTTGATTTGGACCTTTTAATGGGTGTCCTTATTCAATTTGGATTCAGAGATTTGGCTGTCGAATCAAGCCGTATCTCCTCCGAATTGAATCAGCTACCAGAGCTTTGCACAGCCGTAATAGGTCTATTGATGACATTTCTCACAGCAAACAATAATCCCTAAAGCTCCTTCTTAATCTGTGCATATCTGGTTTCTGCTTTGGTCATCATTTTGGAAGAATATGCCATTGGTTGCCAATTGTCATATTTTTGCAAACTAATGTAGCTGATGGATTTTTTTGTATATTGTGATGGGGGCTGTCCCAGGGCATTACTGGCCTGCTCCCTGTTTAGGACAGTCCACCTTCACTTTCCTGCCATTCCTGATGTAAACTGATGAAAATTGTGGGAGGCTGCCCTACTTGCAGCCCTGGTGTCCTGGGTCATAATACATGGTCCTGAACCTCCCCTAATACCATGTCCCATGCCTCACAGTTGGCATGCAAAAATCACCTACAACTCCTCCTGGTCCCTTTACTGGGCTTCACTTAGTCTCTGGCCCAAATTTGGCCTCAGGCCCCACTCTATGGACCTTGGCCTTCTGGCTCCTTCTCCAGGTCACACTATTCCACCCTTCACTAGGCCACTCTCTCTCTGGTCAGGCCCTACTCTATGCAGCCCTTTGGGTCCCACCCAGGCCCTTCTCTGCACAGGACTTCATGCTCTATCCTACAACTGCAGCCCTACTCCATGCAGCCCTTTAGGTCCCACCTGGGCTCTACTCTGCATGGCCCTTCAGGGTCACACTGGGTTATACTCTGGCTCCTACTCTGGGCCTTACACCCCTTTGGCTGGTCTATGTGCAGTCCTTCAAGCTCCCCTCAGGCCCTACTCTATGCAGCCTATGGCTTTCTGCCCCACACTGGGCTGAACTCGGCCTCTGGTCCTCTCTGGGCTATACTCTACTTAGATCTCTTAAGTTCTCCTAGCCTGTGGGACCAGGATAGGCCTTTCTCCACTCTCAGCTGGCCTGAATGGTATTACCCTTTGCCTGTCCCTTCTACAGGGTTAGCTACCATAAAGCCCTTTCCTGCAACCCTAATCAGTTTCTAACCCTAATGTCTCTATCCCACTGTGGCCCATTCTCACTCTGACCCCAATCTCTCCCATGCCTGGTTCTTCTCACTCTGGCTTTTAGGAGGCACTTAGAAATCCTTTAATCTGGATACCAGTACACAGTCTCATACCCTTCATCTCTGGTTCCTGCCACTAAGTAACCTTATGACATCAGTGGTCCTGGCCTCAGGTTGGGCCAGTTTGGGCTCTGGGCTCTCTGCGGCCAGGCTCACCCCTCGCGGTGGGCATTCCTGCCGCTTTGGCCTCCTTAGTCCTTGGCCCGAGCTTGGGCCAGCCAGGGTGTGGCCCTTTGCCTAGTTAATCACTGGCCGTCCATCACATTCCTCCCAGGCTTGTCTACTCAGCCTCTGTTCAGGCCACCTTGGCTCCTCTATTCTGAACAACTGTTCTTATTCTCCTAGTTATCTATCTAGCACTCTAGGTCTCAGTCTAGATTCTTCTACCAGGCTCCCCAAGCTCCTCTTTCCTTACCCTGATCTATTCCATCTTCAGGCAAGCTCATTCCTCTGTACTGTCTTGTCCTCCACCTGGCCCAGGACCAAGTGCAGGCCACCCCCATCCTTTCCCAAGGACTTACTTTCAACTACCCATGGGTCCAAGCTGCCCCAGGTTCTCTCAGCCCCTTCCTCTGGGTAGTCAGGAAACCAAACCCAAACTGGGATCCTGGCTGCACCTGGCAACATACCTAGCTGTTGGTCCCCAGGGCCTCTTCTGTAGGCCCCTATAGCATAGCCCTGCCTGGACTGGAAAACCCCATGGGGTCCCCTGGAGCCTCCTCCATCCCCAACTAGTTCCCCCTTCCTTCCTGATATTACTCAGCTCACTTAGGTGTTCTGGATCCCTCCAAGAATAAGCTCTCCCATAAGCAGAGGGCAAAATGGCCAATCCAACCAGCAGCTGGGCTCTATTTCCCAGCAGCCCCTGCCTGCATGGCTGGGTCAAGTCTCCATGGAGACCCCAGCCCCAGCTGCACGTGAAAGCTCAAGGCTGGGGTTGCCGTAGAGATCAGTACCAACAGCACTGGCAGGGCGCATGGCAGAGGAGGGCAGGGGGCTGCTCTGGAGCTGCTGGAATCTTGCAATGGGGCAGCTTGCTCCAGAGCCAGGGCAGAGCCATGATCAGGCAGGGGCATGCAGGCAGGGGATTGCAGCTCTGCCCCTGTTCCAGACCAGGCTGTCACCGCTGTAAGGAGCCGGGACAGAGCCACGATCCCCTGCCCATGTGCCCCTGCCTGGAGCATTTTGGCTACAGATTGCAGCTCTGCCCTGGCTCCAAAGCAAGCTGCCCCCATTGCAAGATACCAGCAGCTCTGGAACAGACCCTGCCCTGCTCTGCCACTTGTTCTGCCAGTGCGGCTATAACTGGTCTCCATGGCAACCCCAGCCTTGTGTTTTAATGCACAGCTGCAGCTAAGGTCTCCATGGAGACTGACCCCAGCTATACACAGGGAGGCTGGGAAATAGTGTCTACTGCTGACCAGATCCAGCCCACGGGCTGGACTTTTGCTTGTCCCTACTCTGGAGGAAACAAACCCCAATGCAGCTTAGCTCCAGACCTACAGCTATTCCAAGTAACCAGTACAAGTGCTGATCCTTGCCACCTGTTGCTCACCCTGGCAGTATCCTTCTCCTGATTATATTCTGCTGTAAGCCCTACAGCAGAGAAATGTTACTTCTACTGTTTTCTAAAGGGAAATGCCCTCTGTTTCCAGAGTCTGTGCTTATATCATAGTTGGTTTGATTCTCACCCAATCAGGCACCTGCCCTGGGTTATGTGGCCACCTGACTGGGCCAGTGCATACCTGTGGGTAGACCCACAGCCTGGCTGCTTCCCTCCAACCTCATCAGGTGGCAGGCACACTTTGAGCCCTGCTACATATATATTTTCCAGGTATATAAAATTTTAATACTGGCACTTGCATCAGCTGTTGCTTCAATTTAAGCAATGATTCCTCTTGTTCTGCTTTCCAGCACCATTTGTTTTTATTCTCAAGGAGTGTCCTTGATGTTGTGTTGGGGTTTTTTGACAGATTAGGTGTTAATTTGTCCAGAAAGCTTGGTAGCATTGGGGTGATGATGTAACTCTGTACAGTAATCAAGTTTCTTCTTACTGTGCTTGCTTTCCTCCTCAGATCTGAAGAATCCTTTGCATTTGAAGGCTTCTCTAACATCATCTGAGCTATATGCATGGTCCAATAAAAGATATCAGCTGAAAGAATCCTTGCCTGTCCCAGAAAATGTACCATTCCAATCAGCCATTGAACCTATTTCTTTGACTAGAGACAAAGCATCATTTCAATGGCCTTAATTTTTGTTTTTTCAGGTTTCACTTGGTCAGTGACAATTTATATCCCCTATAAAAACCAGTTCAGTGGCATCCAGCAGGCATTTTGCTCTATTTAATTTCAAATTTGAAGCTATAGTAGCCTCTGACACTTCTCAAAGCTTCTGCTTATGAGGTCCAGATGATAACATAATCCATAAAGGGGTCCACACCAAGAATGTGCTCATAAATCATGTGTATAGTTTTATGACACACTTCAGGAGCAGAGGCAATGCCAAAAGGTAAATGCAGAAATCTGTACCTTCCAAAGGGAGTATTAAATGTACATAATTTAGAGCTTTTCTCAGTGAGCTTCAGCTGCCAAAATCCTGAGGGGGCATCCAATTAATTGAAAGATTATGCATTTGCCAATTAGGCCATAATTTCTTTTCTAATTGGCAATTTAAATTGTTCTTGTTTGATAGCCATGTTGAGGTGCCTCAGATTCAGGCATATCTGTAATGGACCATTATTTTTCTCCATAGTAACTAAGAAGATGACCCATTCTGTAAATGTCTGGGTTTTCTGTATCACTTGTAATTTTTCCATTTTTGCTAACTCTGCCAAAGAGCAAACAGCAATTTTCTGCATTGCTGAATAATGGGGGACACTCATACTCCAGGCCTGGGTCTTCTAGTACTGCATGCACATTCGAAAATGAAATTGAGGTTTTCAGGAGCTGCTGGAACTAAAATGTGTATAATCTCCCTCAACAGCACAGTGTCAGGCCTTCAACCCAGGGCTATGGACTTGCCAACACAGACAGCACATCCACACCTACCATCCCATAAGTAGCTACTCAGACAAGGCACCACTAGCCTGACGCCTTCAGCAGAGTTCAACTGGAGTGGCAGTCAGTCAGGAACAGGAAGTATCAGGATTTAACCAGATCCAAGACAGCTTTGCTGCTCCCTCTAGCTTGCTGTCTGACTCTACTACTTTCTGCTCAATCTCCTGGTTTTTTGACCCATCTAGTTCTCCAGCTCCACTACTTGCTTGACCCCCTGCCTTTCCAACTCAGCCCTGCACTCAAATTGATCCCTGGCTTCTTGACCTGGCTTGTCCCGACATGGATACTCAAGTGACCCCAGACCTGGATGCCCACATCCATGTGTGAGATGTGATCAATGATGTATATGTTATTTTTTAAGTGGACTTTAGCAATGGATCTCTATAACAGGGAACTCTGGCCATGTTATTGACAAGTGGCATGGCCCCTTTAAGGGCACGGTCTTTGTAGTACAGGCAGCCAGCAGAACGAGGGTTAAAGAACAGTCCTGTATCCAGGTCAGTGGACGGGGTGTCACATGGCCAGGAGAGGGCTCAGGCTCAAGCTATATAAGCCGTGGGTTTGAGTGTCAAGAAGGCCAACTGTGAGAAATATGTAGTGAGAAGCTCCTGAATCTACAGTGGGACTGGAAGGGAGCAGTGCTGCAGGCCTGGGGGGAAAGGAGAGTTACCTGGAGCAGAGAGAGAGAGACTTGTTATGTAGGCAAATGGCCTTTCTTTTATGTTAAGCCTAGGGAGGGTTTGGGTGCCTACCAGAAGGCTGACTTGTTTTGATTGAAGGTACACTGGTGGTTTACACTGATTGCTCTGAGCCCTGCTCTGGGAAGGCTTGAGGCATAGCCAGAGGCCTGGAAGCAAGGCAAGAGCAGGGCAGTGTTTGGGGCTGGAGAGACCTGAGCAGAGCAGCATGGGGTGTGTGTGTGTGTATGGTTGGGGGGAGGCAGAGAGTCTAGAGGGGGCAAGAAGCCAGGTCTAGGACAGTGGGCCTTGGCTACAGGACCAACTACAGTAGTAGGGCAGAAGCCAGGAAAGCTAGAACCCCAACAAGGGAAAGAAGGGGACACATCTCTAAGCCACCTCAGCCAACTGATTAGTGGCTCAAAATATCTATGGTGCATAGTGTAGGGGTTGGAATGGAACCATGTAACTAGCCCCCAAGGCATTGACCCCAGACATCTGGAGGTCACTAGTGTAAGGCCAGAGCAGTTTCCCATACTTTAATAATAACAATTTTCATCAAGGCATGGCAGGTGAAAGAATGGTGAGTTGCCCAAAGAGTCCAGAGTAGGTGCTTGTACCACCTCTGGGAGGAGTCTGTTCCAGACCCTGGACATATGCACCATAAAGAACTTTTTTCTTATGTCTAATCTATATCAGCCTTCCAGGAGTTTATGGCCATCATTAGACCTTGTTATCCCTTGGGGACCTCTGGTGTAGCAAAACTCCCAGTTTTTCTTTTTATATATGATAGATATGCATTCCCTTCCCCAATTATTTCTGGCTTTTCTTTCTCTCCCTCTCTGTTCCCTATAGACAAGCATAAGTGAGCTCAGACTTAGGATAAGCTTTAACATTTTTATTTTGGTAGCAAGTTTTTGGTTTTGGACATCCACTGTTTTATATTGTATTACAATATAAAATAATACAATATAATATAATATTATTATTAGGTTTGTATTGATTTTTACTGTTGTATATTGTATTATTATCATTTTCATATTGATTTTTATTGTTTCATGTGGATACTGTATGGTTTAGGCCTGTGTTTCTAAGTGAACCAAAGTCATGTCAAGTTTCCATTTTATATGTCAAGTCTCCATCTTGTGTCCTTTGCCTGGGCATCCCCTGTGTTGCAACTGTATGATTCACGTATCCCTCCCATGTAAATTGGTTCCTGGATGAATAAGAGTGATTGGGAATGATTGAAATACAATGGCAGCAGGCCTCTACGGAATGGCCTGTAATGACTGGGCTACCACCTCGCATTGATTCATTCAGAAACCACAGACCTCACCCAGAAACAGAGACAAGAACCCAGCATTTGAAAGACAAAAGACCATGGAGAACCAGCAATTCTACCATTGTACCCCACTGTTACAGACACCTGAAACTGCACATGTACCTAATTGCTTTGTGTGTTTGTATATGCGCAATTGTGTCACACCCTCCTGTCTAACAGCACAATATTGAGATCCTGAGAGTCAGCCTGACCCCACAGTTCTACAATGGTGAATAGCTGTTCTCCTAGGTCCTGATGTACTCCTCTTATATAATTGTAGGCTGCTACCAACTCACCCCTGAGACTTCTCTTTTTCAGACTGAAAAGTCTGAAAACCCTCAGCCTCTCCTCATACGGCCTGTCCTCCAGGCCTTGGATCATATGAGTAGCTCTTCTCTGGACTCTCTGAAGCTTTTCCACATCCCTCCTGAAGTGGATGGCCCAAAACTGGATGCAGTACTCCAGGTGCTGCCTCACCAAGGCCAAGTAAATCAGGAGGATGACATCCCTGGTTTTTCTTGAGATGCATTGGTAGATGCACAACAGAGTTTGGTTTGCTTTGCAAGCCACAGCATTGCATTAGTGACTCGTATTCATTGGTGACTCATATTTTTATCAATGGCCTGGGTGAGGGAGTGAAAAGTACAATGATTAAGTTTATGGATGATACCAAGATGTGGGGACAAGTGGGCATTTCTGAGGACAGGACAAAGATCCAGGATGACCTTGATAGCCTGGTCCTATGGGCAGAATGCAATCAGATGAGGTTCAACAAGGACAAGTACCAGGTCCTTCATCTGGGTAGGAAGAACCCTCACCATATCTACATGATGGGTGGTGGTCCACTGGCTGCTACTGTATCTGAAAGGGACCTGGGGTGACAATTGACCAGAGGATGAACATGATGAATGTGATGATGTTGCCAACAGAGCAAATAGAACTCTGGCGTGCCTCAGAATCTGTGTTGCCAATAGATCCAGAGTGGTGCTCCTCCCCCTCTGTACAGTGTTGGTGAGGCCACAGCTGGAGTACTGTGTCTAGTTCTGGACACCGCAGTTCAAGAAAGATGTGGACAAGCTCAAAAGAGTGCAGAAAAGAGTCACCCACATGATCAAGGGCTGGAGGGATAGGCCTTATGAGGAGAGACTTTGGAATCTGTGTTTGTTCAGTCTGAGTAAAAGAAGGCTGAGGGGTGACTTGATAGCAGCCTACAAATATGTCAAGGGAGAACACCAGGTTCTGGGAAAGCAACTTCTAAGGAAAGCACACCCTGGGAGGATGAGATCCAATGAGCACAAGCTAGTCGAGTAAAAGTTTAGGCTAGACATAAGGATAAACTTTTCTGTACAAGTAACTAGAATATGGAACACAGTTCTAGCGAAGGTGGTACAGTCGCCATGCCTAGTGGTGTTGCAGAGGAGATTAGACAAGCACCTCATTGAGCTAATTTGAGCCCAATTACTAGGGATGTGTGAAACAGCACTGTTTTGTTTTGACTTCTGTTTCACCATTTTGGAGGGACAGTGTTTCATAGAATCACAGGGCTGGAAGGGATCCCAAAAGATCATTGGGTCCAGCCCCCTGCATGAGCAGGAAAGACATCTGGGGTCAGGTGACCCCAGCCAGATGACTGTCCAGTCTTCTCTTGAAGACCTCTAGGGTAGATGATTGCACCACCTCTGGGGGGAGCTTGTTCCATAGTGTGGATACCCTAGTTGTGAAGCTGCTTTTCCTAATGTTCGGCCTGAAACTCTCTTCCAGGAGTTTGTGGCCATTGTTTCTAGTTTTCCCTCAGGGCACCTTGGTGAACAGTTGTTCACTGAACCCTCTGATACAGTGGTAAGCTGCAATCGGGTCCCCTCTCAGCCTTCTTTTCTTTAGGCTGAAGAGTCTGAGATCCCTTAGCCTCTCCTCACATGGCTTGCCATGCAAATCTCTGATCATATGGGTGGCCCTTCTTTGGACCCTCTCGAGTTTTAGCACATCCTTGTTGAAGTGCAGCACCCAGAACTGGATGCAATACTCCAGCTGCAGCCATACCAATGTTGAATAGAGTGGGAGAATCACTTCTTTGGTTTTACTGGAGATGCACTGAGTGATGCATGCCAGAGTTTTATTTGTCCTAGCAGTTACTGTGTCACTTTGCTGGCTCATATTCATGCTGGGGTCTATTGTTATCCCCAGATCCCTTTCATTAGTAGTGCTGGTCAGGTTAGTGTTGCCCAGTCTGTAGGTGTGCTGGGGGGGTCTTCCTTCCCAGATGTAGCACTTTGCAGTTCTCTACATTGAACTTCATCTGATTTTGTTTTGCCCAACATGCCATCCTGTCTAGTATCTGCAGCCTATCTGTGGGTGTGCCCACGCAACCCCATGTCTTAGTATCATCTGTGAAAGTTGGCCAATGGGCTTTTCACCCCCTCATCTAAGTCATTGATGAAGATGTTGAACAGCACTGGGCCAAGTACTGACCCCTGGGGTATGCTGCTGCCCACATCTTGCCAGGACGACACTAGTCCATTCATTTGGGCTCTCTGCACCCTACCCCGCAACCAGTTTCGCACCCACTTGACTGTCCTATATCTTCTAGTTTTCTAATCAATACCTCATGAGATCATGAGGTCAAAGGCTTTCTGGAAGTCGAGGTATATGATGTCAACCACTTTTCTTTCATCCAGGTGACAAGTCACCTGATCATAAAAAGAAATGAGGTTGGTCAGACAGTACCTGCCCACAATGAAGCCATGCTAGCTACCATTCAGTATCATGCTTTCTGCAAGTTTGTCACATAGAGCCTCTTTGATTAATATTTCTAGGATTTTCCCTGGAATAGATGTTAAGTTAATTGGCCTGTAGTTTCCTGGGTCCTCATGCTTCCCCTTCTTGAAGATGGGCACAACATTGGCCCTCTTCCAGTCCTCTGGGATTTCTCCAGAGGCCCATGATTTTTGAAATACCCTTGCCAGGGGCTCTGTGATTTACTTCAGCCAACTCTTGCAGCACTCTTGGGTGGAGTTCATCCAGTCCTGCTGATTTATATACATCTAATTTCTTTAATTAGTAATACACCAGTTCTATGTCAATGGCAGGAATGATGACAATCCTACCCTGCTTATTCTGTTCCCAACCTGGTGTATTGTTCCCCTTGGTTTGGTGAAAGACCAAGGCAAAGTAGTCATTTAGGAGCTCTCTTTTTTTCCTGAGTGGTAGTGACCAGCTATCCTGAGGCACTGAGCAGCAGTCCCACACTCCCGTTAGCTACATAGGGAGTAAAAGGAAAACTAAAGCAGGACTTATTGTTGTCCTTGATTCTTGCAGCTAGTTTTAGTTGGGTTTCTGCCTTAGCTTGCCTAATCTGGTTTCTACAAGTGTGGGCCATTGTCAAGTAGTCTTCCTTAGAGGCTGCCCCAAGCTTCCATTTTTTGTCCACCCCTTTCTTTTTCTGTAGGAGGGCTGCAACTTCCCTGCTTAGCTAAGAGTGTTTTTTTGACCTTTCTGCTACTTTTGTCCATAAGAGAATGGATTTTCTCTGAGCCTTAAGGGCTGTGCCCTTAAGGTATGACCATTCTTCTCATGCTCTCTTTACCTGTGGTCCTTGGTCTCTCAGGGCATTCTCTATTAGTGATCTGAGCTTAACATTTGTGTTTTTGAAGTCTAAGACTTTGAGCTTGGCATTATCTGTTTTGTCAGCCTTGTGATGGACTGTGAACATAATGATTTCATGATCACTATTGCCTAGGTTGCCCTCTGTTTAAGTTGGTCACCATGTTATCCCCTTTGTCCAGGACCAGGTTAAGAAGTGCATTGTCTCTAGTTGGTCTGTGCACCTCCTGAGTCAAAAAAAGCTCTTTGGTGCTGGTCAGAAAGAATCATGATTGATCTGAGCTGGCTGAGGATTCCTCCCAGGAGATGTCTGGGTAGTTGAAGTCACCCATGACAACCATGTCCCATGCACGCACAGCCTCCATTAGTTCATGGGTGAATGCTAGATCAAGTTCCTCTCCTTGGTTAGGCATCCTGTAGTATACATCTACAGTCAGGTCTCTCACCATGCCTTGACCCAGAGGGTTTCAAGCTGTTCTTCTTTGCGGCCGACATCAGCCTGTAGGGTGACATCAGCCTGTAGGGAGGTGTGCTGCTCCTTGACATAAACAGCAACACTCCCACCTCTTTTCCCTACCCAATTCCTTCCGTGAAGAATGTAGCCTTTTATGGCTATGCTCCAGTCATGAAAGGAGTCCCACCAGGTCTCCATGATCCCATAGTGCCCAGTGGAAAGCAGGAGGACTAGTTCCTCCTGCTTGTTCTCCATACTTCTGGCATTTGTGTACAGGCACCTACGTCCTTCTACTGAGGTCACTGGCCACCTGTTGTGATGAAGGGGAGCTTTTTTCTCAGCTCCCATAAGAGTGGATTGCTTGGTTTCATTGTCAATGGAGCTTTCCTGTATATTGGTCCCTGGGTAGGCTTCACTTAGCATTTCCCCATCCCCCTGTGATCTTAGTTTAAAGCCCTATCTAAGAGGTCGGCCATCCTGGTCAAAAAAAGGGATTTACCTTTCTGCGTGAGGTGAATACTGTCTCTCCGCAGGAGTCCTCTGTCCTTGAAATGGGCACTGTGGTCATAGAAGCTGAAGTCTTCTCAGTGGCACCATCATCGGAGACACCAGTTCACCTCATCGATGCATTCTTGCCTCTTTGGACCATGGCAACAGGGAGCACAGAGGAAAAAACTACCTGAGTCCCCAGTCCTTTAAGCCCAGCTCCAAGAGCCTTGTAGTCACTCGTGAGACAGTCTAGATTCATAGATTTCATAGACATTAGGGCTGGAAGGGACCTCGGAAGATCATCGAGTCAAGCCCCCTGCCTGAGGGGCAGGAAGTCAGCTGGGGTCATAGGATCCCAACAAGATAAGCATCCAAATTTCTCTTGAAGGCATTCAATGTAGGCACTTGAACCACCTGTGGTGGCAGGCTATTGCAAACCTTGGGGGCTTGGACAGTGAAGAAATGCTTCCTTATGTTGAGCCTGAAACGGTCTTGCAGGAGTTTGTAACCGTTTGACCTTGTCATCCCTTGGGGCGCTCTGGTGAACAGTCATTCCCCCAGATCCTGGTGAGAACCCCTGATAAACTTATAGGTAACCATAAGATTGCCCCTGAGACGGTGCTTTTCCAGGCTAAAGAGTCCCATAGCTCTCAGCCTGTCTTCATAAGGTCTGTTTTCCTGACCTCTGATCATGCATGTGGCTCTTCTCCGGACTCTCTCAAGCTTCTCCACATCCTTTTTGAATTGTGGAGCCCAAAACTGGATGCACTACTCCAGCTGTGGCCTCACCAAGGCTGAGTACAACGGGAGAATGACGTCCCAGGATTTGCTTGAAAAGCATCTATGGATGCAAGCCAGTGTTTTGCTCACTTTACTAGCTGCATCATCACATTGCAGGCTCATGTTCATCTTATGGTCAATCATGACCCCCAAGTCCCTTTCATCCATAGTGCTAACCAGTGTAGCACTGCCAAGCCTATAATGATGCTGCAGATTTTTCCTCCCAAGGTGGAGAACCTTGCATTTTTCAGTGTTAAACGCCATCAGGTTCTCATCCGCCCATTTCCTGAGCCTGTCAAGGTCAGCCTGGATTGCCCTCCTGTCCTCAGGAGTGGATGCTTTATCCCAGAGTTTGGCGTCATTGGTGAACTTGGCCAGTCCACTTCTGACTCCAATGTCCACATCATTAATGGTGATATTGAATAATATAGGTCCAAGGACAGAGCCTTGAGGGACCCCACTGGTCACAGGACACCACGACGATTGACTTCCATCAACCACCACCTTCTGGGTCCAACCACGGAGCCAATTTCCCAGCCAGCGGATCGTGGTGGACCCAAGGCGGACAGTTGGCCAGTTTTGCCAAAAGGTGATCATGGCATACCAGATTGAAGTCTTTTTTGAGGTCAAGATATATGACATCAATCTCCTCTCCCTTGTCCAGGTGATAGGTCACCTGGTTGTAAAAGGAAATAAGATTGGTCAAGCAAGACCTACCCACAACAAACCCGTGCTGGCTATCCCTCAGGATGTTGCCATCAGCCAGTCTGTTAAGAGTGGCCTCTTTAATCTCTTTAATAATAATAATGGATTGCTCCTGGCCATTTCATTTCTTTGCATTTCATTTAATCATTTCATCTCGTTTCAAAGCCCTGTTTCATTTGGAAGCCTCCAAATTGATTTGGAAAAGATTCAGAAAGATTTGGAGCTCCAGAAGGGAGACATGCAGGAAACAAACTGAGAAGAGGGTGGGAGGAGGAGGAGGGGGGAATGAAGACTGCTCTGATATTGACATCTGTAGCTGGCCAATGACTGTGATCATTCCCTGAATTCCCTTCTAGTCACAGTGCTGTGGGGGAGGGACATAGAACTAACATATAAGGCTGTATCGGAAGTGATCTGTGCCTTTTGTGAGCTGCCTCTCTTGGACCAGCAGCATCTGAAAGGCTCTTGCTTGCTATCTAGTCTGTTTGATAGCTGCTAGCTAGCTAGTCTCTCTTGTTCTGCATTTTCCCTGACAGTGTGTCATCACTGTGCGCTGCAGGAAAGTACATATATTTGAGGTCAAGATATATAGATATAGATATATAATTACAGACACACACACATTTTTCAGTGCACGAAGCATTGTGAAGCATACTGGAAAGGCAAGTGCCAGGTCTTCTGGCAGAGAAGTGAGATGGGGAAGAGGGAGAGCTACAAGTCTCCCCCTCCACCACAAACATAGATGCACCCTCTTTCCTGGCAGTGATGAGTCTAATATCTATATTGAGTCCATGAGATTTTGTGTCTAGGAGGTTGATGAAGTGAAGTTCATAGGCTCATCTGTGAAAAGTGTTTTGCAAATTTTGAGGATCAAGACTGAGAGGTTGGAGAGAGAGTGGTTTTCTTGTGAGAAATGTGCCCCCCACCTGGTAATTGGGTGTTCATGTCTTTAACAGATTTCCGGTGTGCATTCATTCTTGTGCACAGTTGCTGTTTGGTCTCTCTCACATATTTTCCATCGGGGAATTTGCTGCACTGGATGAGATGTATAACATTACTGGAGGTGGACCTTTAAAGTCCAGGAATGCTGATGGTTCTGTTGTGGGGTGCAGTAATTGTGCGGGTATTGGAGATATGTTAGCAGGTTTTGCATTTCTTGTCATGGCATGGTGTGGATCCATTCAGTGTGTTTTTGGGCTGTAGGAATTTTGCTTCTGGTGATGAGGTTAGTGAGGTTCAGTGCTTGTTTGAATTTACAAAAGACTTTTCACAGATGATCCTATAAACTTCACTTCATCAACCTCCTAGATACAAAAACTCATGGACTCAATATAGACATTGGATTTATGGCACACTATAACCTACCTGACATCTGACTCCCTAGGTACCTCTCCACTTTTACCTGCTACATCCCCCTTCCCCCTCACCCCATTTCCTCCCAGTCTGTCTCTCATCCCGATACCTCAATTTACATTTTCACTGACTGACTTGTTTGCCTGCAGCCCAGCCTCTGGGTTCTTTATTATTCATTCCGTACAGGAAGATCCCACACACCAACTTCAGATGCCTCCTCAGCCTGATGAAGAGTTCTTAAACCCAAAAGCTTGCAAAGATCTATTTCTCCAACTATTTAGTTGGTTTAATGAAAGATATCAGATTGACCCAAAGAATCTTGTTTGCCTATGTAGACCAACATGGCTACAACCTACACCCCTTAACACACACAAGTGATATAAGTTTTTCTTTCAACAGCTTGTGGGTGACTTTTACAGAAACCCGTGCACCTATCTCCTTGAAACTTGGCAGGCTACATGCCCTCAGAAGGGGCTGCCATCTCTCCTACATTCATCTCACTCTGTCTTAACACACACAAATGATACAAGTTTTGCTTTCAAAAGTTTGATGGGCACTTTCATAGAAACCCCTGTATCTATCTCCTTGAGGACCAAGATTATGCCCATCCTCAAGAAAGGGAAGAGGGAGGACCCAGGCAGCCTAACCTCCATCCCGGGGAAAATCCTGGAAAAGCTCATTAAAAGATCTATGTGTGATACGCTTACAGAAGCTAAGATTCTGAACGATAGCCAGCATGGTTTTGTTGTGGGTAGGTCTTGTCTTATCAATCTCATCTCCTTCTACGATCAGGTCTCTCACCTGAGACAGGTGAAATGTGACAGAAGTTAGAGGGGTGGGTGAGGAGCAGAGATTGGAGTAGGGCCAAACCATAGTAAAGTAAAACCCAACTTAGGGGTCCAAATAACAGTTTTATTAAATAGACAACACACTACACAGCCCCATGAAGTTATTGGTACAGACACACACAATGGCAGCAGGAGAAAGAGATTCAGTGGAAGGGCTGGAGTCCAGGTAGGGAAGAGAAGCAGAGTCCAAGTCCTTGGTTGAAGACGGGGTGGGGGGATGATAGCTACCTATCCAGGCTGGAAAAGGGTCCTTGTCCAGTAGGTGCTGTCCAGAGGGGGGTCGCTGGCAGGGCCTCTGGGTGGATAGGTGGTGTGGCATGGTGCTTATCCCAATGGAGAGGGTGTTCCACTGGGTCTGTCTTCACTGCCCCTTTTTATAGGGGCAGACCTTGTGTGACCCTAGTGACAGGAGGCACGCCCAGGCAAGGGTCAGCAGGGATGTGCAGTTTCAGGTGTCTGTAATGGTGGAGTACAATGGCAGAGTTGCTGGTTCTGCAGGGTCTTTTGTCTTTCAAATGCCGGGCTCTTGTCTCTGTTCCTGGGTGAGGTCCGTGGTTCTTGGATGAATCAATGCGAGGTGATGGCCTGGTCGTTACAGGCCATTCAGTAGAGGCCTGCTACTATTGTATTTCAGTCGTTCCCAATCACTCTCATTCATCCAGGAACCAATTTACATGGGAGGGGTACATGAATCATACAGTTGCTACACAGGGGATGCCTGGGCAGAGGACACAAGATGGAGGCTTGACATACAAAATGGAAACTTGACATGACTTGTGCTAACTTACATATATAGGCCTAAAACAGTAATTGCACAATATAAAAGCAGTACAAACATAATAATTATCACTTATAAAACAGTGGGTATTGATATCAAAATAGCAGGGAACTTATTTGCAAAGAGGGGAGAGAAAAATAAAACTTACTACCTAAAATAAAATGTTAAAGCTTATACTACATCTTAGCTTACTTATACTTATCTATAGGGAATAGAGAGGGAGAGAAAGTCAGAAATGGTTGGGGAAGGGGAGCGAATGCATTTAAAAATAAATAAGAAAAGAAAAACTGGGGGTTTTGCTACAACATGAGATGCATCAGTTGATGCATGCCATCATGTTCTTTCCCTTGCTGACTACTGCCTTGCACTGATGGCTCCTATTTGTGCGATGGTCAAGCATTACCCTTAGGTCCCTTTCAGCTGTGGTGGAAGTGTGAGGCCCATCCTGAAAAAGCTTTTGGGAGGAGGCCAAACTGACACCCTGAAGGGGGAGTCAGCTTTGCGGAACCTGGAGGCTACAGGACACTGACCTAATGCATCTGCTGCTCTGCTGATAATGCATCTGCTGAAAATAAGAATAGGAAACTGTAAGCAAGCACTGTAACGGCTCTGGAAAAGTACTAACTGAAAAGGGGAACTGCGGCAAGGGAGGAGTGACCCTGCTTGACAGTCTGTGAAGCCTGTGATGACGCTTGCTCTAACCCATAAAAGGTGACAAGGCTAAAAGCTATTAGGGGATTGGAGAAACCAAAGGTAATGGGATGAGGGAAGGTATAAAAGGCATAGGAATGGGGCCTTGGGTGGAACTACTTTGGGGAGGACAAGGCTGAGGACCCAATGAAGGAGGTAGTCTCACCACCCTGGATGCAGGGTGGGGTTCCCGAGACCCATCAGGTAATAATATAGACAGGGTGGGGAGTGCCTTTCCTCCAGCCCGACATGCTAGTGGTTTGCAGGCATATGATAATAACTGCGTGTGTTATATTCCTTTCAATAAAGACTCGTACTTGAGTTTTACCTTGGTGTGTGACTTGTGGTTACTCACCTTCTCCCTTTGGGAAGGGAGGGAGCCCCTACAACCCTCATCCCTCTTTTTGTATACCAACAAGTTGCAGCAGGTGAGTTGGGGGTCCCCAACCTTGGGGGCAGAGTTGTACTTGCAGCACCTACCCGAGGCATGACACGGGTATGTATGGAAGTTTTCATGTGGCTGTTGCCAAACTGGGTTAACACCTCGGGGTCCCCCAGCACCTGCACCAGCCTCTTACCTTCTGCATGGGACCAAGTGGTCCTAACCTTGCACATCTTGGTTTGCTCTTTTCTCTCCCTGGTCTGCATTTTTCTCTCCTCAGAATTAGTCATCTCGGATCAATAAGGGGTACCCATACCCCCAATGAATAGGTCTCAAGGTGACCTGGTCAAATAAAGTTCACCCCCTGCAACCCTCATTTTGGTGCACAAAGTCTGTACAATAGACATGCTAGTGCCATGCTGGCAACTTTGTTTCTTACTAGGATACTTGTTCAGGATAGTTTTTTTGCAATTTTTGGTGCCAAAAATGTGTAAGGTGTAGCTAATCAATGAGCTATGTACTGACAGGTATGCCAACGAAGGTCGCCTACAGGGTTCCTTTTGGGCCATGGCACAACAAAGTGCTACCCACCAGTCACCCATGTGTCAAGGCACCAATCCATGCTCACAGTATCTTACATACCTGGCAAGGGAATGAGTGACAATATGAATGAATGAATGATTGCTGACAGAAATTACCAAATATTCATAAAGCAGGTCTACTTAATGCTCAGGTGGGCTCATAGATTGCCCATCAGGGATGCCAGCAGTCTTCTAGGGATGACAGCAGCCAGCATGCCTGACAGGTCCATGCTGCCTCTCTATCAACCCCAGGTGGATCATGATTAGCAAGGGAACCCTGGGTCCAAGCCCCCTCATGCCCTTTCCTTAATCTGACATCAGCACAAAATTATTAACTGCATCTTTGTTTTGATTGGGATACTGATCGCACTTTCATTTGCAGTTTAGACCAGCATGGGGTTCTCTGATTCTATGGCTTCATGCATTGGAACTACCTTGCCCTGTGTCAGCCCCCCTCCCCTCACCCACCCTTTACTTTGAGCAAGGCCTACATAAGCCAGATTCGAGGTTTCTGCCTAGGCCAATGCCAGGCATGGTCCCAGTCACTCAGAGGAAGAAGAAGGACAATTGGGCTGGGCTCTCTACTACTGTTTTTTTGTGTCAGTGGGTCAGTGTCTGGGTCACTGAGGTTGGCAAAGGTTCTTTTCCTTCTGTCTGTGGTGACATGCCATTCTGAGCACACCATTCACTGGAGCCAGATGAAATTTCAACAGTCGCATTGCACAAAATATGTTAGCAGAGCACAATAGCAGTGGCCTTGAGGAACTACCGTTCCCTTCTACCCTCCACTAAAATATCTCTTTTCAACATGCTATGCCTGAATTTTCCACCCCCGCCCCCCAAGCCCACATATTCATGTAGTGGTTTTACAGAAAACTGGACAAATGATGTTCTGTCAGCACACAGGACCATTAAGTATGGCTACCCACACTATGAATATCGGGTCCATTTTTTCCCCAACAGCGCTAAATGAAGATCAGAGTAGGATTAGAATTAAGATGGGATGGCATGACCACACCACCCTGGCCCCTTGTTCCCATCAGCACAGCACATGCACAGCTGTGATAAGGTCCACAACTTTATTTATCGTCCCTGTCGCAGAGCACCTCGGTGCTCTGCTCCTAAAGAGGAGAAACTGCTAGAGAAAAAGCCCTAGCAGGGAATAAGGAGCCCACCTGCGGGTTGCCAGGGCAACTGGAGGCAGCAAACGACCCACACCTGCCAGTGATCAGCTGGCTGTAAGGGGCGAGGCCTGGCTCTTATAAAGCCCAGGAGCTGAGGCCAGGGTAGTTCCCTGCCAGCAGCCAGAGAGAAAGGAGTTCCTGGAGCAATGATGCAAGGAGAAGCCTGACCACAGGTACAGCTCAAGCTGGGTAAAGGATGGCAGCTCTAGGATGTCTGAGCCATATGATTTAGCCGGGCGGCTTTAAGTTATGTTGTAGCCTAGGGGCTTGTGTCTTGCTTTGTTGTTGTAAGACTGGTGGTTTGGGTGAGGCTATTAGGGGGTGGAGGAGGCCTCTTAGGGGACCCACAGTAGCGTGGGGACCCCAGCACTAGTAAGGGTGTGGCATACGGGGTGCATAGACCCCAGCCTCAGGAGGGGCACTACTAAGAAGCCCCAGAGAGGGGGTGCTATTGAGAAGCCCCAGTGCGGGTGTGGTGAGCCCCAGAGAAGGGGGCAGTAGTGCTGAGAAGGCCCCAGAGAAGGGAGCAGCACTTGAGAAGGTCCAAAGAGAGGGCAGCAGTTCTGAGAAGGCCCAGAGAAGGGGGCAGCGCTGCAGAGGATCCCTGAGAGAAGGCAGCGGTATGGAGAGGACCCCAGAGAGGGCAGGTGTATATGTGACAGACCAACATCTATTCCAGCTGCGAGGCTTGGGGCGTGGTATAAAGGGTGGTTGGAGCCACGCATAGCCCCTAAGGCTAGGGTGCCCTTGAAGCACCCATTGTAGAGAGGGACCCACGAAGAGTCTGGGAGTTCATGGGGCCAGAAGTAACCGTGTCCAAGAAGATGTAAGGTAGCCTCCCTAATATATTGGAACAGCAAAGATGTGGTGGGCGAGAATTAGAGGGTGCCCTTGAGCCGACTTGGCACAGAGGAAGGGGGCCTTAAGGAGATCACAGCCCTCCTATAGGACCCCGTCGTGACAATCCCATTTCCCCAGAGCTGGGTGGGGCCCACCTCACTGCTCTCACACGGTGGAAAACATTGATTCCTGCTGCAATGTCATCCCCAGTATTGGGGGTCAGGATCTTGTAGTGCTGTGACAGGTATCCATCCAACTATCAGTGGAGGTTGCGTGGCAGGCCAGGCTTGCCTCCTATGCCATTATAGCTAAGGGTCCCAAACCAGGAGTGCAGGTGTGCATGGGGCACCAGCAGGATCAGCAGCAACAAGGTGTAGTGGCTCAAGCAAACTTCAACCTACACAAACAGCTCATCACACATGGCCCAGGGCACATGCAGCAGCAGCATGGTCTAGGTACAATGGCACTGTGGAGGATGACTGTCCCCAGGGTGCCTCCCTGGAGAGGGCCCCCAGGGGGTGTAGCAGCTGCACAGCAATACCCTCACAACAGTTGTTCTGCAGCCCTGTGTGTGAAATGAGCCTGGGCACTGACAGCTGTGCAGCAGTGCTGCAGAGTGGCTGTTCTGCATGGACAGATAGAGGGGTGGGGAGAAGCATTTGAAATGGCAGCAGGAGTTAGCTGAGGCTATCACCCAGCAGGATGCTGGCCACAGTGGACCAAGCTAGGAAGGGGGAGGGGGTGCATCCAGCAGCCTCCTGTCCACCAGGTCTGACCAGTTGACTTACCATTTTCACTGGCCCCACCCCATGCACAGGCAAGCTCAGATCTAAGGAATGGCAGCAGGTGGCACTCTGCTGAGCATCTTCTCTGTGAAATGTTGCAAAGTTTCACAAAAAGCTTCTATCTCTTGGCTCTGCAGAGCTGACATCTGTACATGGGGGAGAGTCCATCTTAGGGTCCCAAACACCTCAAGGTTACAGGCTTAATATATCAATTATGTTTAAATATAAAAATCAAAGTTTCTATGTGCCTGACTTCAGGATCCAAAGGGAAGAATTTGAATAATCTTGATGGGCAGGCACTTTCTTTTTCAATGTAGGCTATCATCACACATTCAGGCCAGGCTCCATGGTTTTGTTCTTCTCACTTGCAAAGTCAATAGCAGTTGACAGAGGTTTGTTAAACTTTTAAAACTACAAAACCTGTTAAAATTGCAGATTGGCTTCAGGGAGGGGGGACGAAAATAAATGCCAAGAACCAGGCGGATGCACAGCAGAGGTTGGCACCCTGTCCAGAGACGCGTGTTGTGGGCATGGCACAGGCAGGGCCCCGTTTGTTGTTAAGGGCAAATGAAAGTGCTTCCACGTGCCCACATTAGGCACCCAAGCAGTTGTTAAGTCCTTGCAGGAACCAGGGGCTGATTAAGGGGAACCACAGCACAGGGGGTCACCCTGGCCATGGACATGCAGAGGAGCATGGCATAGCTGTAGGCAACATGGGTGGCCCTGCTCCCACCTACACCTTGCAATTTGCCTTCAGCCACCAGCACCAGTGCCACTATTATAATATGGAACTGCCCATGCAGGCAGCCGGTGTTGAATCTGCTCCCTACCCCCCCCCCCCCAACAACCCCAATTCCATTGCACCACACCACAATTTACCAGGGTACCCCCATTCTGCACCACCCTCCACACACCCATCATCCCCTTGCAGGGAAGTGCTTGCTCTCATTACTGCTACGTGTATGAAGCAAGTCAGGGAATATTTGACTTTGCCTGCATTACCCAACAGCCAGAAACAGGAATTATCAACCCTTCCCAGTAAAAAAGGCAGATATGGATGGGAATTACTTTTTATTGAACCAGAGCACTTACTTAAATGACAATGAAATACCAGAGGATGTCCACTTCATGATTTCCTGTATAAAAAACAGCATTACCAAGTAGGAACCCCTCTCCAGTTACATGCTCTCCTTTCCCGGTCATGCAGCCTGTTTCTGACCCACCCCTTGTCCCCTGAACTATAACAGTGATCTCCTGGCCCTGCTGGAATTGGGATGCCCCATGGTTGCAGACAATGTGGGTGGGAGAACAGGCTCAGAGATCTCACTGCTGGTGACCACCTGGAAAGAAACAAGCCTAATGGAGTGCAGGTGCACTTTTCCAGGGGGGACCCGTTTATGAATTGGGGACTTGTTCATGCACTTAAGGAGCTGATCCTTAATCATTGCACATGTCTCCTGGAGAGCTGCACAGCACTGTGAGGCCAGCTCAAGAAATTTGTTTGTGTGGTCTAGGAGACCCTTTTGGAATTCCCTAGTGTTAGCCATTCTTTCCATCTCCCTCTATTTAGCCTCTTTAAGCACCTTCCAGACTTCATCCTACCAGTTATCCATGGTGGTCACTTGTGATTGTGCAGCCTCCACTGGATTCCATCATGCTTTTTCTGGAGCATCACTGCCTGCAGCTGAATTCCCTCATTCTCTATGCTCCAGTGTGAGCTGGTGTCTGCAGTTCATACACACGTCCCCAGCTTCCATAGGGTATGGTAGCTGGTAACAGGAATTAAAACAAAGTGTTTGTGGTCCAAGATCTCATCCCCAACCACTAAACAAAAGTTTAACTTGCAGTAACCTCCCAGCATATCCACACCAATGGAAATGAAATATTGCCTGCCAGAGTGCCACAAATGGATATAATGCCCATTAGGTCTGTGCGAATTGGCAGCGATCTGATCTGGTTTTGGATCCAGCCACTTCAGATGGCAACAATCTGATCTGGAGCTCCGGACTGGGTTTCCACCTCGATTTGGCCAAAGTGGCTCCGAAGCTTGGGAGCTGCCTCGGAGGTCTGGCCATAGGGTATAATGGGGGAATCAATGAAATATCTATAACTGTGTTGTTTTTGTCTGATTTGGATGAAACCTGCAGGAATGGTAGCCTCTGCTGAGATCATGAAATCTGCTAGGTTTCAATAAGATTGGTTCAGGGGTCTGGGGGGAACTGTACCCCAAATTCTTGAAAGCCAAACTCATGTCATGGCTGTGTGTTACACCACAGGGGGGAGAAAACTGCAGGGATGGTAGCTCTTACTGAGGCCACAAAACCTGACAAGTTTCAAGAAGATCAATGCAGGGGTTTAGGGGCAACTGCACCTCAAACTGCAGACAAGCAAAACTCATGACATGGGTGACCCTGTGTGTGTTCAGGCACAGCAGGATGACAGCTGCAGGGATGGTAGCCCCTGCTGCAGCCACAATGCCTGCCAGCTGTTGAGGAGATCGGTGCAGGGGGGTTCTGGGGCCCTGCACTCCTAGCTGCTGACAGACAAAACTCATGCCATGGGTGCTTGTGGGACTGACTGTGTCTGTCTTGGGGCAGTTGATTGTCTGTATTGATTATTTCCTCTCCAAAGATCTCATCCCCCAACCACTAAACAGCCCTGGTTCCTCCAAGGACTTAACAACTGCTTGGATGCCTAATGTGGGCACAGATGCCAGTCTGTGGCCTCTTGGCTACATATGCTCTCCTCAACACCTGTCCCAAATGACCGGACGCAATCCTCACCTGCATCGTTGGGGAGAATGATGAACAGCTGCCCATAGAATGGTGCAATTGTGTGTGTTACCCCAGAACAAGAGTTATCATTTTTGGCCCAATGAAAAGCACGTTTCAGGGCCTTGATTTTGCTGCAGTACTGTGTCCAGTCCCAGTTGTGCCCGTGCATCTTCATTTCCTTGGCAACTGCTGTATACACTGGCTTATTCCATCTACTTTCCAGTTGCTCAATGATCTTTTTCTCCAACCAAATATCTATCAAGTCTTTAAGTTCTTCTCAGGTCTAGCTAGGGCCATGGTTTATGTATCTGGCTCCTGCTCTGTAGCCTGCATACTGGACTTGTTCTTCAGCATCAACATCAATAATTTTTTCATGGCCAAAAGGAGTCAAGAGATGGCTAGTTGTGCTGCCAGCAGAGTCATGAAATGCTTTCTGGTAAAGTTTTTGAGCTGTTATATAGACATCTGTTTAAAGAACATTTTTTGAAATTCCACATACCTATGTACCTGCATTCAAAGGAATCTCATCAAGTGGCCTTTCTGAACAAAGCATCAGTGATATGCATAGCCTGGCCCAAATCATCCCATTGTCCAGAAGGATAGATCAAACTGGCTCACTGCCGATCACACCCAAGCATCTTTGGCTGGCAGCTCTTCCTTCATGCATATATCCCCTTCCCCTCTGTGCCACCAGCAAGTGCTCAACTGTTCTGAGGTTCTTTTTGGTGTAAAGGGAAGGAAACATTGGGGTTCATCCATTGAGTGTTTGGCTAACCCCCCACTTTTTACCAATGAGTGATTGATGAATTTCTGTGGGGGTTTATGGTGGGGGGGAAGAATCACACAAACCCCCAAATACTAAGTTATGGGAGATGGCCACATTACAGGGTTACAGGAGCCTGGTGTGTTCAGAAATAGAGATGTTGCATGGGTGTTAATGATGCCCTATTCCCAAACCCGGTGTGGGCCGATTTCAGACCATAGTGACTGCAAGGGAACTTGATGGTCCTAGTGCCTGGCATAGGTGTTTAAACTGATTTTGCTGGGGGATGGGGAAACTCCAAGTGGAGCATGCCTGGGGAGTGACACACAGGAAAGCTCCCACATGAAGGGCACTAAGATAACTGGTTTTGAACATGCTAATGCAACAGTTCTCCCACAGCATCTCAGGAAATCAAGGGTGTCAGTTGGGAGCCTCAGCTGCCGATACACCAATGCCAGGAGCATGGGGAACAAACAGGAGGAGCTAGCCCTCCTGTCCTCTAGCAGGGAGAAAAGGCGGAGGGGTAGCTTTCTATGTGAGGGAGCAATACACCTCTCTGGAGGGTGACATTGGCTCCAAAGATAAGCAGCTTGAAACCCTCTGGGTCAAGGTTCAGGGTGGGGGGAGGTGAGAGGGACCTAACTGTGGGCTTTTACTACAGGCCACTGAACTGACAGAGGCTGTGCATTCAAGGGACTTGGTTGTCATGGGAGACTTCAATTACTGGGACATAGATTGGGAGGAACACTCAGCTAGGTCAGATCAGTTATGTAGCTACTTAACTGTTATCGAGGAGCTCTTTCTGACCCAGGAAGTGCAGGGGCCAACCAGAAGTACCACTCTCCTAGACTTGGTCTTGGCCAAATAAGATGATCTGGTGTGTGGCTTGAACATTGAGGGTAGCCTGGGTGACAGCAACCATGACCTCATCAGGTTCGCTGTCCACCGCAAAGTTGACACATCAACTAGCAAAATCGAAGTCTTGGACTTTAAAAATGCTGACTTCAACAGGCTCAGGGTATTAGTAGGGGAGGCGATGCAGGACCAGGGACAGAAGGCAAATGGGGTGCATGAGGAGCAGTTGTTCCTCAAGGACATGATCCTGTAAGCACAAAAGAAAACCATTCCCATGAAGAGGAAAGGTAGCAAAAGGTCTGGCAAGCCCTCCTGGCTCAATAGGGTCATTGTAGTCCTCTTGAAAAAAGAAAAAGACGTACACGCAGTGGAAGCTAGGGACAGTCCTTAAGGAGCGCTATACAACAGTGGACCACACTTGTAGGGAAATGATTAGGAAAGCTAAGGTGGTGGCTGAGTTTAAGTTAGCCAAGGGAGTCAAGGACAATAAGATATCCTTCTTTAGGTATGTAGGGATCAGAAGGAAAACAAATGGAAGCATGGGCCCCCTGCTTAACACCTCAGGACAGCTGGTAATGGACACTCAGGAAAAAACTGAACTCCTAAATGCACACTTTGCTTTGGTATTTCACCAGATCAAGGGGAAAGACAAGTGAGATAAGAATCACAGGGGGCATGGTGGGAATGACAGCCTTCCCATTGTGGATGCTGATCTGGTGCAAAACCACCTAGAAAAGCTAGACATTTATAAGTCAGCAGGATGAGATGGACTTCACCTGAGAGTGCTGATGGAGCTGGCTGAAG
Organism: Alligator mississippiensis; assembly: GCF_030867095.1. Lineage (NCBI taxonomy): Eukaryota > Metazoa > Chordata > Crocodylia > Alligatoridae > Alligator > Alligator mississippiensis. The sequence goes on along the minus strand of NC_081839.1, from coordinate 11,002,213 downwards.
TCATTGGGGAACCCCTGGCAAAGCTCTTTCAGAATGTGTGGCAGACAGAGGAGATCCCTGAGGATTGGAAGAGGGCCAACATTGTGCCCATCTTCAAGAAGGGGAAGAGGGAGGACCCGGGCAACTATAGGAGAATGATCCTAATCTCCATCCCAGGGAAAATCCTGGAAAAACTCATTAAAGAATCTATGCACGATACACTTGCAGAAGGTAAGATTCGGAACAACAGCAGCATGGCTTTTGTCACAGGTAGGTCTTGTCTTACCAATCTCATCTCCTTCTACAACCAGGTCTCTCATCACCTGGACATGGGAGACATGATAGATGTTACATACCTAGACTTCCAAAAGGTTTTTGATCTAGTTTCCCATGAGATCCTTCTGGAAAGATTGGAAGATTGTGGGCTCAACTTCTCAAGTGGGTGGAAAGCTGGCTGCATGGTAGGACCCAGAGAGCTCTCATGAATGGATCTCTCATCCTGGTGAGAAGTGGCCAGTGGTGTTCCTCAGGGGTCCGTGCTTGGACCAGTACTTTTGAACATCTTTATCAATGATTTGGATGTGGGAGTGAAAAGCTCGCTGGCCAAGTTTGCAGACAACACCAAGTTATGGAGGAGCATGGACATGCCAGAAGTTAGGTTGTAGATGCAGGTGGACCTGGACCAGATGAAGTTCAACATTCAGAAGTGTAAGGTGCTCCATTGGGGTGCAAACAATCCCCAACATGCCTACAGGCTTGATGGTGACAATTTGACTTGCACCATGGCCAAAAGGGACCTAGGGATAGTGATTGACCATCCTATGAATATGAGCTGGCACTGCCATGTTGTGACCAGCAGAGCAAACAACACACTGGCATGCATTAACTGTTGCATTTCATGCAAAACTAAGAACGTGATACTCCTGCTGTACTCCGCACTGGTGAGACTGCAGCTGGAGTACTGCATCCAGTTCTGGGCACTGCACTTCAACAAGGGTTTGGAAAAACTTGAGAGGGTCCAGAGAAGAGCCACTCATATGATCGGGGAGGCAGAGGGATGCTCTGGAGCTGCTGGGATCTTGCAATGGAGGTAGCTTTCTCTGGAGCCAGGGCAGAGCCGCAATCTGTAGCCTGCATGCTCCGGGGAGGGGGGCACAGGCAGGCGGCTCTGCCCCTGCTCCACACCAGGCTGTCATTGCTGCAAGGAGCTGGGGCAGAGCTGTGATCCCCTGCCTGTGCACCCCTGCCCACAGCATGCAGACTACAGATCCCAGCTCTACCCTGGCTACTGAACAAGCTACCCCCATTAATAGATCTCAGCAGCTCCAGAGCAGCACCCTTCCCTGCTCTGCCATGTGCCCCATCAGCACATTGGGGCTAGTCTCCATGGCAACCCCAGCCTTGTGCTTTCAGGCACTGCTGTGGCTGGGTCTCCAGGGAGACTGGCCCCAGCCATGCGCAGGGGCAGCTGGGAAATGGAGTCCACTGCCATATGGATCCAGCCTGTGGGCCACACTTTGCCCGTCCCTGATCTAAACCTGGTTTCCTATATAACTTGATCCTGCCAGACTTTCCAGATCATATAATCATAGAAAATTAGGGTTGGAAGAGACCTAAGGAGGTCATATAGTTCAACCCCCTGATCAAAGCAGGACCATCCCCAACTAGATCATTCCAAGCAAGGCTTTGTCTAGCTGGGTTTTGAAACCCCCCAGGGTAGAGCTTCTACAACCTCTTTGAGTAACCTGTTCCAGTGCTTTATTACCTTTCTAGTGAAAAAATTCTTTCTCATATCTAACCAAAATTTCCTTTACTGCATCTTGAGACCATTGATCCTTGTTCTATCTGCCACCACTGAAACAGTCTAACTCCATCCTCTTTTGAACCACCTTTCAGATAGTTAAAACACTGCTATTAAAACCATCTCAGTCTTTTCTTCTCCAGACTAAATAAACCCAGGTCCCTCAATCCCTCCTCATAAGTCATGTGCCCCAGACCACTAACCAGTTTCTGCCCTCCACTACTGCACTCTCTCTAATTTGTCCACATCCTTTGGGGGGGGGGGGGAGGCAAAACTGGACACAGGACTCCAGTTGTGGCCTCACCAGTGCTGAATAAGGGGAATAATCACTGCCCTTGCCCTGCTGGCAACACTCCTACCAGTGCAACTCAGGATCCTGTTAGCCTTCTTGCCAGCAAGAGGAAGCTGTTGGTTCATATTCAGCTTACTGTCCACTGTAGCCCCCAGGTCCTTTTCTGCAGAGCTGCTGCCTAGTCAGTAGGACTGTGCAAAGCTTTGGGTGGTGATTCGATTTGGAGGAGATTCGACCTGATTTTGGTGGCTGATTCTCCAAATCCAAATTAATTCAGGGGACCAATTAAAAGTCCAAATTGATTCAAAGCTCTCCAAATCTTCAGAAAAGATTTGGAGAGCTTTGATGATTCAGGTAGTCCCCAGTGGCTGCAGCAGGGAGCTACAGCCGACTCCAAGCTGGTAAGTACTAGAGGTGGGGGAGGGGGCACGGGGGGAAGGGGACCATGGGGGGACCCCTGCCAGCCCCCCTGAACCCCATATGCTCCCCCAGCCCCACCCCCGCATGGCTGCCCCCTCCCACCCCAGCTCAGTACTTTAAAAAAAGCACCAGTGCTCACTGGGTGCTGCCAGGTGTGTGGGGGGGCAATCCCTGATTTCCCCCAATGCTGCACAGGGGGCTCTGCATGAGCCCCCTGACCCCCACCCCATGTTCCCTCAGTCCCCCCATGGGTGCCCCACCTGGGCCAGCTCTTGCGCTTTAAGAAAAAAAACTCAGAAAAAAGCCCCGGGCTCACCACTCCTGCAGCGGCCTTGGGTCTTTGGAGGCTCATGAAGAGCCCCCTATATGGTGTGGGGAAGTGGGGACAGTGGGGATTGCCCCCACTGGCAGGAGCGGTGAGGCAGGGGGGTCAGGTTTTTTTTTTTTTTTCTGCCAGGCAGGCAGGGCAGCCATTGGCACACTGGGAGACAGGTGGGGGATGGGCCTAACTCGGTTGATTCAGAGATTTAGCAGCAGCCGAATCTCCAAATCAGATTCAGCTGAATCAAATTGGGACAGTGTTTCGAATCATCAAATCAAATCACTGTCCCCCGAATCAGACAAATCCAAAGTGAATACTAGCCACTTCACACGGGCCTACTAGTCAGTCAGTCCCCAGGCTGTAATTGTTCCATCTTAAGTACAGGACTTTGCACTTGTCCTTATTGAACCTCATGAGATTTCTTTTGGTCCAATTCTTCAATTTGTCTGGGTCTCTTTGAATCCTAACCCTACCCTCCAGTGTATCCACACTGCTTGGTGTCATCTTCAAACTTGCTGAGGGTGCACTCCATCCCATTTTCTAGGTTGTTGTTGAAGATATTGAACAAAATAGGCCTGAGGACTGACCCTTGAGGCACTCCACTTGAGGTCATCAAGACATTGACTACTACCTTCCGAACCTTATAATCCAGACAGTTTTCTATCCAGTTTACAGTCCATTCATCCAACTGTTACTTCCTTAGCTAGCCTGTGAGAATGTTGAGAGACTGTACCAAAAGCCTTGTGAATTCAAGGTATATCACATCCACTGCTCTCCCTACATCCACAGAGCCAGTCATCTCATCATAGAAGGCCATCAGGTTGGTCAGGCATGACTTGCCCTTAGTGTATCCAAGCTTCTCCTCCTCCAAGTACTTAGAAATGGATTCCTTGAGGACCTGCTCCATGACTTTTTCAGTCACTGAGATGAGGCTCACCAATCTGTATTTCCCTGGATCCTCTCTTTTCACTTTCTAAAATATGGGTACTATATTTGCTAGGGCTGTGTGAAGCTTCAGGTACTGATTCAATTCAGAGGAGATTTGGCCCAATTTGGTAGCCAAATCTCTGAATCCAAATCAAATCAGAGGACTAGTTGAAAGGTCTGAATCAATTCAAAGCTCTCCAAAGCAATTTGGAAAAGATTTAGAGAGTTTCAGTGATTCAAGCAGTCCCCACCCACTGCAGCAGGGAGCTGGAGCTGGACTCGGAGGTGGTAAGTAGGAGGTAGGGGAGGGGAGGCTGGAGGAGCAGGGAGGGGACCATGGGGGGACCCCTTCCAGGTCCCATCCCCTGCCTGCTCCCCTAGGCCCCCTAAGCACCCCCTGTCCCCTGCCCCCCTCATGGCTATTCCACCCACCTCAGCTCCTGGCCCTTTAAAAAAAAATCCCCCACTCAAGGGTTGCTGCCAAGTGGGGGGGGGGTGATCCCTGGTGCACCCTACTGTCCCATGCTGTGTGGGGGGCTTTGCCACAAACCCCCCAATCCCTGCTCACTGCCCCAGCCCCTCCCATGGCTGCCCTGCCCACCCCAGCTCCCGGCCCTTTAAGAAAAAAAACAAACAAGAAAACCCGAACTCACTCTGGGGGCCCATGAAAGGGTCCCCCCATCCCACATGGGTCAGTGGGGGACAGTGGGGATCACCCCCCGCCCTTGCTGGTCAGCAGCTCGTGAGTCAGGGCTCACATGAGTTTGGGGATTTTATTGTTTATTTAAAGGGCCAAGATCTGGGGTGGATGGGGCTGGGAGAGTGGGCAAGCATTGGGTGACTCATGGCAGAGCCCCCCCACATGGTGTGGAGCAGTGGGAGGGGGGGGGGGGCAGCAGGGATCACCCCCCACCCAGCAGCAGTTGGTGAGTGGGGGCTTTTTTTTTCTTTTTTCAAAGGACCAGGACCTGGGGCAGGCAGGGCTGGGAAAGCGGGTGGGGGATGGGGCCCATGTGATTTGGAGATTCAGCCAAATCGATTCGGGACAGTGATTCGGATCACTGAATCAAATCACTGTCCCCCAAATCAAAAGCGTATACTAGCCACTTCGCACAGGCCTAATATTTGCAGTTTTCCAATTGTCCAGAACCTCTTGCAATTGCCATGCATTTTCAAACGGGATGGCCAGTGGTTCTACAATCACATCAGCCAACTCCCTCAGCACGCTTGGGTGCATCCCATCCTGCCCCATGGACTTGTATATCTTCAGCTTTTCTAAATAGTCCCTAACCCCTTCTTTTACCATTGAGGGCTGCTCACGTTCTTCCCAAATTGTGCTGCCTGGTGCAGTAGTTTGGGAGTTGACCTTGCCTGTGAAGACTGAGGTGAATCAGTACTTCAGCCTTTTCCTTATCTGTCACTAGGTTGCCTCCCCCCATTCAGTAAGGGACCCACACTTTCCCTGATCTTCCTCTTGTTAATGACATACTTGTAGAAGCCCTTGTTCTTACCCTTCATATCCCTTGCTAGCTGCAAATCCGGTTGTGCTTTGGCCTTCCTGACTTCATCCCATCACGCCCAAGCAATATTCTTATACTCTTTCCTAGTTGTTTGTCCGAGTTTCCACTTATAAGCTTACTTTTTGTGATTTAACTTACTGAAGAGTTCCCTGCTGAGCCAAGCTGGTCTCCTGCCATACTTGCCCATCTTCCTGCACTTTCAGTAAGGCTTCTTTAAAGCATAGCCAGCTCTCCAGGACCCCTCTCCCCCTTATGGGACCTCATGGGCTTTCCAGGGGATCCTGTCCATGAGTTCCCTGAGTGAGTCAAAGTCTGCTTTTCTGAAGTCCAGGGTCCTTACTTTGCTCTCCATCCTTCTTTTCCTTAGGATCCTGAACTCTAACATCTCATGGTTGCTGTTGCCCAAGTTGCCATGTACTATTCATTCCCCTCCAATTCTTCCCTGTTTGTGAGCAACAGGTCAAAAAGAGCAGGCCCCCTAATTGGCTGCTCCAGCACTTGCACCAGGAAGTTGTTCCCAACACTCTCAAAAAACTTCCTGGATTGCCTGTGCACTGGTGTTATTGCCCTTCCAGCAGATGTCAGGATGATTGAAGTCCCCCATGAGAACCAGGGCCTGTGACTGGGAAGACGGCTTTTTGTTTGAAGAAAAACAAACCCACCCACCTCATCCTCCTGGTCTGGTGGTCTACAGCAGACATCCACCATGACATCACCCTGGTTACTTTCCCCTCTAATTTCAACCCAGAGACTTTCAACAGACCTATCTCCAGTTTCATCCTGGAGCTCTGAACAATCATACAGCTCTCTTACATATAGCACACCTCCTCCTCCTCTTCTTCCCTGCCTGTCTTTCCTGAACAGTGTGTACCCATCCATGACAGTGCTCCAGTCATGTGAGCTCCCTCGAGTCTCTGTTATTCCAATCATGTCATAGTTCCTTGACTATGCAAGGACTTCCAGTTCTTCCAGCTGTTTTCCAGGCTCTGTGCGTTCATGTACAGGCACCTGAGGTAACTAGCCTATTGCCCTAATTTCTCAGGAAGAATAAGAAAGCCTTCCCTGTTTACCCCTCCTGCTTGCACTTCCTCCAGGTCACCCACTTCCCCCCTTACCTCAGGGTGTTGGTCTTCACCCCCTGACAAACATAGTTTAACACTTTCCTAACTAGGTTATCAAGCCTGTCTGTGAAGATGCTCTTCCTTAGAGGTGTGCAAAGCAGGCCCTATTTGATTTGGATTTGGATTGGCCATGGGGGGACCCCAGGTGCCCACCCAAACTCTGGAGGCACCAGTCGCTAAGCTGGGGGGGGGGGGGAGGGAGGGGGCAGTTCACTCTCCGGCAAACCTGGAAGTGGACTGAAAGTGCTTCTGATTCACTTCTGGGTCTGCTGCTGAGTGCGCTGGGGAGTTCCCTCATGCTCCTGTGGGACACTCCATGCACCCCAGCATCGCAACATTCATGAGCTGCCTGCTACCTAGAGGTATATAGAAAAAACATTTTAAAGCCGTGTCTATGTCCAAATCTCCAAATCTTTCTGAAGTTCTCCAAATCAATTCGGAGGGTTCCAATTCGATTTGGAGAGATTAAAGGGTCCTCTAATTCGATTTGGATTTGGAGATTCAGCCACCAAATCGGGCTGAATCTCCGCAAAATTAAATCAGGGACCAAAGCTTTGCATAGTCCTACTCTTCCCTCTTTTCAGCAGGTGCATTCCATCTCTTCCTAGCAATCCTTCCTCTTGGAAGAACATCCATGATCAAAGAAGCCAAAACCTTGCTGTGGATACCACCTGCACAACCATGCATTGATCTCTATGATGCACCCATTCCTACCTCACCCCTTCCCCTTGACCAGAAGGATTGAGGAGAATACCACCTGAGCCCTTGTCCCTTTCACCCTTGCATCCAGAACCCTATAGTTCTTTTTGATCCACTCAGGGTCTCCCCTGGCAGTATCATTGGTGCCCACATGGACGAGCAGCACGGGATAGTACTCAAAGGGCCAAATGAGTCTTGGGAATCCATCCATGACATCTGATAACCAGGCCCCGGGCAAGCAAACTAGGACCTTCATTTGTCCTTTAGGAGTTGCACCTCATAGCTCAAATATCCATTTCCTGGTGGGGTGGCCTAAATAAAAGCTAAGAAGCAATAAACAGATGTAACCATGAATTCTGTTTTGGCAGGGTTTTCTTACTGGCAGATTCTCCTCTAAAACCATAACATCTCTTTCTTGCCTTCCTACAAGTTAAGCCATGCATCCTCACTTACTTTTACTATCAACATTTCTGGGATTTTGAAGTAGCAATGGCTATTCTGCTATGGACCGAGAGCAGTAGCTGATTATGTTAGTCTGAAGTCGGAATACAGATGCACTTTATAGACTAACTAAATTATAAACTTGCATAAGCAAAAGCTTACTTCATCAGATCATAACCTCTGTGTCAGAAGAGCTGCTAACCGCATGCTCCCATTCTTTTCTGCATAGAAAAAGCACACTAAAGTACAGCCAGTCTAAAACTGATGAAGCAAGCCATTGCTTCCAAAAGCTTATGAATCTCTGATTTTGTCTATGCAGTGCAACCCTGCCTTATATTATATACCATACCTTCTATTATATTATGGCTCTTCAGTTGAATCCCTTTGGAGAAGGGTCCTATGTTCACCAGCCTTTTGCTGCTGAAATTAGCACTCGTATCCTATTAAAATTCAGGGCCTGAACCTAATGGGTAACACTAAGAAGAGTCACTGTGACTGGGAAGACAGGATATCTTTCAAAGCCAAGTTTGCAAAGTACATGCTTAATAATAATCCAGTGAAAAGAAAGCTCTTTGGAAAGGCATCTGACTTCTCCTACTAAGGGAAAAAATATGTGCTGTCAGTGGCTTGGCAGGTTTCAGAAGGGGTTAACCTTTTTGCGATCAAAATCAACCAAAGAGAGAATTTTGGAGTGGGCATTGGGATTAGAACTAAGATGACATTTTGAGGTCACACACACATTTCCAATCGTGACCTTTTTTAACAAAATGGTGTGTTTTATACTGTAAGTGCTGAACATTCCACAATTGCTGTGTTTAATAAATACAGCAGGGGCTCCTAGGAGACTGAATGGGGCTGAATGAATGAAGTATGCGAGACATCTGAAACCCATTAGTTGGAGCAAACTGTTAGCAAGGCAGGAATTCTTCTCTTTTTAAAAATATTTATACATTTTGCTTTAATGTCAGGCCAACATCTTATTTGGGGTTATGTTCCAGTGGAAGGAAAGGTGTGTCAGAGGGAAGTGCAGGGGGAGGGGAGGCACATTTTTGGTCTAGTCTCAAAAGGAGAAGAGGGGCCATGTGGCTTTAGTAACCTGGATTTCTTTTGCTAAATTAACCAAGTTCAAAGAAGTTACAGTCATGTTCCCCTAACTTTGGAGCCAACTAGGGGAGCAGCATTAAGCATTCATTTTATGTAGAAGCTGAGGACTCACCAGATAGGAGGGCCCATCACCAAATAGGAGAATGGTGGATGCCTGGAATCGTAGTGTATTCAGTCTGTTTCTGATATGTAGAAGAGAATACTAGCATGCGGCCAGCACATTCTCTTACACATGGAGGGCTGCATGCACACACATCATCCTTGCACCAGCAGGAAGTTCCCTCTTCCACACTCACTCTTTTCAGTGCTCTCTGAATTAAGGATCCATGCAAACGTTTTTCTTGTGATGCACAGATGGTCACATCCACCAATAGAACCTAAGAGAGAGAAAACTGGGAAGTAATTTTAAGAAAGAGTGTAACACCGGAGGATAGGTTAATATCTATTTAGAAGGAACTCGCCACCACACAATAGCAAACCTTTTTGCTAAAAGGAATACCAGTGCTATGATTAACAATACTGCCAGTTAAATGGGTGATCACCTGGCTTCACTGTTAACACAGCATTGAGATGAATTGAGCAGTTCACATCTCATGAAACTATATTCTTGGGCTGTCTGCATCATGATTCCAGGAGACCAAACAATCCTGGTCACATTAGGAATGTTTCCATAGAAGCCAAAAAGGCTACAATTCTCGTTCTCTCTCCCTTTCACCCCCTCCCCACTTCCCCCTCTCTCACCTCTTCCCTCTCTCTCCTCCCCCCCCTCCCCCACCTCTCTCTCTCTCTCTCTCTCTCTCTCTCTCTCTCTCTCTTTCTTTCTCTTTCCCCCCCCCCCCTTTCTCTTTCTCTCTCTAAAAAATAAAAACTGTCCAAATTCCACAAAAATCATCAGGGCGAGAAGTGTTACAATGGTTCAGCACCACAGCCCAGCTCCACTTGCTGCTCCATTTAGGGTATGTCCCAGATGGATACCATGGGCAGAGGTAACCCAGGAACATCCAGAAATCTCTCAGACTTTTTATATTTCTCTAACAGTTTTTACATTGGGAGGCAATGTCCAGGCAATTGTTTAGCATCTTCTTTCTGCCCTCTTTGCCTCTTCCTCCTCTCCCATGTACTCTCTCTTCTCTTCTTTCCCAAGAGAAACATGAACTTGAAGCCACTTCAGATTAGAAAATCCAGGAAGTACCAGAAGGTCAGGGAAGGCAGGTTTTCTCAACTATAGAAAAAGCTGGGTACTTTTCAAAGGAAGAGCCTTAGATCTCAGTAGACTCTGTTTGGATGCAGCTGTTGAGATTTTCCTTTATGGCTGAATGTGGAGATATGGGAAAATGTACAAGCACAGTACAACTCCCTCTGAATAGATGAGCTCCACCTGCAAGCCACCCACTGTTAGAAACAATAAAGGTGACAGCACCCTCTTATGCAGCATAAATGGAGCAGTGCTGCTGTTATGTACCCATGTGTAGGCAATTTTGCCTAGGGGTTAGTTAACTAAAGCACAGGTGTAGTCCAGGCCAGTTTCCCAGGAAGCTGGCATCGGGTGGGTTATGGTGTTGAAACTGGATTCAGAAGCCATAGCCAAAGTCAGGACAAGCTGAGATCAGAAGTCAAAGCCAGAGACAAGGTAAGCAAAGGGTTAACCAAGATCAGAAGCCAAAAGGCAGAGTTAGAGGTCAAACCAGAATCATGAGCAGGGAACTAGAATCAGGAAATACCAAGGGAATTCCAGAGCCAGGAGTCAAAACAAGAAGATGAACAGGGTACCAAATGGAAGGTCAGGAGCAAGATCTTTCATCTTTTCCTGGACAAGAAGACTTCAGTCTGGACTTGACTTTTAAGGACTGGAGCAGGTGGGGCCTGCTGCCTGTGGATGCCCTGATTGCCTCACTCAGCCCAGCAGAGTAGGCTGCTGGCTAATGCTTGCTGCAGGGGGCACAGGTATGACTTGCCCTGATCTCTTGATTGGGAGTGGCTTGGTCCAGGGTTCTGGCTTGCCTTTGTTACAACCCTCCAGTGACAATGTGTGTGTTGCAGAGCACTGAGGTGCCCTGCTCCTAGAGAGGAAAAACTGCTAGAGGAAAAGCCCTAGCAGTGGCTAAGGAGCACAGCTGCGGGTTGCCAGGGCAACTGGAGGGAGCAAATGACCCACACCTGCCAGCGGTCAGCTGCCTGTAGGAGGCAGAGCCTGGCTCTTATAAAGCCCAGGGGCTGAGGCCAGGCTGGCAGTTTCCTTCCAGCAGTTAGAGAGGTAGGAGCTCCTGGAGTAGGGATGCGAGAAGCAGTGAGACCTACAAGTACTGCTTGAGCAGAGTTATGGATGGCAGCTCTAGGGTGTTTGTGCAATGTGGTTTAGCCAGGCGGTTTTACGTTATGTTATAGTCAGGAGGCTCGAGTTTCTGTATCATTTTGTTGTTTATTACGCCGGTGGTTTGGGTGAGGCTCTAAGGGGTTGGAGAAGGCCTCATCGGGGACTCGCAATGGAGTGTGAGAACCCAGGCGCCAGTGAGGGTGCAGTATCCTCAAAGGGGCCTCACAGCGGAGTGTGAGGACCCCAGCGCCAGTAAGGGTGCAGTTTATGGGGTGCTTAGACCCCAGTCCCAGAGAGGGGGCATTTTGAGAAGCCCCGGTGTGGGCGTAGCAAGCCCCAGAGAAGGGGGGCAGCACGTTTTAGAAGCCCAGGTGTGGGCACAGTGAGTCCCAGAGAGGGGTGCACACTTTTGAGAAGCTCTAGCGTGGGCGTGGCGGGCTTCTCAAAGTTGTGCTTCCCTCTCTGGGGCTCAAGTGTGGGTGCGGCGAGCCCCAGAGAGAGAGGGCAGTACTTGAGAGGGTCACGGTACAGAGAAGGCCCCAGAGAGGGCACGGAGAGCCCCAGGAGGGGCGGCATAACAGGAGGCCCGAGAGACGGGCAGTGTATGTAGAGAGACAGACCAACGTCGATTCCAACTGTGAAGCTTGGGGCGTGGTGTCAGGGGTGGTTGGAGCCACGCATAGCCCATAAAGCTAGTGTGCCCCAGAACACCCATTTGTAGGACAAGATCAATGAGGAGTCCGGGAAACCACGGGGTCTGAATAAACATAGAGATGTGTCCGAGAGGGCGTAAGGCAGCCTCCCAACCAATTTAAACCATCAAAGATGTGGTGGGCGAGAAATAGAGGGTGCCCTTGGGCCAACTTGATACGGGGAGGGGGCCTTAAGGAGATCACGGCCCTGCTACAGGACTCCGCTGTGACAGAGTGATAGTAGCAGCAGTGAAGCAGTGTCCCCCAGGGGTGGTGAGAAGCAGTGGCAGTGGGAATGGAAGCAGTGCCTCTCACTGGGGGCCAGGAATGGTGGTAGTGCTGGCAGAGCTGTGCTCCCCTCACCCCACCCCCTGTGGTTGTAAGGCAATCAAGTTCATCCGTTTGACTGTGATAACGTGTTAATAGTTGGCTTTGGTGGAATACTAAGTGTTTTCTTAAGATAATTTATTGAAACCATTTCCCCTCTTCCCCCCCCTTAATAAGTCCTGTTTAGGTTACTATATTTTGTGACTAGTGAGGTTTGTTCAATTTGGAACACCCAGGCAGCTTTTTTTTCTCATGTTTCTGGTTTGGACTCAAGCAAAAATAGAAAATTTGTGTAAAAAACCCCCTAAACTGAAGTCAGCTTTTGTTACTGCCATGCAATGCCTGGCACAAGGATTACAATGGGATCACAATTTCAGTGGAGCTGTAAAGGGGAGCTGAAGTTTTTTTGTGAGCATCCTGACTCAACTATGTGTGTATATATGCCAAAAGTGATGATAGGGGGAAATGCCCCCTTCCCTAGCATCCTGGGAGAATGGCTCTGGGGATCATAGTGGGAGTTGCATGAGAGTGCTATCAACATGAGCAGGGCTTTCATCCTCACACCTAGAGGAAGAACAGGTCTGAAAAAGCAAATAAAACAGCAGTCTCTGGAAATATATTGTATGGGTAGAGTGCAAGCTGCAGCACCTGGCTTCCTTCAGGTCCTAAAGCCCCCAAGGGAAAGCAAAAGCTACTCGGCTGCACAGGGCTTTCAGGCAGGTCAAAGAGCAAACTATCCACAGCAGCTGCAAGGGAGAAGAGTCTCATAGAAGCTCCTGATACCTCTATAGTGCCACTCTCTTTGAACAATGGGCTCACTCATAGACATCTCCCTTTCTTCCCACCCACTTTCACTCTGCAGTCAAGCTCTGTAAATCAATGCCCTTCCACCAAGTTATCCACAAGTTTCCCTTACAGTTTCACACTCTGTTCTGGCTAGGTGCACCCTGTTCCTGCTCCCTGTCTGTCTTCCTCGTTTGTCCCTACCCTTTCCTTGTTTCCCTCTAGATGTCCTTCTAGCTCCTACTCTAACCCCTGGACCCTAAAGCTAGCCTGAGTGCCCTAAACTTAATTGTAGCTCCCTGAGGTTCCCTCAGTCACCTCTCTCTTGCTGGTATCTGGCTCAGTTATGCTACCCTGCCCCTTCCCCCCCACCTCCATGGGTGGCCATGGTCCCTGTCCTCTGTTTATTGTCTCAGGTGCAGGAGGTCTTCCTGGTGAATCGGTAGCTTCTCCCGCACCAGAGGTAAAGTCCCTATAGTCATACGCTGAGTGTGACTACATTTTTCTAGCTGCATGAGGCTGTAGATCAGCGATGCTCAGCCCACAAAAAGATAGCTTATAAATAGTGGAAACTTGAAGAAATAACTAGGGAAGAATATAAGAGCATTGCTTGGGTATGCAGGGATGAAGTCAGGAAGGCCAAAGCACAACTGGAGTTGCAGCTAGCAAGGCATGTGCATGGTAACAAGAAGGGTTTCTATAAGTATATCGGTAGCAAGAGGAAGATCAGGGAAAGTGTGGGTCCCTTACTGAATGGGGGTGGCAACCTTGTGACAGAGGATGCATAAAAGGCTGAAGTGCTCAATGACTTTTTTGCCTCCATGTTCACAGGCAAGGGCAGCTCCCAGACTATTACACTGGGCAGCACAGTTTGGAGAGGAGATGAACAACCCTCAGTGGTGAAAGAACAGGTTAGGGACTACTTAGAAAACCTGGATGTATACAAGTCCATGGGGGCAGATAGGAAGCACCCAAGGGTGCTGAGGGAGTTAGGTGATGTGATTGCAGAGCCACTGGCCATCATTTATTTATTTTTATTTTTATTTTTTAAACTCCTGGTGATCAGAAGAAGTCCTGGGTGATTGGAAAAGGACAAACATTGCCCATGTTTAAGAAAGGGAAAAGGAGGATCCAGGGAACTATAGACAAGTCAGCCTCACCTCAGTCCCTGGAAAAATCATGGAGTAGATCCTCAAGAAATCCATTTATAAGCACTTGGAGGAGAAAAGATTGATTAGGAACAGTCAGCATGGATTCACCAAGGACAAATCATGCCTAATCAACCTGATTGCCTTTTATGACAAAGTGACTGGTTCTGTGGATGTGGTGTACCTTGATTTTAGCAAGGCTTTTGGTACAGTCTCCCACAATATTCTCACAGGCAAGCTAAAGAAGTATGAGTTGGATGAATGGTCTGTAAGCTGGAAAGAAACCTGGCTGGAGCATCAGGCTCAGAGAGTTGTAATCAATGGCTCAATGTCTAGTTGGCAGCCTGTATCAAGTGGAGTCCCCCAGGGATAAGTCCTGGAGCCAGTTTTGTTCAATGTCTTCATAAACAACCTGGAAGATGGCACTGAGTACACATTCAGCAAGTTTGCAGATGACATTAACCTGGGGGCAGTAGTAGATACCCTGGAGCAAAGGGCTAGGATTCAGAGTGACCATGACAAATCGGAGGATTTGGCCAAAAAGGAATATCATGAGGTTCAACAATGCCAAGTGCTGTGAAGTCTTGCACTGAGGATGGAATAAGCCCATGCACCATACAGGCTGGAGGCAGCCATCAGTGGGGCTGCAGGAGCCAGTAGGGGTGGGGCATGTGGGCCCTTCGGGGGGGGTTGTAGCCCTGTGGGGGGGGCAGAAAAACATAGGTATTTAGAATTCAATTTATTATGATGATAGAGGCAATGGCAGGCTTCCAAATTGCTTTAACACTGTAGATATATCAATAAAACGTTGTCCTACTGATCGCTGTCTCTCTGTGTCTCACTCTCTCTCTATATATAGTGGTCTTTATTCTAATTGTGGAGGGACATGGATTTCGGAGTGTTTTACAGAGTGACCCTGGGAATTTTTTATAAGGAATTTTTCAGTTTTCCAATAGGAAACATCAAAATTCCTTCTAGGGAGACAAGCGGCAGTACCCAGGCAGAGGAGCCTGCTCAGAGGACTACAGCTTGGACCCAGTTGGAGGTGGCTGACCTCCTGGCCAATTGGGACCAAGAGGACATGCCTTGACAGTTCAAAGCAGGCCACCACACTGAGAACATCTTTGGAGCAATAGATACCCAGATGGCTGGGCAGGGGGCACCCATGGCAGTAGTGCTGCACAGAGGCCAACTCTGCAGACGCAGCTCACTGGCAGCTGGCCCAGAAGTACAGATGCCTCTACTGGCTGTGCAGTCCCCATCCGTGTCTGGCAGGTGCACAGCAGGTCACAGCCAGACAGCAGCCCCCACTGCCAGACTGCTGAAGTGGGTAAAGGGTGCAGGGGTCACTCCAAGTTGGGGCTGCTTCAGCAGTCCAGCTGGCACAGAGGGTAGTGTCCCCAGGTACCAGTTGGCCTGGTCCCAGAAGCTCCTGAGAGTGAGTAGCCTTGAGCTACTTGACAGGGCAAAGCAGCTTTTTATACTGCTAGGGACAGCACAGGTGCTGGCCCTGGGCTCTAGATCTCCCTGGCAGCAAATCCAGGAGGAGCCAGGAAGGGTTATTTTGCCCCAAGCTGCAAAATTTGCCGCACACCAAAGTGCATGTCTGGGCACATGCGCTGAGGCAAAAAGCTCCGGCTCAAATTTGCATCACTCCTATTTGAACTGCTGCAAGCGCACATGCTTGCATATGTGGGCGCAACCATGATAAGATACTACATTGCATACATTTCAACCTCCTGTTCACTTCCACAGCTGAGCTGTGCCTTTCTTTCCCATTTCCTATGATTCTTGTTTCTTCACCAGCCTTAAATGTCTGGCAAACATCACAAAATGGGGCTCCAAACAGTTCGCCCAAAATCCATCTGTTGGCCGCTTTCTTAACCAGTTACATATGATTAGTATTGTCCCCACCCTCCATGAGGTGGAGGCAGACCTGGTTACCCTGCACCTCGTTGGCATAGAAATGTTTTAAGGATCCCAGGACCTGTGACAAGAATGCCTGGCTCCAGTTATGGGCGGGGAGCTAATTAGTACATGGATCCTTTGTGAGGGGTATCTGAACTACACATACATACTGAGCAGTTCTGAGATTTCATAGATTTCATAGACATTAGGGCTGGAAGGGACCTCGGAAGATCATCGAGTCCAGCCCCCCGCCCAAAGGGCAGGATGTCAGCTGGGGTCATAGGATCCCAGCAAGATAAGCATCCAGTTTCATCTTGAAGGTGTTCAATGAAGGCGCTTTGAACAACCTCCGGTGGCAGGCTGTTCCAGACCTTGGGGGCTTGGACAGTAAAGAAATTCTTCCTTATGTCCAGCCTGAAACGATCTTGTAGTAGTTTGTGACCATTCGTCCTCGTCATCCCTTGGGGCGCTCTGGTGAACAAACGTTCCCCTAGATACTGATGGTCACCCCTGATAAACTTGTAGGTGGCCATCAGATCACCCCTGAGCCTGCGCTTTTCCAGGCTAAAGAGCCCCAGGGCTCTCAGCCTGTCATCGTAGGGTCTGCTTCCCTGACCTCTGATCATGCGCGTGGCTCTTCTCTGGACTCTCTCAAGCTTCTCCACATCCTTTTTGAATTGTGGAGCCCAAAACTGGATGCAGTACTCCAGCTGCGGCCTCACTAAGGCCGAGTACAGGGGGAGAATGATGTCCCGGGATTTGCTTGAGAAGCATCTATGGATGCAAGCCAGTGTTTTGGTCGCTTTACTAGCCACAGCATTGCATTGCAGGCTCATGTTCATCTTGTGGTCAATGATGACCCCCAAGTCTCTTTCTTCCATAGTGCTAGCCAACGTAGCACTGCCGAGCCTATAAGGATGCTGCGGGTTTTTTTTCCCCAAGGTGGAGAACCTTGCATTTATCGGCGTTGAACACCATCAGATTCTCATCCGCCCACTTGCTGAGCCTGTCCAGGTCAGCCTGGATCATCCGCCTGTCTTCTGGTGTGGATGCTTTGCCCCAAAGTTTGGTGTCATCGGCGAACTTGGCCAGTCCGCTTCTGACTCCAGTGTCCACATCGTTAATGAAGATGTTGAACAGTATGGGTCCAAGGACAGAGCCCTGGGGGACCCCACTGGTCACAGGACACCACGATGAGTGACTTCCATCAATTACTACCCTCTGGGTCCGACCCCGGAGCCAATTTTCCAGCCACTGGATCGTGGGGGACCCAAGGCGACAATTGGCCAGTTTCTCCAAAAGACGATCATGGGACACCAGATTGAAGGCTTTTTTGAAGTCAAGATATATGACATCAATCTCATCTCCCTTGTCCAGGTGATAGGTCACCCGGTCGTAGAAGGAAATGAGATTGGTCAAGCAAGACCTACCCGCAACAAACCCGTGCTGGCTATCCCTTAAGATGTTGGCGTCGGCCAGTCCATTAAGGATGGCCTCAATAAACTTTTCTAAGATCTTCCCCGGGATAGAAGTCAGGCTGATGGGCCTATAGTTAGCCGGATCCACTTTCCTCCCTTTCTTGAAGATAGGCACCACGTTGGCCTTCTTCCAGTCTTCGGGCACTACACCAGAGCGCCAAGAGTTTTCAAAGATCCGCGCTAGAGGCTGGGCTATGATGCTCGCCAGCTCCTTGAGTACCCTGGGGTGAAGATTGTCAGGGCCGGCTGACTTGAAGGTATCCAGCTTCTCAAGATGTTCCTTCACAAAGTCAGCATTAATGGAGGGCAGGGGATCACCCTCACCCGGACTTCCCGGCCCTGTAGCGGGCACGGGCGTCCCATGGGGCTGATGAAAGACCGACGCAAAGTACCTATTTAATAGGTTGGCTTTTTCCTGGGCGTCAGTTGTCAGTTGCCCCATCTGGTTCAGCAGGGGTCCAACGTTGCCCCTGCTTTTCCTCCGGCTCCCCACATATCTGAAAAAGGACTTTTTATTGTCCTTGATGCTCAAAGCTAGCTGGAGTTCAGTTGCAGCCTTGGCTTTCCTGGTCTGCTCCCTACAGGACTGGACCAGTGCAGAATAATCCTCCTTGGAGGTGACTCCCATCCTCCATCCTTTGTAGGCCTTTCTTTTTAGCCTCAGGAGGTCTGCTAGGTCCCTGGAGAGCCAGGGGGGCTGCTGTGCCCTCTTGCTGCCTTTCCTCCGAGATGGAATAGACTTAGTTTGGGCATTGAGGATCGCTCCCTTGAGGAGCAACCACTCTTCTTGAACTCCCCTCTCCCTGTGGTCACAGTCCCTTAGGGCCTCACTGACAAGCCTCCTGAGCTTGTTAAAGTCGGCTTTCCTGAAGTCAAGGACTTGCGTGTTGCTGACTGACTTGCCAGCTTTTCGGCGGATGGTGAAGGTGATCAGCTCATGGTCGCTGTCACCCAGCTTCCCATCGATCACTAGGTCGCCGACTAGGTCCTCCCCAGTAGCCAGCACCAGGTCGAGCAGCGCTTTGCCTCTCGTTGGCCCATAGACTTCTTGAGTCAGGTAGAGGTCATCCACGCACGAGAGGAAGCTCTGCGACCGCTCAGATTTTGCTGAGCGATCCTCCCACGAGATGTCTGGATGATGTGGATCACCGTGGCTTGAAAAGCTATTGACTCTGGTGGGCCCCCACCCAATGAATAATATGGTAAATTATGAGGCTTTAGGCTAATATCATGGACAGTTTGTACTCTATATACTTACCTGGAAGGGGAGACACTATGATCAACTGGGGAGATATCTTGTGGGTTTTGGCCCAGATGGTTTAACTTACCTGGCAGAGGAGATACCCTTCTTCTCTGCCTTGAATGACTTAATGTAGTTAGAAAATGAAGCCCTGTTATTTGCATCACAGAAAGGCTAACCCTTGTGAGAG
Organism: Alligator mississippiensis; assembly: GCF_030867095.1. Lineage (NCBI taxonomy): Eukaryota > Metazoa > Chordata > Crocodylia > Alligatoridae > Alligator > Alligator mississippiensis. Next base: position 10,983,507 of record NC_081839.1, on the reverse strand, counting down.
TCTACAAATACCTCCAAATGTGAGGATCTTGACTACGCTATTTATGGTGAAATATTTCTAAGATGCTCTCCAAACAAAAGTGCTTCATACAGGTTGGATCTGGAATACTTTATCTAATCTGAGCTTTAGACTGTTGAGATGTTGCTGTTGCCGAGTCCTCCCATAGTACAGCTGTCCCACCTCCAGCATCACACCTGGATGCTGGATTACCTGGACCTATGTGTGACAGCCACAGTTGTCCTATGTTTGTTTGTTTTTAATCCGTCTTGCTGTAATCATTTTGCTGTAGCTCCATATGTCTTTAGTCTCTCCCTGAGGTGATTGTTTGGGAGCCATGTTGAATAGCTTAATAAAGTGGAGAGAAATTACTCCCACTGCATTTTCTCTCATGGAAAAATGTGGATTTGGGGTTACTTTATTTTTTTTCACTGAAAATTGAGGATTTTTTCTAAATGAGAGAGAACCAGGATCCCTGCTGATGGCAGTAGCAAAAAAATTGTTAGTCAGTTCAAGGAAGAGAGTACTGAGGGGCTCATTAATGCCAACAGGGAATTTGGACATTCAGCTGACAATCTGGTCCTGAATGGTGAAACCAACACTGTGTATTCTCCTCTAGTTTGCAGGTTTGCCTTTCCAGAAGAACGTATAGAAACCCCTTCCCCCTCCCCCACTCAAATGGCCTTTATCTGCACATCTGGTCTCGCTGAGAGCAGCGATATCGATGTTGTATCACGAGAGTTCTTGGGCAATGATAGCTGTTCTACATTCAGGTCTGTCACTGTTTGGGTCATCTAGTAGGGTTCATACGTTCCAGGTTGCAAAGGACATTTTTGTATTTTGACTGCCATCTCTATCCTTGACTGCAATATAATCCCCGAAGAAGTGGGTATCATAGATTCATAGATTGTAAGATGAAAAGGGACTTTGGAAGATCATTGGGTCCAGCCCCCTGCACCAAGCAGAAAAGATAACTGGGGGTCAGGTGATCCCAGCAAGATGACTGTCTAGTCTCCTCTGGAAGATTTCCAGGGTAGGTGATTGCACCACCTCTGGAGGGAGCTTATTCCACAGTCTGGACACCCTGACTGTGAAGAAGTTTTTCCTAATGTTGAGACTGGAATGGTCTTCCAGGAGTTTGTGGCCATTACTCCTAGTTTTCCACTTGGGTGCCCTGGTGAACAGTTGCTCACTAAGCCCTTGATGTACTCCCGTAGTGTAGCAGTAAGCTGCTACCAGGTCCCCTCTCAACCTTCTTTTCTTCAGGCTGAAGAGTCCCAGATCCCTCAGCCTGTCCTCATATGGCTTGCTGTGTAGGACTCTGATCATATGAGTGGTTCTTCTTTGGACTCTGTCAAGTTTGTCCATGTCCTTGTTAAAGTGTGGTGTCCAGAACTGGATGCAGTACTCCAGCTAGTCTCACCAGTGCTGAGTAGAGTGAAAGGATCACCTCCTTGGTTTTGCTGGAGATGCATTGATTGATGCATGCCAGAGTATTATTTGCCCTACTGGCTATAGCATCGCACTGCCGGCTCATATTCATACTGTGGTCTACTATTACCCCCAAGTCCCTTTCACTCATGGTGCTAGTCAGTTTGGTGCCACCAAGCCTGTAGGTGTGTTGTGGGTTGCTCGCCCCAAGGTGAAGCACTTTACATTTCTCAATGTTGAACTTCATCAGATTCTGATCTGCCCAACTTGCTAACTTGTCTAGGTCCTCCTGCATCTGTAGCCTATCTTCAAGCATGACCACGCTTCCCCATAACTTGGTGTCTACAAACTTGGCCAGTGAGCTCTTCACCCCCACATCCAAATCATTAATAAAGATGTTGAAAAGTATACTGGACCAAGCACTGACTCCTGTGGGACACCATTGCCCACTTCTTGCCAGGATGAGACAGATCCATTTTCTACAACTCTCTGGGTCCTATCCTGCAGCCAGTTTTTTGCCCACCTGATTCTCTCAGAGTTAAGCCCACAATCCTCCAATTTTATCATGAAGATGTCATGGGATATTAGATCAAAGGCCTTTTGGAAGTCAAGGTATACAATGTCAATGTGTTCTCTCATGTCCAGGTGGTGAGTTACCTGGTCATAAAAGGAGATGAGGTTGGTAAGGCAAGACCTGTCTACAATGAAGTCATGCCAGCTATCATTCAGAATCTTACCTTTGCAAGCTTATTGCAGATAGACTCCTTGATGAAGTTTTCTAGGATTTTCCCTAGGATGGAAGTTAGGCTTATTGGTCTATACTTACCTGGGTCCTCCCTCCTGCCCTTCTTGTGGATGGGCACAACATTGGCCCTCTTCCAGTTCTCAGGAACTTCTCCAGAGTGCCATGAGTTGTGGAAGAGTTTTGCCAGGGGTTCCGCAATGACTTTTGACCTGTGCTCCTTCAGCACTTATCCAGTCAGGTAAGATAAAGTGGGACAGCCTATGTTTGGGACACCTTTTCTAGCCCCTTTCCCATGCCGGTTTAGCAGAGGGGATTCTTAAAAGGACTTCTTAGTCATGATAGCAGATGACCAATCACCCTTCTGTCCCGTTCCAAGGGTGAAGTTACCATCACACAACCACTTCCTGCATGTGGATCTAGGGACTCCTGGTGATCACTTTATCCATCCTTGCTGCCACTCATCCATGGCTGCAGGACTTTGCAGAGGTCATGGGTATTGGTTATTGTGGTAGATGTTGGATCCAGTAGGAGTAGCCTGCACATGACTTGTTTTATATGAGGAGGCCATTGCACATCAGCAACAACACAGATCTTGGCATACTGTATGCAGTGGCAAGAAGATCCAAAACGACAAGGTGGTATTCTTCCACTGCACCTTTCATTTATCTTTACTGCCATTGAGAAGTATACCTTCCTCAACTGTCAGCTCCATTGTTGAAGTCTTTATGTTATGTTGTGTTGAACGGCTCTTCATCTGATACTTCACCTTTGACCTTACTGCCATGGGTGACCCTACCAGGAGTACAGGACTTCTAAAGGTGTTGCTCTTAAAGTCATTGGTATATGCAAACTTCTCCACCCCATCAAGGTGCCAGTCCATGGACAGGTCAGGATAAATATGTTCCAAGTTAAAAACTTTTACAATCATGTGTTTGGAAGATCTGGTACCTCCAAAGTTCCCACCTCCTAAGCAAGAGATCTAACAACTGCACTATTAGAGAAACAAGAAGTGATGGGCAGGCCCCTGTGTTATTGAAGTAAAGCATGAAGTGTTGCTTCATTCTTGCACAGAATAGTTGTATATACATACTGTCAGGATAGGTTTCCAAACTCCTGAATAAATGGAGGCACCTGCCTGCAGATCTGAATTAGATATCTAAATTTTAGAGAAATGGGACTCCAGACACAACCCTGTACATAATGTTTCTAATTGGCTAACTCCATGTTTCTACCTGCTGAGCATATGGGATTTTTGGATTGACCTTCTGAGATGCCTAAATTTCCATTCACACTAATATATTTCAGTAAAGATGGGTCTTCCTGAGCAGTCCTTGGCATGCCATCCCCCTCCTGACAGAACCTGAGTGATCACAGATATAGTTACCCAGAAAGCTTTAGGTTGGTGCCAAGAATTATCAATGGGAGATCTGTTTCCCTGGCAGAACTTCTGGAATCTGTGCCAATCCACAGGACTACAACAAAACAACATGTTGATCCTCTTAGAACACAATAATGACAGCAACAAAACAAACTTTGCTATTCACAGCTCAAAAATGAGATATAAAATCAATGGAAATGTAGGGATATTTATTTAAAATGAAAACATGTGTCCCACACATTTGTATGATTGTAAGACTGTACACATGAGAGAGATGTTTATGTTCTTTCTTGGTGCATGAGGGTTTTTTTCCATGCATGTTAGTGATTAGCAGGAGAGCTTGCATGAACACATGTCTGTAGTGAGCTGGGTTAGGAGATTTCTGCACACATTAAACCATATGGGATTGGAACAGACACAGAAATATCTTTTTCCGTAGGGTGCTAAGGCTTTAGTTGCACTTTTTAGTGCCTTCAGGAGCTGCCAATTAAGTTCAAGAGACTTGGGCAGGGGACCAAAGTAGGCAAGGTAAAAGAAGGATCTATAACAAAATAACACAGAAAACTGGTTTCTGATTTGTGGTACAGAACATCATAACATCAAAAGCTCTGGGTGTTGGACTCCAGATCTCCTATGAGCAAGCCCCTGAGGACCCATAGAAATGGAAGCCCCTCCTACCCTGAATTAACTGAGATATTTGAAATGCTTCAGCCATTGGCTACTTGAGATGGTTGACACCATCAAAGATGACATCAGTCTGGCTCTGTGCTGAAACATATACAGTTGGGAATGCTAGTGAGTTCCTCAGATGTAAGTAGCATTTGCCCAGCTGAGATGATGCTGGCCTTGGAAAGGATTCAAGGACCTAGAGTGTTTAAATTATTGTTCTAAATAGAGAGCCTAGAAATGAAAATCTATGAAACTGGGAAAGACTGAGGCAGAAGATTATTGGTACCTGATCTAGAGTGAAGAGATATCTGCATTTTCCCCTATAGCCATGTGGAGAGATTCCAGCATCTGTTCCTTGGAGATGGTTCAAATATACTGCTTCAGGAGAAGGTGAAAGAGCAAAATTGGCCACAAGGAAGGAAGTTCAGTCCTGGCCCCAAATTCTGCAGATCATCCAGGTAACTGAAGGCAAAGATTTTCATTGTTAAACATCTCACACGTTTATATTCAAGAAAGCTTTGGGGTGACATTCTGTTCTACTCTGTTTATGTAAGAAACATTTTTTGGATGACTGAAGAGCATTTTTTTGGTACTTACCAAGAGTATTCTGTTCATAGAATCATAGAAAATTAGGGTTGGAAGGGACCTCAGGAAATCATCAAGTCCAACCCCCTGCTCAAATCAGGACCATGTGCAACTATATTATCCTACCCAAGGCTCTGTCAAGCCAAGTCTTAAAAACCTCCGAGGATGGAGCTTCCATCACCTCTCCGGGTAACCTGTTCCAGTGTTTTGCTATTCCCTGTGGCAGAAGGCCACCTCCTGTCTCTCCCCAAAAACTCTGCTCTGTGACAATTTCATTAACATGGTCCCTGCAGAGGGCAGACATCCCATCTCTTTAGGTAACCTGAGTTGGATGCATTCCTGAGGGAGAAGAGAAACCTGCTCCCTCTGCCTATGTGACTAGCATCACATACCGGGGTGAGAGACTTGGGCTCCCTATTGTTCTGAGCAATGCCTGTCTATCCGGTAACCAGTGATGCATTTCAAATCGGGTGCCTGGCAGCCAACAGGTGCTGGCCTCCATTGGACCAGATAAATGAGGTCATAAGGGCTATATAAGTTAAGGACTGCCCAGAAGGAGGGGCAGTGGCCATGATGAAAACTCAGAGAGAGCAGAGGTGGACCATCTGAAACTTGCTGTCTCTTGAAACTTATGATCAAGGAACTGCCTGCCTCCAGAGGGAATCGCCACCTGCCTCTGGATGATACTTAGGAGTAAATTACTGGAAATCTAACTAGATAGATAGCTTGCAGTAACTCAGATGCGTGATCAAAGGCTACCCAGCCATGCCAGTTTGCTCTATGGGATTTCTCTGATATTGCTGTACCCTGTACCCTATTCCAGAACTACTCCTTGTAACCAATAAAATTTTCCTTTGTACCTAGCATGGGAGATTTATTGGGAGTGGGTCTAGATTGTGCCTTGGGGTCCCCTTGGTTTGGCTGACTGAGGGAGACCACTATTTGTGCTTCAGACTGAGGGAAGCACCCCAAGTTCTTGAAGTGGGTTGAGTACCCTCCAGGGCTACTAGGCCTGTGTTTTCCAGAGGGCAAAAAGCCAGGATCAGTCCAGACCCTGGTGGTGGTGCTGTTAACCCCAGGCTAGTGGGTGTGCTCCAGGAAGGGGGTCGGCCAGACGGGAGGCACCCTCAGGGAGGCACTCGGAGCCTGAAAGTTGGTCGGGCGCAGTAAGGTGGGTGGCTCAGCGCAGAAGCACCCCCTACTGGCCTGCCACACCCTCCTAGTGAGAAAGATCTTCCTTACCTAACCTAAATTTCCCATGTTGCAACTTGAAACCATTGCTCCTTGTTCTATCTTCTGCCACCACTGAGACAGTCTAACTCCATCCTCTTTGAAGCCACCCTTCAGGTAGTTAAAAGCTGCAATGAAATCCCCTCACAGTCTTATATACTCCAGACTAAATAAGCCCAGTTCCCTCAGCCTCTCCTCACAAGTCATGTGCCCCAGCCACCTAACCATTTATTTGTCCTCCGCTGGACTCTCCAATTTGTCTACATCAGTGCTGAATAAAGGGGAATAATAAACACATTAAGTGTGGGCCAATGTTTGGGCACGCTAGCAAAGCTGATATATGCCACTTGGTGTGAGTGCACTGAAGATATGTTCTGTAATCTGCCACCACTGAGACTGCCACCACTCCATCCTCCTTGAATGCACCCTTCAGGTAGTTGAAGTCTGCTATTAAATCCCCTTTCAGCCTTCTTTTCTCTAGACTTAATGAGCATTTATAAACATACATTTTCAGGCCCAGATATGCTGGAGACCTGGCACATCAGAGCAGATTCAATTAATTGAGTCTGCTCTACACAGGAGCTGATGTGTACAGTGCTGCGTGGCTTGCAGTTGTGTAAGTGGAGAAATGTGCATCAGGGTAAAGAAAATGGCGGCAGTGCACTTTTAAACTAAAACACCTTCTATGTGTTTTAGTTAAAAAACAGACTGCCACCATTTTCTCTGCTCTGACGGACATTTCACTGCTTATTCAACTGTAAGTGGTGCTTCCATGTGTAACCCCCCCCCCCCCCCCCCCGTTCCCTCAGCCTCCCGCAGAAGTCATATGCCCTCACCCACTACCATTTTTGTTGCCCTTCACTGGCTTCTCTCCAATTTTTCCACATCCTTTCTATACTGTAGAGTCCAAAACTGGACACAGTACTCCAGATGTGCCCTCACTAGTGCAGAATAGAGGGGGATAATCACCAGTCCCCAGTCTGTAGCAGTGCATGGGATTGTTCTGTCCTAAGTGCAGGACTTTGCACTTATCCTTGTTGAACCTCATGAGATATCTTTTGGTCCAATACTCCAATTTATCTTGGTGTCTCTGAATCCTAACCCTACCCTCCAGCATACCTATCTCTCCCCCCAGCTTGGTGTCATCTGCAAAGTTGCTGAGGGTGCACTCTGTGCCATCTTCTAGGTTGTTGTTGAAGATATTGAACAAGACCGGCTCCAGGACTTACCTCTGGGGCACTTCACTTGAGACCAGCCACCAACTAGACATTAAGCCATTGACTACTATCCTCTTCACTTGAAGATCCAGCCAGTTTTCTATCCACCTTACAGTCCATTCATCCAACTCATACTTCCTTAAGTTGTGTGTGAGAGTGTTGTAAGAGATCATATCAAAAGCCTTCCAAAGTTCAAAGTATATCATGTCCCGTGCTCTCCCCACATCCATAGAGCCAGTCACCTTGCCATAAAAGACACCCAGGTTGGTCAGGTATGATTGTCCTTGGTGTATCTATGCTGACTGTTCCTAATCACTTTCTTTTCCTCCAAGTGCTTAAAAATGGATTCCTTGCAGATCTGCTCCATGATTTATCCCATGACTGAATTCTGACCAATCTGTAGTTCCCTGGATCCTCATTTTTCACTTTCTTGAATATAGGCACTATATTTGCCCTTTTCCAGTCATCCAGGACCTCTCCCAATCACCATGAGTTTTCAGAGATGATGGCCAGCAGCTCTGCAATCATGTCAGTCAACTCCCTCAGCACCCTTGGGTGCATCACACCCTGCCCCATGGACTTGTATATCTTCAGCCTTTCTAAATAGTCCCTAACCTGTTCTTATGCCACAGTTGGCTTCTCATCTTCTCCCCAGACTGTGCTGCCAGGTGCAGTAGTCTGGGAGCTGACCTTGCCTGTGAAGACTGAGGTGAAAAGGGCATTGAGCACTTCAGCCTTTTCTGCGTCCGCTGTCACTAGGCTCCTTCCCCATTCAGTAAGGGACCCACACTTTCCCTGATCTTCCTCTTGTTGCTGACATACTTGTAGAAACCCTTCTTGTTACCCTTCACGCCCCTTGCTTTCTGCAACTCCAAATGAGCTGTGGCCTTCCTGACTTCCTCCCTGCATGCCCGAGCAATACTTTTATACTCCTCCCTAGTTGTTTGTCCATGATTCCACTTCTTATAAGCTTCGTTCTTATAATTTAGCTTACTGAAGAGTTCCCTGCTAACCCAAGCTGGTATTCTGCTGTTCCTGGATGTGTAGCTCTATTTACATGGACAACTATATGTGATTATGGAGGCACACAGACTGAACATGCATAGTAGCAGCCTTATTTAGTGGACTCTCAAATGTTCAAATGGAGTCAATCAGAAAACCAGCACTCTCACTACAGTACCCGAAAATGGCCTGGTACATGTGGTCCAGAACCATGCGTTCTAACCACAGAACCAGAAAAGGGTACATGTATCCTCCTTTTTTGCACCCTTAGCTCAATGGCTAGTGCACTCATCTGAATTGCTTGAGCTCCCAGGTGTTGGGTCCCACTCACCCAGAGAGAGTGTGAATCAAGGCCTCTTTCACTTCCCAGTATAGTGCTGTAAATCTTGAGTGCAGAATGCTACTATTAACTCAGTAACTGGTTTTTAAACTTATTTGATTTGTATATGGGCCTGCCCCATTACTTTAGATTCCATTATACAATGAACTTTGGAGGAGGGTGGTTTTGTCTTATAGCTTTGCAGCTGGCCCCTTTGTAAATTCAGAGCTGAACCAAAACTTCAGTTTAGAAATTTGAATTCTAGGGAAGTGTGGACTCTGACAGGTATCTGACTGGGTAGGTATATTCCTTCTCACTTGAGCATCTTTTCCTCATGTTTGCCTGAATGCCCAGCTTTAAGAGGAGGGCTAGAGGGTACTGTGCACAATGACTAGGACACAGTTTGGTGGTTACAGCACTTTGCTGGCAAACTGGAGATGTAGATTCAAACCCTCTCTAGGTGAAGGATCTAGAATCTGTTTCTTGCTCCCTCAGCAACTGCTCCAATCCTTAAGAAGTTTTGTTAATTAGACTTCGTCCCCCACAGGTACACACATATCTGGGCAACCCAGTTCACTGATAAGAGGACATAGAACCTAAAAGCTATTTAAGTGTCTTTTAGGCATGTGAAGGTGAAAAGGGATTTAGCACTTCATTTAGGTCACTCCCCCAAAGCATTTAAAGTGCTCACTGACCTTTCCGCAAAACCAAGGCTAAGGACATACTTTCTTTTGTACCACCAGTTTCTTTTTCATATTTGGTCTGCTAAGGATAATATGTGCACAAGTAGTGCAGTCCTTAGCTAAAGGAGTGCATGTCTTAGCTAGCTTGCTGAAAAGTATGTTTGTGTTTCATCTTTCAAGTGGAATTACAGAAGCCTCTACCATGAATAGCACAGGAACTCCCATATGACTAAGCTCTGGTATGTCTATCCTGTTTAGATGGTAGATAAAATCATCTAGGTAGGAGTTATCCATCACTATAGTTGTGATGGCATTTTCTTGATATGCATCCCCTTTTGAATTGACACTGAGAAGTGTTAACATGTAGGGAGAAGTGGGCATGCTGGAGGAGAGAGACAGGATACAACTAGATCTAGACAGGATACAGGGGTGGGCGGATGAGAACAGGATGGGTTTCAATACTGACAAGTGCAAGGTACTGCACCTGGGGAGGAAGAACCAGCAGCATACCTACAGGCTGGGGAACTCCCTGCTTGTCAGCACAGAGGCAGAAAAGGTTCTTGGTGTCATTATTGATTCCAAGATGAACATGAGCCAACAGTGTGGGGGCGAAGTCAGGAAGGCTAACTACACCTTGTCATTTATCCACAGATGCATCACGAGCAGGTCCAAGGAGGTGATCCTCCCCCTCTACGCAGCACTGGTCAGGCTGCAGTTGGAGTATTGTGTCCAGTTCTGGGCACCGCACTTCAGGAGGGATGTGGACAACATCGAGAGGGTCCAGAGGAGGGTCACTCACATGATCAGGGGGCAGCAAGGCAAGCCCTATGAGCGGAAGCTATGGGAGCTGAACCTGTTCAGCCTCCAGAAGAGAAGGCTGAGGAGGGATCTGGTGGCTGTCTACAAACTGGCCAAGGGGGACCAGCAGGCTATGGAGAGTCCCTGTTTCCCTGAGCACTACCGGGAGTAACAAGGAATAACAGCCACAAGTTGCTAGAGAGTAGGTTCCAGCTAGACATCAGGAGGTGCTACTTCACAGTCAGGGCGGCTAGGATCTGGAACCAACTTCCAAGGGAAGTGGTGCTCGCTCCTACCCTGGGGGTCTTCAAAAGGAGGCTTGATATTCACCTAGCCAGGGTCATTTGACCCCAGCATCCTTTCCTGCCCATGGCAGGAGGTCGGACTTGATGATCAGCTCAGGTCCCTTCCAACCTTACCAACTATGAAACCATGAACCATTATTATGTAGAGGCTGCAGCCAGTATTCTCAGGAAATGTCAGGTCAGTGGTGATGCGTAGGGGGTGCACAGGGGTGTGTATGCACGTCCTGAGAGCGCCAGTGCACCCCCTGACTGGCTGCACTTGCCATTTAGGTGATGGGCAGGAAGGGCAGGTGGAAGCGCCCATGCCCCCCGCCCCCTTTCCCCTCCAAGCACCACCAGATCACTGCATCTGCTCCTAGAAGCAGCCACTGTCACTCCCGGAAGCAGCTTCAGTGATCAGCCACAGAAATCAGCTATTGCACGATCAGTGGTAAGTCTATTTGTGCCTTAGCTTTTTGCTAATTTTCACCTGTTTTGTTCCATAAAAGCACAGAAGTTAGAGCACGCAGAAACTCATAAGTCATGAAGCCCTTTGCCTCCATTCACTTTTATTCCAGGCTCTCTTCCTACAAGTGCGTTATCTAATCACCTTGTGGCATGTTTCCATTTAAGATGTCATAGCAGCTTCCACTGGTATTTGTTCCACTTCCTTAACTGGACAGACTGGTAGAAAGATTTCTTCATATCTAATCTAAACTTGCCTTTCTTTAGGGTAAAGCCATTACTTCTTGTAGTGGAAGTCCTATTTCTTGAGTCATTCACACCAAGGCTAGACAAGAAGCTTGCTCTTTTGGAAAAGATTCTTTTTTGGTTCCTGGACAATGGACAAGGCAATCTAACAGGGATATTCTCACTTATATTTCTAGTTTAATGCATCACATCCTTGAACCAGCTGAAAATAAGACTTTTCAATGTTTTATATTGTTTTCTCTCAGGAAAATGCAGTCTTTCCCATTCCTTTCTTTCATTGAACTTTAGTAATTAAGCTCATTCACTTGTAAGTGCACTTACAGTTGGAAAGGATAGACTGATTGATTTATACTGAAGTATTTACAAGACAGAATATGCTTCAGAATAACAACACTTTTGTAGCACCTTCCTAAAGTTAATATAAAGATACATGCTTCCACTCCTGGGTTACTTGGCCATTGCATTTCCTAATTTTTCAACTCAAAGTACTTTATAAAGAGGGGCAAATGTTATAATCATCTTTTTACAGATGAGGAAGCAGAGGCACAGGGATGTGAAGCATCTTTCCACAGACACATAGAAAGGTAGCAGCAGGGCCTGGAACTAAATACACATCTTTTGAATGTTGATTAAAGTATCCTATGTATTTAACCACACTCCCATCAGTCAGGGATTGCAGAAACATACCCCTGAATATTAAAAGAGAGCACAAATTAAAGTTGGAATTTGAAGTAAATGATTATTCATTTGGAACCTACAAAGGCATCAATTATGCACCCAAACTTTTCTCTTCCTTTTCTAACAGATACCAAAAATGGATACTGCAATTTAAGTTAGCTCTAATACAAAATGTTCACACTCTGGTCATAGGCTTTTATATCAGTTACATCAGTAGACTGACACACGGCTATCAGTAGTAGGGTTGTAGCCTTGATGATCCAGGGCATGTAAGGGATTGTTCCCTCCTAGGCTGGCCTCAAGTGCTAAGCTTAGGCCTTGGTGTGAATGACTCAAGGAATCAGGCTCCCATTGAATGTGACTTTACCCTGAAGAAAGACAAGATAGGTTTAGATAAAACAAATTTTTGTTCTTAGAGCAGAGACAGTGATATATTTTGTGATTTTTTTTTTAACATAGCCATCACCTATTTGACTTGTGACATCAAAGGATGAGACGGTCAGAGTTTGAAGACAGTCATACCGAAGCTAGCAGAGAGTTAAGGGAGAGCACTCTCTCTCAACCCAATGTGCAGGTAAGTATGATTTCTGTTGAAAACTTTTCTTTACCTTGCAGTTTTGCCACCTTGAATTCTTCCAAGACACTAATCTTTGTAAAAGGAAGGAAGACGTTTGATGCCTTATATCCACAAGAGAGAGAGCAGTATAAAGTATTCAAATGCTTTTAGAAGTACCTAAAACTAAGCTCTTTCTAAAATTACCTGCTAAACCCTGAGTTCATTTCTGAGTTTCAAAACATTCTGGCAAAAGTAGCATCCAGAACTCAGTGTATAACATTTCCCTTCACACAGGTATATTGAGGTGGATGCTTCCAGTGTCTGGGATGGATTCATAAGGAGCCCCCATATACAGTTTTCAGCAGGTCAGCCAAGGAAAACCTAGGCTTTGAAATATTTTTTATTTAACAATGTAAATATGTTTTTATCTACATGAGCATCCTTGATAGAAGCTAGGGGCTGCAAGAGTTTCCTTATCAAAGTACACTTTGAACATACATCCATATGGCCAACATGTATGTTTACATAGACAGGACATATATTTTCGTAGAAGTTTAAACCAAAGGGAACCATTTGATCATCTAGTTAGATTAGTCACATGGTGTATACCATAGGCCATTACATTTTACCAAGGTAGCTGCATTGAGTCTGGGAACTTGTATTTGATTAAAGCACATTTTCCATAAAGGCATCCAGTTTGGATTTGAATTCATCAAAAGATCACGACTCTACCAGTTCTCTTGATAGTTTCTTCAAGTGGTTAATCACCCTTGCTGTTAAATATAATCCTTATTTACAACAGATGAAAGGTTCTTTACTAAAGTCTTTTTTCTTCAAGAAGGTGTTCATGTTCTAAAAATCTAATCACTTTTCAAATCCTTTTGTAACAAGATGATTGAGCTCCTAAGTCTCTCGACACACAGACGAGCATGTTCTACAAACCTTGAAACATTTCTCTTTCTCTCTCTCTTGCACACTCCCTAATTTTTTAACATATTTTTTTAAATGCAGAAGAGGCTGCAGTATTCCAGTTGTAGTTTTACCAGTGCTATATTAAAAGGTAGAATCACTTTTTTCCTTGTTTCCAACTCCCCTGTTTATACATCCAAGGATCACATTAGTCCTTTGGCCCACAGCATTGTTGTAAGAAGCCATACCAAATAGTTTGTCCACTACAACCCCCAAATCTTTTTCCAGAATTGCTGTAATGAGGCCAGATCCGAACCCTTACCCAGAGGCCACGTCCAGATGAGTGAGCACATGCCTGTTGCAGCATCTCAAAGCAGTTTGAGACACCACAAGAAGCATGCTAAGATTGAAAAAATGTTTCCCATGCTGCATATTTGTAGCACGAGCTCTAAATTTGATACCGGGAAATCCTGGTATAAAAAAAAACACATGGGAAAAAAGCGGTGCAGGGCATGCTTCTGGAGTGTGCCCAGAGGCAACTGGAAGCTGGGTCCTCCAAGGAGAAGCTCTGGTAAATAGGGATGTGGGGGTGGGGGAACTGTGGGGGTGGGGATGCAGGGGACTCTGGGTGGAGGGACTATGTGGGGGTGCGAGGACTGCTCATGAGGGGTGAGTCCCCTGCCCGCTGCCCTGCATGGAGCACAGCTGTCCCACCCCCCCACCAGCAGCGGCCATTGTGGCACTCATGCTCCTCCTGGCAAAGACCACCAGCAGCTGCACATGCCGCAGGATGTGGGCCTGGCCCACTTGCACACACCATTGGAAAGAATGGGGTGGGCTCTTGCTTTTACCTGGGGTCCTGGTATTGCACACAGAAGCTCTGTGCCCTTGGGCCAGGCCAGGTCCTGCCTTTATGGAGCTGGCCCAGCCCAATGGCACATGGGGCACGTGGAGGCAGGACCTGGCCCAGCCCGAGGGTGTGCAGCTTTTTGCTGCAGTGCTGGGACCCCAGGTGACAGAAATAGCTGTCTGTCCTGGTTCTGACTGAGGGTGCATGCAAGCAGGCTGGGTATGCGTAAGCGGGCTGGGCTCACACCCTGTGGCATGTGCAGCCGCCAGGTCTGAGGCCATGCCGCACCATACCATGCTGCCAGGGGTCTCTGCCAGGAGCGTGTATGAGTGCTCTAATGGCTGCTGCTGCTGCTCCTGCTGTTGTGTAAGGTGGGTGCTGTGCACCATACCGGGGGGCTGTGCACCATGCAGGGGGATGGGTGGGGGCATACACCTCCCAAGCAGTCCCCCCCCACAGTCCTCCCACACCCACAAACTCCCCAACAATTCACCCACAAACCTCACACCCACAAACTCCCAACCCACATGCCCACTCACAAAGCCTGCACCCACAAACCTCACACCACCCCAAATCCCCACAAATCCAACAAATCTCACACCCTGTATGCCCAGCCACCAGACTGGATGGGACAGGACCTATTGGTGGGAGCCACACAGCAACCCTGCCCTATGCCCACACCGGTAGTGGGACATGCAACGGTGGGGGATCCTGGTCCCAAGAACCACTTGGTGGGTGTGATGGGCTGGGGGAAGGGGTGGAGGTGACAGCAGGGGTGTGTGTGAGAGAGAGAGAGACAGGGTTTGGGAATGGGGGAAAGAAGCTGCCAAAGCCAGGCTTAGAGCCTCCCTGCCCCTCTAGAGCAGCCTGTGAAGGGGAGGCCAGTTTGGAAGGGAAGGGGCTTGCCCAGCCCAGTCCCTGAGCCCCAGTTGAAGGCTTCCCAGGAACATTATGGGGATCGCTGGGAACAGGCACAAGGAGCAGAACAGCAAGGGCTGGCACTGCTCAGAGGCACAAAGCAGGGGTGGGACAGCTGCAGCTGGACTTATCTTGGTGCTGGGACAGAGCTGCTGTCAGGAGGGAGTTAATGGGGGCAGGCAGGGGCTGTGGGTCAGGAGTGAGGGGCACTGGCAGAGCTGTGGGTTGGGAGTGAGGGGAAAAGGCAGGGGCAGGGAACTGGCATATCAGTGCTGCTCAGCACCCTACATCCTGGTGAGCAAAGGGGGCAGTGGCAGCTTTGATTTTTCTATGACAAAAAACCAGAAGCACACACCAAAGTGTATAGTAGGCCTGTGTGAGTAGGCAGCTATTCGATCCTGCTTCAGATCCAGCCACTTTGGATGCCAGGGATCCGATCTGGAGCTCTGGACTGGATTCCCACTTTGATCTGGCCGAAACAGCTCCAAAGCTTTGGACCACCTCAGAGATCCAGCCATAGGGTATAATGGGGAATCAATGGAATATCTATAACTTTGCTGTTTTTTGTTTGATTTGGATGAACTTTGCAGGGATGGTAGCCTCTGCTAAGAGCATGAAGCCTGCCAAGTTTCAAGAAGATTGGTGCAGGGGTTTGGGGGGAACTGTACCCCAAATTCTTGAAAGCAAAATTCATGTTACATCTATGTGTTACACCACAGGGGGGTGAAAACTGCAGGGGTGGTGGCTCCTGGTGAGGCCACAAAGCCTGCCGAGTTTCAAGAAAATCGGTGCAGGGGTTTGGGGGGGAACTGCTCCTCAAGCTGCTGACAGGCAAAACTCATGACACAGATGACCTTGTGCGTGTTAAGGTGCAGTGGGCTGAAAACTGCAGGTCTGTATTGATTCTTTCTTCTCCTTAGACTGTGGTTTTGTAGGTGTTAATTCTTGCTAATTAACTGGTTACATAAGCTGGCAACTGTCTATTGAGCTGGTCCCTGAGTGAATCATGATTAATTGGTAACTGGTAACACAGTAGCTTAGCAGCCAGGGCTGCAGTAGTTCCCACCGCCACTGCCAGACTGCTGCAGTGGGTAGAGGGTGCAGGGAAGAGCACACACCAACTAGGAAGAGCACACACCAACTGCAGAGACTTCCTCAGCCTGACAAAAGGTTTTAAAACCCAAAAGCTTGCCAAAATTTTTTTTTTCCAACTATTTAAGTTGATCTAATAAAAGATATCAGATTCACCCAAAGGGCCTTGTCTGCCAGACTCAGTATCCTTGTCTGGCTAAGAACAGAGGTACTTGCTTCTGACTTCCGTGAATTCCTGATTTTCTTTTATCAGTTCTCTGGTTTTGACTTTCAGCTCCTGATTTTGGTCCTGATTCCTGGCTTATCCTGACTCTGGCTTAGTTCTGGCTTTGGCTACCAGTCCCAGCTTGTCTCCTGGCATATTTTGACTCCAGGTAATGCTCCTGATTCCATTTTTAATTCCCCCTTTACCCCACTCCTTGGAAACTTGGCCTAGACTTCACCCTTGTGATTAACTACAAGACCAGACCACTCACACCCTGGTCCCTAAAATTTTCCACAAATGAGGATGCTGGAGGCTGGGTCTGGCTTTTAAGGCTGGGGTGGGTGGGGTCTGTTGCCTGTGGTTTCAATTGACTGATTGCACTGATTGCCTCAGCCCATCTGGGAACAGGGAGTTGTCCTAGGTTTGCTGCAGGTGGCACCTGTTCAAGGTGTGAATTGCCCTGATTTTTTGATTGGGGCTGACTGGTTCCACAGTTCTGATATGGCCTCATTAAAGTTGTTATACTCTATCCTGTGACAGGCTCACAACCACTGCACTACCGATGGCATGCCCTGCCTCTTTGGTTATGTTGCAGCAGGGTCTACTGGCCTGCCACAACTTGTTGCTGTATGGGGTTTTACCTGGGGGTCTTGTTCAGTGGTCTCCCTAGGACCCTGGTCGACTCTGGCACTTCTTCTGTGGGGATTCTCCTCTCCTACACCCCACCCCAGACACTGTGACCCTCCTGTCCCCTTCTACCTCCTGCTGCAGCATGTACCCTAGAGTCACCCTCAGCTTCCCAAGCTGCCTGGTCCCCTAGAGTGGGGGCAGTAAGTGGTAGCTGGAGGAGGGAGCAGACCCTGGAACCACAGCAGTGTTATGGATTGGCCTTGATGGTGCCCTCATGTGATGCTGGTACCGTTTCCTCCCACACTGAGGCCTGATAATGTGGCTGCCCACAGGGGTATGGCTGCAGCCTGGTAGACTGAGAAAACTGCAACAGAACAATAATTCAGCCAAAAACAGCTTGAATGACATGGTGGGCAGTGCAACAATTCCTGCCATGCCTAGTACTCCCCTTTAGCACATGGGACTTCTTAGGTGCACCCTTTTACCATGTGGTCTCATGTCACAGATGCCCCCTCATTGGGCCTGCATCTTGGACTGGCTACCACCTGGCCACATATTGTAGTGTCCTGTGGAGCATTTTTCTACACATACACAATGCTCACAGCTCTGCCAACTCCCCACCAGGAAGCTTTTGGTCCACGAATGCTTGGTCAGGATGTGTGAGGTTGGGGGGTTCCCAGGTGGAGTCCTGGTGGTGCCCAGTGGGCTGCCCTCTCCCAGCCCCAGCTGACCTGTGTGCTTCCGTGGGGGTTGTTGCAGGTGAAAGCAAGTGATGTTGAATCTGAACCCGCTGGCCCATCAGCTACTGCCTGGATCAATTCCTGGTGCTGGCCAGGCAGTCCAGGAGTCCTCAGACTTTCTGGGGTGCTGTGTCACAGGAAGAGTTTCCGGCTTCCAGCTGGCAGTTTGCTGCATGCCTGGGTCCTCCCTGGAAGCTTCAGCAGCAGGATGGACCGGCACTGCCTCTCCAGGCGTGCTCGCCCTGCAGGGACATGCTGCCTTTTTTCTGGCTACGGGGGAGCATCCAGCTCTGCTACTGGTGCTTCCTTGTCTCCCTCCCCCAGCTTGAATCCTAGGCTCCTTTAACACCCAGAGCCTTCAGGCACCAGACCAACCGGCGAGGCTCCTTCCAGACACATGGTGCCGGCCAACTTGCCTGGATGCCCATGCCACGGTGAGTTGGGTGTGAGCCTGCCACACATCCTTATTAAAGATCTAGCAGTTAACCATTTCTAAATCCATCTAACATGCACTTTGCTGATTTTTATAAAGCTATTTTAATAGAAAGTTGTTTCCTACTAAGTCACTAGAAGGATTTTTTTCTGACTATGAGAGTGGTCAGGCATTGGAACGGGCAACCTAGAGGAGTTATGGAATCTCAGTGTGTGGAAACTTTCCGATGCAGGTTAGGCAGACACTTGGGAGGAATGGTTTAGTCAGTCTTGAGCAGGGGACTGAACTAAGCGACCTTGTGAGGTACCTTCCAGCTCTATTTTCCTATGATCCTATGAACACTGAAGTTCACCTTCCATTATTTTGCCCACTCATATAGCTGGTGAGATCTTTCTGCAGCTCCTTTCTGTCAGCTTGGGACTTGACTGCCTAGAACAATTTGGTATGATCTGCAAACTTGGAGATGTCACGGCATTCTCATTTCTCACCATTAGTGAAAATGTTGAACAAAACTGGGTCCAGCCGAGATCCTTGCATGGCCCTACTTTTGGCCCCAAAATTGACCATTTAGTGCCCTACCATTTGTTTCCTATCCTTTAACCAGCTCTCACTGCATGAAAGAACCTTTCCTCCTATCCTGGTGCACCTCTATTTTTTAAAAAAGCCTTTGGTGAGGGATTGTTGAAAGCTTTTTAGAAGTCCAAATATAGTATGTCAGTTAGAATATGCTCAAGAGATCCAAGGAAGAGGACCATAGACTCCTTGGAAATTAAGTCCTGGCATAATAGGCTTAGATGCTCCATGGCAGAGCTCTTAGAACCCCTCTGGTTTGCTTCTTCATTCTTTACACAATAAACACCATGCCTGCCATGTGACACAACATATTCATCATGAATTGTCTTTTTTTGATGTTTAGGTTATCTAGATGGTGGTGTCTAATAAAATTCCATTTCTAGTATTTGCTCACAGATGAGAACTGGTTAAATTCTTGGGAGAAAAAAGATTTAGGAAGTAATAGGACAAAAGATGAATTCTGGGAAAAGCATTAAGTTGCGCAGTGCAAGTTAGTCCATTAGCTAAATCAGGTCCTAAGATAAGTGGGGCAGAGGGAGCTGGCAGAGCTGAGCTGGATCCAGAGGGGAAACCCCTGGATCCCTTTTAGTTGAGCCGGTAGGGAGCCGCGCTCCTGAGCCACGTGCAAACAGAGCGTGCAAACAGGGGGAGGGCTAGGGGGGACTGTCCCCCCAGGCTAGGGAGAACCCCCCAGGGCTAACCCTTGGGGTGCAGGCACTGGCAGCACCAGATCCCCCCAGCAGGATTCCCCCACAGGGGGTGGTGTGGGGTTTGTGGCTGTTAGAGCAGCTGTGAGAAATTCAAACCGCGGCCTTTAAAAGCCACGGTTTGGTGTAGCCCCCGGCATTCGGGAGCCAGGAGCAGAGAGGAGAGGAGGGAGCTGGGAACACATTCATCCCCACACACGTGTGCCTCCTTACCTGACCGGAACAGCTGATCCCCCTAGGGTAAGTGGGGCAGCAGGGGCAGCAGCAGCTGATCCCCCTAAGGTAAGTGGGGCAGAGGGAGCTGGTGCAGCTGAGTCGGATCTGGAGGGGACGACCCCTGTATCCCTTTTAGTTGAGCCAGTAGGGAGCCGCGCTCCTGAGCCATGCGTGAACAGAGCGCACAAACAGGCATGCTCTGTAAGGGTGCACCGGTGTTTTCACCGGTGTTCACACAGGCGGGCAAGCAGGAGGGGCCAGGAGGAAGTCTTTGGCAAGGGAAAGGTGAAAGTACCACACCAAAAAAATAAAAATGGTGTGGATGTGGAGTGCTGCTAGGGCCCCTGCCCGGGGGGTGCCGCCTTCCCGGGGCTTCTCTAAGGCCTCCACCAAGATGAAGCCTACTGGGGAGATGGCATCACCCTGCCCCCTGGCCTGCGGGGGATGCCCAGTGGGGCCGGGGGGCAGGGAATGGGGGCTCCCACACCTGTCCCACAGGTGCCCATCTTAGGGCCCTGGAGGGGCAGGTGAGGGAGCTCCAGAAGGAGGTTAGCAGGCTGAGGCAGATCATAGAGGCAGAGGATGAAATTGATGGGTATTTCCTTTCCCTGCAGGGCCATGCACCAAAGGAAGAAGAGCCCCAGGAGGTGCCCTCCACAGTGAAATAGCAGAAGGTTCCCTCCAGAGCCCGGGCTGCTAACAGCGGTGCAGTACCAGTTCCCTCAGTCCAGCTGGGGAACAGGTATGAGGCCCTGGTGACATTGGAGGAAGAAGAAGGAGAAGAGGAAACCTCTGGAGAGGAGGCCACTCCACACACAGAACAGGCTGAAGGAGGCAAGTTGACCCGGAAGAAGAGATGCCGGGTGCTCGTCATAGGCGACTCCATCCTGAGAGGTACAGAGGGTCCCATCTATCACTAGGATCCTATGTCACGTGAGGTCTACTGTCTTCCTGGAGCAAGGATTCAGAATGTATTGGAGATGATCCCAGCCATTATCCGGCCCACCGATTACTACCCCATGGTCCTAATCCATGCGGGCACTAATGATGCAGCCAGGAGCAGCCCTGATCACCTGATGAAGGACTACCAAGCTCTGGGGAGCAAGCTGAAGGAGACGGGGGCACAGGTGGTTTTCTCATCTGTCCTTCCAGTGAGCGGACGTGGACAACACCATGAGACCTGCATCTGGGAGGTCAACGTGCAGCTTTGGAAATTGTGTCTCAAGGTGGGCTTTGGCTTTTTGGACCATGACCCATACTTCAGAACAAGAGACATGCTCAGGTGGGATGGGCTTCACTTCTCCCTAAAAGGTAAGCATGTGTTCTCTTTCAGGTTGGCCTGTCTTCTCCGGTGGGCTTTAAACTAGGCTCATCAGGGGAACGGGAAGATGAGGATGGAGGGAGCCACAGAACACCGA
Organism: Alligator mississippiensis; assembly: GCF_030867095.1. Lineage (NCBI taxonomy): Eukaryota > Metazoa > Chordata > Crocodylia > Alligatoridae > Alligator > Alligator mississippiensis. Next base: position 10,962,533 of record NC_081839.1, on the reverse strand, counting down.
ACCAGGAGCCACCCACAAGAACATCCTAGCCAAGACAGGCAAAGAGCACAAGAAATACCCAGGTAAGTGACAGGGGCCCACATAGTCCTGGGATTAGGGAGGTGGTGCATACACCTTAAATGCCTTTACACTAATGCTCGTAGTATGGGGAACAAGCAGGAGGAACTTGCCCTCCTGCTAGCTAACACAAACCCAGACAAAGTAGGGCTCATGGAAACTTGGTGGGACCCAACGCATGACTGGGCGGTAAATATCAAGGGCTATAGGCTGTACAGGAGAGATAGAACCGGGAGGAAAGGTGGGGGTATAGCTCTCTATTTCAAAGAGCAATACACATCCTCAACAAACAGCACGGGGTCAGAGGAGGGGCAGACTGAAGTGCTCTGGGTCTGAATACAAGATGGGTGGGAGGAAAGGGACTTAACAGTGGGGGTTTACTGCAGGCCACCCAACCAGGGGGAAGAGCTGGACTGGGAATTCTCAGGTCAGCTTGCGGAGGCAGTTAAGTCAAGGGACGTGGTCATCATGGGTGACCTAAACTATCTGGACATCTGCTGGGAAGAGCAGTCAGCCAGTTGGCCACTCACGGAGGTTCCTAGCTGAGTTACAGGACTTCCATTTAACCCAGGAGGTGCACAGTCCCACCAGCGGAAATGCCTTGTCGGACCTGGTCCTGGCCATGGGAGATGACCTGGTGAGTGGACTGTGGGTTCTCAACCACCTGGGCGATAATGCAAGGTGCCGGAGGATTGGAAAAGGGCTAATGTGGTCCCCATTTTCAAAAAAGGGAGGAAGGAGGACCCAGGAAACTACAGGCCCGTTAGTCTTACCTCAGTCCTAGGGAAGCTCTTTGAGAAAATTATCCAGGAGCACATCTGCGAGGGACCAGCAGGGGGGATCATGCTTCGGGGCAACCAACATGGGTTCATTCAAGGCAGGTCCTGTCAGACCAACCTGGTGGCCTTCTATGATCAGGTCACAAGATCCTTGGATGCAGGTGCCACGGTGGATGTAGTCTTTCTGGACTTTAGGAAGGCCTTCAACACTGTCTCTCACCCCATTCTCATTAAGAAATTAGGTGACTGTGGCATTGATTTCTACATAGTCAGATGGGTCACAAATTGGCTGGAGGGCTGCACCCAGGGAGTAGTGGTGGATGGGTCTTTTTCAACCTGGAGGGGTGTGGGCAGTGGGGTCTCTCAGGGCTTGGTCTTCGGGCCAGCACTGTTCAACATCTTCATCAGCGACTTGGACAAGGGGGTGAAATGCATCTTGTTCAAATTCATGGATGACACTAAGATGTGGAGAGAAGTGGGCACACTGGAGGAGAGGGACAGGCTACAACTAGATCTGGACAGGTTACAGAGTTGGGCAGATGAGAACAGGATGGTTTTCAATATGGACAAGTGCAAGGTATTGCACCTGAGGAGGAAGAACCAGCAGCATACCTACAGGCTGGGGAACTCCCTTCTCATTAGCACAGAGGCAGAAAAGGATCTTGGAGTCATTATTGATTCCAGAATGAACATGGGCTGCCAATGTGAGGATGCAGTAAGGAAGGCTAACCACCTTGTCATGCATCCACAGATGCATCTCAAGCAGGTCAAAGGAGGTGATCCTCCCCCTCTATGCGACACTGGTCAGGCCACAGTTAGAGTACTGCGTCCAGTTCTGGGCGCCGCACTTCAGGAGGGATGTGGACAGCATGGAGAGGGTCCAGAGGAGGGCCACTCGCATGATCAGGGGGCAGCAGGGCAGGCTCTACGAGCGGAGGCTACAGGATCTGAACCTGTTCAGTCTCCACAAGAGAAGGCTGAGGGGGGATCTGGTGGCCATCTACAAACTGGCCAAGGGGGGCCAGCAGGCTATGGGAGAGTCCCTGTTCCCCCGAGCACTACCAGGAGTAACAAGAACAATGGCCATAAATTGACAGAGATTAGATTCAGGCTAGACATCAGGAGGCACTACTTCACAGTCAGGGTGGCTAAGAGCTGGAACCAACTTCGAAGGAAAGTGGTGCTCACCCCTACCCTGGGGGTCTTCAAAAGGAGGCTAGACGGGGTCGTTTGACCCCAGCATTCTTTCCTGGCCATGTCAGGGGGTTGGACTCGATGATCTGCTTAGGTCCCTTCCGACCCTACCAGCTATGAAACTATGAAACTAAAAGCCATACACATTAAGACAAAACAGATTTGCTGATGGCACTAAGTATATTCTCTCTTACATTAAATGGGGAAAAAGAGACATCCTGAAAACAATGGGCTAAAAACAGTTCTAGTTGAGTCTCACACATGGCGTTAACTAGAAGAGTCTGCTATGAGGAAAGGGAAAGTCTTCTTCCAAAGAAACACAATTTATTAATAATAACAACCAAAAAAGGACACAATGATTAGGTAAATCCCAACAGACATGAGGTATCTCCTGCCAGACAGCCTGCCATGCAGAAGACATGTCTTATATGTTTCTCATGAGGAAACCAGAGCTGAACTGTTTTGATTATTTAAAGACAAGAACCTGAATTGGATACAGACTGGTATACAAATGCCCTGAATTCCATCTGGATGCCTACATGTCTCAGGTTTCCTGTAGGTACCAGTAGGCAACTAAAAGGCTTACTACAAATCCATATGTGCCAAAACTTATTCTGAACATACTCAAAAGAAATCCAAGGCAGCTACCGAAGCATTTAACTTTGCTTCACTCCTTTCCAATCCTGTTCCTAGTATCTAAGAGAGGTAGGTCTGGAGGGGACCTTGAGAGGTCATCTAGCCTAATTTCATGCCTGAGACAGGATCATTACTGTCCAAACCACCACATACTAATCAATTGTCTAACCTCCTAGCTTAACTATAGTCAACTGTGACACAACACAAGAAATAACACTCTAATCTGCCACAGGTAAAGCAGGGGAACCATGGCGGCCAGTTAAAAACACTCAAGAGACCCCAGGAAGAGGACCCTACCCCCCACTAGAAAGGAAGGCAACCCCCCCCTCCCCCGCCAGTCATTACCATTCTGACCATGGGGTAAAATTCCTTCCTGACCCCATATCTGGCAAGCAGTTTGACCCTGTGCAGAAGGGCAAGACCTTCTAGCCAGGAATTGATGGGTTTGAGTCCCAGCAGCAGCATTGGCACACCCGTCATAAACCCCAGCCTTGGCTGCAGCCAACACCAAATGCCTTTGGCGAAGGCTTTAAAAAAACACTAACACAAGTACCAGTCGGGGTGGGGGGAGAATTCCTTCCCAGCCCCATGTGGCAACCAAAAAAGGTCAGAAGCATCAGAAATACCCACAGTCGAATATACATGTAGCTGTGCCTAGATTGTCTCTGGCCAGTGGCTGAACTGCTTCTCAAACACCTCCAGTGATTGAGAGTCCACAACTTCTTTAGGCATTCTATTCTACCACCTTACTGTTCTAACAGTGAAGAAGTTTTTCTTGAGCACGTCTACACATGAATTAATGCACCGTAGTTACAGTGCATTAAGTTTAGTACCTGTAAGATCTATTAACTCAATGTGTAGTAACCAGTGCTACTGCACAGTGGCGCTGGTGCATGCCTTTTTAGTGATGCTAATGCACAGTAGACTAATTCTACTGTGCATTAGCACAATAGCACAGCTTTTGCTATGGTGCTGTAATGCACAGTAGAATTAGCCTATGGTGCATTTAGCATCTTGTGTAGACGTGCTCCCTGCTACCCAATATAAACCTACTTTGCTGCAACTTCAAGCCATTGGTCCGCATCTTGCTGTTTCCCTCTTCTTTATAGCAGCCTCTCAAGTATAACTGCTATCATGTCCCCTCTTAAGCATCTTTTCCACTAGGTGAACATGCCTGGCTTCTTCACCCTCTTCTCATGACTTGCCTTCCAAGCCCTTTATCATTTTTGGCTCCTGCCTCTGAACCCCCTCTAACTTCTCCACACATGTCCCACAATACTTTAGACGAAGCTTAACTGTTCCCAATTAAAGAGGCACTATCGCCTCCCATGTCTTGCACCTAATGCTCCTATTGATGCATGCCAAAACTATATCCACCTTTTGTGTGGCTGCATCGCACGGCATATTGAGACTATGATCTACCAAGAGTCCCAGATCCTTTTCTATAGTGCTGCCATCCAGCCAGGCGTCACCCATTTTGTATTTGTATTTTTGATTATTCTTCCTGAGGTGTAGAACCTTGCATTTGTTCCTAGAAAAGTGAATAAATTTCTCACAATTCCCCACATATATGAGCGGGAACTTCAACTATTTCATATTGAAATTCAATATGCAGTAGCATGGCACTGGCAACTACCTTTAACCTAATGGACAGTGGTTAAAGCAGTTGCCCAGGGAACAAAACCCCCCAATTTTCTCACCCTCAGAGGTCTGAACTCATACCTCTCACTTCCTAGTAAAATATCTTCCCCAAAAGGCTCTGGGCTAGGTGGGAATGCTAGTGGCCCAAAGTAATAGCCAGGATGCCAGAAGACAAACAGGGAAGAGGAATCTATGTCTCAGAGAGGTGGTCATTTCCCTGTTTTCTGGTCCATGTTAATTATCCATGTTATTCAGTTTCTGCGTAGCATAAAATACATAGAGGGCACTTTTACATGTGCTTCAAGCGTGGGGGACAGTGCTTTAATTAAAGCAGCTCCAAGACCTGCTGTATTTCAAGTGCCACAACATCTCATATATCAGCATCCCCACACTTCAAAATGGCAGTGGGGGCACTTGTACTAAAGCTCCTTTGATTAGTTCAAGAGCCCCCGCCACCATTTTCAAGTGCAGGGACACTGATATATGAGACACAGGAGGCTCCTGGAGCATGGTAATTGCCACACTCCAGACGACTTGATTAATTGAGTCTGGTCTGATACAGTGTGGCGGCAAAGATTGCACTGCCAGCCCCAAGGACAGAGCAGGTCCTAGGGGAAAGAACCTTGAAGTCCCTAAAGAGTTTCAGAGGAGTTGCTCTGAGCACAAATGCTTACCTTGCTGCAGATGAGAAGAAGAAGATCGAGAATAACTGGGAGTGCAAATGCCGAGATTTGTGAGTTCCTGCTGTTTCTGGTTTGCTGGGCATGCGATGGAGTATTTCATAAAAATGCGTGCAGCAACAGCTATGGGAGAGAAGGAGAAACAGGAAGGAAGAGAGGGTTACTGAAAAGCAGGAATTCTTAGACTGTGCCCTTGCAGGGGAGATGGAGGAGAGCAGGAAACTCTCTCCTTTTGAGACTCAGAGGAGTCTCTTTCACTTACCTAAATCCAAGATTGAGAATCGGACATGGAGAAACTTTGGAGAACTTCAGTCCAGGTAGGGGAGAGAACCTGCAAGACCAGAAGACAACCAACCATGAGTGGTGGAGTTGCAGGGCTTGTGGTCAGAGAAAATCCCAAGAACAGAAGCTCTGCAACCCACCCAAGGATATTTCTTGTACTCAAAAGGAACTAGACCAGGGGCAGGGGTCCCAGGGCTATGGACAATTAAGCAGACCCAGTTAGGATCGGAAATTAAGTTAACTAAGAAGATAGAAGTAAAATTACAGGAATATAGGCAGACTTAGGTCTGTGAACATAGTGCCATTGTTTGCCTGTGACCACAAAGCAGGTCATGGGTGTGAAGAACTACAGCCAGCTGTAGGTCTAAAGCATTCTAGGCCAGCAAGCCTCCCTCTTTTTCTTACATTTTTTACATCAAGTCGTGGCAGGAAAGAAAGGGCAGATGTGCCGATAAACTGAATTTTCAGACACCTGCTGAGATCTTAAAAGCTAGCACGCACCCAATACCATCACGAAAGAAAGTGAGCGAATTTGATAAGGACTCACCCATGTATACACTATAATTACAGTGCATCAGAGCAATCTCCATGCTTGTGTACAGGCACCCAAACAGTCCAGGCAGAAAGCATGAGGGAGCTGTGCTCTGCAGTCCAGTAGTTTGAGCATGCAAACAGAAGAAGATCTAAGCTAAATGGAAGTTATGTAGTTAGGTAACTGCCATTTAGACATGTAAAGTAAAATACCCATATTCCCTCACATATCACTTACTGTCAAATAAGACACACTTCTTGTTTCTGGAAGGCAACATGTAAAAAAAGATTATTCCAGTCAAGGCCAACTGTGTAACATAGGCCTCCTGGACACAGAGAGTATCCAAGATGTGTAGCATCCCATAAGATAGTCTGGATGAGGCAGCAGGAACTTCCTGGTGTGGCAGGACAGCAACAAAGTTAGGTCCCAGACTCTCATAAGGGCAGTATACAGTTGTGTAAATAGTTCTTTATAGAAGTCCCTGTAAATAATAAACTGTTTTTTTCCATATAACAAGCCTCATCAAGACACTACAGACTTCATGCAGCAGCCCACTTGCCCTGAGTCAGCTCACTTGCTGCTTCAAGCATAAGCAACAATGCTCAGCCGATAGGTACTGCAAATTCCTGTGCAGCTGTGAGAAGGTTAACACCAGGTTCCAACCCTTCTGCCTCTGGGTCCATAGAGAACAGCAGCCATTTTGGCAGCAATTAGAGCACAATATATACATGCTTCTGTTCCTCTTTTTTTCTATTCCAGTGAAGAAAAATCAGCCTCCTGGCAATTTGGAGCTAGCTAGTGTCATTTAAAAGACCTGCTTGGTGGAGGCATAGAAGTGCAGCTCCATGCCTTGGCTCAGTCACGTAGCACCTAGGGCAGTTGTGGCTCCTGCTGCATTGATTGCAGAAGTGCAATCAGCCACCACTGTGGCAACAGCGGCTTTTGCACCCCTGCAAGAAAGGTGGTACCTTTCATATGTTTTGTAGAAGTATTTCAAACTTATCTTGGAGACTTCTACTTGGTCTGAGAGAACAGTTGTTTTGGTTGCTTCATCCTTCTCAAAGTAAAGCATAAAGCACTAGGAGGATAAACCAGTTACTGCTCCTGCATCCAGAAGAGTGAAAGGTTTCAACTTATTGGTAAGAAAAAACAGACATACATTTGATGTTCAGGAAGTTACATGACCTGTTGCAATATTTTGAGTTAACTTTGGGGCAGGCTGGACCTATACACATTCTCTATTGACACACACAGCTCTGCCATCATGTCTTAGTCTTGATTGGATGTCTTGAGTAGTTTTCAGCTGCCATCCAGCCATGGTTTTGCAAAATATATCAGCACCTCCTGTGGCCAAGGCCAATGACCTTTTAACCCTGATCTGCAGTGCCCTTGGCACTGAAGCCTTTTCACTAGTGCACAGCCTTCCCAATGTACCTCAGTCCTCATCAGTTCTGGGTGAACAATGAAAATAAGAATTTGAGAACATTTGATCAAATTAAATCTGTACATTCATGTTAATGGTCCTTGTAACCACTTATTCCCACTCTATAAATGATCACAAAACCAAAGATGTGTTTGTAAGAATATACACAGAAATGAAAACAAAGTAGACATGTGAGCCCCCCAAATATGATAGAGGTTCAATATTATGTGACTTCAGTCCCTCAAAAATGAAGTGCAAATTACAGTTTGTGAATACTTATAGCCACTGACGATGACAATCCCTTGATTTGAAGAGGCTTTCTACCATGGCTTATTGATGGGTCTTGAGGTAAGAGTCCAATCTCTGAGCCACTAATCTGCCACAGAAGTGGCAGATCTTTCCACAGTGGAGAGAAGGCCGTAGGCCAAGATTCCTTTCCTTTTTCTTCCTCTGCTTTCTCTTCTCTACTTATAATGCTTTATTTCAGAAGGGTTCTGCTTGGTTGAGGTTGTGGAGCCATTGAAGTCTGTTAGCACCCAGCTCTTCCCAAGTCTTGAGGTTGGTATCCATTTTTTTGAAGTATGCCTTCGATATGTCCTTGTAGCATTTTCTATGGCTGCTGTGAGACCTCAGGCTGCAACTAAGCTGGGAGTAGAACACTTTTGTTTTGGGAGTCAAGAGTTGGACATACGCACACAATGTCCAGTTCAAAAAAGTTGGTGCTAGGATTACCAACTCAATGCTGGTAACACTGGCTTCAGCAAGGATGCTGGAATTTGTGCAGTGATCTTCCCATTTGATATGGAGGATTTTCCAGAGGCATTGTTGGTGATATTTCTCCAGGTTCTGGAGATGACAACAGTAGATCACCCATGTTTCATATCCATAGATAAGAGTGGGGATGATGACTGTGTTGTAGACCTAGATCTTGGTCTCTTTCTGAAGATTGTGATCAATAAAAACACACTGAATCGATTTCCTGAAAGAATCACTTCCACAACAGATCCAACTCAGGATCTCCTCCTCAGTATTCATTGAGAGAGATGGCTACTGAGGTAAGGGAACCCTTAAGATCTTTCCCTTGGTAATTTGTAGGGCAGTGCAAAGCTTCGGTCCCTGATTCGATTTGGCAGAGATTCAGATTAAGTTGGTGGCCAAATCTCTGAATCTGAATTGAATCAGAGGACCCTTTAATCTCTCTGAATTGAATCGGAACCCTCTGAATCAATTCAGAGAGATTCGGACATAGACCTAGGTTTCAATGTTTTTTCTACATACCTCTAGGTAGCAGGTGGCTCATGAGTGCTGCAATGCTGGGGTGCATGGAGCATCCCACAGAAGCACTCCCCAGCATGCTGGGCAGCAGACCCGGAAATGAACCAGAAGCACTTCTGGTCCACTTCTGGGTCTGCTGGGGAGCATGCCAGACTCTTCCCCCATACCCCCTCAGCTTGGCAACTGGTGTCTCCTGGGTCTGGGGGGGCACTTGGGGTTCCCCTGCAGCTGATCACTGAACCAGAGGGGTGCAGGCCACTGGGTTTGCTGCCCAGCACGTGGAGGCTCCCCCCCCCACCCCCAACACTCCTGTGGGACACTCCATGCGCCCCAGCATTGCAGTGATCATGAGCCACACCTGCTACCTCAAGGTATGTAGAAAAACTTTTAAAGCTGTGTCTATGTCTGAATCAGTGATTCTCCAAATCAGTATTGAAGCTTCAGATTTGGATTTGGTGGAATCAAATCACAGACAGTGATCCAAATCAATTAATTAAATCACTGTCCGTGATTCAGGCTGAATCTGAATCCAAATCAAATAGGGCCCATTTCATACACCCCTAGTAATTTGAGGAGCGGGGTCACATTCATGGCCTGGAGCACGCTGATAGAAGCGACTTTAGTCATCTTAGTGTTGTAAGAGAGGCCCAAAGTTTAGTAGGCTTCTGTGAAGAGACCCAGCATAATCTCTAGGTTTTCCTCAGTGTGCAAGGATGGCACAGTCATCAGTGTATTGAAGGGCAAGGATGGTTTTTTTGAACCATCCTTGCCCATTTTGCTCTCTAAACGAAAATGTCCTAGATTGAAGAGCCCTCCATTCATTTGCTATTAAATGCCAATTCCAGAATGGAAGCTGTTCTTAACAAGAAACAGGATGATGGTCAAAAAAATTGGAGAACAGACCTGGGGCAATGACACATCCTTGCTTGACCCAGTTTGAATGACAAATTGATTTGTCTCTGATCCACTAAAAAGAACAGCTGCAGTCATCTGGCCATGGAGAAGCCTGAGGACCTTGTAACTTTTTTTTCAGAGCATTCAAATTTGACCAGTATTCTCCACAACACTTTGTGATTGATGGAGTCAAAGGCCTTAATGAGGTCAAGAAAGGCCACAACATAGCAACAGCTGTAGAAAGTGGGTAGGAAGCAGTATATAAACTGTAATGTGTTTGCATAAACCATTCACTGAATAATTCTGGATAGGCAAAAATCCAACTATACATTTATTATTTGGTTCATTCATTTATAACCGACCCCTAATGCTGGGGACAACAAGCTCAAGAGATATGTACCAGAGGCCTGAAAGTGTGATCACATGCTTGCTGGCCCACCTTTGCTAATTTATTCTGGCTTGCATAGTGAATAATAGCAGTGAAGATCTTGGGGGCACAGGCTTCAGCCTGATTCCTCTGCTGACATACGTTTCTTGGTGCACAGAAATATCAGCCCTCTGTTTTTATTAAAGAAAAAATAGTATTTTCTTCTTTGTAATAGGGCTGATAAGGCTCTTAATATTTCAAGATACATACTGAATAGGGCTGTGCAAAGCTTCAGGTTCTGATTCGATTCGGAGATTTGGCCCGATTTAGTGGCCAAATCTCCTCATCTGCATTAAATCAGAGAATCAGTTAAAAGGTCTGAATCAATTTGAAGCTCTTTAAATCAATTCAGAAAAGATTTGGAGAGCTTTGGTGGTTCGGGCAGTCCCTGCCCACTGTAGCAGGGAGCTGGACCCAGATTCTGAGCGGGTAAATAGGGGGAATGGGGGGGGGCTGGAGGAGCGGGGAGGGGACCATGGGGGGAGCCCCACCAGGCCCAATTCCCTGCCTGCTCCTCCAGCCCCCACAACCCCCCGCCCCCATGGCTACCCTACCCGCCCCAGCTCCCGGCCCTTTAAAAAAAAGCGCCTACTCACTGGGTGCTGCCAAGCGGGGGGTAATTCCCACTGCCCCAGACTGCATGGGGGGGCTCTGCCACAAGCCTCCTGACCCCAGCCTGCTCCCCCAGCCCCCTACATGGCTGCCCCACCTGACCCAGCTCCCAGCCCTTTAAGAATGCCCCCCCGCAAAAAAAACCCCGAACTCACCAGCTCCTTCAGCAGTCTTGGGGCTTCTAGGGGCTTGTGCAGAGCCCCCCACACAGTGCGGGGCAGCGGTGATTGCCCCCCTGCCAGGCAGCAGCCGGTGAGTCTGGGCTTTTTTTGTTTTGTTTTTTGTAAGGGCCGAGAGCTGGGATGGGCAGGGCAGCCATAGTGGGGGCTGAGAGAGTGGGCAGGGGTTGGGGGTATCATGGCAAAGCCCCCCTTGTGGCGTGGGGCAGTGGGGATCGCCCCCCGCCAGGCAGGAGTCAGTGAGTGGGGGCTTTTTTTTCCAAGAGCTGGGAGCTGGGGTGGAATCTGAATCCAAAGCGAATACTAGCCGCTTCGCACAGGCCTAATACTTAATAGGACTGACCATTCTCAATTCCTTTATTTTTTATGTTCAATTTTGTATATACCTGGCAATATATCATTTTCCATAAATCAACTGAGCAACATTTATCTGTATATTGTCATAGATGATTATATCCACATTCTACCATTTATTTTGAACTCATAACAAGAAATGCTCACAAGCAGTCTCAAAACAGAGCATGAGGGAGAAGAAGAGAAAGGAAAAAGAACAAGAAAATAAATATAAAGCAGAAATAATACTAACAGTAAATTTAATATATGTCATACTATGTCTTCAAAAAACAGATGAATATCACTGGTTGATAAACAGTATTTAACAACCTAAAAACCCCTCACTTTTCTCCCTCTTTTTTCCCTTCTGTTAAATAATCCCAAAATATATTGAAGTAATTTTGGAAGTAAACCTAGTGCAAGGGTCATAATTTCATAAATAAATAAATAACATTTAGACAGATTTAAAATATTCAGAAGTGAATGTATATAAATAATATAGACGCCACTGTGAGGAATATAAGACATCTAAGTGATAATGTCTTCTGAGATGTGTTCCCTATAAACAGTTTTACACAGTTCAATTTATAACTTTAGCTTCCCCAGATAAAGCTGACATACTGAAGGTTTTTAATTCCTTAAGGTCAAGAATATTTCAAGGTACTAGATTTACTCTGCATTAACTAAAGCATGTTAATATGTGTGAAGATGGACCGACTAGTATCATTCAGATTATTCCATAACTTCCCCCCCCCCCCAACCTCCGCCCAGTTGGTATTGATGTAATAAAGCTTTCTGCTTTCTTAGGGTCAGAGAAACTACAGGTTTTCCCTCAATTAATCCAGTGAAGCAGATCTAGGATGGCAGGATACTTCATGAAGTATCTCAGCTGCTTCATTCTGGTCTGCCATTTTTAAACCAGGCGTGCAAAGTGCAGCCTGTGGACTGGATCCAGTCCATCAAGGGATTTTAGCCCACAGTGGGTCTCTTGGCCCCCCTCCCCCCCCCCAGCTTGGGGGGAAGCCTGGGCTGTCATGTGTGGCTAGTCCTGCCACCCCAGTTAATTTGCCGTGTACCCACCGCCAGGGGTTCTAGATGGAGCAGGTGCTAGACTACTTATCCTCTAAGGTCCTGGCACACCAACAGCCCAGGAGCTATGAATGCTGCTTGGTGGTGTGCCTGGTAAAGGTCCTAGTGTATCTGGAGCCTGGGAGCCAGGAATGCCACCATCTTGTAGAACATTAAAATCTATGGACTTTTAGGACAAAAATCTTAAATCATTTAATTGAAACTAAACCACGGTAGAGCAAGAGGGCTTAGAGCCATATTTGAATTTTGCCTGAAGAATTCAGCTCAAAACAATATGATTTGAGCTTACCAATTTTTATAAACACACTCCTGCCCCTTCCATGACTAGAAGTGTAGTGAGGATGAACAAGGTTACTTCTGAGCCTCTTGGGACTGACCTAAATTCTCAGATGTACCTTTTGACTTTGGGGCCCAATCCAAAAGGATGAAGGCAAAGCAGATTCTCTTGCTTCTGGACTCTTGGTGCAGATCCTAACTTCAGTCCCTATTTAGAGCAGCCTATGAGCTGCTATAAAACACACTGGTTGGTCACGAGCCTAAGTGGTCATTATACCAGCCGAGTATAACTTGAGCACGACTGTATGGTGACTGTACCCTCTGCTCCTGTGAGACACCCCATAGGCTGGAGGCTATTAATTCCTCCATGTAGAGGAATGGACAGCTAGAGATTTTTAGCTATTTTCCAACTCACTTGTGCTGTTACTGTTTTCTAACTCTGTTGTGGAAACCATTTTGTTTTTCTGGTTGGAAGGTACTAGTCTTTCTTGTAAGCAATTTACTACACCATTGGTCTGCTAGGTCTACAGTCAAGCTAACCTCAATTCTGGCTCAGCTCTGTCCAATGTGAAATATTACTCTGATGCACCATTTTCCTCATATGAAAAAAGAATAGTTAGGGCTGCTGCATAATAACCTAGTAGCCTGGCATGTAGCATTACAAGGGCACCCAGAGAGTCCTGTTGCAGTTCCAGCTGGTATTTCTGGGAGCCTGGGGATTAGCCAGAGCAAGAGAAGGTGTGGCCAGGATGTCACAATCTGGAAAGCTTATAGCTATTGCAGAAGTCCTCAGGATAGTTTTAGCTGATGTAATTTAGGACTGGGGCTAGGTTCAGCCATGGCTGAGCGCTATGATCAGAGAAGTAGGAAGATGGTTTGAAGCCTTGTATCCAGTACAGAGTACAACATATCTGAACCTGTGAAGCAGTTTCAGTACTTTCTGTTTGCTCTAATACTTTGTTTTTTGGGGGTTTTTTTGTTTTTTTGATATTTCTGTTTGTGGCAGCGAGGTGCCCCCACAGGCTCTCAAGGGAGAGAGAGGAGATCCCGCAGACCCCAGACCCTGAGAGCAAGCCCCCAGAGGGGCATACGTACCTTCAGGAGAACAGCGGGAGCGGGAGCAGGAGCCGTGTTCGCGGCCGCAGCTGCACAAACCGGCATCACGCCGGCTGTGGCATCAGCTGTTTTCAATGAGGGGAACAGCTGAGCCAATCCCACCGGCTGTATCGGCCGCTGCGGGAGGATTCAAAAACGCTGGCGGACCGGGGAGGGAAAGAGAGCTGGAGAGAGACAGCCCGGGCTGGCAGGTCATGAGGCAAGCTCCGGCACGAGAAGGGGACGACCCAGCCTGCGAGGCCTCAGCAGGCAGCCCACAAAAGGACTTAAAGCCTTCTGCTGGAAGCAGAGCAGGAGGCAGGCAAGGAGGGCAAGCAGAGGCACTCTTACAGCCACCGACAGGAGCTTACACTCAGGAGGCAAGGGAGCTCCCTGCTAGTGGTAAGGGAGAGAAGACAGCAGAGAATCTGGGCAGGATCTGGAATAAGAGGGATAACCCTGGAGCTCCTCCTGATTCGGAGGAATATTTTCTATTAAAAAAAAGAGAGATCTTCCCCAAGAAGGGAGGGAGAGCGACCGGAACCCTGGGAACCGGTCTGAGACCGTTGTACAAGACCAGGAAACATTTGTAACGCATCATCCAGCGGCTGGCGTGTGGACGGGGTGTAGGGGAGGCGGAGCCCCGTGGAACACCGCGTCGAAAGACCGTGAGTACCACCGTCTATCAGGAGGCCCCATCCGTGCTAAGATCTCCACTGTAGACCCCTCTTAAAGTGCGTTTAACATCCAAGTCGTGGCAGGCGAGTTGAGGGGAGGGGCAAGCCCTGATAGACTGGGAGGTGAGAGGGGCGCAAGCCCCACACTGTTATATAAACAAAAAAACAAAAGGAATTTTCAAATGAGTGTAGGGACACACATTTTAATGGGGAGTTTTGTTGTCAGGCCAGGGACCACTTTTGAGATGAAGAGCCTTAAATCTAAGAGGCAGCAAGAACCAGGCTGTGCTGGCTGTTCTAGGCATTGCCTTTTGGCCTTGGGGAGAGAGGGGCAGAGAAGACTGCTCCTTGGTTGTACATAGTACCTCAGTGAGCAAAAGCTCTATGCAAATTACATCCATAAATGTGATTTGCCCATCTGTGGGGAATGAGGAAGGTGTTTGTACCCAAGATTTCACAGGAAATGGAAGGATTGCCTTATTCCTGGCAACAGAAAGAGGCAATTTTTGTTCTAAATAAGGTAGTTCCATGTCAAATGTTCCACGGTGAAATCTCACTCCACAGCTTTTTATGAATCAAATCTTAACAAATGTCCAATGCTTGATTCTTCACAACAGACCTTGCTTGGCTTTGATCTGGATTTGCCTCAGCTCAGCATGCCTGCTGCTCCCTGCCAAGCTAAAAAGGAAAAATGTGACTTTTCTTTGGTTTGAAATTAAAGTGTTTTTTTTTTTTCTTTCTTTCTTCCTTTCTTTCTGTTTTTAATGCCTTGGCTGTTGAGTTGTATGTTATTCATCATTGCCCCAGCCCTATCCATTCTTTCCCATCCAGAGAGCACATTGAAACAATTTCCCCGTGGTTTCCCTCCTTGGTAGAGTCAGATTCCTAGAAAACAAAAGGAATGTCATAACAGTAATCACCAGCACTGAAGGAAGTCAGGAGGCCTAGAAGCTGACTTGCACAATGGACTGAACGTCTGCTGAGCAGGGTGCCCTGATGCTAAACTCTATTGTCTTCTTCTCATGGAGCAGGTTTGACTCTGATTCTGGTGACTGACTTGGAAATTTTCTCTTTCCTTCACATGCCAGTGTGCTGCTCAGAGTTGTGCATTGCACTTCCCATGGATACATCGGATTCGTCTGACTCATAAATGTGTACAAATTTATGGAACATTTCTACAACCACAGGAAAAGGCTGAAAATGCTCAGCAGACCTAATACTTCAGCCCCAGGGACATGCTCCTTCAGAAGCCTGGCCTTCCTGTGGATGCTATTCCTCCCTTCTTCACACCCATTTCAGTCTTCCAGCACGACCGCATTGGAAGCTCTTAGCATGATGTCATCTTATTTTAGTAATTAGTGCAGGATAACCCCAACGAGTTACAAGTAAAAAAAAGGGATCTCTCAAAATATCCTAATCCAACCAATCAAAAGGGTGCTGACAGATATATGCAGCTCCCCACCGTAACTCATGGCACTTCATAAGAAGCACCACAAATTACAGCGATCCCCACCCCAACCAAAAGATTCTCTCCCTCGGTTGGGGGAATTGAGCTTCAGTTTGGAGCCAGCTGCATGTCTGCAGCCTTTCTCCTTTAGCCCTAACCCACCTTCCCAGCTTTGGTGCTGTCTTCAGAATGGGAGGGAGGAAAGGGAGGGGAAGGGGGTCAATCTGGGATCACCCAGCTTGTGCTGAAGGGTGGAGCAGGTGGATTGGAGCCCCTCACCCCACCTTGTCGTTGCCTCAGTGTCATATGTATTAAGCTTCTGCACATTTCAAAATGGCTGTGGGGGTGCTTTAAACCTCACCAAATGAGCTTTAGATAAAGCATCTTGTGGCCATTTTGAAAAGTGTGGGGCTTAATATACATGATGCTGAGCCGTTTCATTTAGAGTGGCTGTCCAAAAACCCCTCTAATTATAAAACAGTGCCCCACAGCCACCCCTGAGTGCATGTATAGGAAACCTATGATGTTTTCAGGTTTATCAGATGCACTTACAGGATAGGGCGGTAAAATGGTAGAATTTTTCCAGGGCTATAATTGTAGAGCGGGGCAATCTAACTGCAAAGTGGTCGGAGGCCGCACGCCCTGTGGACCACACCAGCAAGGGCTGCACAGTGTTCTGAAGTGAGTCTTTACTAATCACTTTTTTGGCCCCCTTTTCTGCAGCTCTTAACAAGTCTCTGAACCTGCTGTTTGTCTGAAACCTTCTGAAGTATCAGATTTAGTTCCTGATTTGTTTTTGGTGTGAAGCTTTTTCTCTAACTCTGGATACACTCGAGTCCTTATACTGGGATACAACTGACTTGCGCTTCTGGCAGCTGTGCTTCTGCTCATAGCACAAAGTTCATTAGTTAGAGACAGTTGAGGCTGGTTTCCTCTTTCCACATGATAGTATTTGCATTTGTGTTTGTAGATAACTTTCTTCCCTTATGGATAAGGTTGTTTCTTGTGTTCTGAAATAGTTGGTTTCTTCCTAGGAAAATTTTCCAGATTTGGGGTATGGCAGCCAAAAAGCAGGGATGTTGTGTTTTCTTGTATTGCAAGCACACACTTAACTAGATTCAGTTTCTCACAAGCTGCTAGACCTAAAATTGGTGTTACCTCCTAAGGTACCACAATGCATGTGAGTTTGTATACTCTAAACTGCATGCCAGCAATGCATCTCACTTTCAATGGTATATTTGTTCCAGAATACCCAGGACTTTTTCTTTTCTTTTTTTTAAATTGTCCTTATTTTTTAATACAGTAATCTAGTTTCTAAATATTCCAAGATTTCTTTCCAAATTGCACCAATTTTTTTGGAGCAGTTAAGCCTACTAAAAACATGATTTTCTGCATAGATGCCAGCTACATTAGCTCATTTTACCAGATTTTGACCCTTGGAGATATCCTGCTTTTCCAGTGCAGCACTATAACCCTGCATGTTACTAATAAGGCCCACTAAGAATGCAATTTGGGAAGGATTCAGTTTGAATCCTTGCGGATTATACTCAAGAACGCGGACCTTTGGCAGAGGTATTATTGCTGTCTTCAAAACTGTGTTAACTCAAGTTATAATTTCTTTCCAAAAAGAATCGATAATAGGACATGATCTAAATATGTAAGCAAGTATTACTTCCAATGCATCACATGTCAAGTATGTATCTACAGTACTGGCATAGCCAGTTATTTTGATGTTTCTTGGACTCTCATTTGGTCTCATTTTCAATTTTCTATAGTCATACTCTGGTAAAATAGGAACTTGAGGTCCAGTGTCCAATTTAAAAGAACCCATTGTTCCATTCACTTCCACTATCAGTCCCTCTCATTAGGGTTTTGTTTGGGATCAACAGCACTTGGCAAAATGATTTTTCTTGTTACAATGTGTGAAGCTGTAATTTTTCCCCTTAAAATTTTTGGGCAAGATACTGTGTACAGTATTGCATCTTTTGTGAGCCACTGTCCCCTGGCTATTTACTGGATTAGTCCCATGGCCTAGTCCCACATCCCTTTAGCAAATGCACATCTCCAAAACCAGGTGCATCTCCCTGTTGACTTTAGGGTCCTCCCAAGGTGCCATGCATAGTGGGCTGCCTGTACCGGTATGATCTGTCATGCTGTGAGCCAACTCAGAGCAAAGTGATCTACTGCCATTGTCATATCAATGATGCTGGTCCATACCTGCTTAGAGAGCTCACATGACAGATGTCATACTGGTGCCAATACATCCCCTGCTCTCTTCTTTCTGAGCATCTTCTTATGACCCATCAAGACCCCTCCCACATATTTGATTCCTTCATCAAAAAGACCTCCATTCTTCTCTCAAAGGGAAGAACTCTTCATGCCCACTGGAACCAAAGCGGAGCTCCTGTATATCATCAACTTTCAAAACATAGTTCTGATGAAGCATCATGCGAAAAACCTGGCCTTCGTCTGCCCAACCACAGCTACCTGGCAGCATGCATTCAGTAGCTTCATGTAAATAAATAGGTGTACATCTGGCAGTGTCAGAGACCCTAGCAGACAGCCCAGCCTGAGATAATTGCTTAAGCAACCACATCTACCTTGGGTCTCTGGCTAACAAGCTTTGCCTGAGGTAGTTAACTGGCTGGCTCGGTCTCCCAATTTATTCCCATCTGTGGCAACCGCCTCCAGGCCAGCCAACAGTTCAGACATGTCAGTCTGTTTTGGCAAGCCTCCTGGTCCCTATAGGCATTTATACACATACATTTTCATGCCAGGACACGCCAGAGATCCAGTGAATCGGAGCAGGCTCGATTAATTGAGTCTGCTCTGCATATACGCTGACGCACACTGCGCTGCACTGCGTGCAGTTGTGTAGGTGTATAAATGCACATCAGTGAGCAGAAAATGGCAGCAGTGCACTTTTCAACTAAAACACCTTTGATGTGTTTTAGTTCAAGAGTGTGCTGCTGCCATTTTCTCAGCGCTGACATACATTTCACCACTTATATAACTGTATGCACCGCAGCGCCAGGTGCTTTTAAAAGTACCTGGTGCTGTGGCACAAGCATGTGTACAAATGTCCTATACTCTCCATCTTTTCTGGTTCCTGACCCTGGTTTTGAGTCCAGCCCCCTGCCCCAGGGGCAGTAAGTCAGCTAGGGTCAAAGGATCCCAGCAAGACAGCTGTCCAAAGACTTCTTAAAAGAATCATGAGTACGTGCTTGCACCACCTCTGGAGGGAGTCTATTGGAGGCTCAGACAGTAAAGAAGTTTTTGGAAGTCTGTTACTTCCTATCCAGTTATACACGAATTTTTGAATCCATCTTTTCATTGTGGTTCCAAGTTTGGTAACAAGTTTTGGGAATCTCTTATCTGGTCCAGCAGCCTTGCCAGTCTTGATCGCTTTAATAGTTGTGTTGAACTCATTGTCAGAGATGAGAGTGGTTAAATTAAGATTGGCATTCGGTGATTTAATTTGTTCGTGAGTCCAATGTCTAATCATTCCTGTGGATTGCTTGCTTAGATTACTGTACATGCTGCTGTTGCTGGAGTTTGTTGATGCAGGGCAATGTCGGGTTTTTTGGTGCCTTTGCCTAAAAAGGTCCACCATAGTTGTCTGCTCAGGTGGGTCATACCCAATCCTTCTATGGAAGAAGTAAGGCATTTCTCCTTTTTGGTATTATTCAAATCCCTTGGACCTGATAACTAGGAATCTGATCCTAGAACCAGACCCTCACACTGGCCTGCATTGTGCCTCTGGATTTGGTAATGTGGCTCCTGAACTCTGAATGAGCCTCTCTGATCCAACCAGTAGGCTAGCCTGCCTGTGACCCAGTCCCTTACAGGTACTCCCCAACTTTGAGCTTTTCAGTGCAAGTTAATCTTTCCAAAAGAAAGTGCACATTGCCCTCTTTAAACAAGATAATTGCTACCATGATAGCAGAAAGTCTCACATAAAAGATTATAGGCAATAGAATCACCTTCATGGCTTTCACCTATCCCCCTCCCCCCATTAATCAGCTGCCCATAATCCTAGGATCTGTCATTCTTTTATGGTGGTATTTTCCCCATACCTTCTCCCCTGCAAGTCCCAAGTCAAAGGGTACTCCCAATACCTTCATCTCTGTGCTGGTGATCACCAGCCCTAGCTCATGCACTCCTCCATAGTTCCTATTCCCATGCATGTTCTCTCTTCTGTTCACACTGCCTCCCTGTATTCCCCTCAATGTGCCACAACAGTCTCTGCAATGAGAGGTCTTTATGCACTGCCCAGTGAAGTGATAAGAACAGAAAAATTAATATGGGATCCATTCCTGTTCACTCACAATCCTGTGGAGAAGCTAGGACAAGCTGTCCAGGCCTGAACCTTCTCTCCCCTTGTCCTGTGCCCCTACACACAGGGTGCATCTACACCAGATGCTTACTGAGCAGTAGTTTAATAACATCGCGCAGTAGCATGCCAGTCAAAAACCATCCTAATATGCTACTGCACAGTGTTATTAGGCTACTGCACAGTAAGCATCACAAAAAAACAACTGTAGTTACTATGCATTTAGTTAGTATTTCATTAAGTAAGTACTAAACTATATGTTCAGTAACTACTGTGCATTAGGGCTGTGTGACGCTTCACGTGTGGATTTGATTCGGAGGAGATTCGGCTCGATTTGGCAGCCAAATCTCTGAATCTGAATTGAGGCAGGAGACCAATTAAAAGGTCCAAATCAATTTGAAGCTCTCTGAATCAATCTGGAAAAGATATGGAGAGCTTTGGAGATTTGGGCAGTCCCACTTGCTGCTGCAGGGAGCTGGACCCGGACTCTGTGCTGGGAAGTAGGGGGCGGGGGAGGGAGAGCTGTAAGAGGGTGAAAGGGACCATGGGGGGACCATGGGGGGACCCCTGCCAGGCCTATCCCCTGCCTGCTCCCCCAGCTCCCCTGAGTGCCCCCTGACCCCCACCTGCTCTCCCTGTCCCAACCATGGCTGCCCCATCCAGCCCCAGCTCCCAGCTCTTTAAAAAAAAGTTCCCACTCATTGGCTGCTGCCAGGTGGGGGGCAATCACCACTGCCCCATGCTGCGTGGGGGGCTCTGCCATGAGCCTCCTGACTCCTGCCCGCTCTACCAGCCCAGCCTATGACTGATTAAAAAAAAAGCCCCCACTTACAAGCTGCTGCAGCAGCCTTGGGACTTCTGGGGGCTCATGGCAGAGCCCCCCATGCAGTGTGGGGCGTTGGGGGGTAGCGGGAATCACCTGGCAGGATCCAGTGAGCCCAGGGCTTTTTTGTTTTTAAAGAGCCGGGAGCTGGGGCTGGGTGGGGCAGCCATGGGGGTGGGGCTGGGAGAGCGGGCGGGAGTGAAGGGGCTTATGGCAGAGTCCTCCATGCAGCATGGGGCAGTGGGGGGGCAGCAGGAATCAGCCCCCACCTGACAGCAGCTGGTGAGTGGGGGCTTTTTTTTTTTTAAGATCCGGGAGCTGGGGCTTGGCAGGGGTTGGGGGCTTGTGACAGGACAGAGCTCCACAACACAGCATGGGTCAGTGGGGGGGTAGCAGGGATCTCCACCCCCCAACCTGGGAGCAGCCAGTGAGTGCTTTTTAAAGAACTGGGGCTGGGTGGGGCATACATTGACGGGGCTGGGAGAGTGGGCAGGGGGTGGGGCCGATTCAAAGATTTGGCCGATTCAGCGATGGCTGAATCTCTGAATCAAATTCAGATGAATCAATTCAGGACAGTGACTCAAATCACTGTCCCCCAAATCAGCTGAATCCAAATCCAAAGTGAATACTAGCCACTTTGCACAGGCCTACTGAGCATGAAGAAATGTGTAGACACATCCACTGTGAACAACTAAAGTCCTCCATCACAATTTTGCCTGTTTTGAGGGTAGCCAACTATCCATAAGCTTACAAATAGTAAGAATTCAGGCTAAAAATGCTTGTCCATAAAGTCCATGAATAAATTTAAATACCCTCTGAAAACAAATCAAGCTCTGGCTATTCTGTGAAACTCCTTCTTCAAAAGAAGCTGCACAGCTGGAACGTCTGTGGAGCAGAAGGAGTGGGACCAGCAAGGAAAGGCAGAGGGGGTGGGCTGGAGGGTGCAGTTATGGATGTCAGGGTGTGGGATGTGTAAGGGACCCCTACGGTGGGGGCAGCAAGGTATAAAACCATTGCTGTAGTCACACAGGGCTGCCAACTCAAGATCTTTTTTCTGACAGTAAACCATTATCAGGAAAAGTTTGTCAGTAAAAAAAGTTTGCAGATTTTCATAAAAAAAGAAAATCGGTGGGGGGAGGGGGGAACGGGGACAGTCTACCTATGCCCCCAGAGAGCATGGTGTTAGCTGTTTGAAAAGCCTGTAGAAGTGCCCCCCCTTCAGTTGAAGCATATACATTGACAATAAACTCCTCTCCTACCACACATATTGCCCAAATCAGCCAACTGAATATCACCTCCTGGTATTTCACTAATCTGACTTGTAGTTTTTTAAACAAACTTGCTACCCTACTGGCATTTGTACCTGACCAGAGTGTTCCCAAGTTCAACACTTTTTATACATCTCATAGTCCTGGCTGTGGGGAATGCCATATTCTTGCAAGCACACAATCTCCTCCTGCTGCTTTACCAGGTAAACCTAAATAAGTTCTCTCTCCTTCCTGCTTAACACATTTCTTAGGGAAATAAATGTTACCTGCAACACCACAATTACAAAAGGAAGATGGCTCAGTCCCTTCCCTTATGCCTCTTTACTTATATACTCCCTAAAGTGCTCTCTTCTCTTCCCTCCTTTCTCTTTCCTGCTTTCATCTGTGTGGCTGAATTGCAGAAAGTCTTCTAAAGATGTCTCCTCAAGGAGCTCTACAAACCAAAAGGAGTGGCTGCAAACACCCTATCAAAATGTTCAGGCCTTTGGAAGGTCAACACCCCAGGGACCAATGCTGTGCTCTCTTAAGCCAGGAATAGCCTCTACCTTGTATGTTGGCCTCCCTCTTCCAGTTTTCTTCATTCCACCCCCCCCCCCAAACTTACCGTAGCCTACTCCTCTGTTTTATGCTTCCTTGTGCCCTTCTGCCATTCCATTTCCTCTCCTCCTTTCTGGGCCTCTGTTGTGCCTTGTGCTGCCTTCTCTTCACCTGCCTCTGATACTCCTGGCTCCTTGGTGCCCTTGAAGCTTTTACCCTCTTTCTTCTCCTCTTCTTCCCAGATTCCTACCATGTGTGCTGCCTCTGCCAAGGTTCCTTGGGTTCCTCCATTCGTTCCTCTTCTATTGTTTGACAAGGCTCTTTGGGTGAATCTGATATCTTTTATTAGACCAACTTAAATAGTTGGAAAACAAGTTTTAAGCAAGCTTTCGGGTTCAAAAACCCTTTGTCAGGCTGAGGAAGTTTCAGCAGTTGGTGTGTGCTCTTCCTGGATGGAATGAAAAGTAAAGAAGCCAGAGACTGGGCTGGTATGCATGCAAGATAGGCAGTTAGTGAAGATGTAGACTGAGGAGTCAATGGGTGAGAGATGGGCTAAGTGGAGGGGAGAGAAGGGGGATGAATAGTGGAGAAGTACCTGGAGATTCAGATGTCAGGCAGGTTATAACATGTCATAAATCCAGTGTCTATATTTAGTCTATGATTTTTAGTATCCAGGAGGTTGATGAAGTGGAGTTCATAGGCTGGTCTCTGGGAAGTGTTGTGTAAGTTTCCTTTGAGGATCAGGACTGAGAGATTGGAGAGAGAGTGGTTTTCTTGTGAGAAATGTGCCCCCAATGGGTATTCCTGTCTTTGATATATTTCCGGTGTGCGTTCATTCTGGTGCGCAGTTGTTGTTTGGTCTCTCCTACGTAGCAAGGGAAGTTTAGGTTAGGTATTAAGAAAAACTCCCATGAGGAGGGTAGTAAAGCACTGAAATGGGCTATCCAGAGAGGCTGTAGAATCTACATCCTAAGCACTTTAAGACCCAGCTAGACAAAGACTTGGCTGGAATTATCGAGTTGGGGACAGCCCTGCTTTGAGCAGGGGGTTGGACTAGATGACCTCCTAAGGTCCCTTCCATCCCTAATTTTCTATGAATTTTGAGCCACAATAACAAATGTTTTAAGCCACTTAAAGGTGTTAATGTGTGGACAATTCACAGGTTAAGAGCTCCGGGAATTGCTCAAATTAAGGTGCAACAAGGCCCTCTCTCTCTCTCTCAATACTTCTGTATCCAAGTCTTCACATCATTTTCCTGAACAAGTTCTGAAACCATTTTCAGTATTATAACCTAATGGCCACTCGAGCTGTGAAGAAGTTCTTCCTAAAGTCCAATCTAAATCTGCTCTCTGCTAGCTTGTGGCCATTGTTTCTTGTGACCCCCAGGGGCGCCTTGGTGAATAAATACTCACCAATTCCCTTCTGTGCCCCCGTGATGAACTTATAGGCAGCCACAAGGTCGCCTCTCAACCTTCTCTTGCGGAGGCTGAAGAGGTCCAGGTGCCCTAGTCTCTCCCCATAGGGCTTGGCCCACAAGCCCTTAACCATATGAGTGGCCCTTCTCTGGACCCTCTCTAGGTTATCCACATCCCTCTTGAAGTGCAGCGCCCAGAACTGCACGCAGTACTCCAACTGCGGTCTGACCAGCGCCCTATAGAGGGGAAGTATCACCTCCCTGGACCTATTCGTCATGCATCTGCTGATGCATGATAAAGTGCCATTGGCTTTTCTGATGGCTTCGTCACACTGCCAGCTCATGTTCATCTTGGAGTCCACTAGGACTCCAAGATCCCTTTCCACTTCTGTGCCACCCAGCAGGTCATTCCCTAGGCTGTTGGTGTGCTGGACATTTTTCCTCCATAGGTGCAGCACTTTGCATTTCTCCTTGTTGAACTGCATCCTGTTGTTTTTTGTCCACTTGTCCAACCTGTCCAGGTCTGCCTGCAGCTGTTCCCTGCCCTCCGGCGTGTCCACTTCTCCCCATAGCTTTGTGTCATCTGCAAACTTGGACAGAGTACATTTGACTCCCTCGTCCAAGTCACTGATGAAGACATTAAAGAGTATCGGTCCAAGGACCGAGCCCTGCGGGACCCCACTGCCCACAACCTTCCAGGTCAAGACCGACCCATCCACCACGACTCTTTGGGTGCGACCCTCCAGCCAATTCGCCACCCACCAGACTGTGTAGTCATCCACATCACAGCCTCTTAACTTGCTCACCAGTATGGGGTGGGATACCGTATCGAAGGCCTTCCTGAAGTCTAAGTATAAGACATCCACCCCTCCTCCTGTGTCCAGGCATTTCTTAACCTGGTCATAGAAACAGACTAGATTGGTCAGGTACGATCTGCCCGCCACAAACCCGTGCTGGTTTCCCCTCAGCATAATTTGCCCTGCCGGGCTCTCACAAATGTGAGCCTTGATAATTTTTTCAAAGACTTTGCCTAGGATGGAGGTGAGACTGACTGGCCTATAGTTGCCCGGGTCCTCCTTCCTCCCCTTCTTGAAAATGGGGACTACGTTAGCCCTTTTCCAGTCCTCCGGGACTTGGCCCGTGCGCCGCGAGCGTTCGAATATTCCCGCCAGTGGCTCTGCAATGATGTCGGCCAGTGCCTTCAGCACCCTCGGATAGAGCTCATCCGGGCCTGCCGACTTAAAGGCATCCAGTTCTTCCAAGTGACTCTGCACCACCTCAGGATCTACGCATGGCAGTCTGGTGCCTTGCTGCTGCCTCTCTACAACCCCAGTGAGAGACTTGTCGTGCCCGTCACTTAGGAACACTGAGGCAAAGAACTCGTTGAGAAGTTCAGCCTTGTCCCCCTGTCTGTCACCAATTGTTTCTGCCCATTTAGCAGCGGTCCTATTCCTCCCTGGGCCTTCCTTTTACTCCCTATATATCTAAAAAACAATTTCTTGTTGTCTTTTACTTGGGTTGCCATCCTCAGCTCCATGGTAGCTTTGGCCCGTCTAACTGCCTCTCTACAAGCACAAGCAGAGGAGGTATATTCGTCTTTAGTGATCTCACCCTGTTTCCACTTTTTATGTGCTCCCCTTTTGGCCCTTAGGCTGCCCTGGATTTCTCTGGTCAGCCAGGGAAGCCTCCTGGCCCCTTTCCCTTTTTTGCCTTGCTCGGGGATCGTCTTGCTTTGTGCCCGAAGGATCGTTTCCTTAAGGCACAGCCACCCTTCTTGGGCACCCATCCCTTCAAAACTCCTACTCTGCAGTGCGTCCTTGACTAATCACCTGAGTGCATTGAGATCAGCTTTCCTAAAGTCTAGCACTTTCACCCTACTAGTTACCTTACCCACTCGCCGTCTTATGTTGAATTCTATTATTAGGTGATCACTGTCTCCCAAATGGCTACCGATCTGGAGGTCCCCTATCATGTCATCCCCTGTTGCCAATACCAGATCCAGTATGGCATTCCCCCTAGTGGGACCATGCACCTCCTGTGTCAGGTGGAGGTCCTGTATACAGGTTAGAAACCTGCGTGAGCGATGGGACCTTGCTGTCTGCGTCTCCCAGCAGATGTCCGGGTAGTTTAGGTCCCCCATGACTACCGCCTCTTTAGCTTTTATGGTCTCCGAGAGTTGCCTCAGGAGCCCCGCATCTATTTCTTCCCCTTCGTGTGGGGGTCTGTAGCAGACCCCTACCACCAAATCCCTTTCTCCTTGCCCCCCATGTAGCCTAACCCACAATCCTTCTACTTCCTCAACCTTGGATTCTGTCTTGATGAGGGTTGATGTATATTGCTCACTGACATAAAATGCAACCCCCCCCTTTCTTCCCCGACCTGTCCTTTCTGTACAATCTATAGCCCTCAATATGTACTGCCCAGTCGTGGGATGAATCCCACCAGGTTTCTGTTAGCCCCACTAAGTCATAGGTGTTTAGTGCAAGCAGGAGTGCTAGTTCATCCTGCTTGTTCCCCATGCTCCTAGCATTAGTATATAGGCACTTGAGCCCTGAGACTGGTGCCTTTGCTGCCCCCCTGCTCCGAGTCCCAAGGGGCCCATTGTTTCTTACCTTCTTGTTTCTTACCTGTGCTATAGTGCTGGTCTCCCCATGGCTTTCAGGTTCCCAATGTTCTCCTTCTTCAGGCTGGGCTGTCCTTGTGGGTGCCACATGGTTTGGTGGTCCACAGCTTCCCCTGCCCTCGTACTCCCCTCCCCCCGACGAGCCTAGTTTAAAGCCCGCCGGCTTTAAACCAGGTGGGCCCTGCTTTAACCCAGGCTGCCCTGCTTGTTAGAGCTCCTGACACTATGCAGATACTTAGCAGATACACATGTATCTAAATGAATGGAAATTCTGAAATTTTGCTCTAGCAAAAATGAGGAGAAGGTGAGGACTCTCACAGTTTAGCTCCAATAATTGAGTGGTTAGGGTACTTGCCTGTGAAATGGTATTCTAGGTTCTAAGCTTATTCACCAAGGGGGAATGTGAACCTCTATTCCTCCAGTTTTTCAGGACAGCACTCTAAACACCCAGCCACAGGTTAGGCATTATCCCAAGCATAGGTGGTAGAAGGCTGGGGCTAAAGAGGCTCAGCCCCCACAAACAGGGGGCAGCAGGTATGGTTGCAGGGCTGCTGCAGTAGTTGCTGGGGGGGAGGGGTGCACACACTCAGATGCACAGCCAAGATCACAGCCAGTCAGGATCATAGCCCCAGCATGTGGATTATTGCCCAGCATGGCAGCCAGGCAAGTTTCACTGTACTCTGTGAAGGGGAAGGGGCTTGGGGGTGGGCAGATCTAGGCCCCCACAGTATGGGAGGGAGTGGGGCAGAGGCAGGACCTGAGGTGAATGGGGCCCCCGGCTGGGTCATGGGACAATCAGAGTTTGGGCGACTCATTTATGGTGCAGGGGACCTCCCGCCACTGTGCCCCCCCTGGCAGAGGCCAGGGGGCCAGTGCCCCTGATTTGTGCACGGAGTAGAGGTGGGCTGCTGCTGCAGGCTGGGCTCTGCACCCCACTGCTGCTGCCTTGAGAGCCGAGTGATGCCATGTGCAACCCACCGCTGGGCTCTGCACCCTGCACACAGCAGGCACACGGCATCATGCTGCTCTAGGGAAGTGACAGTGGGGCGTAAAGGGAAGCCTGCCTCTGCCCCACACAGAGATCCGGGGGACACCTGCCTCCCAGGGCCTCCGCCAGGGTGCACACAGAGGCGGGAGCCCCCCCACCCCACCCCTGGATGAGATGCTTGGGCTCCAAGCATCCCATTAGCCCCAGCCCCTTCCTCTGCCCCACTCCCTCCCTCATCATGGGGGCCTTGATCTGCACCCTACACCATGCCCCTTCTGCACAACAGACTTATCTATGGAGGGGAGGGGGGATGCATGCACACGTACACACTCAGCCCCTGCAAATAATATTTTCTCCTTCCGCCTGCCTATCATCCCAAGCCCACTCCAGTTCTTTTTTTGAAGCAGGATGTCCTGCACTTAATAGTCATTGAATAAAATGCCTAGAGAGCAGTGGGGGAATTTCTATTAATTAGCAGCAAGAATCCAACCTAGAACCCAAGATGTTTTCCTTTCCAGAGAAACATCCTGTTCACTGACCCATATACTCTCAGGGTTGTTCTGTGTCTTCTGACCCTACATGTCTCCTTCTCTTTCTCCTTGAAATAAGAGCTAGAGAAAGGACTTTAGTACAGGGGGTGGGTGGTACTTGCTTCTAGGCAGTGCCGGGGGAAGTAGCTGCCGGTTGCTGGGGCAATCAGGATAATGAAGTAATTAGCACCCAGCCTGGGCAGTCACCTGACTGGCTGTTGGCAGGGCCTTGGGTGCATATAAACCTGGGTTTTGAGCTGGCAAAGGCAGTCTCTCTCTGGCTGCCACCATGGAAGAAGCTCCTGCCCAGGGGAGTCCAGGATGCTGGGTTAGTGGAGGGCTATACTCTTAAAGGGGCAGAAGGCTGCTGCATGTCATTATTTATTATTTCATAGTTTCATAGTAGTTAGGGGTCAGAAGAGACCTAAATAGATCATCTAGTCTGACCCCCCGCCACTGGCTGGAGCACATGCTCAGATCACACGACCCCAGGCAGGTGTTCATCCAACCTCTTTTTGAACTTACCCAAGTTAGGAGCAAGGACCACTTCCCTAGGAAGTTGGTTCCAGATCCTAGCCACCCTAACAGTGAAATAGTGCCTCCTAATCTCTAACCTGAACCTATTCCCCAGCAGCTTCCTGCCATCGTTCCTCGTCACCCCAGGTGGTGCTGGGGGGAATAGGACCTTCCTATTTGCTGCTGATCTCCCCTAGTTTGTAGGCAGCCACCAAATCCCCCCTCAGCTTCTGTTTGCTGAGGCTGAATGGGTTCAGGCCCCTCAGCCTCTCCTCATAGGGCCTGCCCTGTTGCCCTCCAACCAAGCGGGTGGCCTCCTCTGAACCCTCTCAAGGCAGGCCACATCCTTCTTAAAGTGCGGCGCCCAGAACTGGACGTAGTACTCCAATTGAGGCCGGACCAATGTCACATAGAGAGGGAGTATCACCTCTCTGGACCGGCTTGAGATGCATCTTTGGATGCACGACAAGGTGCAGTTGGCTTTGCTGGCTGCGGTCTGGCATTGGTAGCTCATGTTCATCTTGGAGTCAATGATGACTCTAAGATCCCTTTCCGCCTCTGTGCTGTCAAGGGGAGAGCTCCTCAGCTTGTATGTGTGCTGTGGATTCCTTCTCCCAAGGTGCAGCACCCTGCACTTATTCACATTGAACCACATCCTATTACCATCTGCCCACTTCTGTAGTCTGTCTAAATCTAATTGCAGCCTCTCTCTCCCTTCGAGCGTGCCTACCTGTCCTCACATCTTGGTGTCATTGGCAAACTTGGACAATGTGTGTTCCACCCCCTCGTCCAAGTCTCTGATGAAGATGTTGAACAGTGTAGGCCCTAGGACCGAGCCCTGGGGGACCTCACTGTTCACATCCTGCCAGGTTGAGTATGACCCATCCACCACTACTCTCTGGGTGCGCCCCATCAGCCAATTTTTTACCCATCCAACTGTGTAGGCATCAATGCCACAGTTGCTCAATTTATTAATGAGAACGGGGTGAGAGACAGTGTCAAAGGCCTTCTTAAAGTCCAGAAAGACTACTTCCACAGCAACATCATCATCCAGGGATTTAAGCCTTGAGCAATAAGTGAGCCACAGGAAGACAAGGGGCCCAGCACCAGTGAGGGTGCAGTCTCAGAGGGGCCAAGGGCCTGGTATACAGGAGGCAGGGGCTTGGTAACTTGAGGGGATGAGAGAGGCTAGTGCCTCAAAGCCAGGTCCTACCCAGTGGCCTAGGCCAGCAGACCTAGCTAGACTGAAGGGGTGGAGGCCGAGGCTCCAACAAAGGGAATATATTAATAACACCTGCAAGGCATGGGACGTGGTAAAGGGAAGGTTACGGAGTCATGCAATTAGCCTATAAGGCTTTGGGTGCCCAACTGGGCACAGTAGACTATAGAGGCCCAGTAAGGGGCCTGAGAGCATAGAGGTCCAGCCAGGGACCTGAAGTCCAGTATGACTGGGCTCTGCATAGTGTGGGAGTGCCCTATGGGTGGTGCAGGCCACAATCATGGAGCCACCAGAGGATGTCATGGCCACCCGTGGGACTTCGATGTGTTACACTCATGTAGATTCATAGATTCATAGGTGTTAGGGTCGGAAGGGACCTCAATAGATCATTGAGTCCGACCCCCTGCATAAGCAGGAAAGAGTGCTGGGTCTAGATGACCCCAGCTAGATACTCATCTAACCTCCTCTTGAAGACCCCCAGGGTAGGGGAGAGCGCCACCTCCCTTGGGAGCCCGTTCCAGACCTTGGCCACTCGAGCTGTGAAGAAGTTCTTCCTAATGTCCAGTCTAAATCTGCTCTCTGCTAGCTTGTGGCCATTGTTTCTTGTAACCCCCGGGGGCGCCTTGGTGAATAAATACTCACCAATTCCCTTCTGTGCCCCCGTGATGAACTTATAGGCAGCCACAAGGTTGCCTCTCAACCTTCTCTTGCGGAGGCTGAAAAGGTCCAGTTTCTCTAGTCTCTCCTCGTAGGGCTTGGTCTGCAGGCCCTTGACCATACGAGTTGCTCTTCTCTGGACCCTCTCCAGGTTATCCGCTTCCCTCTTGAAGTGTGGCGCCCAGAATTGCACGCAGTACTCCAACTGCGGTCTGACCAGCGCCCGATAGAGGGGAAGTATCACCTCTTTGGACCTATTCATCATGCATCTGCTGATGCACGATAAAGTGCCATTGGCTTTTCTGATGGCTTCGTCACACTGCCGGCTCATGTTCATCTTGGAGTCCACTAGGACTCCAAGATCCCTTTCCACCTCTGTGCAACCCAGCAGGTCATTCCCTAGGCTGTAGGTGTGCTGGACATTTTTCCTCCATAGGTGCAGCACTTTGCATTTCTCCTTGTTGAACTGCATCCTGTTGTTTTCTGCCCACTTGTGCAACCTATCCAGGTCTGCCTGCAGCTGTTCCCTGCCCACCGGCGTGTCCACTTCTCCCCATAGCTTTGTGTCATCTGCAAACTTGGACAGAGTACATTTGACTCCCTCGTCCAAGTCGCTGATGAAGACATTAAAGAGTATCGGTCCAAGGACTGAGCCCTGAGGGACCCCACTGCCCACACCCTTCCAGGTCGAGACCGACCCATCTACCACGACTCTTTGGGTGCGACCCTCTAGCCAATTTGCCACCCACCGGACCGTGCAGTCATCCACATCACAGCCTCTTAACTTGTTCACCAGTATGGGGTGGGATACCGTATCGAAGGCCTTCCTGAAGTCTAAGTATACGACATCCACCCCTCCTCCTGTGTCCAGGCGTTTCTTAACCTGGTCATAGAAAGAGACTAGATCGGTCAGGCACGATCTGCCCGCCACAAACCCGTGCTGGTTTCCCCTCAGCATAGTTTGCCCTGCCGGGCTCTCACAAATATGAGCCTTGATAATTTTTTCAAAGACTTTGTACTTTCAAACCCTGCTCTGAAATGGAACTAGGCAAAAATTTTGGACAGGTGACTTATTCACTGAAAAAAAAAAAACAGTTTAGACTTGATGGAAACTATTCATAAGTTTGTTCTGAATTTGGTAAATAGCTTTAGTGGAAAATCAGGCAATTTTTGAAAGTGTTGAAATATTTCATTTTAAGAATTTCAAAATGAAATATTTGGATTGTATTGTTTCAAAGCAATATTTTGTGTTGAAGTTTGCCTAAATGTAATGATAACAAGGATAACAAAATCCCCTAAAGCAAAAGAAAAGAGTAAAGATTTCATTTTGGGTTAAAAAAAACAAAACCAACCCTCCAAATGCCCAAAACGGGTGGGAAAAACACTGCCAAACTTTTTTTTAAGTCAATCCAGCTCTTTTTATTACTTTTTAATTTATTTTTTAATCTTTTGATTTTGACAGTGAAGCAAAAAAAAATATTTTGACAACTGTGTTCTGAAGTCAATTAATTTTCATGGGAGGCTTTCTTGGTACTTACAATAATGTCTGAGTACTTTATAACATTAATTTAATGTTATTAAATTAAATTAGCATTTTTATTTATTGTTACCATTATTATTTATTGTTATTAAATTAAATTGGCATTAAATCAGTTAATTTAATACTACAGCTACACAGCCATTTGTCATATTTGCAATTATTTTAGTGGAACAGCAGCCATCAGATTCCAGCCTGATTGTCTAAGTACTTTGCACTTACCTGTCTAGGACCATGATGTTAAGCTGTGACATCTCCAAAATAGGTGTGGAGAACTAAATTGAACATCATTAAGCTGAATTCAAGAACAGAAGTCCCATACATTGGACACTTTCTAACCTCAGCAGGATTCTGGCATGACCAAGAAATTGAGAGTCATCAGGGCTCAGGATAGACATTCAAAAAGCCTGAATTGATTTAATCTTTGTACATTTATGTAACCTACCAAGGCTGAGTCAGTTTGTAACTGCTCAGACATCCCCTCGGGACTGAAAAAATGCAGGCTTATGCCTGCAGTGGTTAATGCTCGAAGCCAGGGGGTGCTAGTGCAGCTCTCCCTGCCAAGAGGCCAATCACTCATTTTCAGACTGCAGTATTGCATCTGGCTTTTTAAAAGATGGTGGAGAAACCCTTTCGCTTTCCTGACTACCACCTTCACTGAGTCTATATCACTAACTCCATCTCTCAATAGCTCTCTCGCAAACCACATGCTCTGTGGCTGCAGGAATTGCCACACTTTCTTTTTGTTCCAGTATTTTTTTTTTTCTGGCAATTCTGTGGAAAATTGCAAGAAAAGCCATTTTTCGCAGTGATCAAGGTAGTCGCCATTTTACGTGGTTTCTGTGAAAATTGCAAAACTGTGATTCAAGTAGGTCCCTATAAATTGGAGGCAGGCAATTATTTGGACCCATGAGCCATATAGACAGTTTTGGGGAGCTACCATGGGCCAGTCAGCACCTTGCCCACAACAGCCCAGAGTCCATACGCAACAGTGGCAGCGGCCAGGCAGAAGATGCTACTGGGCACAAGGGGAAAGTAACTGCATCCCCCTTGCAGGCCCTTCTTGCTGCAGCTACCTAGAGCCCATGCCTGAGCTGCCCTGTGGCTCCTATCCACTGCCACTGTTGCCCTGCCAGGTGGCTTGGAGGTGGTGCTGGTGGTGGTGATGATGGCAGCAGAGAAGAGCCGAAGGGCAGCCCAGGCATGGGCTCTGGATGGCCGCAGCAAGAAGGGCTAGGCAGCGGCAAGTGGGAGGTGTCCACTTGTCCTCCATGCCAACCAGGAGCTTCTACCCAGCCACTGCTACTGCTCAGCATGGGTAAGCAGGTCTGGAGGAGGCATGGGGCAGGCCAGGGTCAGGGCTGTGCACATGGGTCCTGGCTGGTCTGGAGCTGGTCTACTCTGGCTGGGGTGAGAGTGGAGCAAGTGTGGGGCAGCCTGAGGCCAGGGCCAGGGCTGTGTAGGCGGGTCCGTGCCAGTCTCCATTGGACAGGGGTCAGTGGTGCCACAACCAGAAAAAGTCTCTGCTGCCTGGGCTGCCTAGAAATGGAGTCCAGTTGTGGAGCCACCCCTGCCCAGCTGTGTGCCCAGGAGCAGTGGGATGCACCATGGTCTAGATGGTGCCTGGGCCAGGTGGGACTGAGGAACCCGCTGTGAGCTGGACAAAGACCCTCCACAGACCAGATCTGGATCTGGCCTGCAGGCTGTTCTGCCAATCCCTACTGTAAATGAAGGTACAGTATAACTTTCAGAACACAGAGGTGAAATCAGAGGAAACTGCAAACAGGCCTAGGTTTGTGTGACTTCATGTGTTTCATTTCATGCAAATCCTTTACTTAGTTATTTTACATATGACAATTGGTGGTTGTCAGAACACAATGTAAGTAAGGGACATTTGTTTGCCTCAGCATGTTTGCCTTAGTACCACCAGAGACTGGTGGTGGATGGGTCGGTATCAACCTGGAAGGATGTGGGTAGTGGGGTCCTGCAGGGCTTGGTCCTTGGACCTGTACTCTTCAATGTCTTCATCAGTGACTTGGATGTGGGTGTGAAGTGTACTCTGTCCAAGTTTGCAGACTAAATTGTGGGGTGAAGTGAACACTCTGGAGGGTAGGAAACGATTGCAGGCAGACCTGGACAGGTTAGAAAAGTGGACAGAACATAATAGGACACAGTACAGCAAGGACAAATGCAGAGTACTGCACCTAGGGTGTAAAAATATCCTGCACACCTACTGGCTAGGAAATGATCCTCTCAGCAACACAGAAGCGGAAAGGGATCTCAGAGTAATAGTGGACTCCAAGATGAACATGAGTCATCAGTGTGATGAAATCACACAGTGTGATGAAATCAGCAAAGCTAACTGCACTTTATCATGCGTCAGCAGATGCATGACAAATAGAACCAAGGAGGTGATACTTCCCCTCTATGCGGCATTGGTCAGACCACAGTTGGAGTCCTGTGTCCAGTTTTGGGCACCATACTTCAAGAATGATGTAGATAGTCTTGAGAGGGTCCAGAAGAGGGCCATTTGTATGGTTAAGGGTTTACAGAGCAAGCCCTGTGAGGACAGACTAAGGGACCTGGACCTCTTCAGCCTCTGCAAGAAGGCTGAGAGGTGATCTTGTGGCCACCTGCAAATTCATTAGTGGGCTGCAGCAAGGGATCGGAGATGCTCTGTTCACCAGGGCAACTTCTGAGATAACAAGGAACAATGGTCACAAACTGACAGAGAGCAGATTTAGGCTAGACATCAGGAAGAACTTCTTCACAGTAAGGCTGGCCAATATTTGGAAGGGCTTCCAAGGGAGGTGGTACTCTCTACTACCTTGGGAGGTCTTTTAAGAGAAGGCTGGATAGGCACCTGGCTGGGGTCATCTGACCCCAGCACTCTTTCCTGCCTAGGCAGGGGGTAGGACTCGATGATCTGTTGAGGTCCCTTCCAACCCTAGCATCTATGAATTAGTTTACATGCTCGCTATACAAATAGGTAAAAAGTTGGTGGTTTTCAGAACACAATGCAAGTAAGGGACATTTGTTTGCCTTGGCATTTATTTCAGGGTTTGTTTTTTTTAACAAGTTTTTACCTTTTGACAAAGAAAATGGTGGCTAACCCATGGCATGCATGCCACAAGTGGCATGGGCAGCTGGTGCATTTTGCACACAAACCCAGGGTGCCAGTTAAAGGGGATACTGGTGACAGGGGTAAGAGAAGCACTCAGGAAGGGAAGGGGATCAGAGCATTACTGGAGGAGGCAAGTGGGGAGAGGAGGTCAGTGCTGGTCCAGGGGCTTGGCCCCCTGGGTGCTGTGGGTTAGCTACCAAGAAATGCAATGTAGCCATGCAGTGTTGTCATTTCCTGGTGATGGTGGGATTCAGTGGACTAAGGCAACTGCAGTGGATGATCATTATAGTGGCACTGCATCATACTTTGGTCTCAACCTGTGGTATGTTTGTCAATAAGGTTGTCCACAGTGGGATTAAGAGGTGTGGTGAAGACATGTTTATTATTTATATGATTTTAATGCTTAGTGTTATGGCTGCGTGAAACTTTGGCAGCCGTTTTCATTTTGGAGGTGTTTCAGCCCGTTTTGGTGCCCGAAACACTTAATACAAAATGAAATGGAAGACTCCGAACCATCTCCGAAATGAAATAAAACCATCCGAAATGTTTCGGAAATGTTTCAGGTGTTTTGGAGTGTTTCGGAAGTGCTTCCAGCACAGCTCCTCAGCCCTCCTTTTAAAGTGCCAGGAGGCTGGGCCTGGGTGAGGGATGGGACCAGGCAGGGCAGTTATGGGAGCTTCTCCTGCAGCTCCTCTGGCTGTGCCTGCCTCTCCCTGGGCAAGGAGAGCCATGGGAGAAGCCCCCATGGCTTCCCTGCTTGGCCTCATCCCCCACCCAGCTCCAGCCTCCCAGCATTTAAAAAAAAAAAAGCCCCACACTCACCGGCAGTAGCAGTGGCAATCAGGGCCTCTGAGGGCTCACGGCAGAGCCCCCCCGTGCAGTGTAGGGCAGTGGGTGGTAGTGGGGATCACCCCCTCTGCTTGGCACCTGTGCGGCAGCTTCCCCATCGTGTGGGTGCAGCGCGGCTCAGCAGGGTACCACACATTGTCTGGGAGCTGGGGCAGCTCCACCTTTCAGCCAGAGCCCAGCACTGCTCAGCCTCAGCAGCCCCAGCTCCCAGAGAGCGGGCAGTGCCCTGCTGATCTGCACTGCATCCATGCCATGGGGCAGCTGCCATGTGGGAGCAAGGCAGGGGGAGATCCCTGCCACCCCCCACTGCCCTACACCGCATGGGGGGGCTCTGCTGCGAGCCCTCAGAGGCCCTGATTGCTGCTGCTGTAGCCAGCGAATGTGGGGCTTTTTTTTTTGCTTTTTTTAAGTGCCAGGATACTGTGGCTGGGCAGGGCAGCCTCTCCTGTGGCTCCCTGCCATCCGGAGTGAAGTAGGCACAGCCAGAGGAGCCATGGGAAAACCTGCAGCCACTTGCCTGTGCCTGCCTCTCCCCAGCTGTTCCAAATCTCTGAAACAGCGTCGAAACTTTGAAACAGATTATAGTTTCATAGTAGCTAGGGTCAGGAGGAACCTGAACAGATCATTTAGCCTGACCCCCTGCCACAGGCAGGAATGAATGCTAGGTTCACAAGACCCCAGAGAGGTGATCGTCCAACCTCCTCTTGAATTTGCCCAAGGTAGGGGCAAGGACCACCTCCCTGGGAAGTTTGTTCCAGATTTTGGCCGCCCTAACTCTAAAATATTGCCTTCTGATCTCCAACCTAAACCTATTCTCCATCAGCTTATGACCATTGTTCCTCATCACCCCAGGTGGTGCTGGGGAGCAAAGAGATCTGCCTGTTTGCTGTTGATCCCCCCTGATGAGCTTGTAGACAGCCACCAGGTCCCCCCTCAGCCGCCACTTGCTGAGGCTGAACAGGTTCAGGTCCTTCAGTCTCTCCTCGTAGGGCCCGTCCTGCTGCCCTCTCACGAAGCGGGTGGCCCTTCTCTGAACCCTCTCCAGGCTGGCCACATCCTTTTTGAAGTGCGGTGCCCAGTACTGGACGCAGTACTCCAACTGCGGCCTGACCAAAGTTGCATAGAGGGGGAGCATCACTTCTCTGGACCGGCTTGAGATGCACCTTTGGATGCATGACAAGGTATGGCTGGCCTTGCTGGCTGCGGTCTGGCATTGGCGGCTCATGTCCATCTTGGAGTCAATAATGACTCCGAGATCCCTTTCTGCCTCTGTGCTTTCAAGAAGGGAACTCCCCAGCCTCTATGTGTGCTGTGGATGCCTTCTCCCAAGGTGTAGCACCCTGCATTTGTCTACGTTGAACCCCATCCTATTCTCGTCTGCCCACTTTTGTAGTCTGTCTAAATCGAGTTGCAGCCTCTCTCTCCCTTCAAGTGTGTCCACCTTGCCCCACATCTTAGTGTCATCAGCAAACTTGGACAGCATGCTTTCCACCCCCTCGTCCAAGTCGCTGCTGAAGATATTAAATAGTGCAGGCCCGAGGACCGAGCCCTGGTGTACCCCACTGCTCACATCTCACCCACTGTCCACACTACTCTCTGGGTGCACCCCATCAGCCAATTTTTTACCCATCCAACTGTGTAGGCATCAATGCCGCAGTCACTTAATTTATTGATGAGGATGGGTGAGAGACAGTGTCAAAGGCCTTCTTAAAGTCTAGAAAGACTATGTCCACAGCGACACCATCATCCAAGATTCAACCAAATCGAAATGGAACAGCGATCCGAAACACTGAAACGAATCACTGTCCCTCTAAAATGGCCAAATCAGAAATGGAAATGAAACATAGCAGTTTTGCATTATGGCACTTATACGCCCATGCAACTGAGGTGATAAAAAATTAGAATGCAATACATAGACATGTATTGCTCAGGAATATTGTGTTTCTGGGTTATAGTTTCATTTGATCAGGCCAATAAAAATGCTCAAGTGATAATTATTAACTACATTGTATAGGCTGATTAAAATGATTAAATATTGAATAATCTTTTGGGGCCCGCATAGTTGTAACAATGTGTTTACTCCTTTCAGTATGACAAGGATAAGTCTTCCAGTAAATAAGAGAGTCATCAGTAAGTCTTGATATGGCTGATTATGCCAATCTGAGATCTGCATATTTGACTGCAGACATGGTAAATAATTCTAGGAAGAACTGGGACCTGGTGATATGTCACAGAGCTTTCCCTCTGTCTCCCTAATAGAAGGAAGGAAGTGGTGGAAGGAAGTTGAGGAATACAGTTTTTAATGACACAACTAATGAGCAAAAAATGTGAGATAGCAAACCTGTTAGAAAAGAAGCAGACCTCCAGCGCTCAGTATGGATTGTGAAGGTGGAACTCTGACCCATGTTTGGCTTAGGAAAAGCTGTCCTTAAGGGAAATTTCAGTAGAATTTAATAAGGATGAAACCAAGAATATTTCATAGAAATTTGATAAACTTCTATAGAAATAACTGTGAAAACCTAAAGAGTGAATTATCTTCTTTCTATGGTGTTTTTAACTATCCAATAGAAATTTTATAGCACGGACAAAAATATATTTACTGTTTAGGAGGGTTCAAAAATCTACTAAAAGGAGTTATTTTCTATTTCATTCTCTAGTGCAGTTTGATATGGGCTATCCATGACAACACAGGACATAAGGCCAGTTCTGAAATAAATCTTGCCATTTTAATCATGTGTCAGATACATTTTTAACTGTTCAGGGCAGAGGCGGATTAAGATTCACTGGGGCCCTGGGCCCAGGCTCAAGCCCCCCCGACCCGTGCCCTGCCCTGCAACTGCGGGCTCTGTCCCCGGCTGGCCCAGTTGGAGCAGCAGCCGGAGTGAGACGTGCTGCCCCCCAGGCCCTAGGCAGGAGCCATGGCTGCCCCCACCCACAGGTCCTGGAGCTGGAGCCCAGGGCTGGTCATGCATGTCCCTGCACAATATCGCCCCGCAGCTGGGCAGTGCCAGGGGTGTGGAGCTCCTGCCCCCTGGGTGTGCGAGGCACAGACCAAGCTCTGAGTGTGGCCCTTCGTCCCACCATGGCTCAGTCCAATTACAGCAATGCCTGGCCAACAAGCAGGACTGCGGCCAGGCCAGGCCAGGCCAGGCCCTGGCTGTTCTGAGGCCGCCTTGCCGCCGGCAGGTCCCAGCCGCACCTGGATCTGCTCCCTACCGCTGGTGACTCCAGCTGCTCCCAGGGCTCTGGCACAGTCGCACCCCATACCCCACCCGGTACCCAGCAGCCACGGCCCATGATGCCGTGCATGCCTGACCCAGCTCAGCCACCAGTTTTGTCTGCACTCAGCTGCCCCCCGCCCCCTTCCCTCTATGCCTGCCTTCCAGGCATCTGGGGGTCCGAACCAACAGCTGGGCTGTGCATTAATCTGCCTATGGTTCAGGGTTTCAAAAGAGTGAAGTTTTGTCAGAAGTGAGGAATCCTAGAAAATGCTTTTAACTACGGGTAAATCTGACTCCTTTGCTGGGTTTTTTTTGGTGGACAGTGGTGTTATTTAGTGCTTTACCTGGGACCAGGGACCCCCATATTATACAACTCCTCCCCTGCCAGCATTGCTGCCTGAAAGAAAGGGAAAAGATTCAAGAGAAAGTTGGTATTAACTTCCGGTTCGCTCCCCAAGGGCAGCTCAAGTCCTGGTATAAACTTAAGCTGGATACAAATACTAGAGGTGGATAACAAACTTTTGTATCCAATTACATTCCTCACAGTGTCTGGGTGTAATTAAACCAAGGAGCTGTTATTTTGGTGTGTAACACTGCAGACAAAAACAACCAAAATTCACCCAACCGCTTAGCTATCTACCAGGGGAAACAGATGGGGATTTGGACAAATATATCCAAGTGGTAGCAGCTCACTGCTGGTGACAAGTATTTGGGAGCCAGGCTGAAGATAGAAGTCTAAAAGAGGCTCTGCCATCTTGCTGGCATGCCTATGTCCTGGTGTTTATTGTGACATAATCACATACAGCTGTGCTGAAAATTTTTGCTGTAGAAAAACAGGGAAAGAGCTAAAACAATAGTGTACATCGAGATTTGCATATGTTAGAAGGATTAAAATACTTCTTACCCATCAAAAATGGAATGTAAAGAAAAATAATGTGTTTCCCTTCTGTGCCAGCAGTGTGTAGGGCTGCATCTCGCTTTCTGTCCCTGGAAGAGAAAGTAGGAGGAGTACTCATAGCAGAGAAATGTGAATTAAACATGTTTCTTCCTACAGATCACTTAGATGTAAATTAACAGGGAAAGCACATAGTGCCTCATTATACCATAGCACAAGGCACTATCCTTTGACCTACCTTCACTAGCCCAAACCGCCAGCGTTTTAGGCACAAATACAGTCTAAGCAGCATGACAAATACATTATATAATTATTCAATTAATGTTCCTTTGGCATTTTTCCCCCAGGCAAAGGGAGGGAAAATAGGAAAAAAGAATACTTGTGCCAAGTATCATTTACTTTGCTTAATGCAAGGACTGTGGGCCTGAATTTGGAAGGCATTTTAATATACAAAAGATGCAGATAGGTATCTAAGGTGTTTTGAAAATCCAATTAAGCAGCCTGTTGTATTTTTAGATGCCTAAATACTTAAAAAAAATCTAGACCTTAACTATCATAGTGATAAGCACAGTATAAAAACTGAAATAGAATAGAGAGTTTCCTAGGCCATCAATTTGCTTTACTCTGAACTGAGTGACATTTATTTGAGCCTCTGCTTTTATACATCACTGTCCTATGCCTCGATTGTGTAATTCTTACTCAGACCAAACTTCTATTAACTTCCAAGGATGTAAGAACGATGGGATAGGGCCCTCGACAAAAGCCTAGGCTCCTGCTGAGCACTAAAAATTCATGCAGACTTGTAGACAGTACAAAATTCCATGACATTCTCCATTACTGGATGTTTGCAAAAATTAGGTTTCTTTTCTCAGACTGTCTATACAAGTTTGCTGTTAATTAGGCTGAGCATCATTTCAACTTCTATAAAACTAGCAGGGGGCTGATTACTGGGAGGGAGAAGAACAAAGACATTTCAAAGAGAGGCAGAAGAAGGGAAGAGGAGCTGACAGTGGTACTCTCAGCCTGAGGTTTGTCTTCATGTCTCTGCGAATTGACCCAAAGCTCGCATGCAATCTTTTATATACTGGCTGTAAAAAGGTAACAGAGGAATGAAGCAAATGTGCTTTAAGATAACAAAAAGTCTGATCACTTCTTTGTGTGCTTCATACATGATCTTTAGGATTACTTCTGATTCTATTCAGTTAAGCAGCCAGTGCCCAGCTGCTTTTCTGAAGCTTATCAACATGTTTTTGGCCTGGAAATTGGCCTGTATCAGATTTTCTGGTGAAATTTTTGGCATTCCCTTGTTCCACAGTTTGGTGGCTTCAACTTCCTGGAAAAATCCCGGGCGTGCAGAGGCACACATAAAAGCAGCGGGGAAGAAGGGTTGTGTGTGCGTGCATTTTATTTTTTCATTTAAAGAAAAGACATCAGTAATAATTATTGAAACAAGATGGAAAGGAAGCATATTATTAAGCACCAGGAGAGCAAAACCAGATTATGAACTAGTGTGTGACTAAGAAAAATCTAATGACTTCAAAATGCTGTTTGTTTGTTTGTTTCCCCCCAACTTGTTTCAGATCTCAAAAACTGTTCTTTTGGGGGTTTATTATGATTTCACCCTTCACTAATTACCCCACATCAGTGCCAGTTAATTGCAATAAAACAATTGGTTAAAAAGTACCTTTTATTTAGTCTTTCTTTTGCTCACTTTGATATGGGAACAACTTTTTCCAAAAAAGGAGTGAAAACTCAACCCCCCAAAGGAGAATGCATTCTTTTCTCCCCAAATCTTTTGATGTGAAGTCGCTGTTCTTAATTTCTTTCTGCCTCCTACAGATCCAGCCTTAAGTTGGGACATGCAGTCAGTATATCCAGTTGAACTGAAACGGGTAATTAGCTGAATTGAGCCAGTCCTAGGTTCACTAGGACTGGTTAGGTGATAATCATGTCTGCATTCAAATGTCTCTTGCTAAACCCAACTCCCCTCCTCCTCCCGCCCCCCTTGAAGTTAAAAACTTTTGGCTCAAGAATGCAATAGGGTTGTCCTCCTGTTACTCCCACTCCCCCTGCACCCCTTCTCTCACAGCAAGGCCCTCCCCCTGTCCAATTTGGATTAGGCTGTACCTTTTTTCTTTCCTTCAGGGTAAAGGTTTTATTCCCTTCTTTTCTGCCCAGATCTCCACTGAACAAAGGAGCTCTGGGCACAACACCAGTTCCAGGACCTGAAGGTATTTAAACAGATTCAGACTAAATCCAGACCTGTAGAGCTGATTTTTTTTTTCTCATTATCAGTATGCTACTTCATAATTGTTTGAATGCCTCTTTTAATTTATTATTTTATGTATATGTTCTTTTTAATCTCTGACACTTAATAACACAGATTGCTATATCTCCCCTGCTCCCATCAACTCTGCCAAGTAGTTTTAGATCCGAGTTGATGATTAGTTCTTTTTTTCCTTTGTCAATGCTGATTTCTTACAAAGAGTGTTTTAATGGAATTTCTCAGAGCTGCAGATAATTTTGAGCTATTTCTTCTAACTCTCTGCTGATGGTGTAAATGACTTTTCCATATTCTTTTAGTAAGACTGTTGTGTTTAACACTTTCAAAGGTATGTGTCTGTGTATCGATCACTGTTGTGATTCTAATTTCATTGTAAGGTCTCTGCAATTTAAATCACTGCACAAGAACTTGAAAACTTTTCAAAGTATAAAAACTCTGCTTTTTCTGACAAGTTTTTTGTGTTTTACTCTAAAATCTCTGAAAACATACCTTCTTTTGTCTAGCTGGAAATAACCATATCCCAGCCTTCAGCAGAGAGGCATGTGTAGCAGAGTTTTTTGCAAGACACTGCAGGGAGGGGAGTTTCTTTGTCTCTCCTTTTGCCTCTGTTTCCAGCTCTGCCTACTCCTTTCCACTCTCTGTCTTTCTCATTTACTGCCTTTGAAATATTAGCGGCTGAAAAATGCATGTCCTCAAGAGCTGAGAGATTCTCAACAGGGATATTGCTCCGGTGATGTGAGTTTCTGAATGGTTCAAACACATTTTCTGCCTTCCCTGAGTTGATTTTTGTCTGCTTTGGGGCTGGGCTGGAATTGGAAACTGCTGCTGTGGGAGAGCAAGAGGGACATTTAGGGGAGGCTCAG
Source organism: Alligator mississippiensis (assembly GCF_030867095.1). Lineage (NCBI taxonomy): Eukaryota > Metazoa > Chordata > Crocodylia > Alligatoridae > Alligator > Alligator mississippiensis. The sequence continues at coordinate 10,919,324 of NC_081839.1, read as the reverse complement.
GGGCCCTACTCCTCCCAGCAGGAGCATACTTGGAGGCTCTGCCTCTCAGAAGGAGCAGACACTGATCTGGGGGAGGGGAGGGGGTAGCAGCAGACTTGGGGGGAGGGGGGGGGTCTGGACTGAAAGGCTCTTTCTGGCCCTCCCCAGGAAGACTGGAAGTTGAAGCTGTCCCAGGGCCCAGCTCACAGTTCTGGCTCCCTGGAAGGCCTGGGGGAGGTGGGAGGAGAGGGGCTGCAGCAGAGTGGTTGAATGTCTGCTCAGTGTGGGGTGGGGGGTTGAGAATAGGAGGGGCAATGGGGGGCCTGGAAGGCAAAGCACGGTGTGGGCATGGAGGTCCAAAGTGATGATTATTTGCAGCAATTTTGTCTGTCCCAGCAGGGCAGTTACCCTGACCCCAGGCCCACATCCCTGCTTTTGCAAAAACACCCTTTTGCATCCCAGGCAGAACCCTTATCACAAGTCCAGGGCATCTTCCCTTGGAGCCCCACTCTCCATATCCAGAACCATCAGTCCCAGTTTGCACACCCTTCTCCTTATGAGGGCCAGGAGTATGGCTACCTGCCTGCCCCTGTATTCGTGGCAGGTAGCCTTGCTTCTCCTGCTTGGGCTGGCACTCCTTGCACCCTGCAGGCCTGAGATCAAAGTCCCACATAACTGAGTCCACACTGCTAAAGCGAAAGGGCTGGGCAAAATCTCTTTGAACCTGAAATACAAATGCTCTGGAGATCTCTGGGCTTTCCCCACTGTGGCCCCCAGTACAGGCTACATTCCCTCTTCAGAGACATGAATCTTCACTGCAACACAGCCTGGTCCACAGGGCCACAACTTGAATTCCCCCCACCCCCCTCCCCTGGGCCAAGAGCTGCAACAGTGAGGCACCAAGGTCCCTCTCCCCACTGTGTGGACTGTCCCTGGCAGCAAGGGCCATCCCCTAGGCCTCCGCTTGGAAGGTCTCTGGCTTTGATTTTTGCTTCAGTCACTAAAACTGATCCATGATGAGCTGATTGTAGCAAGAAGTCTCTGGTGGCCCCTGTTGTGTGTTTTGGAGAAAGCTGCAAACTTAACTCCCATTTTTCTCTGCCTGGGCTTGCTGGACAATGATACTTGGCCATTGCCCTAAGCCTGAGGTTAGATGCAGTGTTGACACCAGCCTCTTGGAATAGCTTTGCCCTCATCTCTGCAGGCCCCAAGCTACTGATGCTCACTCAGTGCAGGAGCCAAAAAGATGGCATTAAGGAATGCCCAAAATCTTTTGTTGCCTGCCTCATACTATGGCACAACCATTCACCTTTCCCACAAAGCCTCCGTGCTCCTGCTCCTTACCCTTTTATGTGAAAGCTCCCAGGCCTCCCCAAGGCCGATAGCAGTCCAGAGGCTCTATATCTGCATCACCCTGCCTGTTGGCTTAACACAAGAGGTTCAACTTCCCAACCATACCTGGCCTCTTCCCTTGTCCAGAGGTCTTGTACTCTCTCACCAAGCAAAAAAAAAACCAACATGCCATGTTCCTCCTCTTCCTGTAGCTGCACCTTAGTGCCTATCGATCTCGCTACTCTCACTCAACTTTCCCCTTCACCATTCCCAGAGTCCCCACCCCATGCTTACTGGCTACCCCTTAAAGGAGCCTCCCTCTACCAGCTGGAAATACCAGGAATGGGAAAGGTTGTTTTTAGGGCTCTCCTTGTCTACATTCCCAGCTCCTGTTCCATCTCTGAGTGGCATATGTGGTCTGCCTATACTAGGACAGTCCTTCACCAAGAAGCATTGTCATTGCAATATTGCCACTGGTTCCATAGTGTAGCTCTTATGTTGCTGCCCAGAACTGCAGTCAGAAATTACTGTCACAGTTTGGTTCCATAGTTCAGCACAAGCCAAACCCACCTCTAGTCTTCAGTCATGTTTACTGCACAGTTTAGGCACTCTTTGCATTTCTGTTGCACTACAAAAACTCTGCCAGTTCAGAAGAACAGAGTGGAGAGAAGAAAAGCAATTCCTCTGTATAGACTTCTAGGAGCAGCCTCTGTTATTTCCCAAGTTTTGGGAAAGGAATTCTTTGGCAATGTCTTTGTGAGGACTGAGTGTGTAAGCTAGTTGGCTGGATTCTGCATGGGGAGCCAAGCTAAGTGTGATTATATGATCTCACTGTATTAACACCAGGGAGGGACAGCCTGGGATGAATGATTATTTTAAAAAATGTTAAAGTTTTTAAGAACACTTGTCTTTCCTCCCTTCCATCCTTTGTCTGCTTCTAGCTTCAGAAGGGGAACATCGAGACAGCAGCTTGGCTTTCAGAGGTTACTGCCACAGTCTATCCTCAAAGAGGGCTACAAGGGCCCTCCAGCTGGAAGAGGCTTTCGGGAAAGCCAGGGGAATCAAGGAATTGCATCATGGGGGTATTATGGCTGGCCAAATTCATGCTGGGATGTACAGCACTTTTGTATGTGGAACAAGCCCAGTGTCAATATGACGGGGACTTGCAGACAGACAGATTTTCAGGCTATGAGGAAAGACAGCCAGCAAACAGAGTGAGAAGAAGAGGCCAAGACACTTTACGAGGGTATGTCAAATGTTCTTTTATTTTTTTTATGGTGCAGATCTTGGGCTATTAACATAGTACAATAGACAATGAAGACCGACCTGCTTATAAAACTGTCTTTTCTGTATTGTCCTTTAGTTGCCCCCCCCCACCAAAAAAAAAAAAAAAGAGTTTCCAGCCCTCCAACTAAGAGAAAAGCAGATTCCTCAGCAGAATGTAATGTTTGATTACCACAGGGAGATCACAGGTCTTTTATGTGCTGCACATATAATAAGGGTTTGGGAAAATGAATGGGGAAGGGCTTATGTGGTTGTGTTCGCTTGGTCAGTATATCTTTTCAAGGAAATGTGATCCAGGTGCTTTTGCTCCCAAAGAAAAGCCAGAAACTGTCTGCCGGTAGAAAGGATAGCATCTACGTTACCGTTAGTATTTTCATGGTTCCATCTTTGAAGCAGTTATCTACGGGGTCACTGGAGTGTGGAAGGACTGGGCAATAAGGGTAAGGCATGTCACATCTGGTCTCCAGTGCCAGACCAGGCCCAGAGCTATGTTAGGTGAGAGATCTTGGTACTTGATGGCTGCTCTGGTTTGGTATCTTGTGTCCAGGGAGTTAGTGATTCCCAGTCCCGTTCTTAGTATGCAAGTGTCCACATCACAAAAGTCTTTGCTGTGATGGGAACTCATGGACAGTCTCTTTCACAGATTAAATCCCTGAAAATTGACCTTGTGCCAGCCATAAAAAGGGTGCCTTCATGTGTGTGGAGGTAAACCGGCAGGACTCTTCTGTTCTGAGAAGCTTGCACTATGAGAAGCTGCCCGTGCTGTAGCTGGGCTCTATTCTGACGGCTCTAAAGATCCCCCAGTACTACACTGACTCTTGGGTTATTTTAAGTCTGCCTCACTGTAATTGGGGAAAATGTTCTTGTGTCAGCAGGCAGAATCAGAACAGGAAGTGACACACGCAGCTACTGTACCTCTCCAGTTAGTGTTGCTTTAGCCCTTGCCAAGGAACACATCTTGAATGGGATCTGAATGTTGTATGTTTGGTACAGAGGGTCTAACAAGCAGATCTTGACCTGGAGCTGTAGTGTGGAAGCAGGCAAAAGCAAATGAGGATCATCTGCCAGGGGCAGGTTATCAGGGCTAGCTACACTTATTTTGAGAGTGGCCATGGAGACCTACATTTTTGTCTCTGCTGCAGTGAGATACTGAAAGGATGGACAGCGACCATGGAGGCTGCATTTGGAGTGCCTTCACTTAATAATAATAATAATAATAATAAAAAAGGGGGATCCACTACAAAAAGCTTTTCATAGAAAAGTAGGGCTATAAGGCACTTCTAGTCCAACCCTCCCATTTGAAGCAGGATCATCCCTATCGAAACAATCCTATACAAGTCCTTGTCTAACCTATTTCTAAAATTATACAATCAACCTTGTTGTAGAACTACAAAATGTTGCCCAGAGACACCAAAAGCACCCTAACCTGCCACGGGTAAAGCAGGGAGCTCAGTGCTCTTCTGCAAGGGTTGTTAAAATGCACTCAAGAGATCCAAGGTAGAAGGCCATGGTTCCCTGCTACCGTGGAAAGTGAAAACCCCCGCAGTCCATGCAGATCTGACCACAGAGTGAAACTCTTTTCTAATTCTAAATATGGCAATTGGTCTGACCCTGAGCAGAGGGGTAAGGCTCTCCAACCTGGGTTTAGCTGTTTTTTGTACTAAAACATCTGGGCTTTAGTCCAGCAGGAGCATTGGCACACCCCAGTCAAAATAGCAAGCCTTAGCTACAGCCAACATCTGAGGAAGCCGGGGGACCCTCCCCCCCCCCCCCATAGCAATAAGAGTGGGGGAAAATCCTTCTCTACTCCAAGTGCCAACCAGCAAAGTCCAGAAGCATGGGCTTTGCTGGGTGCCACTCCGGGCAAAGAAGGATTTCCTACCTCCCATCCCCGCCTTCTTTGCCCTGCAGCTGGGTATTAGCTGCAGCCAAGGCTTGAGGTTTTGACTGGGGTGTGCCAACAGTCCATTCTGCTCTGCAACCTGGGCACAGCAAGCATAACTCCACACATTGTACCTTGTTACAGAATAGTCACAACTCCCCTTTCTGTATTCCCTCCATATAACTTATCCCAGGTCCCTCTACTTTTCATGCATAACTAAGCCATTTATGGCACTCCGCTTCATTCTGCTGCTGCTGAGCATGGTCATGTCTAGTATCCACCTGCTTTAGGCAGCAGAGCTCTTGTTATCTCCCAGGAATCCGTCTGTTGCTCATTACAGAGCGCTCTGGACATAGTACTCCTAGATCATCCCTGACCAATACCTTTCCACTTCTTGAAAATCTTCAACGGTGGAGATTCCACAACTTCCCTAAGTAGTCTGTTTTCCTGCCTCACTGTTCCAAGAGTGAAGAAGATTTTCCTGATATCCAAGGGGTGTGTAGATGAAGCAGGGGCCCTAAATTGAAGTGGTGGGTTTTTAAAAGCACCTCTTCAATTTAGGGCCCTTTAAACCCCTGGATCATGCACATACCTGACTTACCCGCTTCTCTGGTGGCAGGGAGAGGAGGGCGAGCTGCCAGCGGGCAGAGTAGTCCCTGAGCTGTAACGGGGGGGGGGTGGAGGTGCTTCTCTCCACGGCACATGCCTGCAGGCACCTGGCTCAGGTGGTCTCGGGGGGCACTGCAGCCATGGGGGAAAGCATGGGGCCCCTGCGCAGCTCAGGCAGGCAGGCTCCATGGGGGCTTGGAAATCATGCTCGCCACTTTTCTTGGGTAGAGCCTGCCTTCCCAGGCAACTGCCAGGCTGCCTGCAGGGCTTTCTGCAGAGCCGCGGAGCTGCATGGAGCCCGGTGCTTCACTACACAGCTGTAGGGGCAGCAAACTAAAACTCTTCAAAGGAGCTGCGCCCCAAGTCATTTAAGGCACGTTTGCACGCCTCGGCAGCATAATGCCATTAAAGCGGTGCAAAAGCATTTAGCCTGCTTTAAATTGTTGTGCGCACACACCCTTCGTTTTGTCTACACACGTTCCAATTTAAACTTACTTTCTGCAGCTTCAAGCTATTAGTATGTATCCTGCTCTCTGCAGCAAGGGAGAAGGTATTTTCTCTCTTCCTTATGGCAGCACTTCAGATATTGGAAGACTGCTATCATGTCCTCTCTTAATCACCTTTTCTGCAAGCTGAATATGCCAGTCTCTCTCAACATCTCCATGTGTGACCTGCCTTTCAAGACCTTTGTCTTTTTTTTTGACACCTGCTTCTGGACCTATTCCAACTTCTCCGTGTCCTTTTTAAAGTGTGGAGCCCAAAACTACACAATATTGTAGATGAGGCCTTAAAATGTGGAGGCCAAAACTACACATAGTACTCTAGATGAGGCCTAACCAGCACCAAGTGGAGAGGCACCATCACCTCCTGACCATATCTACATGAGATGCTGACTATGCAGTATGACTATACTGACTAGTATACACAACTACTAAATGACTGCAATAACCAGCGTTACAGCACAGTAGCGTCCCTGAGATGCTGACTGCATAGTAGCTTGTTACTACTGCGCAGTAGCGTTGTGTCACACTTCATGCCACAAGACTACTGTGCTGTCAGTGTCTCATGTAGATGTGGCCCCTGTGTCTTGCAGTTAATGCTCCTATTGATGCAGCTTAAAACCACATTTGCATTTTTGTGCAACTGCATCACACTACAGACTTGTATGAGTCTTGATCTACCAGAACTCCTAGGGCACCTATACACATGTCTGATGCGTGTTAATTAGTACACTGTAGCAGCTGCAGTGTCCCCTGTAGGGGGGATCAGTAGGGGGTACTCCTGCACTAAGCCACCCACCTCACTGTGCCCGACCATCTACCAAGCTCTGAGCGCCTCCCCTGGGGCACCTCACGTCCAGTCAACCCCCTTCCCGGAGCCTGCCTGCAAACCTGGGGTAACCACTGCCACTACCAAGGGGTCTGGACCGTTTCTGGGCCCTGTGCCCTCTGGGATACACAGGCCTTGTAGTCCTTGAGGGTGCTTGACCCACTGTGAGAACTTGGGGTGCTTCCTTTAGCTTGGAGTACAAAAAGTAGCCTCACTTAGTCAGCTGAGCATAGGGAGCATCCAGATATCCCTCTCCCCACAAGTTCACCATGCATTTCATAGTGGAGAGCTTTATTAGTTAAAGAGGGTAGGCTTGGGAAAGGGTACGGGATAGGGAACTATCACAGAACAACCTTAGAGCAAACAATATTGGTATAGTAGCTGGTTAATATGCTTCTACATTACAGTAACCTATAAATCTAGATAAGTTTCAGGCAGTTTACTCACTTCAGCATCTTGAGCGAGAGAGAGAGAGAGTGAGAGCTGCAAATGTTCCAGTTGCTGTGTGCCCCTTAACATGGCTTCTCTCCCTCCCCCTGGGCAGTCTTAGGTTTATATAGACCTTTTGACATCACCCCGAGACCCAACTATGGCCTTGTGTTGTGGGGTGCCAACCAATCAATTTAAATCTGTGCATCACTGCTCACCTGCAAGAGTGACAGGAGCTTGAGCCCCTGCCCCATGCGATGAGGTCAGTACTAACACAGTAGAGAGCTAGGTTCACCCCTCTCACCTGGCAAAAGTAATGTAGGCAAATATTTGGTTGCCTAGCAACTGGTTGATAGACAGGTGAGAAACCAATGGACAAGGAAAAACATAATAGAAGAGTCTGGGATGGCATTCTTCCACATCCCCATGCTTCAAAATGGCAGCAAGGGTGCTTTAACTAAAGCTCGTTCAACAAACTTTAGTTAAAGGGCCTGCATTGCCATTTTGAAGTGCAGGACGCTAAATGCATGAGATGCTGCAACGCTTTAATTAGAGCAGCTCCCGAGAGGCGCTTTAATTAAAGCGCCCCTCACCCTGGAGCAAATGTAAAGATGCCCCTAGATACTTCTCCATTGTGCTGCCATCCAGCCAGTAGTCGCCCATCTCATAGTTGTGGGGTTTGTTGAGGTTTTTTGACTATTCTTCCCAAGGTATAGCATCTGGCATCTGTCAGGATTCAACTTCATCCTATTGACTCTAACCCAGCTTTCCAAAATCAAGAGCCTTGTTAGTTCATTGCTACTGCACAACCCCCACCTTCCCGTAGTACCACACAACAGGTTTTGCTGTGCCCCCTTCATATATTTCCAAGCATACTCATCCTTCAGACAATACATTACCTCTATGTCTCCCATGCCCTTTAGTGGCTGGTGAGAACCTGGAGTTGGCAATGGGGAGATGGCCATGGGCTGTGGTCCAGAGTCCCTCAATAATGGTGTGAGTGCCCCAAGTGGTTGCCAAGGCAGCTCAGTGTTTCACTAGAACAATTATACCCTAATAACTGAAGGGCAAAGTGCTCTAATAATACAAGTTTTAATTTTGCCTTTACCCTAGGATCTCTGAGGACTTTATTAACATTCATTCACACTGGCAACACTACCTTAAGGGAGCTGTTGTTTGTTTGTTTTAGGGAAAGGAAATAAAAAGCATATTAGTGACTTAAGCCTAAAACAAAATTTTTGAAAAGTGCCTTAGAAGCCAAATACATCTTATGAGAATGAGTGGGTAAGCTTGTTAAATTCCTATGTGTCTTTGGAAAATGGAATTTAGACTCCAAAGTCACTTGGATGCTATTGAAATTTTTCTTCTTAATGTATGCTTAAGAGATTGTCACAAGTGCACAGCGCTCTGGGCATTCTTTCATTGAGCTTTGCAAACATTTAGATAAATACATTATTCCATTTGATATACTAGTAAGGCCACACACAGTCAGTGGCAGGATCAGAGACAAATCTGGGAGGCCCTAACTCAGTCTCCTGATGAGTGCAGTAGACCACACGGCCATCTCTCTGGTATTTTCTGTCCCACTTTATTTAATGGCCTTAGAAGCCCTCTCTACAAGCAGAGAAAAAGACTTGGTTGGGGTAAATGGTAGGTCTGCTTAGGAAAGCCTAGGAAACTGTAAATTAAGTATTTTTCAGGCATGCCAGTATGGTTTTCTGTCATGGTCGCTTATTATAAATGCGGGGATCTTGCTGCCTAACACAGATGTAAACAGCATTTTGGCAAACCACAGGGTACTTAGAACTTCTGTCCTGGGGCAGTTGCCATGCTCTGTGTCAAATGTGTGCAATCAAAATGATTGTGCAGTACTACAGCATGGAGGAAAATCTTTCTGGCCCTAGTTTCCGTAGTTTCTAGCTAGAAAATCAAATCTAGTTCTCAGACATATATTAAGAGCTGGTCTACATATGAAATAACAAAAGAAAAGTTATTTAGTTTAGTTATTAGGTGCAAGATTGTGTAGAGATTAGAACAAGGGAAAATATATTTGAGTCATCTTGTGTTGCTGTACAGCATAAGGTAAAAAAAAACAACCATGCAATTAGCTTATTTTATAACACGTGTATCACACATTATTGTGTCTCTTCTTTCCAAATTAAGGCCCTGCCATTACTTTCATACATGAATATCTTCACTTACTTTCGTAGCGCCTATAATGCAATAACTAGAGCTAGTTGGAACAGTTTCACTAGTGAAACTGCCCCTGCTGCTGCTTCTGAGCATGCCACGAATGTGTCTCCGGGGCAGTGGGAAGCTCACAGTAGCAAGGAGATCGCTGGTCAGCCCTGCTGTTGGTTGCAGAGGCCCCAGGGAGAGGGCAGCAGGGCGGGCAGCCTGCGCACACCCCACGCACAGGTCTGAAGGGCCACAGGTCCCCCTGCCCCCAGTTGCACTCCCCCCAGCTGGGCAGCAGCCCCAGCCCTGCCCAATTCCCTTCCTCCCTCCCTATGGGGTCTCAATCCCCCCCCTCTCCCCCCTGCCACTTACCTGCAAGAGCTGTTCTCCAGGCTGCCTGGCAGCCAATATACATGTGTATGCAACCTCCTGCCTGACCGCTCTCCTCCCACTCCCTCCCATCCCCTTGCAGGCTGCAACACTGCCAGCTTGCAGAAAGCTCTTTGCAAAACTGAAAAATCCAGGGGTTTCCCCAATAAAACGAGAAATCCATGTTTTCTTCCAGTAAAGAGGAAAATCCACCGTTTTCTCTGTTTTCCCATGGGAAGTACATATCCCAGATCCCTGCTGATTAGCAAGGTTCCTTTCATCTGAGGAGATTCAGCAAAATCCATGGCCTTCTGGTTCATACGTTCCTTTACGATTAATAGCTAATAAAGCAAGATGCCTTACTTATTGCTTTAATAAAGCAATCTCTGTATGTTGCCCAAATCAAGGTAATCGGTTATAAAATCCATTCCAATAAACAGCAATTTAAAATGACTAACTCCTGAAGGAAGAGTATTGACAAATCTATTTGCAAGGCAAGATTTTAACAGAATTTATAACTGTAGTGAATTATTCAATAGTTTCCAAAAACACGAGTATGCTTAACAAAGGGAGAATGAAAAGATTGCTATCCTGGAGCCAGCTGAGCCTGGCAATAGAAATGCATTAACTTGAGGATTAATGACTGCTCATTTACAGCCATCAGAATGAAGGATCAACTATAGTTTTAATGTGAAAATTATTATGTTGTTCATTAGTTATTAAAGAAGTAATGAAGAGAAAAGGACATTTGGAGAGAGAGAATTTCCTAGAGCCCTGGTCTCATCGTAACCAAAGAGGTAGGGCTGAAATTAGAATTGTAGGAAATTAGGAGGCAGCAGGCAGGCAGCAGTGAGGCAAGCACCTCCTTCCTCTCCACCTTCTGGCATCCCTCCCCTTAGGCAGCACCTGGGACACACGCTCCACTTGCTCATTCCACGTTATGCTACTTCAGGATTCAGCATTACTGAACCATCCTCAAGAGATACTGGATAGATGTCTATCCAGCCTCTCTTTGAAAGCCTCCTATGAAGGAGATTCGGCAGCTTCCAAGGGCAATCTGTTCTGCCTACATCTATTACTACTAGGAGATTTCTCTTGAGAGTTGGCCTAAACCTGGTTTCCTGTATGCCTTGATCCTGCCAGACTTTCCAGATCATAGACTCATAGAAAATTAGGGTTGGAAGAGACCTCAGCAGGTCATCTAATCCAACCCACTGCGCAAAGCAGGACCAGCCCAGACTATATCATCCCAGCCAAGGCTTTATCTAGTCGTGACTTAAAAGCCTCCAAAGACTGGGACTCCACAAGCTCTCTGGGTGACCTGTTCCAGTGCTTCACTACCCTCCTCATGAGTTTTTCCTAATATCTAACCTAAACTTGAGATCATTGCTCCTTGTTTTGTCATCTGCCACCACTGAGCAGAGTCTAGCTCCATTCTCTTTGGAAACCCCCTTCAGGTAGTTAAAGGCTGCTATGAAATCCCCACTAAGTCTTCTCTTCTCTATTCTTAATAAGCCCAGTTCCCTCAACCTCTCCTCAGAAGTCATGTCCCCCAGCCCCCTAACCATGTTTTTGCCCTCCACTGGACTCTCTCCAAGTTGTCCGCATCCTTTGTGTAGTGGTACTCCAGATGTGGCATTGGCAGTGCCAAGCAGAGGGGAATAATGAACATATTAAATGGGAGCCAATGTTTGGGCACACTAGCAAAGCTGACACATGCCACTCGGTGTGAGTGCGCTGAAGATATGAGAATGCATCTGATTTGAAGTAGGTTACAACCCACCTGGAGGTAGTCTAAGTTGTTGGAGAATTCCCATTGTCTCTTATGGGCATTTTTCTTAGTTTAATCTGAAAGAGAGAAGGAATGGTGAGATGGGATTGCACAGCAAAAATTTGTTAGGACGTAGGTAGACAACCTGAACCCTACTCTGTCTACTTGGGCGTAATGAACAATGGAAGCCTCAGAAAGATGGTTTCAGCTCTTTGATTTAGGGCTGCTAGGACTCAGTGCATGGCAGATGGATCTGGTGTTATAAGGTTGTTCATACAAGCAGTGGCTTGAGTGCAGCAAAACTCAGGCTCATCATGTTCCCAGTTCACTGATATCTGCCCAGCCCAAATTGGCACTTCTGGTCTGTTCTGTTACTGCACTGCCCACGCAGTGTGGAGAGGGGAAGCCATAGGGAGATGGGTGGATCCTTCATGATAGGTAAAGGAAAAAAGACTCTGGGTCTCGCACTTGGCCCTTTTTCTTCTCTATGCATCAATTTTGCATTCAGAATGTGTAACTGATGATGATCCTGTTTAACAGATGTGTTTAGACACTTTAATTCATGTCAAACACTGCAAAAAGCAGAAACTTTTTTTAAAAAGTAGTCCATACCCATTAAACATAAAGAATGCATCTTGTTTCACAATGCTTGTTACTCCCACCACTTGATTTCCTTGCTAATGAAATAGAAAAGTAAAGCCATGCTATACATTCCTATATTTAAATATTTCGTTTTGTAAAAATCATGACTTGTTAACCCTTTTGAATTTAGTACACACATGCTTATGTATAGTTTGGTTTCCTAACTCATGAACACAGTCTCCTCTAACTGTTTTCAAGTGAAAAATTGCAAGATGTTGCCAAATGTTTAATGATTTATGATTTGATCCTGCTTCCATGGAACTCAACATTAAAACTCCCATTTACTTAATTGGAGAATGGTCAGGCACTCAGTGTATCTGTTACATGGTGCGTGGATCATAAGTTTAATGATGTTTGCTGTTTTACTTAAATTCCAAGTTTTGGAGTCCTCTGAATGCAATAGGATCCTAGATTTAATTCTTTTAGAAAAGGTTGGTCTGTATGCCTCGTGGTAGTGTAGAAAACCTTGAGTCAAAAGCTAGGTTGCCAATAGGAAAAGGGCTCCATGATATTTTTAAATATCTTATGATGGGGTTGGGGGCTTGACTCCTAATTTATTAATTCATGGAGGCTGCTGTACCATTGCAGCACATTGAAATGCTGTGTAGTATGAAGTTCAAACAGGATGATTCTAATAATCTAGACCAGATATATACAAATTGGGAAGAAATGTGAGACTTGGATTTGTTAGGAAGTGCTGACTACAGCAGAGAGGGATGTGGCCAGGTACCTGATGCACAGGGTTAGTGGTAACTTCCAGTTGCTACCATGATCTCAATTGTGGCTGCACAGTAGAATGTTTCATTAAACGTGTAATACAGGTTTCCCTAACTTTTATGCTGTACATGTGTTCTTGGAAAACAGCGCATAACTCAAATTTGCATAAAGGGAACCCATTTTACAATGTAACAAATAGGGATTTGTTCCAAGACCTTGACTGTACTGACCTGACCCATAGACCCATTTATGCCACTTTTACAAGACAATTTTGGTACTTGCTAACAGCAGGCAGTACACACAAGCACAGGGCACTATCATAATGGGGATGGCAACTACAGAAACACGTGTTGCAGACAACGAGCAAGGAGCACAGATCCACACAGGAGACTATATTTTGGTGCACACATCACTCCCACATCGTACAAAGCAGCTGACTGCGGGCTTCCACCACACCAGTTGCATAAGAGTGAATTTACCTCGCATATAATGAATTTTTGGTATAAAAAGGGCAATTGCATAAGAGCGAATTCGCACATACAGAGCCCGCATAAAGCAAGGGAAATCTCTATGAACTTTTTAAAAATATACTTAAAGTCCCTTTTTAATAAATCTAACCAGTTTCCAGTCTAAGGTACTCTTTACATAGAACCCTTCATGTTCAGTAGGCCTGAGCAAGTAGGCAGCTATTCGATCCGGCTTCGGATCTGGCCACTTTGGATACCAGCGATCCGATTCAGAGCTCCAGACCGGGTTCCCGCTTTGATCCGGCCGAAGTGACTCCAGAGCTTCGGAGCCACCTCGGAGATCCGGCCATAGGGTATAATGGGGAATCAATTAAATATCTATAACTTTGTTGTTTTTTGTCTGATTTGGATTAAACTTGTAGGGGTGGTGGCCTCTGCTGAGAGCATGAAGCCTACCAAGCTTCAAGAAGATTGGTGCAGGGGTTCGGGGGGAACTGTACCCCAAATTCTTAAAAGCGAAACTCATGTCACGTACATGTGGTACACCACAGGGGGGTGAAAACTGCAGGGGTGGTGGCCCCTGGTGAGGCCACAAAGCCTGCAAGTTTCAAGGAGATAGGTGCAGGGGTTTGGGGGGAACTGCACCTCAAGCTGCAGGCAAGCAAAACTCGGGACATGGGTGACAGTGTGTGTGTTAAGGTGCAGCGGGGTGACAGCTGCAGGGACGGTAGCCTCTGCTGCGGCCACAAAGCCTGCCAGCTGCCGAGGAGATCGGTGCAGGGCTTCTGGGTTCTGGGACTCTGCACCCCTAGCTGCTGACAGGCAAAACTCATGACATGAGTGCTTGTGCAACTGACAGTCTCTGCCTTGGGGCAGTTGATTGTCTTGATTCTTTCCTCTCCTTAGTTTGTGGTTTTGTAGGTGTTAATCATTGCTCATTAACTCGTTAACACCTACAAAACCACAGACTCAGGAGAGGAAATAATCAATGCAGACAATCAACTGCCCCAAGGCAGAGACAGTTAGTTACACAAGCACCCATGTTACCAGTTTTGTCTGTCAGCAGCTAGGGGTGCAGGGCCCCAGAACCCCCTGCACCAATCGCCTCCACAGCTGGCAGGCTTCGTGGCCTCAGCAGGGGCCACCACCCCTGCAGTTTTCACTCCCCCGTGGTGTCCCACATAGATATGACATGAGTTTTGCTTTCAAGAATTTGGGGTGCAGTTCCCCCAGACCACTACACCGATCTTCTTGAAACTTAGCATGCTTCATGCTCTCAGAAGAGGCTACCTCCCCTGCAAGATTCATCCAAATCAGACAAAAAACAACAAAGTTATAGATGTTTTGTTGATTTTCCCCATTATACCCTATGGCTGGATCTCCAAGGTGGCTCCGAAGCTTTTCTGAAGCACTTTGGAAAGCCTAAAGCAGCCAATGCTTCAATGCAGACATGCTGCTTCAGACGCCAAAGCGACTGAAGCTTCTCTGGATCTGAAGCATGGTCTGAAGCTTCGCACAGCCCTAATGTTCAGTCATAAAGACTGAGACCAAAATATTACAAACCTAATAATGCCAGGAACAAAAACTAGGGCTGCTGCTAAATGCTTCTAGCTTTGTGTTCTCATTTCCCAAGTGTCTTCTTCTTCTTCTTCTTCTTCTTCTTGTGTACCTTGATTTATGTTAAGCAAATGGTTGATCTTGCTCATGTGGGACAGACTGGTTTCCGTTGTTACATTTGGCAAATACTGAATGCAAGTTTTGGTATGGCAGACATTTATCTGGCTTAGAAGTTAATTGGGCCTGGGATTTTTATTTGTAGGTTTTAAGAACTGGTTTTAAAATTCTGATTGATAATGGAGGTTTAAGAGAAAAAAGAAATCAATGGAAGAGTTGGTATACTGCTTTCCAGCTGAAGCTATTGTGCAATTCCTGAAAATCAGTTCCATCTTAAGCTATTTGTAAATTAAAGTAAATCCTTGTGGTGCTTGTCCTGATATACAGGTTTTTAATTGAATTTTGCTGAAATCAAAAAGAAGTCTACTTACGCTCAGTTGAAAAAGATGGATGTATATAATAGAAAAATAATTGAATGGAAAGGAAGGGAAACTCATAGCTGGCAAAGAAAGGGTGTATAGCTAAAGATAGTATAGAAACTTGCTGCTAAAAAAAGCTACTAACCTTATTGGGTATGAGCTGGTGCCTGAGCAAAGCAGCCTGAATACAGTACTACACTGATTCTTTCTAAAGATTTGTCTTCCTTCTTTTCTTTTCTTTTCTTTTCTTTTCTTTTCTTTTCTTTTCTTTTCTTGTTTGGTATTAGAATACCATATTTATCTGAATCTAAGATGACTTTGAATTTAAGATGACCCCTCCCCCAATAATTCTATTTGATACATTTTCCGTGACTTTATAATTTTACATCGATGGAATGTAATAATTGGAGGATCATCTTAAATTCATCCCTGCCCCCACCTCCACTACCACTTACCTTCCATTGCAGCTCCGGCTCCAGGTCTCGAGCTGCTGCAATCCAGGTGACTGAGCACGTGATCACTCCAGCCCCCAGGGGGAGGCAGTGCAGAGCATGGAAAGAGGGAGTTACAGGGGGCTGTGGGGAGCAGAGGTAGCAGAGTGAAAGGCTGGGGAGACAGCAATTTTTTTTTTTTTGGGGGGGGGGGGGGGGGTTGTCTCACACTCTGACCCCAAGCCCAAGTAGGGACTGGAGTCAGAGCTACAGCAGCCACCTGCCTTTGTGCCCCCCCCTTTGGATTCAAGTACAAGACAAGGAGCATCTTTTTTCCCTGTGTTAAATGAGCGGGGGGACGGGACCTTATCTTGGATTCAAGTAAATACAGTAATGTTGAATCTTGAATTATGTCAAATACTGTCTTTAATGTTGATTTCCTGGTAAACTTGCTGATATAACAAGCTTGCATTAAACAACATGTAATAGAGAGGTTTTGATAATGGTTTTGTAGTAAGTGCTTTACCATCATGAGTATACAAGAACTGCTCCTGAAAGCCTTTGCTACCTAATACAATTCCATGGAGAGAAAGGTGACCCAGCAAGACACGTTACGCTGCACGTAGCAGTATGTCTGCTCTGCAGTCAGACGTTGTTTGCAGCCATAGCCAAGCTAGTTTCAGCTTTGCTAGTTAGGGTAGCAAATTGCAAGAAAGGTGCTGCAACACAGATCTCAGCACAAGCCACGTACCCACATAAATACTAGGGCTGCGCGAAGCTTCAGGTGGTGCTTCGATTCTGAGTAGATTTGGCTCAATTCGGTGGCTGAATCTCCAAATCCAAATCGGATCAGGGGACCAATTAAAAGGTCCAAATCGATTCAAAGCTCTCCGAATCTTCCGCAAAGATTCGGAGAGCTTTGATGATTCAGGCAGTCCCCAGTGGCTGCAGCAGGGAGCAGCAGCCAACGCCGAGCTGGTAAGTAGTAGGGGCAGGGAAGGGGGGGCTGGGGGAGGGGACCATGGGGGAACCCCCACCCACTCCCCCAGCCCCCGCATGGCTGCCCCCGCCTGCCCCAGCTCCTGGTACTAAAAAAACCCCAAAAACTCCAGTTCACTGGGTGCTGCCAGGCAGGGGGCGGTGATCCCCGCTGCCCCCCACTGCCCCACACTGCATGGGGAGCTCTGCACAAGCCCCACAATGCCCCCTGCTCCCCAATCCCCCCCCCCCCACAAGTGCCCCGCCCAGGCCAGCTCCATTCCTTTAAGAAAAAAAAGCCGAGAAAAGCCCCAGGACTCGCCACTCCTACAGCGGCTTCAGGACAGATCGCCTGCACCGGCAGGAGTGGTGAGTCTGGGGGGTTTCTCAGTTGTTATTTTTTTTCTTAGAGGGCTGGAGCTGGCCCAGGTGGGGCACCCGTGGGGGGGCTGAGGGAGTGAGGAGGGCATCAGGGGGCTCATGCAGAGCCCCCATGCAGCATGGGGCAGTGGGGGGCAGTGAGGATTGCCCCCTGCCCTGCAGCACCTGCTGAGTTGGGGCTTTTTTTTTTTTAACAAGTGCTGGAAGCTGTGCCAGGCGGGGCAGCCACTGCCAGGCTTGGAGAGAGGGGTGGGGGATGGGCCTGGTTGATTTGGAGGTTCAGCTGCAGCTGAATCTCCAAATCAGATTCAGCCAAATCAAATTGGGACAGTGATTCGAATCACTGAATCGAATCACTGTTCCCTGAATCGGCCGAATCCAAATCTGAAGCGAATACTAGTCACTTTGCGCAGGCCTAATAAATACCCAGGGCTCTGAGCAGCATTGCACAGCCTGTGCTAGGGTCAGTGCTGCCATAGGTTCATCTCTGCTGTTACCACTGCTCCTTCGATGGGTTAGAGGATGAATTTTAGGTGGCTTTCCCTAAGATCCGCTCATTGCCCAGACTTCTGTGCTGGCCTGCAAGGTGTGTCTTCTTCATCCAGGCACGTAGGAGTCCTCATCACTCTCGTGGAGCATGGGCCACCATGTCCCCCATGTTTTCAGACCTGACTGTGTCATTGATGGCAAAGATGTGGGTGAGTTCTTTGTAGTGGGTCACATGTGACTCTGCTGACTTCTGTCTTACAGAAATGCTGTCTCAGTATCTTGCACTTGGACTGGCATCGGGTCCAGTCATGGTCATGTCCCCAGGCTGCCATTTTCCTTCACAATCCATTTATACATGAACAACAGGTGCCCCTGGAGGCTGGGGGGGGGGGCACGGTGACTGCCCGCAGGTGGCGGCAGTGGCAGCTTTGGCGGTGAAGGCATGGCAGTGGCGAGTGAGGAGCTCTTGCAGGCAGCCACGGTGGTATTGGTGGCGGGGGGATGTGGGGTGGCAAGCATCAACTGTGGGTAGTTGCCAACCGCCAGATGCTGCTGGCAGCACCAGCAGTGGCCAGCATCAATCAGGGCCCACCTGCAGATGCTGCCAGTGGTGTCAGTGGCAAGGGGTGAGGTGGCAAGCAGCAACTGCCCACGGGTGCTGCTGGCAGCATTGGCAAAACTTTTTGCAGAGGGTGCACCACCAATCTCAGAGGGTGCATGTGCACCTGCGTGCACCCCCTATGCATCACCAATGCATTCATAGACGTGCCCATTGCTTCTTAATCTCACCCCAGATGGTGATAAGATCTACTCGTACCTCCCTGGTCCAGTTGCTTCTGTGCTTGTTTAGTGGTGCTAGAGTTGTCAGACTGCGAGAACATGATGAAGGGAGTATGGATATGTTTGTGGAAGTATGGAGGTCTGAAATTGCTTCGGTGGTTGATGGATAGGTCTGATGACCGCCTGGACAGCCAGATGGCTAGATGAATTGAACGGTGGTCCCCAGTGGTTGGTGGTGTTCAGCGGATGCCAATGCTGGCCTTGGGTGGGTGGTGATCACGAAACAGCTGGCAAGTTGCTGTACGGAGCAATTAATAGCTGGGGGTGGCCACTTGGGGCCTGACACTCCAGGCAGTAGAATTCTGTAACTAGGGTCAGAGCAGCCATACAGAGTTCAAAAGGGCCCAGGATTGGGACTAAAGCACTGCATTGTGGGATTGCATTGTGCATTAGGTCTGCTTGTGTCATGGACGAAGTGTTGCACAAATGCTTTTGGAGCTATGTCTTGTGATGCTCACAAAGGATCACAAATCAAAAAGGATACCAAATAGACGAATAAAACTCATGCATGGTTTAATAGCAGAATGAAGGAGGCCATACAAAGGAAAAAGACATCCTTCAAAAAATGGAAGGTGTGCCCACAAGAGGAAAATCAGAAAGTTCACATATTCTGGCAGGTCAAGTGTAAAAGTGAAATAAGGCAGACCAAAAAAGAACTTGAGAAATGTCTAGCAAAGCTGCTGAAATTTAATAATAACCTTTAAAGAAACGAAACAAAACACACCACATTTACTCGAATCTAAGTCAATCCTGATTTTAAGATGACCCCCAATAATTTAAATTCTACATATGGCAAATGTTATAAATGTGTTATAATTTTCCAGGTCTGGAATCTACTTATTGGAGGGTTGTCTTGAATTTCCGCCCCCACACTGGCCGGGGGCAGGGGTTTAGGCAGCCCCCCTACCCTGTGCATTCCCCCTTTTCCCACTGCAGCCTTCCTGTCCCTCCTGTCACCTGCATTCCCCTACCCCCTGCTTCTCATAGTCTCTGCTTCTTATCCTGCTCCCCATACAGTCTTTTTATCTACCCCCTGCCTCTTTCCCCATCCCCCATTCTTTTGTCAGACACTGTTCAGGCTCCATTCCCTCCCCAGAGCACAACACACATGGAGGATGCTCAACCCTTGCTGGGTCATGCAGAAGTGGTGCTGCTGCTGTTTGACCAGACAGGGGGATGGACTTTCTTTGCGCTCTCAGCCTGAGTCAGAGCTGAGCTGCACCTGCCAAAGGGGAGGGAAGGGGGTACAGAAGTCACAGAGCGGGAATTGGATGGGGGGCAGGCAGCTGCTGTGGTTCTGACTCTGGCCCCGACCTGGGCTCAGGGCCAAAATCAGAGCTACCTCCCCTTGCACTCTGCTTTGTACATGAATCTAAGACAAGGGGATTTTCCCCCCATTCTGGGGAGGCGTGGGGCTCATCTTGGATTCAAGTAAATACAGTATATCAGAAGCAGGGAGCCAGCCAGATAATCGATGGACGCATTAGATGACCAAGGTGTAAAAGGTGCGCTCAGGAGCAATAAAGGTGTAGCAAAGGAGCTAAACAAATTCTTTACATTGGTTTTACCTCTGGGGAAATTCCCATGACAGATCAGTCCTTCTCAGTAGATGGGTCTCAGTAGAGCTGGGCCACATTTGAAGTGACAACAGAGGAAGTTTTTTAGAGCAAATCAGTAAAGTAAATACTAATAAACCACCGGGACTGGATAGATTTGCCTGAGAGCTCTGAAGGATCTCCGAGGTGAAATTGCAAACTGCATGCTGTGGTGGCTACCCCCCAGGTCCCCATCCCTCCTCATTGCACATGCAGCCCAGCCCCCCAACCTGACGGGAAACCCTCTGTTCGAACTTGAACCGGCTAGATGCCTGTCAGACCGTAAAGCTGTTCTGAATCTAGGTTAAAGGAGCCCTTTACTTTGTGCCTGATCCAGCCAACTTTACACAGCCTGAACTTCAGTTTGCTTGGCAGCTGGGTTAGTAAGCCACAGCTAACCAGTGATTTAATTGTAAAGCCTTTGCTTAAGACTTTCTCCCTCTAATACATATGCTGGCTTTTATATTCCTTCCATGGAAGGAGAATGGGGACTTAAAAGTGTGAAAGTGTCATCCTTCCTCCTTAAGAATTCAAAGCTGAGCTGGTTTTAATAACAGAGCAGGCAGAAGAACTGTTGGTTTCATACCAATGTCTTCAGCTCCCAGCAGGGAATAGGCTCTGTCTGTTCTACTGTGTGTTTTCAGAGGGTTACCATATGTCTGGGTTTTCCTGGACATGTCCGCTTTTTTGGCTCCCTATGCTGCATCCAGGTGGGGTTTTAAAATAAGAGCAAATGTCTGGGTCTTTTGCTCTTCCTTTGCTGTCCTGGCCTGACTGCTTGGGGCTGGGAGCAGCAGGCAAGGTGATTGGCTGTCGAAGGTTACCCGTTCCCTGTGCAGGCTCCGGCAAGCTAGGTTAAAGAGGCACTGTGTGTGTTTGAGTGTGTGTGTGTGTGTGTCCGTGCAACATGGGAGCTGTTTGGGCAGCAGGGCTGGGGGGTGGGGAGCAGGGGTCTGCAGGTCGGCAGTGAGGGGCACCAGCAGGGTTGGGTGCAAGGGCTGCGGGTCCAGAGTGTGGGACACCCAGCAGAGCTGAGCGGGCAGGGGCTGCGGGTCCAGAATGCAGGGCTGGACAGTGTTGGGGGAGTAGGGACCTGTAGGTCGGGAGTGACGGGCACCGGCAGGGCTGCGGGGGACCAGTGGGTCGGGAGTGAAGGGCACCAGCAGGGCTGGGGGGTTGTGGGTCAGGAGTGAAGGGCACCAGCAGGGCTGGGAGGCAGGAGGCTGCCGGTTGGGAGTAGAGGGGCACCAGCAATGCTAGGAAGACAGGGGGCTGTGGGTTGGGAGTGGAGAGGGCAGGGGCTTAGGAGTGAGGGGCAGAGGAAGGGCACAGGCATATCACTGCCCACCCCCCTCACTCCCAATCTTATGTCCCTCCCTCTGCCTCCCAGGTGTCCTCTTTTTTGATGCTGGCAATATGGTACTCTTAGTTTTCAGACGCATTTCGTGCCCCAGGGGAGCAGAGCCCTGGCTATCCCTTCGTGCACAGTACTGTGGACAGTTAAAGATCATGCATGAGGTAGCTCTTTTCTGTCAGCCCTAAAGCAAGTTGAAGGATGGAAATAGCTGCAAGCAAAGTTACATTTGAGCTTCTCTGCCCTCTGTAAGGCTCTCAGACCAGAATACAGAGTACAGCAGAGCAGGACCTGATGGGATTCGCTTCTGAGCCATTTTGGTGCCTCTCTTCCCAGCTGAGATTTGGAAAGTTTAAAAAAGCTTGAAAATGGCTTCTTCTGGGGTGTAGTGATTTTTTTTCTTCAACACACAGTTGCCTAGTTCTTAACTTTTATGGACCCGGGATTGTTTCCACTTGGCAAGAATAAATTATGTTAGCTGGATTCTGGGGGGAAATGGCATCTCCTGCAGAGTGGGGAAATGAAAAGGGTACTGTCTGATCTGCAGAGGTTTTTATTCCTGTGGAAAGTGTAGGGAAGACTTGCTGCAGCTTTAAAAAGGTAGGAACCAGGCCTGGTGCAGTTTAGCATTCAGGTTAGCACATTAATTTCTTTGCAGTTGTGACTCAGTGAGAGCAGCAGGAAATTGGCCTGCAGTGATGAACTGGAATGAATTTTTCTAGAATGCATTGCATCCCCCAGGTCCTGTTCTCCCACTTCCCCAGGATGAAGTCATTGTACCAGAGGTCACCAGAGCTCTGCCCGCCTTTGCAAAGGGATTTTTTTTTTCTTTGAAAAAGTAGCTGACGTGGAACTCCCTATGCACTGGTGTAGAGGGCTGTGCGCAGAGCTGGGGGAAAATGCTGCTATTAGGGTAGGGTCGTGGTTGCATTCATTTGGCTCTGAAGCAAGACAAGAGGGATCAGACTTGACCTCTAGGAAGTATTCAGGCAAGAGGCCAGATTCTCCCCTCAATTAAATTGTTACAGCTCTGCATAGCTAATTGTTTTGCTCTGGATTTACATTGTTGGAGTAGAGCAGAATCTCTTCTGCAGTATTTTAGGGCCTGGCGGTGGTTTAGAGGCTTAACCAGTCCTCCTGAATACAGTGTTGGTTGCCCTGTGCTGTCTTGACTGTCTGCACATAAGCAGCTTAGGACACTTTTGTTCTGATTTTTCTATTGTGCACTCTTGGTAGTGGTGTAAGTGATAACACAAAGTTAAGGTAATATAGAAACTTAAAAGAAGGCCTGTGCAGTTTTGCCAGTTACTCAAATGGGAACCGAATCAGACTGGTAAGAGGGTGGGAGTCACTGGCCTGTCCAGCAGAGAGTGGTTTCCGAGATGTCTGAAGCAGCCCTGTATCCTGTCCTGGGAGTGCCTTAGCTTTATCCAGGCAGCTCTTTTCCATTCATATCTGTCTTTTCTTGCTTCAAGAATCTCTCTGAGCATTAAAGCAAAGCAAAGATTAAGGGATACTAATTATCCTTGGTGGAGCCAGATCCCTGAGAGTTGTGCCTGTCTTCTGGAAAGTTGATATTACGTGGAGCCAGAGCCTTTGTTAGCTGGGGGCCCTTCTCATTGGCAGGATCCTGTGTCATCCTGGTCTTTATATGTTGCCTGTGGGACACCAGATGGTGATTAAACAACAGAGAAGTGTTTTAGTAATTGTGCTTGGTTCCCCTTAACGGAGGGTTGTGGTTTTGGAATAATTTACTTAATGCTGAATTTCTTTTTCCCACAGCTGCAGGGACAGAGCTAAGTGCACTGTAATGTTCTGCAAGAACTGAGAAACTGAGGGAAAGCAGAGAACCCAGCTCAGGCTGAGCTTTCCCAGCTTTTCTATAAAATCTGGCTCCAACTAGTTATTCTCATCTTGAACAGCCTCATCCTCATACTAGGAATTGGACAGCTGTCTTACTCCCACCTCTTCTTTTAATAGCTGTCTTAACTGTGCCAATGCCACACTTGGCAGGTCGAAATAAATTGACACAGCCAAAACCTTCTCAATCCCTCTCTCAGCCAGCTGTGGGCCTTTCCAGTCCTGTGGCAACCAGGCTGGATTCCTCTGAATGCAGCTCTGACACGGCCATTTCCAGGCTGATTGTATTGTGGCCTCAGCCAGATGCTGCTTGGGCTTGGCACCTGCTGCCCACAACACTCCCAATGGTCTTGAAAGAGTCCTACCTGCCTTTGCCAAGGTCCAGAGGAGATCCAGTTCCTTCTTTGTCTGCTGTAGGTATCTGGCACATTTTAGGTGAATGGGAGTGCTTTTTTAGTAACGAAGACTGTCTATTTTCACAACATGCATCTGTTCTGTAGCAGTGGCTCTTGGAACTGACTGACTGATTGTCAGCTGTCATGGGTCCCGAATTACTTTTAAATGAATAGGTCCTTCTGGCCTGAAAATCTGGCATCTCTTACATATGTAGTCTTTCAAAATGTATACAACAATAATCAACAAGACACTTAAATGTTTAACAGCACTTTACTGTAGGTATGAGATAGATAAGGCAGAGCAGGGGAGCAGCGGTAGGCTTTTGCTGTCAAAAAAGATGGGTTTGCAGAGGCTTGCAATTCAGGTGTTTCCTTTGATGTAGATCCACAAGCTGCTGACACCCCCACGCAGCTACTTTCATGCTGAGACATATTTTTAATAAAATTCAGATCCTGCTGCAATGTCAGAGCTGGGTAGGTGAATTTTGTGACAAAGCTGGATTAAGAGATCTTTCCAATTTATACAGTCAAGAGAGTGTCAAAGCGAAGGCTGCCCAGGCAAACAGACTTCAGTCCCCTTTTATGTGCAATCATTACAACTGTCATTAATCATTAGCAGACACCATTCAAGGCAAAAAGGATGCAATATTGGCTTATATCAAACTTGATTTAAATGATAATTAGTACTGTCAATTAATTTCAGTTAACATGCATGATTAATACAAGAATGAGTTAAGGCATTAATTATTTTATTGCATTAATCGCACATGTGGTTTTGGAGCCCATTCCTGGGCTCCTCGGCTGCCATCACCGCTGCCTCTGGGCCACCCAGCGGGGCAGTGCTGGCAGTGCAGAGGAGCCGCAGGGCAGCTTGGGCTCTGGGCTGCTGCAGGAGGTGGGGGGGAGCACACAGACGCACACATTAGAGATGCACTGAGATATGCACACACACACATGCACACTCTAGCAGTGCACCAATACATTGGTGCCATATCAGGACACCATGTCCAGGTACGCAGCCGCAGCATGCATGCAGCCAGGAATGCAGCCCGGGAGCATGTAGAAGGGGTGTTTTGAACTGAACTCAAAGCTGTTGGTGTTTTTCACACTTTAGTTGTACTCAAATGATCAGGGACTGAAAGGCAGTGGTTCTCAAGCATTGTAGATTCAAGGTGCCCCATGGGAAATGGCAGCTGGTCATTTGCACTCACCCCACCTAACCCCCAGGAGTTCTCAAGGAGGATAGCCAATGGCTCTGGCATTACCTCAGCCAATTCCTTCAGTACCTTTAGCGTACATCCTATCTGGCCATGCCAACTTGAAAGCATCTAGCTTTTCCAAGCTGTCCTAACTTGTTTTGCCATAGTGTAGGTGTTCGTCTCCTTTCCTATCTTTTCTGCTAACTGCTTGTCATATGGTAGCTGCCTCTATTTGTAAAGAAGGCATTAAATATTTCAGCCTTCTCTAGATCACCCATAACTAGATTGTTTTATGATTTCCTTAAGTGATCTGCCATTTCTCTGGTCTTGCTTTTACTCTCAACATACTTGTAGAATCTCTTTTTATTGCCTTTTCCATCTTTTTCCAGTTGCATCTCAAGTCGTGTCTTGGTTGTCTTAATTTTCTTTCTGCATATCCATGCAAATACTCTTACACTCTTCCCTAGTACTATGACCAAGTTTCTACTACTTATGGGATTCCTTTTTGAGTTTCAGCTCCTTGAAGAGATCCTGTCTAGCCAATCTGATCTCCTGTTCTTCTGTTGCATTGGGTTAGTCTTGCTCCTGTGCCCTTAAAAGGGCCTCCTTAAAGTACAGCCAGCTTTCCTGGACTCTCTTTCCTCCTCTGACTTGCCTCGCAGGGAATCCAGCCAACCCAGGGAACTGGTGGGCTGAAGTCAACTTTTATGAAGTCCCATGTCTTTATCCTATGGCTCTCCTTCCTCCCTCCGGTTAGGATCTTGAACTCTATCATTTCATGGTAACTCTCACCCCAGTTACCTTCCACCTTAGAAGTAGAGTTCAGGGGGTGGAAAGTTTGTCTACACAGAATGGGAAATGTGAAACTGCATCCTGGGATACTGGAGGATTGCAACTTGGGTGGCTTATCTTTGGGGAATGTAATGGAACATGAGCTGGGTAACATGGATCAGGGATGAACCTGCCCTTCAGTGGCATAATTTTAAGCTGCCTAAAATGTGTTTAAAACTCGTTTCAGTGTGGACAATGCAGTTTAAGAGCTCTAGGCGCTGCCTAAAATTAATGTGTAACCAGGCCTAATTCATCAGTGGGCATGTAGGCATTTGTGTATCTACATACCTCCCATGTTTTAGTTAATTGGCCTAATGGTCGGAGCACAGCCATACCCATCAGGGGTTTGAACATGCATCTGTTTCCCATGAAAGTGCTCTAAGCACCACGCCATAGGTTAGGTCAGTGATTCTCAGCCAGGGTGCCCTGGCCTCTGTCCTCCCCTTTCTAGTTCTCCCCTGGGGGCAGCCCATGTGAAGTGCTGGAAGGGAAACTAAAAACCAGAGGTTGTGTGGTTCTGGGATGGATGGTACCCTGGATGGGAGATGACCCTGGATTGTATTCTGGGCTCTGCTCGCAGTAAGGCAGAAATTGTCCCAATATTTATTCATCTTTTCCTGATGAATATGTAATTCATGGGTCAGTGGACCCTCTTCAAAAGCAGGGCTGGAAAGACACCGGGCAAAGGTTAGTTTATGGTCTGCTGATTAGAGTCTTTTATTGGGCATATGAGGTGAAGATTCAAACCTTCTTGGGGGGGGGGGGGGGGCTTAAAATGTGGGTTTCCCATTCCTTTAGGAAGTGACTAATCAGCAGTCTAATAACATGAGGGCTTTCATCCTCCTCTTCCGTTCTGTTTCACTACTTATAGCATTTCACACTATGTGTACGTATTACAACTGCAGTTACGAAATTTGGGGTGGCTGCAGCCCCCTCCGTAGCCCCCTGCCTCTGGCGAGAAGAGCCTGACTCATCCCCAGCTCCAGCCCACCCATCCCACCCATCCCACCCCATGCAGATCCGGGGGCATACACCCCTCCGTGCCCTCCTAGCAGCGGGAGCTGCCCCATTCCCTGATGAGCTGCAGCTCGGTCCCATGCCCTGCACTAACTGGGCAGTGCCTGCCCCCTCCCTCACTGTAGGGGCATTGATCTGCCCTCCGCACACACCCTCCCTCCCTCCTCCCCTTCCACCACAACGGACTTACCCACTGGAGGCAGTTCTCCACACTGCCAGGCTGTGCTCCTCGCTGCCCGAGTACTGTACTGCAGCTGCACGCATGCACGGGCATTTATTAGCCAAATTATCAACTGCATCGGGCCAATTTCTGATGCAGCCAATTTTCTTTATCACTACCGATCTGATATTGGACTGATTGTATCGGTGCACCTCTAGAAATTAGGCTTTTGAATCTAATTTTAACTTGTATTTGGGGAACGTAGATAGCAGCAGTTGCTATACAAGAGTTCATAAAATTCTCTCTTATAAAGGTACTTCATTGACTGCTTCAGCTGCTTAGAATAGATAACAAGGATTAAGAATTATTTTTACTTTTCTCAATCACAGACCAAATGTTTGTGGCTCAAGGTTCCACTCTTACTGCTGCCCTGGATGGAAAACACTGCCTGGAGGAAATCAGTGTATTGTTCGTGAGTATTTACTTTTGTTTTATTGTCATCACATAGTATCTTCTGGGAGTACATTCTGCACTTTCGGCAGATAAAATTAACATTCTCCATTTGTTTCAGATGAAGAGCTAGAACAGAAGTTATGAATATTGGGATCTATCACCTCCGTGAGCTGCTAATCTTGGTTAAAGATGAATGATTGTAACCCACCCCACTTAACAGAATTTATGTAGCCCGTAGACTCTTCGGGGTATTACTGTGGTATTTAATGCTGGACAAGTTGCATGGCTGGTCTAGAAGAATAGCCCTCAAAGAGATGATGTTTATGACCTCCAAAACCAAAACATGAATTTAATGTAAACTTACTGCTTAAAAAGAAATAACTTGTAAGACTGAGGGTAAGCCAAGTACCCGACCCTGTGGAAGTGTGGTTATAGCATATTGTCCATTTTCAGGAAGTTATATCTTTTTTTTTTTTTAATCACCTGGTTCTAGTCACAGGCAAAGAGTAGATGTTGAATTAAATGGGTCTTTCATCCGATATGGTATAGCTATGTTGCTACTTGGATTTTCAAAATAAAACGGGACAAATTCCTTCACAAGATGCTAGTAAGGAAACCGATTTAAAAGGCTGCTTAAAAACAAACTACATTTCTAGTAACAATTTTAGCTCAAGAATATTTCTTTCAAGATTTTTACATTTTGAAAAGTGTCAAAGTTGGTATTTTGTTTGAACACCTCCGTCAGCAGGACCACAGTTCCAACCAGCATTTCATGTCTGTGGGATAAAAAGGGTGGATGGCAGTGGGATAGCTTCTGTTTCACTGGGAGCAGTCATGAGGGTCTGGGTCCCTCTTCCACAACGTTGTACATCGTATTGAGTCGTACGTTCTCTCTGACCACCTCCTGGACCTACATATTCTCCTCTCTTGACTGCCCTGTGAATCATTTCAATGCCGAGCCTTTATGTAAAACATGGGAAATGATGGTTCCAATATACTCAGCAGAGATTAAGCCCCAGCTGGTATACTGTATAGAAAAAAGAAGACACAGGGGAAGAGCTGTGACCCAGTGTTACCAGGACCTACTCCTTCCTTCCAGAACTATTTTCTACGTCTGCAGTAATACATGCAGATCTTAGATCACC
This sequence comes from Alligator mississippiensis, assembly GCF_030867095.1. Classification (NCBI taxonomy): domain Eukaryota; kingdom Metazoa; phylum Chordata; order Crocodylia; family Alligatoridae; genus Alligator; species Alligator mississippiensis. The sequence continues at coordinate 10,891,175 of NC_081839.1, read as the reverse complement.
CTCATCGGTCATCTGTGGACTCACTGCTATCTTCCCTTTACTGGAAGACTGTCTGCCTTGTATCAAAGGACTCCTAGCAATGGCAATTGTGTGCAGTTCTGGGCTCCACATTTTAAGAAGGATGTAGAGACATTGAGGCAAGCAAGAAAGATGAAAAAGAGATTGGAAAGGGGGAGAGACCTTAGTATGTGTGTTTTGGAGAAAAGGAGATTTAAGGAGGACATGAGATCTGTTTCCAAGTATTAAAAAGGCTGCCATAAGAAAGACAGGCTTTTTAATTTCCTTTTATGTGTCTAAATGACAATCTTCTAGTTGCATACCTGGCTGTTTTTGGCCATGGTCTTATGCTGTAGATAATCATGCACACACGCAGCCTGAGCATGCCAAGTAGAGCTCCGCACTGGCCAGTAGGCCTGGGGGAAGTAGCTAGTATTCGCTTCAGATTCGGCCCCCTACTTACCAGCTCTGAGTCCAGCTGGAGCTCCCTATTGCAGCCACTGGGGACTGCCCAAATCATCGAAGTTCTCCGAATCTTTTCTGAAGATTCGGAGAGCTTTGAATCAATTTGGATCTTTTAATTGGTTCCCCGATTCAATTCAGATTTGGTGATTCAATCACTGAATCAGGCTGAATCTCCTCTGAATCGAAGCACCACCCGAAGCTTTGCACAGCCCTGTTGGCCAGGTTTCTGTCCTGGAAGAATGACGGGAGGTGAGCCCCTCCTACATTTTAGGCCCGATAGCTGAGGGGTTTGCACGCTTGACTAAAAAGTCCTCCACACCCAGAGCAGAGATGAACCTGCCTCTATTTGACTTCTTAGAACAATACTCTAACCAACACACCACAGGGATAGGAGTTACCAGAGGTTTCTGCAGTACCCCTCTTCAAGCTGAGACATTGCTTCTTGCATTTAGTAATCATGGTATAGCATGTATGGGGAGCAGTGCAGAAGTTTCTGCCCCACTGGGAACAAAGATACAGGCAAGAGGCAGAAGCTAAGGCCTGTTCCCTTCCAGCGAACCATCTCGCTGAGCCACGCACCCTCTAGTTTGCTCTTTTTCTGGTCCCCACATATCTCCTGCTCTTGGCCGACCAGTGGAATCACCTCCAAAAGGAGCGCTGGAAAGCACAGGGGGTAATGCCTAACCCGTGGCATGGTGGTTAGAGTACTATGCTGAGAAGTCAGTGATACAGATCCAAACCTCTTATGGGTAAAGAGAACCTAGAATGTGGGTTTCTTGGCTTTGTACTGGGGCTAAAATGCAGGAAGGTCCATCTCCCCACACACAATATAGTGCTGGCTACTCATGTGTTTCTAGCTGACTGTATTTTGGGAACCTACATGCAGGTATACATCCAGAATGGGTATGTGTATGCAGAAGTGGATTGAAATGGGGTGCAGCTGCATCCACCCTTTTGGACTGCACTGCTCAGGGAGAACCTCTGGGTTTGCCTCTGAACTCAGAGGGGAAGGTGGGGGAGTTTATTACTTTGGGGCCTTTAAAAAGTCCCCAGAGGCTCCCAGAGCCCAGTCTGCCTGTCGTGGTTGAGGGGAGAGTCTGAGAGGAGGTTGCAGCCACCCCTACAGCATGGTTGCTACTCTTGCACACCCTTTGGCCAAATCTTAGGCCCCTACACAAAGCAGGAGCTTCACAGCTAAGGGTTGATCTTGAAAATTGATCTTGAAAATTTCCAAGGTTTGGAGCTTCCACACCTTCTCTAGGCAGCCAGTTCCAGTGCTTGACCACCCTCATAGTCAGAACATCCTTCCTAATTCAACCTAAATTTCTTCTGCTTCAGTTTAAAGCCATTGGTCCTAGTCTAGTTTCCCAAGGCCACCCATCTCCATCCTTTCTGTAAATGCCCTTCAGGCTTTAGAAAATGGTTATCGAATTCCCCCTCAGTCTTAGAAATCATAGAACATCAGGGTAGGAAGGGACCTCAGGAGGTCATCTAGTCCAATGCCCTGCTCAAGGCAGGACCATCCCCAACTAGATCATCCTAGCCAGAGCTTTGTCTAGCTGGGTCTTAAAAACCTCCAAAGATGGAGCTTCCACCACCTCTGGGTAACCGGTTCCCTCCTAGAAAGAAAATTCTTCCTAATATCTAACCTAAACTTCCCTTCCTGCAACTTGAGAGTATTGCTCCTCGTTCTGTGATCTGTCATCATTGAAAACCATTGAAAACAGCCTAGCTTCATCCTCTTTCAAAGCCCATTTCAGGTAGTTGAAGGCTGCTATTCAATCCCTTCTGTCTCGTCTTCTCCAGACTAAATAAGCCCAGTTCCCTCAGTCCTTCCTCATAATTCATGTTCTCCAGCCTCCTTCTCATTTTTGTTGCCCTTCAGTGGACTCTCTCCAATTTGTCCACATTTTTTTTGTAGTGGAGGGCCCACAACTGAACACAGTACTCCAGATGTGTCCTCACCAGTGCTGAACAGAGGGGAAGAATCACTTCCCTGGACCTACTGGAAACACACCTACCATTGCAGCCCAGGATGCCATTAGCCTACTTGGCAACAAGGGCACACTGCTGGTGCATATTCACCTTATTGTCCAGTGTAACCCCCAGCTCCTTTTGTGCAGAGCTGCTGCCCAGCCAGTCAGCCCCCAGCCTGTACTGGTGCATGGGATTCTTCTGTCCTAAGTGCAGGACTTTACACTTGTCCTTGTTGAATCTCATGAGATTCCTTTTGGCCCAGTCCTCCATTTTGTCTAGGTCTCTCAGAATCCTAGCCCTACCTTCCAGCATATCTACTACTCCCTCCAGGTTGGTGTCTTCTGCAAACTTGCTGGGGGTGCACTCTATGCCATCTTCCAGGTTGTTGGTGAAGACGTTGAATAATACTGCCTTGAGGACTGACCCCTGGGGTACTCCACTTGATACCGGCTGCCAACTAGGCATCAACCCATTGATTGCTACCCTCTGAGCTCACTGATTCAGCCAGTATCCACCTTACAGTCCATTCATCCAACCCGTACTTCCTTAGGTTGCCTGGGAGAATGTTGTGAGAGACCGTATCAAAAGCCTTGCAAAAATCAAGGTACACCACATCCACCAGTCTCCCCTCATCCACAGAGCCAGTCAAATCGCCATAGAAGGCAATCAGGTTATTCAGGAATGACTTCCCTTGGTGAATCTATACTGACCATTTCTAATCACCTTCTTCTTCTGCACCTTCTTCTCCAAACTGACATGGTTCCTCTTCTGGGCATGTGTTGCATCCGGTGTGGGGGCATACTGAACTGAAAGTAAAGCACCAGTTTTCTACACAACCCCCCCCCCCCCCAAAAGTCTGTCAGCAGCCTATTTGCCCTTTTCCAGTCATCCAGGATCTCACCCAACCTCCATGAGTTCTCAGAGAGGAATGCAGTGGCTCTGGAATAACCTTAGCCAATTCCTTCAGTACCTTAGGGGTACATCCCATCCAGCCCTGCCAACTTGAGAGCATGTAGCTTCTCTAAGTTAACCCTAACCTGTTCTGCCACCACTGTAGACTGTGTCCTTCCCTATCTTTGCTGCTAACTGTGCTTATCATCTGGTAGCTACACCTATTTGTGTAGATTGAAGTAAAAAAGGTATTAAATACTTTTGCTTTCTCTGCATCTTCCATAACTACATTCCATATGGGACCTACAGTTTCTTGGGTCTTCCTCTTGACAAACTTGTAGAATCCCTTTTTTATTGCTTTTTACATCCTTTGGTAGTCACAAATCATGCCTTGGTTTTCCTAATTTTTTACCTGTATGCCCAAATAATACTCCTACACCCTTTCTAGTACTATGCCCAAGTTTCCACTTTTTATGGGATTCCTTTTTGGGTTTCAACTTATTAAAGAGATTATTGTCTAGACAGGCTGTTCTTCTGTTGCATTTCCCATTCTTCTGTCATGTTGGGATAGCTTGCTCCTATTCCCTTAAAAGGGCCTCTTTAAAGTACAGCCAGCTCTCCTGGAAGCTTTTTTGTCTCAGATTTGCCTCCTGGGGAATCCTGTCTACCAGCTCCCTGGTTTTGTTGAAGTCTACTTTTCTGAAGTCCAGTCTTTATTCTGTGGCTCTCCTTCCTTTCTCCTTTCAGAATCTTGACCTCAGGACTCTGACATTTCAAGGTCACTGTCACCCAAGTTACTTTCCACCTTCACATTCTCAACGAATTGTTCCCTGTTGGTAGAGGCAAAGAAGGGGGAAAGCTCTCTTTTCCTTGTGCAATAATTTGCAGCGAGGAGCCTGATCTCCTTTCCACCCCTCCACCCCCACGCCCCGGCTGCCTTCCTGTCTGAGTTGCGAGGGGCCCAGTGCTTCCCTCCACAGCAGCAGTGCCCCCGGGGACCACCCAGGTCGGGTGCTAGCTGGTGGGTGTTGCCTATGGGGTGCTACCACTACGGAGGGGTCCCCTGCAGCACCACTCGGCCCACTGGCAGCTCGCCCCACCTTGCTGTGGGAGAGGCAGGTAAGCTCCAGCACCCTGTGTACCATCCTCACCACCTGGGACCACCCAGGTATGGCTGGCTTGCCCCTGAGGCAGAGTGGCAAGGTGGCAGGAGGGCAGCTGGGTGTGCTGGCAGCAGAAGAAGATGGCAGGGATGGTGCATGAGGTGCTGGAAGCCCATCAAGCCCAAGCTTCCCCAACTATATTGGCTTTCAGCAATCCATGCACCACTGCACTTTGTTAGGTAGCAAACTAAAACAGCTTGGATAGGTTTTACCTTGCTATGTTACAAAGTCATTTAAAGCAGAATACACTGCCAAGCATGTAAATAGCAATGCCATTAAAGTAGACTAGGCTGCCAAGCATGTAAATAGCAACACTATTAATGTGGTGCAAAAACACATTTAAGCCACTTTAAAGACCAATTTTGTTGCGTGTACAAAAGCCCTATAGCCACTACCCAACATGATATTCCCCCTGCTGTTCTCCCTTCTGACTTTTATCCAGAGGATTTCAACATCCCTAACTGCCAGACATATGAACTACCTCGCCACATCTCTATAATACCCAATTCCATCATAAGTCTGTGATTGTACTAGGACCTCCTGTTCTGCCTATTTATTCCCCATGCTTCTCACATGAGTATATAAACATTTAAAGTATTTAACTGATAGTCTTGTCTTCTGTTTGAGAACATTGCTGTTGTTTCCCTCTACTAAGTTTTTTATCCAGGTCTTGTGACTTTTTACTTACCTCTAGGCTTTGTCTCCATACCTTCTTGAACCTGGTTTAAAGCCTTCCTCACTAGGTTAACGAGCCTGTATGTGAAGACATTCTTCCCTGTCCATATCTCTTTCCAGTAGTCTTTCTTGAAATGCCATCCCATGGTTTAAGATGCCAAAGTCCTGTCAACACTATCTGTGCAGCCATATGTTGATCTTTGGGATGTCTGCTTCTACCTGGGCATTTATCCTTGACTGGAAGAATAGATGAAAATGCCACCTGGTCTCCCATCCCTTTGCACCCAGACCCATGTTGTCACTTTTGGTCTGCTCAAAGTTGCCCCTTGTAATATCATTAGTGGAGACAGTAGTTAGCTGTATTAGCCTGAAGTCAGGCAGAAGGCTGCATAGAAATGTACCTTATAGACTAACTAAATAACATATAAATAGAGCACACATGTCCCTTGCCTTCAGTATTAGTGCTCACGTGGAGGAGTGGCATGGGATGGATGAATCAGGGGCTGGATGAGGCTCAGCCTCCTTTCTGTAATGGCTCCAGCTGTGGGCTCCTTGCAGGCAACAGGCCTCCTGAACCAAAAGGTCACATCAGCAACCAGATGCCTCTGTACCCTGCAGGGAGTTGCCAGCCACCACCACCTGTTGCTTTCTCTTGACAGCAGCAGTCTTGATATCCCCCTCCTTGGGCTGCATGGTTGGCCTCTCCTGCCACTGAAATAAGCTCATTCTCATCTAATGCCAAGGCTTCATACCTGTTCTCCAGCTGCACAGTTTAAGATGAGGAGTGTTGTCTGTTGCCAGAGGTGACAGGCTGCCAGCTTCCACCTTCCCAAGTGTCTGTGTCTTCCAATGCCTTCTCTGGCTGTCTCTCCTCCATGACGTGGGAAGTCTTCTTGTGCATTGAGTTGGTGAAGGTATCATGCTGAAGGATGCTCCTGAATCTGTCTACCAGCTCCTACAGCTCCCTTACCTGTTTCCTGGTTGAATCCACCAAGAGGCACCTCTCACATCACAAGCACTCCCCAAACTGGCTGTCTTTGGAAGGGCCATGCAGGCCACAGTAACTGCAAAGACATACTATTAATATCAGCAGTCCTTTGTTATGAGGATGATGGTTTCCCAGGAAATAATGAAGTCATCAGTGAGTCTGTAGATGACTCTGGAATCTGATCCAACATTTGCGTGTTCAGTTGCAGAAGTAGCAAATAATTCTGGGAGGAAGGAGTAGGTCCTGGTGATGTTGGGTGACAGCTCTTTCCCTTTGTTTCTCTTGCCTGTCCATCTCCATAGTGGGGCAAGTTTACTCAAAATGATCAATGCTGGGCATGTCTACACATGTTATTAGTGCATGGGTATAAACTCTGGCACATATTGTGCTAGTTTCTTGCTCCCCGGTGCCAGTTTTACATATGTGTGCTGAGGTCCCAGACATTGAGCCAGGTCAGTGTAGCCCCAGATGGCAGAAGGTGTGGGGAGTCTGCCTGCTAGCATGGGGCTGCTCTAACCTGGCAAAATGTACTGCAGAGGGGCTGCTTGGGGCACAAGGATGCTCCAGTTCAGGGCTAGTTGGCAGGCAACCCCTGCACTGAAGCACCCTTGTGCCCCAGCCCGCCCCATCAGCGTCTCCATGTGCAGTGCCGTGGAATAAAAAAAACTCAGGAGGATAGTGCTTGTATTTACAAGTACTACCCTGCTGCGGAGTTACAGTATAACCTCATACATCCAGATATCAAATATCCAGAATTCTCAAAAATCCAGCACTTTTTAAAATTACACTAGATTGGAGAGCAGTGACAGCCGGTCCAAGAGCAGCAGAAGGGGAAGCTTGCGTGTGGCAGCTGCTGGTGCCATCCAGCATCCTGCGTCGTTGCTTCACGTGAGGCCGCTGCTCCAGGACCAGCCGCCGCTACCCACTCTCCTCCCCTCCTCTGGGACTGGCCACTGCTTCAGTTTAAAAAATCTGGAGTTTACAAATTTCCGGCATGTGCTCAGTCCCGAGCATGCCGGATTCATGAGGTTATACTGTAATTAGTTTTCTGTGACCTAACAGAGCTGCACCTGTAGACGTGACATGTTTACTGCAGAGCTAATTAGTCTACTCCACAGGAAACATCTCATGCAGATGTGCCTGCCTTGGCATACATCATGGCACCGTGAAGGATTATTTAGTGTTTGTTTTGCAGGCATTGATACTAATGTTGCATTTCTTCAGACTGGTCTTCAAGGTCTTCTTGAATCTTTTATTTTTATTTTATTTTATTTTTTGCCCACCTCAAGAGCACTCAGTAGTGGTGAGTTAGGATCTGTTTTGGGAACTGGTTGTCATGACTTGTCCTGTCCAACAGAGTTGCTGCTGTATAAACATGGCTTCAATGCTAGTGGTGTTTGCTGAAGCCAGAACACTAGCATTCATTCTTTTGTCCTTCCGATTTGATATGGGGACATTGTTGATTGTGGCAATTGTCATGTGTGCCCACTCAGTTGAAGAGCTCCACGTCACTCTTGGTTGCTTCTGTGAAACATATGAAGTACTTGGACTTGCTGTCAACTTCATGAAAACTAAGATCCCACGCCAACCAGCAACTCCTCGGCATATCCTTAGACAGCCATCCTTGGAGAGAATGCTGACCGTTCCCTGCTTGGCCAATTTTCCCAAGAAGTAAACCTAGACAGTAATATTCAATGCCAGATAAAATCAGCTTGTGCTACCTTTTGGATGTCTCCAAAATAGTATCTTTGACTGTGACATCAGGACCCAAACCAAACTTCTCGTCTGCCAGGCCATTGTCATCTCCACCCTGTTATATGGGTGTGAAACTTGGACAACTTATCAGAAACATCTGAAAGCTTTTGAATATCACCATCAGCAATGTTTTTGGAAAGCCCAGGTAGAACATGGGTGGAAGCCTTGGTGGTTTGTGGTGACACCTAGACAAAGCCTGTAGAAATACACACAAAGGAAGAGCTGGCAGTAGCAGAGCCTTTGGCATTGCAATGTATTCCAGCCGTTCTGTTGATACTCCTGCCTCCTGCCAGCTCATTCTTCTTCTTCTGCTGCTACTTCCTGAAAATTTCTCTCTTCCACCTTTATGTGCTCTCACTCAGCAAGCTCAGAGTGAAAGAAAGGTGAAAAAGAAAATGTCCGAGCAAACGCCCCAGTGAACTCCCTACTCAAACTCCCCTGTTTGGTGGTCTGGGTATTTCTGGCTCTTGTGCGCAGCCTTTCGGGCTAAGCCAGCCTTTTCGCACCACTGTCAGCTGCTAGCCTTGGCAGCTCAGAGCATGCCTTTTGCTCACTCCCCCAAACAACCTTGCTGAATCGTTCTGAAACTGAAGCTACGCCACCGAGCCCAAATAAAATGTGTGTGTGTGGAGGGAAAATACCCTTCCTTAGTGCCATAATAATAAGGCAATGGAACAAGCTGCCTTGTTGAACTGAAGAATCTCCTTCATTGGAGATTTTTGAGCAGAAGCTGGATAAATATTTTACAGGGCGTTTTAAGGAATGATTCATCTGCATTTGTGCAAAACTAGAGGACCATTCTTGCCTTTTAGTAACACCACAAAATCCTTGTAGCATAAAATTCCAACCAAAACCTATAAAAACCAAAAATAGTGAGTCAACAAGACCTTCCCCCAATTATCACATTCTCTTGCTCAGTAAATTGCCAGGTAACTTTATACATGTGCATATACATATAAATATACCATTCTATATACCTACATATGTACTCTCTAATGCCTTTACTTTGCTGTGTTACACTTCCTTGTAAATGGTGCACATGAGATCGTTGGCTCTATCCCCAAAGTCAAACCTGCTTGAAAGATGCATCCATTTTTTGATTTCTGTATGAACAAAAACAGAACCATCTTAACCACACAAAAAAAGAAAGACAAAATAAACCATTGCCTCTTCATTATTTTTTTCTTCAATCTAGCGAAATTCCCATATTCCCACCAGCTCCTCTCTGAAATCTTTAAACAAGAGATTGCCAAATATTTCAGACATTCCTTCAAAATCTCCCTTGCCAAGGGGCAATCCATTAAACAAGGCTTCTGTGGCTCCTGGACATAGTTCTGTTCTTGGACAGGTTCTTTCCTCCTTAGGAGGATATATCCATACATCTTTGAAAGATAGTTTTCCATGCATTACTAATGATACTGTTTCTTTATATTTCATACTTACTGGATGATTCTCCACATGTGCTTTAGTGCGCCTATTTTACCGCGCAATAAAGCATCACATAAAAAACTGCAGTTACACCAATACGCAATAAAATTGGCTACTGTGCATTAAGCTTCACTTAAAAAATGTGTGCTTTTGGTACTGCATATTAGGGCAGCCTAATGCACACGTATGTAGTACCTCATATTGAAGGTACTACATTTAACATGCATTAGGAAAAGTGCATTAATGCACTTGTAGACATGCCCACTGAGTAGCTGATCTCATCTCTGCAGTCGTAAGGCTTTAGAACTAGACCAAAGCGCCTGGTCTAGATTGTCTAGCACCTGCATTAAATATCCAAAATGCTAGCTAGCATCTTTTGATATAATCCTTCCCATGTGTTACTATTTCAATACCTCATTCCACAGTACATATTAGTCAAATAAGTTAGAAAAGTCTGTCTTGCCCCTCTACAACTGTCTTATTGTACCATTTAGCTACCATCCATTCTGCTCTGCCTTCCCAAGAGGAGCTCACTATTCTTTCTCATAGCCCAGCCTGGACTAGACTGCACTGTGCCCAATCACCCTGCTCGAATTCTTCCAGTAATTTACAGACTCTCTGAAAATAGTAAACACACAGAGGTATCAAGTTTTTTTAGTGACTAAATCCAAGGCCCCTGTGCTCCTTCCTTCCTTCTCATCACTAATGAATGCTTAAAGAATATTGCATTCTCTTCCACGATACTAAAAGAAAACCAAACAAGCATACAAAACCTTTATCACTTCCATATTAAAGACTTTTTTTTGCAAAAATCTTATTGGTCTAATAAAAGATATCACCTCTGTCCACGAGCCCTGATTTGCTTTTTCCTCTACACCAATACGGCTACAACCTGGATACCTATCACTTCTGATGGGGCTTGTCTTAAAGGTATTCAAATTCTTTGCTTCTACTTCTTGGCTTGGAACTCCCTGGGCTCCAGGAGTGCACTAAAGCAATGACTCCAGTCTTAGGGCTTAATGCTGGCACCACCCCTCCTGGATTGTCTGGCCCTCAGGACATCTCATGGGCTGGCTCCAACCTGTGGGACGTCCCATGATCCAGATTTGACCCATAGGGCCAAATTAGTTTGATACCTAGGACGTGGCTTTAACCCAACAATTCTGACATCAAGGCCAATAACTTGCATGTCTTTTAGGAAGATATCTAGTCACCTAAAACAGTTGTCCAAGTCTGTCGAGCACGAGCACTTCCAAAGCAAAGTCCAAAACTTGTCACGGCTTCTAACCGTTGAAGAGGCTCTACTCATGGAGGAATCAGTGTTCAGCATATAACAAATGACAAAACCTGTTGTGCGTCATAAAAGGCAAGGTTTTCATTTGGCACAGAGGGTAGTGAATAACTAGCATTAGAAGAATTAATATGTATGTTATCCACCAAAGACATAAAGCAAGAACAAAGAGCAAGCACCAGTTAAGGGTTAAAAATGTAGGACTGAAATGCATGCCCCAAGCATGGTTTTATTAAAGTAGGAGATGGCACTCCCCCTTAAAACAAACACTCAAACCCACAGTTCTGCCCCACACAGGAAATCCTTTCAATTATTTTGGCTCGCCTGTGGTTCTGAAGAAAGCCTGCTGATGATACTAGGAGGAGATTTAACGTTGGTTACAGCACAAGGGTTAGGCAACTCCCAGCCAAAAACTGCCGAGTGGCATGTGAGATAAGTGACACTCACTAATGCCTGCTGACTTTTCTCAGAGCTGTAAAACATGCCATCTGGGTTTGTAATCCTTTGGGGTCAGTATGTTGTAACTGTTTTTACAAAACTCGCTGAGAAGAGATCCTTTACGCTGGGCTCTATTAAAATCTTTGCTTACACAGGTGAAAAAGCTAGCAGTGGTATCTGGCTCCCATGGTTCAGGATGGGGGAATAGCTGAGCTTCCAGCAGAGGGGGAGAGTAGGGGATGGGAGATGGATTACAGATATCACACTGATACATCCTTGGCTTGGACTGGCTAGGAAGCCTGACCCCAGCAGATGGATGTCTCAGTAATACAGACGGTTCCTTCAAGCCCTGCCTCAGGGTTGTGAATTTTCCAGAGGAAATGTGAAAAATATTGAGAAAATATTTTAATATGGCCCAGCCTGAAATGCTGGCATTATGGTTATGGCCATCGCAAACCTTTATGTAAGCAAAAGTGGGGTAGAAATGATGCCCTTCAGCCCTGAATTTTAAGCTTGTGCCCTTGAAGGTGCTCAGTCTGCTGGGCTAGCGAGGCCTTTCCATCTGCATCCCTCCAGCAGATGTTACACAGTGCTCCTCAGCAGGTCCAGCAGCCTCTGAAGCTGTCCTTTCCATCAGTCAGCTTGGTTTCAATCTTCTGAAGAGAAATGTTAATTCTCACTAGTCTTGACAGCCAAGAAAATGCTTTTGGCATAGGTTAGCACCATAAAAACAACGTTGTAGACATGGTGCAGCAGCTTTTAGCACAGAACTAAAGAAAATAGAGTTGGAAAGTCTGAGGCTAGTACAACATGGCAACGTTGTGCTAATCACTGTCTTCTTTCTTCCTTCCAGCAATTTGCAGGCACTCCTGTGGTGATGGATTTTGCTCACGGCCAAATATGTGCACGTGCTCCAACGGGCAGCTTTCCACCAATTGTGGTTCTTCTGGAGGTAAGAGAGCATCGCTAACGTTGGCCCTTTTCTTGGATGGTTGTTGGTTACCTCTAAGATTTCCTAGACAGACCTGAGTGAAATTCCTTCCCTGAAATATTTTGTGTTCCTGGGAACTAGCATTACAGGTTATGATTGAAATGTAACAGTACCGGTAAATCCCAGCAGTGTTCTTGCTGATGATGGGTCCTTTGTTATCTTCTTTTGCTCGAGTAAAATTGATCAATCTGTTTGTAATTTTGGCCACTCTTCAGTAAGCCCATTGTGGTCCTACAGGTACCTCTTGGAGCCAGTTCTCCCTGTAACAAAAACATTCCTACAGATTTTGCCAATAGTCCATCTGCTGCTATACCTGGAAGTGCAATAATCTCTTAATCCTGTTTATTTAGCAAATAAGTGTTCTTTCTATTATAAGGCTTTTTTATATGTTTTTGCTTAGACTGGTGGGGTGGATATCAGAAAGCCTTCCAGATGTTCCTGGCTTAGATGACATCTTAGGGTCATATACTGGCGAGTCAGGAATCTAAGAAATGTGGTGCCGTTTTCCCTGCCTTGCTCTCTGACCTCAGAGACCAAGGTGAAGATGCACAAGGGAGCTCTAGCTCACCCTCGCAATGGGTTCACTTCAGTTGCTCACTTGATTGGGATGAAATGAAAGAGCTGGGGGTTACCAGAAATACAGTATTTACCTGATTCCAAGAAACCTTTGAATTTAAGGCAACCCCCCCCCCAATAGTTAGTTTCTATACATAAAAAACCATAAATTTGTTATAATTTTCTATGTATAGAATCTAACGTGTGAAGAGTCATCTTAAATTTGCCCCCCGCCCCCCGCAGTATGGCAAGAAGCAGCAGGGGAGCAGACAGTGGGGGGCCAAGCCGTGGAGAAGTCAAGTGGCCTGACCCCTGCCCCTTATGGTGAGAATATTTATGGTTTTTGCTGGTCACAACAGGGCGCCAGGAAGAATTTCCCCCCCTTCCTGTTGCTCTGGGTGTCAGGGCAGGTTTCCACATTTCTCTGAAGCATTGGGTGTTGGCGGCAGCCAAGGCTGAGGATTTTAACAGTCATGTTGACGTGGACTGTGTATGGTGGGAGGGGGGGAAAGGGGAAGAGTGGGAAGTTGCTTTCCTTTGTAGCTGGGAGCATGGTCTTTTTCCTTGGATCTCTTGAGTTTGTTTTAACAACAATTTCCTGCCCTTGCAGTGACAGGACATTGACAGTGACATCACCACCTCGGTTTACCTGTAGCAAATTAGTGTGTTTGATGTTTGGGGTATTGTGCCTGGTAGTTGAATGACAGGGCTGTTTACCAAGTTTAAGACTAAGTTAGATAATCACTTGGATGGTTTAGATAGGTAGGATCATTCCCTGAGCCAGGGGTTGGACTAGAAAACCTCCTGCGGACCCTTCAACCCCCACTTTTCTATGATTCTGTGATTCATAGATAACAGGAAGGAAAAGGAATGATGGGATTTTTATGCCTTCCCTTGACTACAGAAGCTTGGACTGTAAGAAAAATGCAACATAACACAAGGCAGATATTATAGTCATAGGAGCTGACTGCACCTTGATTGGCTCCATAGCTCCTAAACAGATACTTTGATATTAAAAAGAAAATTGAACAGAAATATTAAACAGAATGAATATTATAGCACTAAAACTCTGTGTCCAGTCACTTTCAAGGGCACTTCAATAGCAGCTTAACAGCATTGGTAAAAAAGATAGTGTGTATTTCTAGAATGTCTGTTACCTATGGCCCCCGACACACATTACATTTAAGACCAGGATTAACAAGTTAACTGCATCTTATAGTAACCCAGCCACAATGCAAGTCAGTTTAAGGCATGAAAACCCAGTAAACAAGCCACAAAGTTATTCCATATATAATGCATAATAACTTTGTGGCTAATTTTATGACACCTTAAATTTTGCACGTGTGGCCACCCACAATCTGTCAAAGGCCCATATGCTGCCCAGCTGGACAGCACACATGATTTTATAGGTCCTGGACATAGGGGGAGTTGGGTATTGGTCTGTGGCTGCCAGATCCCAGTGTCCTGTGCCAGGGATGAATAACTGTGTCCTGTGTGCTGCCCAACTGGGTGGTACATGCAGCTCTTTAGCTCCCTGTGCAAAGGCAGACCATCATCAAGCTGCCACAGGCCAATGCTGAACACCCCATATGCCAAGCTGATTGTTGGCTGGGGCTGGGGAGTTTGATTCCTAGCCCAATTGACAATCAGCTCATTGGTTTCACCTTGCTGGTACAGGGGGGAGCCCAGACTCATGTATCCAGGCCCCCCTGTACTAGTAAGTAAGATGCGATTGGGACCTAATTCCTAATCCCAAAATCATGTGTCCCACCATGCACATGTGGCCTGGCAGGACGTGAGAATGCTGGATCAAGCATTAGATCCCATCATGTCTTAAAGTGAATGTCGTAAGGTTCCTATGTGTCCAAAAGCAACTTGGGGAGGGGGTGGAAATCCATTCCTGTATGGTGACTAAATTATTACACCCGTCATACAGGTGGTAAAATTGAGGTACAGATAAAGGGATTGATTTGCCAAAATCCCAGAGCAGTTCAACTGCTGAGCTAGGAATAGAACCCCTGGGTCTTTTCCCCACGTGCTAGGCTCCATCACTTCTCTAACTGAACCCCTTTCGTCTCCAACCTTGTGAAATAATAAGGAATCAGATATTGCTGTTAGCACAAATATTTTGCTAAAAGATCTAGCTAGCACATATATATTTGCTGCCTTAGCAGCGTACTAATTACCAAGCAAAGAGTTCCATGTACTTCAAGGAATAGAAAATGCATCTATTTTCAGTGCAGCTATCCATTGACAGACCTTTTACTGAGCTCAGTCTGCTCCCACAGAAGTCAATGGGAGTATTACTATTTTTCATAGCAGACTCTCTCCACTATTGAGTGCCTCACTAAATTACAACAGATATCCTTTTTCCTGCTTTTTGTCTGGCTGTAGCTCAGCCCAAATGCAGCACTTTACTATGCAAAAACACTGGCTAGTCTCACTTTGGTATCAGAAGACAAGAGGAAACTTCAGAAAGGCACTGGCTGTTCCTATCAGCTTGTGTGATTGAACATTCCTAGGTGCTTTATAACCTTCCTTGAAAAGACCACCCAGAGTGAAGTCTCAGACTAATAGAGTTGAATTACAGGCATAGCAGAAGGCTGGTTCTACTGATTATCTTTCTTCAGTACATGGCAGTTACTGGGATTTTGCAAAGTCCTTTCAGGTCCTCATATGATTATTACTTTAGACTATAGTTTCTTAACCTGTGGTACGCGTGCCCCTGGGGGTTCACAAGACACAGGCAGGGGGTACATGGGTACCCCAACAATATTTCTCTCTCGCCCTCTTTCCCTCTCAAAACTATGGGAAAAATTTTAAATTCCCCAGTAATAATCTGGTGTGCCGCGCTTTGCGTGGCACTGGGTTCAGCCCTCCTAGTGTTGGGCAGCATCACCCCTAACCCAGGTGCATACTTGAGTTGTGCACCCCTGGTGTAGAAGGTGGCAACCCTATCCACACCAGATAGGACATCTGTCATATCATGGCCTGATGTACACAGCCCTTCTTCCAACATATAGCACACATAAGTCTGTAAATATAAAATCCCCTGGAAAATTGAGTGTTGGAGTACTTATTAAAATTCTCAGAAGTTAGCAGTTTTCCTGCTTAAAAGGTTGAGAAACACTGCTTTAGGCTGCAGGGGAGGGGGGTGATCATAGATGCATTAGCCTAGTGTGGAACAGCCATAGTGAGCAGGACCATTTACAGGGATCTGATGCAATCTGAGGGAAACAGCTCCCCCAAATACATTAGTAATATGACTCAAAGAAGGAATTTTCTGGATAAGTTTACAGTTCTGAATTTAAAGTGCCGCCTTTTGCTACCATCCCAAGAAAGTGCTCAGTATAGGATCCTGTGTCTGCCACTGCACGGCAGACCTTCCCAGCGCTTCCCAGAGAGGAGGGCGGTTTAGCCTCAGAAGTGACCAGAGCGTGGCTCCATATGTTAGCAATCTCCCAGGAATGTAGGGAATGTGTATACATATGGCCACATTCCTGACATTTCACTAGAGGGACAGATTTCACAATGCCCTCTGGGGGGTAGGCTCCACAGGAGGGTTGTTCACCGAGCCTGGCATTTGTATCGGAGAGTGTTTGTGTTTGCATATATCATTAAAACGTTCATAGAGGCAAAGCAGGCAAGTTGGGCATTCCAAAAGGAAGCAATAAAAGCCACTCATCTCCCCTCTTTCATAACCAAGAGTTTTATTTCTTGCTTGTTAGAGTAACTGCGTTTATAGAGTAATAGTAATTTGCAATGACTATTTGGATAATGATAATCAGATATGTTTACAGAAGGCTTTGCCTGCAAAATCCAGTACTGATTACTGGCAGAACTCTGTTGTAGCTATCTATTATTTTAAATCAGATTTAGATCTAACCTAATCATGGTAAAGATTAAACAGAGCTAAAACTTTACTCTCCAGTGCCTAGATGCCAGGATGCATGTTGCCCTGAAAGCACTTGAGGTAGATAATAGACACAAATCAAACCAGTCCCTCTGCACATGTTGGCTGGGTTTCTGACTCAGACTCTAGTACCAAACTGATGGAGTGAATTGGGCCTTGGTGTAAGTCCATGGACTTTGGCATCAAGGCAGGAAGGGCGTGGGGTAATATTTTTCAGAAAAGTTGGCCTTTGCTTGAGCTCTCAGGGTGGAAACAGGCATATACAAAGTGAAAGCAAACAAGTTTCCATATCTTCCGTCTCTCCATAAATGCTCCCATTTTTGGCCATGACAAATTGGGCTGCTTTATTGTGTCTCCTGTGTTTGCTTATGGCAGGAGAGCTCAGGCAGAATGAAGCTGCTGGTGCTCTCCAGCCTCCCTAGGGTAGGGGTCCACAGGCTTGAGGGGCCTGGTCCTGCAGACCTTGGGAACTCCTGGGCAGAACTCAGGCTTCAGGGGGGCCTGCCTTGCTTTCCCCACTTACCCAGATGCAGCCCTCCAAGGAAGTCTCTGGGTAAGCATGGTGAAAAGTTGGGGCTTTGGGATGCATATCTGCAAGTGGGGGGTTTCTGCTTGCAAACACCCCATAGAGGGGGTAGGGAAATTCGTCTGCAGGGGATTTCCTGACACACAGTGTCAACACAGTGTGGGGATGCCCCATACGGGAGTCCCCCCTCTGCATTTGCAGCCTGTGCACCACACTACTGCCTGCTGGCAACCCAGCACGCATTCCTGGCAGCAGCACAGAGTTTACAGAGGGGTTACCCTGTGTGTGTCTGAGGGGAGAGTGCAAATCCCTCTGCCTCCCTTCCTGTTTGTGAATTCTTCTGGGAAATCCTTCTGCAAGCATTTTCCCCATATGCATTTGCAAACGCAGAGGAGTTAAGGCCACTGGGTAACCCTTGTAGCTGTAATTCACAGTGGGCTTCCTGTGCTGGTTAGCTGTAGTCATTAACACACCAACGTTAGTCCCAGGGCTGAAGGACAAAACCTTTGGAAACTGTACCTTTTTGGGTGGAGACAGGCAAGTGTTTGACAGCAGTGATGTGAAGCCCCAGAGTTAGTATGCTTATTTCTTAAGAGTTTATCTAAACTTGGGCTGATCTCGGGTCATAGAGCAGTAGCATGATCAGCACACACTGTGACTGGTTCAAATCTGTATACCCAAGAAATAAATATAAAACAGTGTGCTGAGATCCTGGATGCAAAATTGGCATATGTCCAGTCCCATTTTAAACTCCCAGATTTTGCATGAACCCTTTACCTACAGATAACTCCTGCAGTTTCCCAGCGCTTAACATAATACGTTCCAGAAGGAGGAAGACAGAAAGACCTGTACAGGGAAGGCTGAGTGGGCACAGGACGTACACAGCACAGCCAGTCACGACAGGAGCCATTGTGCTTGCATAAAATGGTGGCGGCATGTGTAATTCTTCTGACTGCGCTGCATAAATCAGGCTCGCTCCCAGATCCTACTGTGCCTTGGGAAAAGATGTGCATGCACTGGTCTCAGCCTGTATGGGAATACTGTCCCACGTGCAAGAGGAAGCAGACCTGTGCTCAGCATCCACTCAGATACACTTCTGGGCTCTTCAGCCCCACCTTGTCCCAGTACTCAAGCAAATTATAGCTCCCTTCTGCCCAGAAAAAAGCTTCTCCATATACCTCTAAGGTACATGCATGCCACACCCATGACTGGGGTTTGCCAGACATGAGCATCCATGACAACATTTTAATGTTTAGGCAGCCTCCCCACCCCCACAAATGAATCCTTGAATCATGGAGGGATGTCCAAGGGGAAGCAAGCCTCCTGCTAATAGGCCAGTTTTTATACTCATGCGTCTTTATGAAATACTACTATTTGCAGTTTGACTGGCCACAGTCTTGCAGGAAAGATGGGCTTTTAATAGCTTACCTTGCGGCTTGGAAAAAAATGCTAACAACATATCTGGACAAATAACATTTAGTGCTTGGCCATTATAACCACCCCAACCCCCTGCTTCCTTTTCTCTGTTCCATTTTAATACCATTTTCTCAAATAGTGAACAGTAAGGGAATAACTGCTTATGGTCAATAATCACACAACTGTTTCTCTACCTACCAAGTTAGGTAAGAGTGAGTGAGGTTCATCTTTCTTGCACAAAGGTTTATTCACACCCAAGGCTCAATAAAATACCATACGGTCTGCATGTCAACATGCATTCAACAATGACAAGTGCTAAGCCCTGCACTTGGGATGTAATACTTGTATGCACAAATACATACAGGGGTATGTATTTATGAAAGCACTAGGGTTATTTAGTGTGGAGAAATGAAGACTGAGGGGGGAATTTGATAACAGTCTTCAAATACTTGAAGAGTGATTATAGAGAGACCAGAGATGGGCTTTTCTCTGTAGCCATAGGGAACAATAACAATGAAAGCAGTATACTGAATGTAGAGGGTAAGGGCAGACCACAGGATTTACTGGGACAAGAAACCTGTGATGTATCATAAAATATCCTCAGCAAAAAATGAAAGTGCAAGGTGTTAATTGCTGTAATCCATATGCTGAGATCCTGCTCCAGTGGAAGTCAGTAGCAGTTATTCCACTGAATGTAACGGCTTTGGGGCTGGTATAACCTGTATTAATTTTGGTGCAGCAGTCAACCGATGTCACAAAAGCAGGACAGCATTTGAGGATTGGTCATGTCTGCCTTGTGTTAGAGAGAGATTGGCTTGTAGATCCAAGAACTAGAAGGTGGTTTTCTGTAATGTTTAACTGCTGTCTTCCACAGTCCAAACCTGCAGTGTAAGATGCATGAATGGTGGAAGCTGCAATGAGGAGTCCTGCCTCTGTCAGAAAGGATACACTGGAACTTATTGCGGGCAACGTAAGTGCTCTCTCTCTTTTTTTAAAAATTTTTGGTTTTTTGGTTTTTGGGGTTTTTTTGTTTGCTTATTTGTTTTTGCTTTTCTTTGGACATCCACATGGCCTTTGAACTGAATTGGAGTGCTGTGCTCATGAGGCCAAATAAATTGCTTTCCCACTGTGTTACCCTGCATACAGTGGCATTGTCTACTAGCCACTTCAATCGGAACATCATCCAAGCTCCAGTCCTCACTCTGCATTTGAGTCAGGCTACTTCCTTAATCTCAGCGTGGTGTCAGCATGGGAAACATTGAGGGCACAGACTCATGGAGGACATGGTACTCAGTTCTGATGCCCAGTAGTTACTTCCATATAGACATTGGAT
The DNA here is from genome assembly GCF_030867095.1 of Alligator mississippiensis. Taxonomy (NCBI): domain Eukaryota; kingdom Metazoa; phylum Chordata; order Crocodylia; family Alligatoridae; genus Alligator; species Alligator mississippiensis. The sequence goes on along the minus strand of NC_081839.1, from coordinate 10,871,373 downwards.
TTATGACACATTATAACCTGCCTAACATCTGACACTGCAGGCAAACCCTCCACTTCTTACCAGCTATTCTCATTCTCTCCCCCCCCCTCCCCTGTCTCCCATCCTTTGACTACAGCTGCTTTTGTTCCCCCCCACCCCCCTTGCCCAAACCTGTCTCTCACCTACTGACCACCTCAATTTTATATTGTCACTGACTGTCTTTCTTGCATATATACTGGCCTAAGGCTGCTTTACCACTCCATCCAGGAAAAGCACAGACCATCTGCAGATGCCCAACGAAGGGTGTTTGTGCCTGAAAGCTTGCTAAGAAGAATTTTTCCAACTATTTCAGTTGGTCTAATAAAAGATATCAGATTTACCCAAAGAGCCTTATCTGCCTATGTCCTTAGACCAACATGGCTACAGCCTACACCAGGGGTGGGCAAAATGCAGCCTGGGGGCCAGTTGCAGCCTGCCAGGCCATTCTATCCAGCCCGCAGGACCCCTAAAAAATTTAGAAAATGAATATTTATCTGCCCCTGGCTGCCTATCAGGCAGCCCTCTATGGCTTGCCAAAACTCAGTAAGCGGCCCTCGGCCCAAAATAATTGCCCACCCCTGACCTATACCCGTAGGCAGATTAATGAACAGTCAAGTGGGGCATGAACCCAGGGGCCCCTACCAGTTTGCAGCCCTGGCCCCGGGATCCTCATCAGCAGGGAAGTGAAAGTCGCAGTTTTAAACTCCACGCCAATTTTTGGCACCAAGTTTAAAACTGCGGCTGTCCCCTTTGCTTCCCTGGGAGCTCGAAGTGGGGCTCCTCCGCCATTGGGGTGGAGTTGGGCCAGGCTGGGAGAGCCGTGCCGTGCCTGGGGGAGGGAGGCGGGCTGGGTGGCACCGCACCACCCCTTCCATGCAGCTGCCTGCCTGCAGAGACACAGTACAGTGCTGCATGGGACAGCTGGGCAGGCAGGGAGTGAGACTGAGAAATGGGGGGCTCACAGCAGGGGTGCAGGGGGTGGAGGGCTGCCTCCATCTGATCGAGAGTGTGGGAGGGGGAGGTCCTGTGAGAGGAAAGTGTGTCTGCATCCATGTGCAGAGTGTGAAAGTAGTGTGTCTGCATGCCCATATGTGTGTGTATGGTTGGCCATAGTGGGGGCAAGGAGCAGGGAGAAGTGGTGGGCATGTGCCCCCAGCCTGGTGGGATCCACTCAGCCTCCCCTGCCGGCACTAGGAGGGGAAGGGGCCCAGCTCCCATGGGGGGAGGGGGCCTCCTATTTTGTGCTGTCCCAGGGCCCCAGTACACATTAATCTGCACCTGCCTACACCCCTGAAGCTAAAGAATACATACTACAGCTGATACAATTTTTTAAAACATCTTTTCAATGAAAAATTATTTCTTAAACAAAACAGAAATATGTACGAGGAACTTTCATTTTGGTTGAAACTATCTGGTTTTCTTCAATAATAAAAGAATAGCATTAAGCCTGAAAGTGAAAAAATGAGGGGGGAAAAAAAGGAAAACAGAACCAAAATTGTTTGTTTAGTATTGAGAAACTTATTTTTGTACAAAATCCAAAAGCAGGAAACTTTTACAAAACCTAAAAGTTTTGAGGTTTTGTCTTAATATTTTGTTGGGAGGGGGACGGGACTAAGTAGTTTTGGAGTAAATTGGGGAAAAAATGTGTTTCCTGTTTAAAAAACAAAACAAAACGCTTTTTGCTTTTATCATCTCTAGTGTTCAATGAACACAGAATTGTCAGCCAAATTTTCGGCAGGTCATTAGCAAACCCCTAAAGAGCAAGTACAAATAGCAAATTTCTCTGCCAAATTCAGATCTCCGTGTCAAAGTCTTCAAGCATTAAAGTTTTGCAGGGAAAGGATTGTAAGAATTTCTTAATATAAGCAATGCAGTGTATTTTCCCAACCTGATTCTCAGCTGCGAATGATGATTTTTTGATTTTTTAAATTTATTTTTTTTGCTGGCACTTGCCAAACATTCAGCCTAAAATAGATGTGCTGTAAAGGGACCAACCTTTATGTGTGCCTGTAGGCCACCTCCTGGCAGCCACCCAAAACCCATTCTCACCATAGTAGTGCCCTGTTACCCTGCCTGCCATGCCTTGCTAGTAAATTTATATGAATTTAGGAGGCTGGCCTCAAAAACCAGAATGAGATCATAGGTGCCTCACCCCACCCTGCCCATCATCTGGGTGCCTCTGTCTGGTCTGAACTTTTAGCCTTGTCTATTTGAACAGGGCACCTTTCCTTTCAATTAGTCTCAGCCATCTGTCTTAATCAATAGCCAGCCTCTTTCTCCAGCACCTTAACACTCCTTCAGGGTCTTACCTAGGTACCCTCAATGATTTTGCTGGGCTCCTATTCTCTGCAAACCAAATAATCAACAATGTCCTCACCACAGTGCCTTTTTGTGGTCCCCACAATCCCCTTCTAGCCACCCTCTGCCTTGCAGCAAACAGAAACCCTGCACAAAATCATAAGCAAATTTATATTCCTGCGTGTCACTTTCCAGCAGAGATGTGGGGGGTGGAAAATATGCTGCAGAAAATTTTCCAGTGCTTTATTTTTCTGTGGGAAATTTTCCAGTTCTAAAAATTATTTGTTTCATAAAATTCATTATAACAATGAATGGATGCCAATACAATATTAGGCAAGCATGGCAGTTTCAAAGTTATAATTAATGTTTTTCAGGTGATTACCCCTGGGAAGCATGTGAGAGGGTACATATATGTTTTATTGATTTATAAACAGGAGGGTAAATGCACTCACATAGTAATCCGAACCAAAAATCAAGTTATGAATTCACCTAATTGGCTGTGCGGGTCAAATCAAAACCAAAGCACAGCACATCATGTACAGTTCTTTGGGTGTGCTAAAATTAGCATGTCAATAGTTTTCAGTGCCTTTTTTTTTTTTCCTTAAATTTAAACAAGAAACATAAGGGAAGTACATGCTATTGTGTATTGTCTTTATATTTTTACAAGTATTCCAATAAAAATAATTTATTTCCACATAAAGCTTTGGATTTGTTTGACTATAACATTTAAAACACATTAAGTGTGCTGTATTTAATTTTTTTCCTAATCAAATAGTTCAGTTCAAATACTTGTGGCTATTGGGACATAAAATTAACATGGGGTACTTTTTATAGTTGTGTTTACTAAACATTCGAATATTATAAAAGCCTAACTCTGACTGTCTGTCCATAACGCTTTATTCACGCTCTGATTGGCTGATGGAAACTGATTCTGAAGCTTTGCCTAGGACCAGACAGAGGGTGGGGAAGCCGAGGCCAGCAGTGCTAGCCTCAACTCCCTCACCCTGCTCCATGCAAGAGGCAGAACAATGGTAGCATGGGTCATTAGGTGGCGGCACTCCATCCCAGCCCCCTCCTGCCCCCCATCATTCTTGACAGGCAATTGGCTAGCAAGTCAAATAAACGTGCTGAATCAGATCATGCTCTATTTAGGGCATTGGAAAAATTACTGGGAAATTTTCTAGAAAATTTTTCAATTCAAATTTTTCCAGAAAACCCACATCTCTGCTTTCCACCCCTGCAGAGCTTTTTCTCTGAGCCTACTCTGGGTCAGACCTGACTCCTCAACAAACTCTGTTTTAATCCCCTGCCTAGCTCCACCCTTTCTGGTCACCAGGACCCTTTTCCCTAATGGCGCACAGGGGTTCCTTCTTACTAATAAGCATATTTACTCATCTGGAGCTTGCTGCTCGGCAGCCCGCATCAGCAGCCTGCCTCTCTGCAAGCAGACTTACAGCTGTGCAGTCCATCTCATTGCAGCCTTCACCCTCCTCTCAATAACAGGGGTTAAGGGCCCCAGTTACGTATGCTGTCTGGAAAATGGCATCCCAGATATCTAAAGTTCGGGGAAATTTTAAGTAATGACAAATAGGGGTTTATAGAAAGCATTAGGCAAGCTTACTATAGGTGCTGCTACTGCCTACATCTAATATACTCAATAGTATTTCATTAAACATTTATTAAATACAGGACATCATCAACAAGAGTGGGGAACAAAGAAAGGTCCCACTGGCAACTGTCTAGGAGTACAGTGTAAAAGTTTCTCATTCAGAGGTGGGCAATTATTTATGCAGAGGAGGGCCACTTAATGAGGTTTCATGAGCTCTTGAGGGCTGCATGGGTAGCCCCACCCCTTGACAGTTGCCCCACCTCTTATTGCCATCTTGGGACCAGAAGTTCCATTCCTAAACCCTGACCTTTGCCACTGGAAGTCTCTCCCCTTGCCCCCTGGACATGCTCCAGGGGGTGGGGAGGGGAGTTGCCATCTTAGAACCAGAAGCAAACCAAATCATACACTAAGAGCAAACACCTATTATAGCATATTTAAATTTTATTACAAAAAATATTTTTGGCATGATTTGTGTTTGTACAGTGTATATAGAGGTATATAGAGGCATAATAACTCAAATTTTCAGTCTTGTATATTGTGGGGGGGGTGTATGGTATTTGTGTGTGCGTGTGTATGGTGTGTGTGTGGTGGGGTGTGGGGGTGTGTGGTAGGGTGTGTGGGAGGGTTTGTGAGAGGGTGTAGCTGTGTGTGGGGGGGCATAGAGTATGTTGAGGGGCTGTGTATATGTAGAGGGTTGCGGGTGAAGGGTGTGGGGTTTGTGGGGTGTAAGGGAGTGTGGGCGGGTGTGGGGACCCCCCCCACACACTTCCCCATGGTGCAGGAGCAGCAGGCAGGGCACTTGGCACTCAGGGCACAGGTGTTCAGCGGGGTATGTCTCTGGCCAGCGCTGCACATGGCAGTGAGGGGCGCAGCCTTCCCCGGGCTGTCTGTTTTGCCACCACTCCAAACCACTCATGTGCATCCCCTGTACTCACCGGGCACAGGCGAGAAGCCCTAGGCACTGGAGCCAGCTGCCTTCCCTGCCACCCCAGGGAAGATGCCTGGGGCTTCCCTCCCCTGCCATGCAGCCCCAGTGGGGAAGGCAGCTGGCTCCAGTGCCTGGGGCTTCTCTCCCATGCCCGGTGAGTGTGGGGGCTGCACATGAGTGGCAGGGAGCACTGGCAATACAGATGGCCTGGTGAAGACTGCGCTCCTTGCTGCGATGTGTAGAGCTGGCCAGAGCCATGTCCCACTCGGCACTCGTGCCCTGAGCGCTCCACCTGCTGCTGCCACCGCCTGCTGGGGCTGCATGCCATGGGACAGTGTGGGGAGGTTCCCACACCCCCATCCTCCCTCATACCCACATGCTGCCCAGCCTGTCACTGCACTGCCGCCGTCTCCCTGGGCATGGAGCCCCACGCTCCCACCCAGCTGCAGCCCAGCTCACGCCACTTCCCTACCTGCTGCACAGAGCACGCAGAAAACCAGGGAAGTGGAGCAGGTCCCTGGGGGTTGTAGCAGCGGCAGCAGGAGCCCCGCCTGGAAGCTGCTGCTGGCCAGGCTGCACCCTTCCTCTCACAGGGGTGGGAGTGAGGCACCATAGGGTATGTTTGGGGCTATATGTACATGTGGACACCTTTCTCCCACCCTCTTGGGCAGAAGGGCTGGGCTGGGTGCAATCTGTTGGGGGGTGCTGTAGGCCAGATGAAAGTGCTTGGCGGGCCAGATTCAGCCCATGGGCCGTATTTTGCTTGCTTCTGTTCTAGCTGCTTTCAACTTTAAGTGCTTAAGCACCAGCATTCAACGTGACTACAGTGTCACAATCAATATGGATCATACACCGAGATCTGGCTGTCTATGGCAGTGTTTCTAAACATTTCTGCACTCAAGATGCCCCTTGGCTAGGATAGTCACACTGCACTTGGCCTGGCTCTTCTAGGTAGTGCAAGTGGGAACTGATTAACATTGTTATCAATCTTAGAAACCTCAGTAGGGGCACTGTGTGAGCTATCACCATAGCTGTGACCCCATCAGTCCCAGATAGCAGTGAGTCCAGGCCTTTACAGTGCTTAAACAAATGCCACACAACTCTCACAGCTAGGGTTATTAGGAAATCCACTGAAACTTAGTCTGACAAAAGCCATACTTTTCTGCAGGATCAAACTCCTAAGGGAAAATCTTCTTAACCATTTCATGAACTTCACACTCACATCTTTCCATTTGGCTATCTGCTCCTGTATGTAGTGACCACTATAGGCTCGATGTTTCACTATTAGCTCTGTAAGGAAGAAGAGTAGTCGCACCCTGTGGATTCCAATTCTCTCTGTTACGTGCACTTCTTCAATACGTGGCTGATTTTACCACATCGTGACTAATACATTTCCTTTGGAGCACTTGGGATATCTTTTGTTCAAAAGAGACTTTCACTGTGGTTGCTGGGGTTTTAATATGACTCCCGTGAACTATAATTTGGGCTTTAAGAAAATATTGGCTATCCGTTGACCTCTACCCTCTCAGCCATCTGTGATCATTTGGCCTCTTCAACATCTGCTTTTAAAACATGCTTAGGTTGAGTGCTCCTAGTGTCACCCTCCATGCAGCTCTGGGACTTTATCAATGACGTGGCACTAACAATTGAAAGGAGATGGTGTTTGCCCACTTCGGGACTCAGCAATGCTTCTGCAAGTTGCAGTGAGCTCTAGTCAGAGGCAAGCTCCAGTTCTCCTCAATTTTTCTCTTTACCATCTTTAACTATAAGAATCCAACAATAGGCTGCCCTTTACTCTTACACTTCTCACAGGATATAAAACAGGGCTAGCGCCAGTAAGCATTGGGAGTCACCTCCTCCCTACAAATAGCCCTTTAATCTGCGATGATCCAAAACCTGTAATCCCCCTTTCCTCCTTATGCCCAGACTGTAAATTTTGTAGCAGGAGCTCATGGAATCCAGAGACCTGTCATTCCTGAACATGGCTGGATTTCTTTGCAATGTAAACTACTGGGACTTCAAACCAAGCTCTGGCACACGGAGCCACCAGGAGGGCTGCAGGGGGAGGGACAGTGTTCCCCTAGCTTATTTGATTTGTGGGAATGCGATTGTTCAAGAAAAGGGCTGTTTTATGCCTGACGTACCAAGGCACCTCAAAATTGTAGAGTCCCAGGAAAACCTTTTTCCAAGCATTCAAATACTGGTAGTTTGACTCTTTTATGATGACAGCTCATACCAGTGTGGCATTGTGGTTCCCACCCCCAACTAAATACAAGTGGTAGTTGTAAAGCTTTATTTTTTTTTTCTTCCACAATAAAGTTGTAAAACTTCCAGTACTGCCTGCAAGCAGGGGGAGCAGTCTGAAGGGACACCTGCAGAGAGTGCAGGTGTTTCCCAGAGCTTTTCTTCAGGAGTCAAGAGTTTCCATTCGGAGCAGCCGGTCTGGTGCATAGGTGGTCGCTCTTGTTTTGGATCCCAGTGCTATGCTGTGTTAACTGAAGCTTCTCTGTCAGCTGTGCTGTCATTCTTCTACCCATTTATAAAAGAAATCATGTACAAGCAAGAAGAATTCATGGTGGCCTTGCTGGGGAAAAACGAACGTGGTGGCTTTTTCTTTGGGATCAGTAAATGGGGAAGACCCATGAACTGTAAAGGGTGCTCCAAATTCCATGACTTCCCTATGTTTCTTCTAGTGATTGTGTGTGTTTTTATTTCTCTCTTGTAATTTTGCCCGTATTTATGTTTCCGAACAGCTATCTGTGAAAATGGCTGCCAGAATGGAGGTCGGTGCATTGGACCAAACCGCTGTGCTTGTGTGTATGGATTCACTGGCCCTCAATGTGAAAGAGGTAGAGACCTGTTTGTTATGTTACTATCACTGATTTGACTACAGAAAAGAACATTTACTACAATAAAAGGATGTTAAGCAGATATTCAAGCACTCAGATCTTAGGACATGCAATGTTAATTTTGCCTGTGCAATGTTAACTGGGCTTCCTTGTACGTATGTGTTATGATAGTTTTAAATTACATGCTCACATACACTTTTTCCATAGGATTTCTGATTCATTCAGTGCACAGGATGGACAGTGCTCACTGAATAAGTAGCTATTTAGTATTTTCTTTTGTCCTCATCATTCAGTGCATGGCTTTTAGCCTCATTAGTCATGTACCAAAAAATCCCCGTATGCAAAAATATCAATTACCTCTTGTATGTTTTTAACAATGCTCAACAGTAATATCCAATTACTATACAAATGTCAGGAAACTAACAATTGCAACTCATCTGTGAGGTGAAGTGAAAGTAGTATGCCCATTTTACATATAGGGAACGGAGGCACAGAAATTGAAGGCCAAAATTGTTAAATACATACACTAATTTTGGGTGCCTAATTTGAGTCACTTGGGTCTGAATTTGCCAGAATACTTAAGATTTCTGTATCTATGTGTGTGTCTGATTCAGGGTTCCCACTGATTTCAGTTTCAGTTGCGAGTGCTCACCTCTCAGGGCTGCAATTCTGACTCCAGTTGTTTTCCTTTGGGCACCCAAAAAGTAAGAAACACTTTCAGTGATCCACTATGAAAATGTTATGTTTAATTTTTCTCCATTGGCACATGGGAGTTCAGTGGCAGAGGCTGGCATAAAATCTAGTTCTTCAGGCGGGTATCAAGTTGCCGTCACCAAAGCCACTGGCATACATTTATTTAATGGCACAATGGGCTCTGATCTCCATTCCCACCAGTCATGCCTCCTGCCGTGCTATACATGCATGGCAGGAGGCACAATTTCGGGATAGGGGGTCAGATCCAAATTGCATTGTAATAATTCTGGGCTCCCCCTGCAGTGGCAAATTGAAAGCCAGGTGCCAAAACCTCACACTCAGAGTGGAGAATTGGATGATTGTCAGCTCTGGCTGGGCAGTCCCAGGTCTGGTTCACCCAGGGCTGTCAGAGCAGACAATCAGCTAGGAAAGGCAGACAGTGAGACCTGGCACTGTCTGGGCTGGGGCTCACTATCAGCTGATTGTTAAAACCCTGTGCCTGGCAGCTATGGCTGGATTGCTGGGCACAGAGTTTGAAGTCCGAAGTGGGGGAAGCCCTTTCAGCTCTTCCCGCTAGGAGCCTCGGATCCCATGCCCAGCAGCCCTGCCACAGCTGCCAGGTGCAGGTCAAGAGTCCCTGGTGGGGGATGCCCTTTGGCTTCCCCTTCACCTAGGTCTGACAATCAGCTGATTGTCAGTCCCCAGGGCCGTTCCAGACCCTGGTGTAATCTGGGCCCTGGGATCAGCAGTCAGCTGATTGTCAGCCCCAGCCACATGTTAAATTTAGGTGTGTGGCAGGACACTGTTGGTGCCTGCCACTTTAAGACCTGGGGCCAAGCAGCCAGCAGGTGCTTCATTGCGGTGGCCATTTTAGAGCTCTGACTACCCGTATAAACAGGACAGTTCGCTGCTGGCAGCCCAGGCAGCAACATTGCCTGTATGTGAGGCTTCTAGCAACAACCTGGAGGTAAGGGAGGAGTTGTAGGGGATGGTCTGGAGGCTCCTGGTCCTGGGCATGATCTAAAACTGCACCCTGCTGGGAGTGGGTGGCCTGGTGGGGCTCTCAGTGGTGCAGGAGCCCCCAGAAAATGCCAGGCCAGTTACCACCCTGGTGAAAGGCGGGTTGGGGCACCTTAACCCCAGCTCCCACAACCAGGTGGGTTAACCCCGAGTAGGGGCCAGAAGGAAGACACCAGGAGTGAGAGTGGGGCTAGAGGCTCGGGGGCCTGACGGAGAGTACCCTTGACTGGCCTGGGCTGGGGCTAGGACCAGAACAGTCAAAAGGGCCAGGGGCCCATGGCGAGGGATGCCGAGTTTGGAGGGCCTGAGGTTCCCGACTGGCCTTGGAGGTGAGGCCAGGGCCTGTGTGGTCAGAGGGGAAAGAGTTTCAGGGAGCAAGGCAGCCCTGAATGAGGGTGCAGTAGGCCACCTGAATGGAGGGTTCATGGAGGGGTCCTGATAGGAGGATTCTGGGGCCCAGTGTGGGGCCGGTAATGTGGATAACAGCTGGATGCCATCTGCGAGGCATGGGCTGCAGTGTAGGGAAGGTACGGAGCCGCAGATAGCGCCCCCTGGCATCGGGGCGAGAAATGGGCAGCCTCCTGCCTAATTAAGATCATTAATCTTAATGATCACAAGGCATGGCAGGGGGGAAGGTGGGCGGTTGGCCCAGAAACAGGTGGGCGGGGTATAGGAAAAATCATCCCGAGAAGGCCCCCTGTTACAAGGTGCCATACAAACCAGCCATGAAAATGTTCTGTATTATATGTGGAACATTTTTTGGCTCATTTCCCACTTCATGGTGCCTTGAAGTGAGTGTACGTGTAGCACCCTTCCTATTTATGTCATGACTGACACTTTAATTAAGGCATAAATGTAATGTGTAGAGGAGGCCCAGGATACAATCTTTCTGTTCCTCTGGACCAGAGCCTCATTTGTGGTACAACTTCCACCTACTGTAACAAATGAGGCAGGGTCCTAGTTATGACAACCTCATTCACTGCACAGACTCATCTGTGCTAAGGGAGTACTTTCCTTGCTGTGTTATTTGTGAGGCAGAGCTTTCTGAGGAAGGGGAGTTGATACAATCTAAGCTTACAAAACCTAAAAAAATCAAGTTCTGGTAACTAAAAAATGATTTTGTTTTCACAAAAAAAAAACAACCCTTTTTTTTATAGTTGAGAATTTTTCCAGTAAAAACCTGCAAATTTTTACCAAAGCGCAATTAGTGGCCAGCTGTGTGTCTGGTATATTTTGCAAAATTAATAAAATCCTAGGATCATCTCTTCCTTTACAGTAAATCAGGTCGGTTTCATTATAGTCAGTAGTTCCCAATGATTTATATCCTGTTACATTCCCAGCAGCTCCCAATGGTTGACATCTGGTCACTCTCTGGTTTTATAAGTTATTTTGTTATTGTAAGCGACCCTGAACTTTTGTTGGGAAGGGTAGCATATAAAATCAAATAAATAAATCCAACTGAGGATATGGCACTTCGTGCCATGTAGCTTTGTTTTAGCTCCCATGACCAGTGTGTGCTGAGACATTGGATCAGATTGTGTTAGAGCAAACTGGTTCAGCTCTGACAGTGGAATTCCTTTCCTTCTGTTGGCTTTAAGGAACATCTAATGATATTCGCCTCCAGTAGAATATCTGATAAGGTCAAAGCAGCACTGAACAAAAGTGAAACTGAAACACTTAACCAAACAGATGTGCAAACTCAAAGGATTTGCATCAAAGACCTCTGGAAATGTTTCTTCTTTCTGGCTGCTTGCTTTCCTGAGACTGGGGTTGCTCTAACTCCCTGCTCAGGGTTTGGCTTGTTCCTGTCTCTAATGGCTTTTTCCAACTTCGGGATTTTTGGCAATCTACTTTAGAGGGTGAGACAGGAATAACAGTTGGTTTCCGGTAGCCCGGGCAGTCAGTCAGTCCTGCTTGAGGAGCAGCCAGCAAAAACATGCAGCGCTCAGAGTAGTTGTGCAGTGTTCTGTAGGTTACAAGTATCTACTGAGCTTCATGGTGCAGGTGCCCTTTAAAAGGCCTCTGGCATTATTAAAGTCTCATTTTTATTGGATACAGAGGATTAAACGCTTTTTTAAGACAGGGTGACCATTTGTCTTGTTTTCCCCAGGACAGTCCCGTTTTAAACACACGTCCTGGCAGAGTGTGGAAAACGGGGCTGGGGAGTGAAGTACCCTGTTTTGAGTTTCAGGAAATACAGTGATGCTGTTTTAACAGCCTCCATGTACATATAGGCTAGGGACAGAAGTTGCACATAAACCAATTTAAGTCATCAGAAACTGGTTTAAACCTGTAACAGAACATAAGCTCAGTACACACAAATCCATTTCAAAATGGCCAAAACTGGTTTAAGATAAAACCTGGTTGAATGTAGTATCAGACTTAACTGATTTGGATCAAACTAGTTTATGGAACTTCTGTCCCAGACCCCTTCCTGGTTTAAGTTAAATCAGAGTCCCCCACCATGCTTTGCAGCCCTATGCTGTGCTCTCTGCTCCAATGGAGCAGGGCTGGCCTTGCCCCCAGCTGCCAACAGGGACTTTTCCATCCCCAGCAGCCAGGAGCAGGGTGGATTTCTACACCTCCCCCCTTCTTGACCAGGGAATCAACTTGGCTCCCAGCTGGGGCAGGGTTGTAAAGCCCCCACTGCCAGCTTCCTCCCTTTACTGGGCACAGGGTGGGAATTTCCCCCTAGCTGGCAGGGGTGCCAGGGCCCAGCCCCCAGCTGCAGCGCTGCCCAGGAGGTGCCAGGCAGCCAAATGTCTGATCCCCTGAGCCAGCTCCAGTGAAGCGAGTGGCGGCACTAGGGGTTGTGCTCGCTCAACAGCTCCTGGGATGGCAGCAGGGGTCTGGAATGGGGGTGGGAGAGGGAAGGGGAAGAGGCTGCCATGTTTCCTCCCAATCCCCTTCTCAGCCAGCCTGCTGGCCAGGGAGCAGATATCACTGGGTGATTGGCCTGGCTTCTGGCTGCAGGGAAGCCCACAGTCCCAGCTGAGCCAGAAGCCAGAGCGATCACCTGGCCATGCCCCCTCCCCAGCCAGTGGGCCAGCTAAGGAGGTAGTAGGGCAGGAAACGGCCCCCATTATGGGCTTCCCACCCCCCCGCGCTGGGCACAACCCAGCTGGGGGTCCAGAGCTGGGTGGGGGCACCATTCCCGTCCCCCCACTCCCTCCTCAGCTGGCCTGCTGGCCAAGAAGGAGGCATGGCCAGGTGATCAGCCCAGGTCCTGGCTCTGGGTGTGGTGGGGGGGGGGGGGGAGAACTGTCCCACTGAGGGTTCCCCTCTCCCCCCTTCCCCAACACCAGGGAGACCCCAGTTGGGGGTCTAATGCCAGGTGGAGGGGAGGGTTTTCCCCCCTCACCCCCTTCTTAGCCAGCCCAGACTGAGGAGGTGGCATGGCTCAGGGGTTTGGCTCTGGGCATGGGGAGAGAGGGAGAGAGACACCCTGCTGGGGGCTTCCCCCCTCTCCCCTTCCCCCTTTGTGGGGGAGACCCTGGCTGGGGTCTGGGGGGAAGGACAGGTTTCACTGCTAGGCCCACTCCTCAGCCAGCCAGGGGGACCAGCTCTGGGCACAGGGAGAGAGGAAGAAACACCCCACTGGGGGCTTCCCTCCTCCCCCTTCCCCAGTGCTAGGGAGACTCTGGCTGGAGGTCTGGTGGGAGGGTTCCCCGTGCCCCCTGCTCAGCTGATTGGACGGGCGTGGCTGGGGAAATCGCCCATCTCCCCACTGGTCACAGGCTGGGAGGTGCATTGTAGCGCCCTCCAGAGCCTGGTATGGGCCACTGCAGGGGTCTGGCTGCCTTTCTCTCTTGAAAATCTAATGTGAGTTCACTTTCTTATCCGTTCAATATAAGCAGTTTACAGAAACCTGCAAAGATTGAATCAATTCAGCCTCGGGCTTTTTGACTGTCTGTCCCTAGCCATAGAGGCAGCATACATCATTTTGTTTTTCTCCTTTGTCTTCCGTTACAGCTGCAAAGTTTGGTGAGACAGAATGCTCTTTCTTCCATTATCTTGTGCTCTTTCTTACACACACACATGCACACACATGTGCTCTCTCTCTCTTGCGCACTCTCTCTTTTTTCTGGAGGACTAAAGCTATAAAGGGAAGTGTCATGATGATAGAATTACCATGAGCCACATCCTGCAAGCCTTACTGTTTGCAGACCCAAAACCTGAAATGGCTTACAAGGGTGCATCCTGCATGGAGTGTGTTTAGGAGTGAGCCCCAACGTGGCTGTTTTGTTCCTTCCTATGTTAACAGTTACCATAATTACTAAGGTTTTTACATTTATAAGAATAAGCGGGGGGCAGGGGGGAGTTGAATGTGATTCTGGAAGTAAGTATGTAAATGTAATTTAAATGTAAAAAGGAAGCAAGTTTTAGACATGCTTTAGCCAAAGACTGGAAAAAAAATCACCTTTATTTTTGTGACTGTGAAGGTTCTGAAGACATCTTGTAATGCATAAAATTCTTTAAATAAAGACAGCATTTTTATAAAGCCCTTAGAGAATTGATTTGGTCCAGATTTGTACAAGGAGACAAAATAAGCTCTCCAGCTGTGTATAGACAGGCTATTCTATGCCAAGACAAACAGAGCTTTTGCTTTGCTAAGGGATGTTATAAGTTATACTTTTCAAAGAGGTTCCTCCATGCTAATAGCTGGGTTCCCTGAGTGTGCAGCATAGTGGAGAGATTACAATTGTGAGCCTGGCATTCATTATTCCAGTGAAGGAAGACTTCCATTATTCCATGGTGAGAGCCAATTTTTGTTCTATCCTCAGACACCTTAATGTCCACTTGCTGTGGACACAAATTATTAAAGATACTCATGTCAAACTCCAGACTGGCCCTAGTGTTTGAAATTTTCACAGTACCTCTTGAAAGTCTCTAGTTACAGGCGACCCAAGAAAGAAAACTGTAAGGATTTATAGCTAGTCATTTTTTAGGAATTTTTGTTTAGATATAGTGATAACTAATGTGTCTCTGAATGGTAATTTCTTGCTTTTCTCTGTCCGCTTTGGGAGTATCTCAAAGCTTCAAATGCAACTGTTCTCTGAACTACTTCTGCAGAGAAAGAAAAGTAAGGTGGATGCAGTGTCTTTAGTTCTGCCATTCTTGTCCCATTGAAATTGTGTGACATTTGTCACAAACTTAGAAGAAGGAGGTTGAAAGGAACACAGATCCTCCCTTAGTCCCAGTTTTGTTTATGCAGGATATTTTTGGAGGTTCAATTCAAGGACAGGGTCTGGAATCTGTTGGGGTTGTTTGCAAGAGGGATATATTTCTGCACATGTATCCAGAATGATCCCTCTGTGGCATTGTGGGTAAAGAAGAACTAAGTCCCTTGGTATTGTGGGTAAAGAAACATTACCCATGAAGTTCCTTGGTATTTGTTCTTAAATCCTTGCTAGGATGATCTTGCTAAATCTAGGTTCACTGAATAATGGTTGGCAGATGGAAGGTGAGATTCTGCTCAAATAGGCCTTGATGGCTAGGGACAGATACTCAAAAAGCCTGAGCCAGAATTGATTCAGTCTTTGCAGGTTAGTCTAACCTGAGTAGGCTGAACTGGTTTGAAACTGGACAGACATTGTTTCTGGACTGAGGAAATTCAGGCACATGCCTGCAGTGGCTCGGGCTAGAAGCCGAGGGGTGCTAGAGCAGCCCTCCCTTCCCTTCTACAGGGAGCTGAGCTGAGGGGGGCATAGCCAGGCCCTGGCAGGACCCTCTCATTAGAGAGGTCTACCTGCACAGTCCCAGGTTTTTCCCCACTGGCTGCTCAAAGGGCAGGAGTGTTGCCAGCCCCCAGTCCTGAGCTAGCACTCTGAGGCAAGGGGCGATATGCAGTGCATGCATCTGTTGATGATATGGAGCTTTTCAATCTCCCTCCCTGCTTCATCATACTGTCTGCAGCAAACTGACAGGTGAGCAAGCCAGCCAGGGGGCTGATAACAGTCTTTATCACCCGATTAGTAAAATAATAGTCTCTCTCCACATTACTTCAGACTTCTTAAACAGTTTACGGGCTGACCTGTGGATTAGCTCCAAAAGCCCTAAGTGGTCACTGCTCTGTCTCCCTATCCCAGTGAAAATGGAGACACACACACACTTCTCGGCATTGGCTAGCATACCATGGGCTGGCTATGGTCTGCGCTGTATCAAAGAGGAGGGGGGGATCTCTGCTTAAGCGGTGAGTGGTGAAGCTGCGTGGGGTGGGGGAACGGGGAAGCTAGCAGACCCTGCTGTGCTTGCAAGTCTGTGCCAAGCTCCAGCCAGGGAGCAGAGGGGCAGGGCCAGCCCTGCTGTGGAGCAGAGAGCCCAGGCTAGTCCAAAGAGCATGGCAGGATGCTGGGGGACTCTGATTTAACTTAAACCAGCAAGGGGTCTGGGACAGAAATTGCATAAACCAGTTTGAGCCAAGTCAGTTAAGTCTGATACTACATTCAACAAGGTTTATCTCAAACTGGTTTCAGCCATTTTCAAACCAGTTTATGTGCACTGAACATCTGTTCTGTTACAGGTTTAAACCAGCTTCTAATCACTTAAACCGGTTTATGTGTAATGTCTGTTCCTAGCCTATTTGTGATAATGGCAACTGTTTCCAGGAGTCTGCTGGAGACTCTAATGCTGAAGGTACAGGACTAATATCCCTGAGTGCCTTAGCCCTATCACATTCACTTGATGCAGTCGATATCACTCTGCCCCAGTTTGCATCATGGTACCATTACCACTGTCCTGTAGGAGCTGATAGATGATTTACACAAGAACTGAGTAGCAGCTGGCAATAGCTATGGCCATCTGAGGTGACTGATTCTGGCACAGATGTGTAACATTTGTATACTTTAAGCCTGAAGTGTAACCTCAAGCGAACATTGATTTTAAAGTTAACTTCATTATCACAGAGTTCTGGTGCCAAGCTTAGTGTCTCATGCTTGATAGTTATTAGGCCTGTGCAAAGCAGCTAGTATTCACTTTGGATATAGGGGACAGTGATTCAATTCAGTGATTCGAATCACTGTCCCGAATTGATTCAGCCGAATCTCTGAATCGGCCAGGCCCATCTGCCGCCCCCCGCCTGCACAGCAATTGCTGTCCCGCCTGCCCCAGCTCCCAGCTCTTTGGACAAAAAAACCCCCGAGCTCACTGGGTACTGCCGGGCAGGGGGATGATCCCTGCTGCCCCCCACTGCCCTACACTGCATGGGGGGCTCTGCATGAGGCTCCCAGCCCCCACACGGGTACCCCGCTTGGGCTAGCTTCAGCCCTTTAAGGAAAAAAAAAACAAAGAAAAGTCCCACACTCAATGCCCCTGCAGGCAGGGGGCAATTCCCGCTGCCCCCCGTTGCCCTTCGTCATATGGGGGGCTCTGCATGAGCCCCCCAAAGCCTCAAGACTGCTGCAGAAGCAGTGAGTCCTGGGGCTTTTCTTGTTTTTGTTTTTTTTTCTTAAAGGGTCAGAGCTGGCTCAGGCAGGGCACCCGTGGAGGGGCTGGGGGAGCAGGGGGGCCATTGGGGGGCTCATGCAGAGCCTCTCATGCAGCATGGGGCAGTGGGGGCAGCAGGGATCGCCCTTTTCCTACCCAGCAGCACCCGGTGAGCATCAGGGCTTTTCTTTAATGGGCTGGGAGCTGGGTGTGGGGCAGCCGTGGGGTGGCTGGGGGAATGGGCAGGGATTGGGGGGGCTGAGGGAGTGCGGGAGGCCTGCAGGGGTCCCCCACAGTCCCCTCCCCCAGCCCCCGCCTCCTCCGCCCCTAGTATTTACCAGCTCGGAGTTGACTGCAGCTCCCTGCTGCAGCCACCAGGGACTGCCCAAATCATCCAAGCCTTCTGAATTTTTTCCAAAGATTTGGAGAGCTTTGAATCTATTTGGACCTTTTAATTGGTGCCCTGATTTGACTCGGATTCAGAGATTTGGCCACCGAATCAGGCCGAATCTCCTCCAAATCGAATCACCACCCGAAGCTTCTCATAGCCCTAATAGTTATGTGTTGGCTATAGCCAGCATACAGGTGCTAAAATGTTTCCAGGTAACACTGCAGTACATTTTCGCTTTGCACTGTTGGTTTATATTCAGGCTGCCTGCCACATCTATTTTATGATCTCTACTTCAATTTACACTCAAATGAAGAAATATAAACTGGAGAACAACTAACTAGCTAAGCTACTAAGAAAAGGACATGTTGATTCTAGTGGATGGCAAGCTGAATGTGTGACCATGATATAATAAAATTCATGATTTTGAGACAGGGAAAGCAGAATTAAGAAAGATACTGTATTCAAAAGACCAGATTTCAATCAAGAGAAGGAGACAGTAAGGTGACATGGGAGGACAGACTGAATGATAAAGGCACCAAGGAGGGCCATCACAGTTTTGAATCCTAAAGGGCACAGCATTGAATGCTCACTAAGAAGATATTCCAACATGTTGGAAGCACAAGAAGAATGGTTAGAGACTAATGTGGCTGTTCAAGGAGTTTCTAGGATGCCACAAAAGCAGAAGGAAAGCATACAGCCAACAGAAAGATGAGCAGGTCCCAAATGAGACATACCAGGAAATAGCAAGAACTTGCAGGGACAAAATCGGGCAAAGAAAAGTAAAAAATGAGCTCTATCTGATGAGGACAGCTAACGACAAGAAGAGGTTCTATAAATATTTTGACCAGAAAAGATAGTTGAAGGAAGTTGTGGGTCTGAAGTTAAATAGCAGGCACTATTATATAGCGATTTTTCTTAACAGAAGATGTAAAGAAGAGGGAGCCACTCAACAGGCATTTTGTCTCAATCTTCTTAAATAAAAATAAGCTGCAACCAGACAGCTAATAAGGATTATTTGGATAAGGAAAGGGACAATCTGAAGATCAAGTTAACAAAAGAGACATCAAACAGCTCTTGATTAGTTTTAATGAATTCTAGTAAGCAGTGTCTGACTGCACCTGGTTAAAATGTAATAATAGCAGAAGCCTTAGCAATATTCTCAGGGAAAAGATAAGACAACCAGATATCTGAAATGTTTATACACTAATGCGAGAAGAATGGGAAATGAACACAAAGAAGTGGAGGTCCTGGTTCAATTGAGGAATTATGATGTAATTGCAAATATGGAGATGTGGTGGAGATGCAGTATGAAGTGGAAGATAGGCCTGCTGAAAGTCTCTGGTAAAGGTCAGAGGAGAAAACAGGAGGAGGAATGTCATGGTTAGCGTCTGCTATACGCCGTGAAACTGAGAGGAAGAGGTGGACGAGGCATTTGGAATGCATGGAAGCTTCCAAATTATAGGACCTGGTTCTCATGGGGTTACTTTAATTATTGGGACATCTGCTGGAAGGGAAACACAAAATACATAAGCATTCCAGAAAATTCTTGGAATACGTTAGGGATAACTTCTCAAAACAGATGACAGAGTAGCCTACAAGAGGGGAAGCTCTTCTTTCCTGGGAGGCAAGTCTGAGGGGAAGAGGAGCCCAGGAGAGCTGGCTGTACTTTAAGAAGACTCTTTGAATGGCACAGCACCAGAAGAACAGGAAGCGCAATCTATAAGTATCACACAGGCATGCAAGCAGAATATTAGGAAGGCCAAGGCACAGCTTGGGATGCAGCTGCCAAGGGACATAAAAGAAAATAAATAGGGTTTCTACAAGTATGCCAAGAGTAAGAGCATGGCCAAAGAAACCAGGGGTCCCTTATGGAATGCAGAAGACAATGAATGATTCAAAGAAGACTGAAGAATTGTAATGCCTTTTTTACTTGAGTCTTCATAAATGGGGTCCTGGGTATGACTGAAAACGGCATCCGACTGGCGGGCCTGGTGGCAATATGTTGGGGCTACTCCTGGTCAGGTAGCTGCTATAAAACACCACAATGTTGCAACCTCCAGAGTAGGGTGCCTCAAAATCCTAGCCCCGCTGCCTTGTGGGTGTTCCTTGGTTGGAGAAAGGCTAAGGGGCATCACCCTGACAGAAATGCGCCCTTGCTGAGGCATTAGGCAGTCAGCAGCAGTTCTTACCTGTTGCTCTCTGGCAGAAGCTACGATCATTGAGGCACTGAATCTCTGGACTCGGTCTGGCCTTTAGATTCTGTCTCAGTGGTCTAAAGGGGGAATGGTAGGTCTTGGGCAGCCTCTACTCTTCCATGCACTTGCCTAGGCGTACACGTCAGAAGTCTTGGTGACTAGACCTCTTAAACATATGCCATGATCCAAAGGATCGATGGCTGCCTACTTCATAAATAGGGGCAGCTACCAGATGGTGAGTGCAGGTGGCAGCAAAGATGGGGTCCTTCAGACAGCCTAGAGTAGGGACAGAACAGGTTAGCAATTACTTGAAGAAGCTAGACACTCTCAAATGAGCAGGGCCAGACAGCATGCATCTTAGGATAGTGAAGGAATTGGCTGAGGTAATTTCAGAGCCATTAGCTACCCTCCTTGAGAACAGATATGGGTTGGGTGAGGCTCTGGATGATGGGGGGGAAGGCAAATATAGTGCCCATCTTTAAGAAAGGGAAAAAAGACATTAATAGATCATTAACAACCTAAGGAAATACAGATTCGTTGAAAGTACTGTAAGATGGATGCGTAACTAGTTGGATCATTTGTGCACAATAAATAGTCATTAATGGCACAATGTCCATTGTGCATAAATAGTCATTAATGGCACAATAAATAGTCATTAATGGCAAATAGTCATTAATGGCACAATGTCCAGTTGGGAGGAGGTATCAGGTGGGGTTCCCCAGAGGACTGTCCTGGGTCCATTATTATTTAAGATCTTCATTAACAATTTTGATGATGGGATTGTGAGTGGCACCAAGTTGGGTGGAGTTCCAGACACTATCAAGAGTACAGCTAGGATCTAGAATGACCTGTATATCCAGGAAAAATTACCTTAGTCAACCAAGTGGAATTCAACAAGGAAAAGCGGAAAATCCTGCTCTTGCGGTAGAATAATTGCATGCAGAAATACAGACTGGGGAATAACTGGCTAGGCTGCAGTACTGCAAAGAGGGACCTGAGGGTTACAGTAGACCATAAGATGACTATGGGTCAACTGTGTGCTCTTGTTGCCAAAAAAAGCCAATGGCATCCTCTGTTGTATTATCAGAAGTGTCACTTGCAAATCAAGGGAAGTGATTCTTCTTTTTTATTCAGCACTGGTGAGGCCTCACCTTGACTATTGTGCCCAGTTTCGGGCATATGTGGACAAAGTGAAAAAAGTACAGCAGACAGTAACAAAAATCATTAGATATCTGTCCCGTGCACAGATCGGAGGCTGCATGCCCCCCTCAGCTCCCCCGCGCCACCTCTGGAGGAGCCTCTGGGCTCATGGGACTCTTTGCAGGGATGATGCAGGGTAGGCATGGGGGTCTCCGCTCCCCCCCACAGGTGGTGCAGAGCCAGGCCTGGTGCAGGGCTGAAGGGTGACATTTTTGCGGGGACCTCCGGTGCTGGACAACGACTCCTGGCGTGGGGGAAGGGACAGCCACATGGGCACGTCCATCCCCGGTTCCCACCCTGCCATGTCTCTGCATCCACCAGGCCTTTGCCTGCCTGCTTCCTCTTCCCTCCCTGCCAGCTGTTATGCAGGGTGGCATGCCAAGCGGCAGGAGGGCACCACCACCGTGGTCCATCCCCTCGACCTCAGGCAGAGAGGCATGGGGTGTCCCTACTGCTCTGGCAGCTGAAGCATGTTCCCCACTGCCAAACTTCCCCAGTAGCAGCACAAACTTGGGCCCACACAGCCGGGGCAGACAGCCAATCACTGCCTGCCCTCTCCTGCTTTTCCTGAGCTGGCCCCACCGCTAATCAAGTGCAAATACCAATTCATTGATTTTTTTTTTTTTTCCAGCGGTGGGAAAAGCAGTTGAGGGAGCTGTTGCAGGGAGGCTGGAGAGGGCAGTGGCACCCATGGAGGTGTCCCCGCTTTTCCTCAGCTGGCCCCACTGCTGTTAAAGTCCGATTCCCAATTGATTTATTTCTAAGTATTTATTTCTGATGTGTGGAGGTGAGGCAGAGAGAGCCAGAGACTGCAGGAGGAGGCGGCGCCAGCGGAGGAACTCCCGTTTCAACTCAGCCAGCTCCACCCCCGCCAGTGCAACCAGTCGGCACATGCTCAGTTTGGCAAAAGCATTAGGGACAGACAGATTAAGGCTTTTATTAGAATTGTTCTGTTTGATTACTTTTATTATATTTTATTTTGTTATAAACAGAGAAAGGGAAATTAAACATTTTAATTGTTATTCAGTTTTAATAATCTAAAGAGTTGTTAATGTATAAAAAAACTCCTTGGCTGATCATGTTTCTGTTTCCCTGCTTAGCAAATGGAAATGCAGTACTCAGGGATTAGAGAGACCTTTTTATAGTAGAAGGAATCTGGCTACCTTTACACTTCATTCAGGAAACACTCCACTTTAGTGGTAAATACCTTAATAGTTAAGCACTCACAGAATCTTAGCATCATTTCCTCTCTCTAATTGACAACTTCAGGGGTGAAAGACTAGCTGGTATGCCGTTTAATCCCAGCAGCATTTGGTAATATGAGCTCAGATTACTCTGGTAACAGAAGGAAAAAAATGCAGTGCAGAAAAGTTAGCTTTTTGTGGGGAAAGAACCAACATCAAGAAAAAAAGTTTAATTGGGCTTTGCAGAAATTGAAACATTTAGAAGTTTTGTCCCTGTTGTTTACCCTTTTCCTCAATGAATAGAGATGCCTTCTTAAAGTGGAAAATATTTTATTACAGAAATGTCAAAATTTTATTCAGGTGATGGTGTGAAAACTTGTTCTTTGTTCCAAAAGCGAAACTTAGTGAGTGCAGCATTTTGTGTATGTATAACTTGAGACGTTGTTTTTAGGACAAACGTCCACGTTCTGCACATAATACTCTATCTCAGTGATGCAGAAACCTAGCGCAAAAACCTCATAGCCTGACTGTGTGAAACGATTCATTTTTTTTAGTGCTCTTTGGTCCCCAAAGAGAAATTGATACATTCTGGAGGAATGGGGCAAGATAAACACACAATCATAGAAAACTAAGGCTGGATTCAAGGCAGGATTGTCCCTATCCAAACCATCCTATGCAAGTCCTTGTCTAACCCATTCCTAAAAAGACCCAATGAACCCTGCAGCACAACTGCGAGGTGTATGGCCCAAAGACACCTAAAGCACCTGAACCTGCCACAGGTAAAGCATGGGGTGGGGACTGCCAGTTTCCCGCTGCTGCACGGGTTGTTAACCCCTCACCCTGCTCTTACAGAGGAAGGAAAAACCTCCACACGAAACCCTGGCCATGGGAGAAAACTTCCTTCTTTTGATCCCAAACATGGTGAGTGGTCTGATCTGGAGCAGAGTGGAAAGACCCTTTAACCAGACATCTCCAAGTTTCAGTTGCAATGGGAGCACTGGTACATCCCAGTCTTAAAATCCAGCTTTGGCTGAAACCAGCACCAATGCTTCAGAGAGAAGCAAAAAACCTCCTGGTGGTTCTAGCAACAGAAGGGGGAAAATGACTTCCTGGCCCCATGTGGCACCCAGCAAAGCCCAGGAACATGAGAAATACCAAACACCCCCACTGTGTTTTACAAGGAACAGCAAAAAACTCTACACATCACTCCCCTCTACCACTACTGTCATTCTTTGCCCTCCATGAACTTATCCCATCCCCTTTAATTGTCTTTAATAACTAAGCAGACTGGAGTTCTGCATCATTTTCCTGCTGCTGAACATTGTCCATCTCTGGGCTGTGGATATCCTCTCATGATCTCCCAGTGATCTCTGAGTGGGGTCTCTTAAGCTTCCAACCATTGCTCTTCACAGCACACTCCAGGCATTGCTGCTGCTAGATCATCCCTGACCAGTGTTTATCTAGCCTCTTCTTGCAAATGTCCAGGGATGGAGAGTCCACAACATCCCGAGGCAGTCTAGTCCACTGCTTGATTCTTCTAACAGTGAAAAAGGTCTTCCTGGTGTCCAGCATAAACCTACTTTGCTGAATTTCAGGCCATTGCTACGTGTTCTGCTCTGTGCAGAGATGGAGAAAAGGTGTTCCTGCTTTTATTTTTGGTAACCCTTTAGATACTTGAAGACTGCTGTCATGCAGTGCCTTTCTTAAATGCCTTTCTTAAGTGCTTTCTTAAGTGCCTTTCCTGCAAGTTGAACATGCCTATTTTTTTTCAACCTTTTTTAATTTAGCTTGCCTCCTAGGCCCTTTGTCACTTGTCACCTGCCTCTGGACCCTCTCTAGGTTCTCCACTTCGTTTTCAAATATGGGACCCAAAACTTCACACAATATTCTAGATGAGCCCTAACCAGTAATGAATAAAGAGGAACTAGCACCTCCTCCTGTGCTTTATACCTAATGCTTCTATTGATCAGCACAAGACTGCATATGCCTTTTCTGCGGCTGCATCACAATACAGACTCATGTTAACTTTGTAAACCGCCAAGACTCCTAGATTCTTCTCTGTAGTACTGCCATTCAGAGAGTCATCACCCATTTCATATTTGTGCCGTGGTTATTCTTTCCCTGGCGTAGCATCGTGCAATTTTTAGCATTGAACTTCATCCTGTTGGTTCCAGTCCAGCTTTCCAGTCTATCAAGATCTTTCAAAGTTGTGCTTCCATTCTCCACTATGATTGTAGTTCTTCCCATTTTCATATCATTTGCAGATTGACTCAGGAAGTGCTCTCTTCCAGCATCCAAATCTTTAATATGAAAGTCTACTATGAAAATTTAATATGAAAATCTACTATGAAACTATAATAAATACAATGAATAGCACCAGGCCCAGGACAGACCCTGTGGGACTCCACTTGAAACCCACTGTCATTCTGATATGGGTCCATCTGTATTTCATTTTTGCTTGCAGTTATTGAGCCAGTTGTCTGTTCATCTGTAACAGAGTGATCTGGCCCTTTCCATGGGAGCAGGCAGTCTTGTTGTAGAAGCTCAGCTTTCGGGTTATGAGGAAGTGTCCTAATATAGAGGTGGGTAAAATACAACTCATGGGCTGGATCCAACCCACCAACCGACTGGATCTGTCTCACAGCTGCCCCCACAGCACTCTACATGGGGCTGAGCCCTGCCTGTTCCCTCTGCGGCAACCCGTGCCATGTTCCTGTCAATGCCTGCTGGGGCTGTTCCCAGTGCAGCTGCAGCTGGCCAGCTTCTGCTCTGCTCCCCTCTCCTCCAGCCATGACACCTCCTCCTGCTCCTGCCACGCCACTTTGGGCAGGGAGGAAGCTTCAGCTGGGTGGCTCCAGCTGCAGCTCCAGCTGCCTTCCACCTGCTCCACTCACCTGCAGGTGGTTGCTCATCACACTGGGCAGGCAGAATGGTTGGAAGGTGGCTGGGAGCTGGAGCCAGAGCCCTGTCTGCTGGGGCAGAAGTCACCCAGCTGAAGATCCCTTCCACCCAGAGCAGTGCAACAGGGGCAGGAGCAGGAGCTGCCACTGGAGGCGATAGGAGCAGAGCAGCACCTGGCTGGCTGCAGCCACACCAGGAACAGCTCCCTTTCCTTGTGAATGCCACAGGGCAGGGCAGGCACTCACAAAGCAGGACTTGGTGAAGAGGTGGGGTGGGGGGGGCGTTCTGCGGGCGATGGGGCAGGATGCAATGTCAGGGGCAGTGGGGTCTTGCCGGGCCAGGTCCTGGCAGCGCCTGGGTCGCAGCCGCCTGACACCAAGATCTGTCTAGCCACCTGCCCACCCACCCATCTGTCCCATTGTGGCATGTGTGTGTGTGTCTGTCCACTAAAATTAGTGTATCAACAGTTTTTAGTGCCTTTGGTTTTTTTCTTAAATTTAAACAAGCAATGTAAGGGAAGTCCATGCTATTGTGAATTGTCTTTACCTTTTTACAAGTATTCCAATAAAAATAATTTCTTTCCATATAAAACTTTGCATTTGTTTGAATATAATATTTAAACCACATTAAGTGTGTTGTATTTAATTTTTTTCCTAATCAAATATTTCAATTCAAAAACTTGTGGCTATTGGGACATAAAATTAACATGGGGTACTTTTTTAGTTTTGTTTACTAAATATAAGTCCAATAAACATGCTAAATCAGATCATGCTCTATTTAGGTCATTAGAAAATTTTCCAATTCAATTTTTTCCGGAAAACCCACATCTCTGATTGTGCCTAAATGCAGCCCTGTGATCCCAGCCTTCAGCTCCCAAGCACTGCTCCCCACCTGCCTGCAGCCCCATAGGGCACTTTGGTGAGCTGTTGCATGGTGGGGGAGTGGGGGCCGTGCTGACCCGGCTCACAATAGCTCATCGAAACTCCCTATTTGGTTCTCAGGCACAAATAATTGCCCACCCCTGCCCTAGTAGCTTAAAATCTCAGAGGAGAGAGCAGAGGGAGGCAAACAGTGAAAGAGTAGTTTGTAGGCAGGAGGCAAAGTGGAACCCCAAATAAATTTATTACCAAGAAGGGACCACGTTACTGT
Organism: Alligator mississippiensis; assembly: GCF_030867095.1. Lineage (NCBI taxonomy): Eukaryota > Metazoa > Chordata > Crocodylia > Alligatoridae > Alligator > Alligator mississippiensis. The sequence continues at coordinate 10,845,513 of NC_081839.1, read as the reverse complement.
ATTGAGCCAGTGCCAAAGGCCCCCTCCTACTGTCTGGAGAACGGCTGAAGGTTTGTATTTGTTGGTTTTCTTGTTGATTTGGTGCAAAGGATGGTGTTCTGGTATTTAATGACAAGGCTGAGGAGCTCCTGTGGGAGCAAAGCCAGCCTCCAAGGCAGCGGGCTCACACACTTACCAAACCTTGCAATACTTTTGTCTTTTCAGCATTTTGTCTATTTGTTTAGGAGGAGGTCATGTGGGACTTTATCAAAAGCCATACTGAAGTCCACATACACTGTATCTATATCCCTCTACCCACAATTCTTGTCCTTAGCTTCCCTCGCCAGGTGTAGCTCATAGATTCATAGATTGTAGAGTCGGAAGGGACCACAATGGATCATCGTGTCCAACCCCCTGCCCCTGGCAGGAAAGAGGACCAAGGTCAGATGACCCCAGGCAGGTGACTATCTAGCCTCCTCTTGAAGACCTCCAAGCTAGGTGATAGCACCACCTTTCTTGGAAGCTCATTCCAGATCCTGGCCACCCTTACTGTGAACAATTTCTTCCTAATATTTAACCTAAATCCACTCTCAACTAGTTTACACCTGTTATTCCTAGTCACTCCCTGGGGCGCCTTAGGAAACAGCACTTCCCCTATTCCCCATTGACCTCCCCTAATAAATTTACAGGCGGCCACAAGACCTCCCCTCAGCCGTCTCTTGTGAAGGCTGAAGAGATTTAGCTCTCTCAACCTCCCCCCATAGGGTCTATCATGAAGGCCACTAAGCATGTGAGTGGCCCTCCTCTGGACCCTCTCAAGATTTCCCGTGTCCCTCTTGAAGTGCGGCACCCAAAACTGGACACGGTACTCCAACTGCGGCCTGACCAGTGCTGCATAGAGGGGGAGCATCACCTCCTTTGATCTATTAGTCATGCACCTGCTAATGCACAACGAGGTCTAATTAGCCTTGTTGATGGCCTCATTACACTGCCGGCTCATGTTCATCTTGGAGTCAATTACGACTCCAAGATCCCCCTCTACCTCCGAGCTGCTGAGAAGGACACTCCTCAACCTATAGGTGTGCTGGGGGTTCCTCCTTCCCAGGTGGAGTACCTTACATTTATCTTTATTAAATTGCATCCTATTTCTCTCTGCCCATTGATCCAACCTGTCCAGGTCAGCCTAAATCCGCTCCCTGCCCTCCGGTATACTAACTTTGCCCCATAACTTGGTATCATCAGCGAACTTGGAAAGGGTGCTCACCCTGCCCTCGTCCAAATTGCTGATGAAGATATTGAATATCGGTCCGAGGACCGAACCCTGCGGGACCCCACTGCCCACCTCCCTCCAGGCCGAGAAGGAACCATCTACCACCACTCTCTGGGTGCGGTCCCTAAGCCAGTTGGCCGCCCACCCGCCCATGTAGGCATCCACTCCTCAGTCCGCTAGCTTCCCAATGAGGATAGCTCATTTTTTACCTTTACCTCCCTGACTATGTCCCTGAAAGTTCTTCTTTCCTGGTATACTTCCTTAGTGGCTGGCCCATTTTTACATTGCCTATATCTTTTCCTTTTTCTTTTGTGGAATCTTAAGCTCCTTTTGCAACCACATTGTTCTTCTGTCATTCTTGTGCTTTCATCATGTTGGAATAACTTGTTGTTGGGCTCCCAGTACTGTGCCCTTTAGAAGCTTGCAATCCTCCTGGGCACCTTTATCCTTCAGTCTTTCTTCTCATGGCACCATCCCAACTATCTCCATGTGAAATCTGCTTTGTTGAAATCCACGGTCTCAGTTCTGCTGACCTTGTGCTTTCTGCATCTCAGAATCTTGAATTCTGTATCACGATCACATGTTCCCAAAAGTGCCATCAGCTTCACATCTTCCACCAGTTCTTCCCTATTGATCCAGACAAGATCCAAGATAGATGATCCCCTCATTGTATCCTCACCTGCCTGGAACAGAAAATCATCTTCCATGAAAGTTAGAAACTTGATCAACATTTATGTGTGGCTGTATTATTCTTCCAGTAGATACCCAGAAAACTGAAGTATCCCATCACTACCATAACTTTGGGATGATTTTCTCCTCCTTGAAGAGTGCCTCATCCATTTTTTCTTCCTGACTTACCAGTCCAAATCTCCACCATTATATCTCTATATACTTTTTACCTTTTATCTCTACCCAAATACATTCTGATCTGCTATCTTCTTCCTCCTCAACTAAGGAAAAACTGTATATATTTTTGACATACAAGGTAATGCTACCACCTTTTCTCCCAACCCTTTCCTTCCAAAACAAAGCACGGTCAGTGAGGATGAAAGATTTGTCCCACCAAGTCTCTGTGATACGAGACAGATCATGGTTCTTATCCCAGACTGTGTGTCTTCCTGCTCATCTTGTTTGTTCTTCTTACTTCTCGTATTTGTATACATACATCAAAAGTGTTTTGCATTTTGACTTTCTCATTCATTTTTTGCATCACTAGTTGTTCTGTGGCTCCCTGGACCTTTCCCCAAGCAGAGCTGCTTCTTCCACACCTTTCACCTCTGTGTTATTTGCTATCTTGCTGAAGGGTTTTGTTCACCATCTCCCATGGATCCTTGTTTAAAGCCCTCCTTACTCGGTTGACCAAACAATGCCTGAAGATTATCTTTCCAGTTCTGGGCAGATGGATCCCATTCATTTTAAATCAGTCCTCCATCCCAGAACACCAGCCCATTGTCAAAGAAGCTAAAGCCTTGACATCAACACCAGCTTCTCAGCCATGCATTTACTTCCATGATGCAATGGTCCCTGCCTGAGCCCTTACCTTCCACAGGGAGGATTTATGAGAGAGCCAATTGTGGGCCAAACCCTTTAATCCTCCTGCAAAGAACTGCTCTGCTTGGTATCATTCCTGGCAGTATCACTGATGCCTACTTTGATAAGCAGGAATGAGCAATGCTGACTAATCATGCTAATTAGCTTGCCCCAAAATAATTAGCTTGCCAGTGCAGTGCAGTATTGGTGCTTCTGATTTAGGAGGCAGGCCTCCTAGAGCAGTGCAATATGCTTGAAGGTCCTGCTGCTTCACAGGTAAGCATGACCTCTGCATCACAGAGACCTCATGCCTTTCAGACACTACTGATAAGAGATGGTGTGGAGCTATGAGCGCTATCTTACTTCGCTCCATTATCTTGGAAGCTGAGCATTGCTATAAATGAAATGTAATCCAGAACCTGGCAGTCTGAGGCACAGCTTCACCTGTGCTACACCTGTTGGAAGGGGGACCTGTGGCTTTTCAAAATGCTGTCAAATGTAACCTGCCAAAGAGCATGAAATGTAAAGTGATTGCATGGGAGGCTACAGAGAAAACTACTGAGAAACCAGTTGTGTGGGGGGAAGCCTGGAAGGAATGCCTGATGGTCTGGGATCACATAAGCATCTGTGAGGAAGGCTGGAGAGGAAATAATCTTCACCACTCTCAGCATGGCTCTCTCTTCACAGGGGTATCACCACACTGGTCTCTGACTCCAGACCTAAAACTGTGTGAGATGGGGAGAGGAACTTGACTCGGAGCAAAGTGCACAGCTCTTTGTGAGTCCACTGGGAGCAGATATGCCTGACCATTTGAGGCTGATTTTTTTTTTTTTTTAATGAAATTGGATTGTTTGAATCTGAGGACCTTTACAGTGTGAATATTTGAAAAGTAAATGATGGAGAAGTAAGTGTAGATGTTGTATCTCAAAAGGTGGTACAACAATAGTCTTTGGGTACCTGGGATAGCTGTCTTCTATTTGTATGTAGCAGATTATCCATAGCAGTCTGCAACCCAGTTTTCTTCTGCGGGCAACACTGTCATGAAGGATGTGTGCCCCCGGTGGCTGGGGTGGGGGTACGGCTGCGCTGGCAGCAGTGGGAGCATGGCGGCAGTAAACATGGAGTTCCTGCAGACATCACCGGTGCTGTCAGCGGCATGGCAGGAGAGGGATGGCAAGCATCAACTAGGGGTCGGCAACCACCCTCAGGCGCTGCTGGCAGCCTTTTTGTAGGGCGTGCACATGCACCACCTACGCGTCACCCCTGAACACTATAATTATAAACTATATCGGGGCTGTCCAACTTAGAAGTGGCCAGTAGCCGCATGCCCTATGGCCCACGCCTGACACCAGCAGAGTCTGCATCAAGGTGAGCTGCAACTGTAACAGGGTGAGCTTCAGCAGGTTGAGCAGGACTCAAACCCCCGCAGACAGGAAAACTGTGGAAGGAGTGGGGTAAAAACCCTAAAGCTCTTAAAGAAATGAGGACACTGGAAAATGGGGCTTGTGTGCAAGTGCTTGTTATTTTAACCTAGATCTGTAGCTCCCATGTTTTGCATGGCTTAGGAATAAAGCATACGTGGCTTAGGATTTCCTACAGGAAGTTTGTACATTCCCTTGTTTTAAGTGTCACAAATTCCACAGTGAGTTAACAATGAACCGGAGCACCCAACATGTTAACCCAGGTGAACATGTTGCATGTTCTGGGAAGTGCATTCCCCACAAGTTCCACTTCACAAGACAAGGGCCCAAAAGAAGTTTGTACCTTTGAAATGTGGCCTAAAGGCATTTATAGACATATTCTGGGAGGCAGGGGGGCCTCCATTTTTCAGCATGGGGACACTAATACACGTGACACACAGTAATTACCATGCTGTAGCAGACTCGATTAATTGAGTCTGCTCCAGCATGCTGTAATTAAAGCGCATTGGCGCAGCCTCCCTGCACGTGTATGGAAGCCCTAAAAGATTAACAGAGAGACAGTGTCTGGATTTCTTTGAATTAGTTGTCTAAAAGGCATGTAGAATATAAGGCTACATCCAATAGGGTGTCCTGTATTGAACAGGCTCAGCAAGGACTATAACAGGATCATCCAAGATCAAAGGTTGGTGAAACTGTGTGATGAATAGTAAGTTATACAAAAAATGTATCTTTTTGGGGGGACCAATACTATTTACAAACTCAGGTTGGATTCAGTAAAGAGTTTAGGCAAAAAAAGTGCTAGGAATTTTGTTCAAAATGTTTTCTTTGATACTTCCTAAACAAAATGCTTTGGCTTTGGCTTTTGGAATGGTGTTTTCATTTCCAAAGTGACCCTGGCTTTAAAAAACAATGCAAAAAAGTTCTAAAGGTTAATGTGGCCTAAGGGCATTTATAGACATGCTGTGGGGGGGTCCATTTTTCAGCACGGGGTACAGTAATTACCATGCTCCAGCAGACACGCTTAATTGAGTCTGCTCCAACGTGCTGTAATTACAGTGCATTTGAACAGCCTCCCTGTACGTGTATAGGAGCTGTAAAAGATGAACAGAGACAGTGTCTGGTTTTCTCTGAATTCTTTGGCCAAAAGTCATGTAGAATACAAGGCTACATCCAATAGGGTGTCCTGTATTGAACAGGCTCAGCAAGGACTATAACAGGGTCATCCAAGACCAGAGGTTGGTGAAACTGTCTGATGATGCATATTTTGGGGGAAACCAATACTATTTACAAATTCAAGTTGGAGTCAGTAAAGAGTTTAGGCAAAAAAAGTGCTGGGAATTTTGTTTCAAAATGTTTTCTTTGATACTTTCTAAACAAAATGCTTTGGCTTTTGCTTTTGGAATGGTATTTTCATTTCCAGCTTGACCTTGATTTTAAAAAAGAATGATAAAAGGTTTTAAAGGTTAATAACTTGACAAAGAAATTATATATTTTAGGACAATGATTGTTTTTGCTGATTTTTTTTGGTTTGGTTATTGAACCTTAAGTTTTGCTATTCACAGGACATGGTTCTACACATGCAGTTAATGTGCCTGAATTTTCCTTGCAACATTTTTTTTCCTGCAGTGCTGCGAATTAGAATAGAGAATTTTCTTTGCATAAAATTACCTTAATTTACTGTGCAATAAGTCCCGCATGTGTAGACGGTGATGCTTTCCTGCAAATTAGATTAGTTTAATGTGCAATAAAGCATCTCATGTAGCCCACAGAACTCTATCCAAGCTTATATTTTATAGGCCATGTCACTCTTTTCTCCTGCTCAGGCTTAGCATTCAGGTTAGCTGAGGCATAAAAAAGTCATTCTTAGAATAATTGGGTACTAGCCACCCTCAGTAAAAACACTGAAATAGTGGATATAGCTTCCACTCTACTTGCACCCACAGGTTGACTCTCATAAGGTTTGGGACTACAAGGTAACTTTATACACAAGAGGCCATGGCCTACACCAGACTCTATGACAGCACACTGGCTAATGCTCCATGCGGTGCAAAATTCACTTGCTTGGAGACCTAATTCTTTCCCAGGGCTGACATGTAACATAGACCAGTCCTATTCAGGTGCTCTTGTATAATAGGTTCTGTGAATAAATCATGGGCAGCTCTCCTCCATGCCCCTCTCACACTAAAGTGCAACTCTTGCTGAAACACGTTCAGAACTTTTTCAGAACCAGTATTTAGAGTTAAATCTCAGGGTTTTTGAATGTAAAACCCTGAATGTAGACAGTAATAATAGCTCCTAGTCACTTTGAAACAGGAATGACCATGCAGTTGCTTAGGAAACAAACACTTCCGACATTCAAGTGGTTGTAAACAGTGTTTGGAATATTGCTGAATAACTTAAAATTACTATGTAGTGACTGTACCTGCATTCCCTTGTACAGACCTCCATCAGTCTGTTTATATTGCATGTAGTTCAGTGTAAAGTTTCAGCAAAAAAATGTTTATACTTTTACCTAACCACAGTCATCAGAGCATGTTATGTATTGAGCTTCCTTCAGAGAAGGTTTCTCAGTCTCAGTAAAGTAGCTGTAGTATGCAGTGTAACCCACTTGGATTTTTCAGATCTTGAGAAATGTGGCTGGTTTAGTCCTTTTCTCCCAAAGGCTGCAGGGTTTTGAACAAGTAGAAGCTCAAGGCTCCTGCCAGCTAGCAGTATTCTAATTTTTCTTTAGTAACTGATGGCTCTGTTTCTGGTGAGACAGAAAATAACAAATGGTAGAGGCACTGAAATCTGCATATAGTATATCCATTCTCTGAATTTCTAAGGTTTCCAAGCATATGTGTCTATTTATTTGTGAGACATCCCTATGACAGTGCAACAAATCCTGGCACTGTTAGCTTTCATTGTATTACAGTGTTATAGATGCATAATGCCACAGACAATTAGAATATATTCAGTCCAGAAGAACAATCCTTTTAATGTGTATAAGCATAATAGGGAAAGCCCTTAGTGTGGCGTGATTCAGTCTGGTCTGGTCACATTTCAGCATGATGAGAATATTATTGTATTAAGCAAAATAATTTATTGTGTTTCTTGTAATGCCCTATGACCTCCCCTGAAGGGAGTGTTTATCAGAGGGGCCCAGACATGGATTTGCTGTTTCCTCTTCATAGTGAAATGTTTTTCTTCTATAATTTCAGTTTTAATTTGGAGGACTGGGAGAAAGGGAGCACCCACACAGCATGTGTCTGATTCCCATGTGAATATACGTAAAAGCCCTAAAAGAAAAGCAGCCAGTATTAAACCATATCATTTTCTCACTGTCTTTTGCTGAATAGATGGTCATTTGAATCCTGGGATTGTCCAAGAAGCATGAAATACAGGTTCAATCCCTCCTTATGCAAGAGTTAACCTGCAACCCCTCCTTAGGCTCCCTGTCTCATGCTGCTGCTACTGGAGTCTCCAGGCTTTTCCCCTCCTTCTCCACCTTCTGTTTTCTGCTCCTGTCCATGAATCAGGGTGGCACAGCCCACAAGGCTGAGGTGGTCAGGGACCCAGGGTCAGAGGCACGAGTACGGTCCAATGGAGGTCATCCACAACATGGTGGGGGCCAGCATAGCACAGCAGAGCCTAAATGGTGTGCTGGGGTGCCTGCCCAGTCTGGGGATGCCAGCACAGTGCAGTGAGGGGAGCACTATAGACCACGACATGCATGCCATACAGGACACAACCTGGGAGGCGTGTAGGCTGCATGTTGTGTGGCCAAGGGGCCTGGAGCCCACAGTGTCTTAGAAGTTGAATGCACCTGCTCTAGATATTTCTCCTCTTTCTGGTCCCTCCTTCTTCTTCTGCTCATGGGACAGCTTTGATGAGAGGAGTGCAAAGGGCTTCAGGAATACCTAACCTGTGTCCTGGTGGTTTTAGAACACTGTAGGTGTGTCTACATGAGACAAGATGTTTTAATGCGCAGACTAATCTACTGTGCCATAAAACATCACTAAGTAATTGCTAATAAACTACTGCGCAGTAAATTAGTCTACTGCACAGTTAGCTATTACCTGTAAATGCAATTACTAAACTAACTTGTAGATAAACTAACTTGTGTAGATACTGACTGGGAGATCGGGGCTAGAGGTTTGGACCTGCCACTCCCCTACAGGTCTTTCCCAGCCCTGTGCCCTGATCAAAGCAAGTGGCTGGGAAGAGTCCCATCCCCCACAGGGGATGGGACTCTGCTGCCCTGTGCACATCAAGACCCCTCCCAATGTGCATGGGGCCAGGTGGCAGCTGTCTCCTGGCCCCATGAGCATGGGGACCAGCCCCGTTCTCCCAGCCAGCCCCAGGGCTAGCAATTTGTAAATGCTTACTCATTTCTTGGCTTCTAACTCTGTTACATTTTGAGGTTAGAAGAGAAACATATTGCCACTTGCATTTGTCACTGTCCTGGTATGTGAGAATTAGGGCTGTGTGAAATTTTGCAAGCTGTTTAATTCCAATAATGTTTTGACCAATTTCAAGGTCAAAACAGAAAGAAAAAATACCCTCAAAATAGCCTCGAAACAAAATGAGGCTGGTCAAAAGGTTTCAAAAGTCGAAATGTTTTGACCATAGACTGGGGAGGGCAATCAAGCCATCTCGGCTGACTTCCCATCCCCAGCGCAAGATCCAGCAGGGGGTGGTGAGGCAGCCTAGCTGAGCTGCTTTCCCATCCCCCGTGCTACATCGTGCTGGGGGCAGGAGCCCATTCACTGCACTACATCCCCCTGCGCAATCAAGAGTGGGGGACTGGAAAGCAGCCCAGCTGGGCTTCCTCCCACCCCCAGCACACTGGGGAAGGGAAGTCAGCCCAGCTGGGCTGACTTCCCATCCCCAGCAAAACTCGAAACAGCATCAAAACAACCTTTCTGTTTCGACGGAACAGAACAGCTGTTTTGACTTAAAATGAAATTAGATACAAAACACTGTTCTGTCGAACAATTGAAACAAGGCAAAACGGACCGGTGCCATTTCACACAGCCCTAGTGAGAATAGTAGAAGGCTGAGTCTGATTTCTGGCAGGCTGTTCTTCCAATCAAATTCAAGTTCATCTTGAAATGTCTTCAACAAAAAACCTGGAGAGAAGGAATGCTATTAGCAGTAATTAAGGTTTTTCTGAAATAAATTTCCTAAGAAAAAATCATGTTTATAAGGAGATTTTTCATATTCTTTTGCAAAGAGACATTTACTGGATTCTTTTTGTTAGTACGGATTCCTAAAGCAGGGCAAAGATCACCATCAAGGTGTCTGATTGACAGGTAGGTGTTAGCCAACTGAGGTCTTTCTGCTTTCCTGCTACTCATTAATAATCACTTCATGTTCTGTCTTTTCTTATTTGTGATAGAATCATCACTATAGATGAAGTATGAACTTCCATTTCTCCTGCTAGGAATGTTCAAACTCTGTAATAGAGTAAATCTTTAGGGAAAATAGATTTAGCTCAATAAAAACCTAAGTTGACTCTCATATCTGTGTGACCTCATAAGCGTCAGTGGCTAATGTTCATTTATGAACACAAATCTTCATGTACCCAAGTGATAATATGGTGGATGAGATCAGGTGGGAGATCTGATATCTTGGCAGCTTGATTCAGGCAAGAGGACACTGTTAATGAGGCATTCTTGGGAAGTGGTTCTTTAAGTTCCTTTTGACTTTTTCAAAGCCAAAATTCCATGACTTTCAGGAGAGCCTGAAAGGGCTTTTTCTTCCCAGAAAGTTCTTGCTATGAACAGTATCTGTGGGTGGGTTGGAATTCTGAGTCAAGGGGGGTTGAGAAGGATTTGTTCTGTGAGTTGGTTTGGTAAGTATAAGGTTGAGGAGAAAGAAATGAATGATAGCCACGTCTTCACTGCAGAATATTGGTCCAATGTGCATAGATGTATTTGATAATTGTGCACATCCTGTGGGGAACTGTACCTTTAGGATGCCCATGCTTGTAACTCTGAGGCCAATAGAACTAAGATCCTGAATGAAGCACATTTCTATCAAATCCACACATGAGCTGTCAGGGGCAGATGCCCAACAATCAGCTGATTGTCAGAACCTGGCCTGAACAGCTCTAGATCTCCAACAAGCAGTGCTAACAACCTTGTCAGCAGTAGCTTGGGGCATCCCCAGATCTCCAATTAGGCCTGGGGCTGCCTGCAGGCTCCTGGCAGGGATAGCCAAGGTGCTCCCCCACCAAGGAGTTTAAATGGCTACACCCAAGCTCCCCTGTACTGGGCAGCCCCAGCAGGGCTTCCTGGGATGAGGCTCCTAGTATCAGGGAAATGAAAGGCTTCCCCCACAGCATAGGCAGAGGGAGACAAAAAATTGGGGGTGGGGGGAAAAGAATGCGTGCATGCATATGCATGCATGCACCCCCCCCCCCCGTAGGAAGGTCTGCAAGGAAAGGGGCAGGGGGAGGGGAAAAGGCTGTGGCAAGAGGGGAGGCAATGGGCTTGGTTCCGGGAAGGGAGTGCAGCAGAGCCGGGCCCAGGATCAGGGCTGGGGCTGGGACCCGCTGCACCCGTGCGGCCACCCCTTCTCCTGTGCCCAGGGTCACTGCCCCCCATGCCAATGAATATGCCACCCCCTGCCCTGCACCAGACCCGTCTGCCTCCCTGCGCTGGGCCTGGCCCCACACCACCTGGGGCACCTGGAGCCGGGGCCAGAGTGGGGCCAGCCTTGGCTGTGCCACCAGGCTGGAGGGGATGGAGCCCCTGGGATACCTGCACTCACCCTGCCTTTAGTTGTCACTCTCTAGGGGGTGCAACGAGGGAGTGGCAGCTCCTACCACTGCACACATCCCAGGCATCCCATGCCCCTGGATCTGTGTGGGGCAGAGCCTGTGCTGGGCTTTTCCCAGCCCACCACCCCACCAGGAACAGCCCAGTGCAGTCCCGGCCCCAGCCCATAGCAGTACCCTGACCTGTCCTGTGCAGATCCGGGGGCACATACTCCGCTGTGCCTCCCAGGGTACGGGTAGCAGCAGGAGCTGCACCCCCTGACTGAGTGGCTCATGACTCAGTCCTGCACCCTGATGGCTGTGCAGCACCTGCCCATCCCCTAGCCCCAGCCCTACTCCCTCCCCACCCAGGCTGTGCCAGCAGCCCTCAGCCAGGCTGCCTTGCAGCCCTGCCCTGTGTTTTGGGGGCCTAAGCCCTGTTAGCCCCTCTCTTCTGCCACCTATACCCCAGAGAGACTTTAAACCCCATATCCAGCAGCTCTCCCTCCAGAAGAAAAGTGAAGAAGTCTCAAAAAAATGATCTATGTCACTGCTGACTTTGTATTCACCAAACAGATCGGAAGAAACCTGGACTGGTTTGAGGTGCACTCACCTGAATTGATTCAATTTATCAAGGCCAAATAAACTGCTATGTTAAATCACAACAAAAATGCTTCAGATGAAACTTTGAAGGAGCTGAGGAAAGGAAAGAACGCAATCTAGGCCTGTGCGAAGCAGCTAGTATTGGCTTTGGATTTGATTTGATTCAGTGATTCAAATTACTTTCCCAAATCAATTTGGCTCTTGCTGAATCTCTGAATCAGCCAGGCCCATCTCCTCCAGCCTGGCAATGGCTGCCACCCAACCCTCCCCTGCTGCCTCAGTCCCTCCCATGGCTGCCCCAGCCGCCACGGCTCCAGCCCTTTAAGAAGAAAACCCCAAATAAACCCCAAACTCACCACTCCCACCAGCAGAGAGTGATCCCTGCTGCCCCGCGCTGCACTGGGGGGGGGAGCTGCATGAGCCCTACAAAGCCCCAAGGTCACTGCAGGGCTTTTCTCTTTTTTTTTTTTCTTAAAGCCATGGTGGGCGGGAAAGCTGGGGGGGGGCCTAGGGGAGTTGGGGAGGGGTCGGGGGCTTGTGCAGAGCCCCCCATGCAGTGTGGGGATTGCTTCCTCGCTTGGCAGTACCTGGTGAGCACTGGGGCTTTTTTTTTAAATGCCAGAGCTGGGAGCTGGGGCAGGCAGGACAGCCATGTGGGGCCTGGAGGAGTGGGCAGGTGTCCTGGGGGCTGGGGGAGGAGGCAGAGGATGGGGGCTAGTAGGGCTCCCCCCGTGGTCCCCTCCCACCTCCCCCAGCCCCTTGTACTTACCAGCTCAAAGTTGGCTGCAGCTCCCTGCTGCAGCCACCCAGGACTGCCAAAATCAAAGCTCTCTGAATCTTTTCTGAAGATTCAGAGAGCTTTGAATCAATTTGGACCTTTTAATTGGTACCCTGATTTGATTCAGATTTGGAGATTCGGCCACCGAATCAGGCTGAATCCCCTCTGAATCAAATCACCGCCTGAAGCTTCGCACAGCCCTAATGCAGTAAAACAAATCTTGAGATGCTTTCCCAATGGTTATTGTCTATATCTGTGCAAGGAAATTCAATCTACATTCGACACTGGAAACATCAGAGGCATATATGACAGAATCAAGAAAGCAGTAAGTCCAACTGCAAAGAAGTCAGTTCCATTAAAGACGGCATCACAAGAAATCATAACAGACTGAAAGCAACAGATGGGAAGATGGGTAGAATATTATCTTGAACCCTATTCAAGGGAAAGTGATGTCACTGACATAACCCTTAATTTCATTGAGAGTCTGTCCATCCTTGAAGACCTTGATGATATTCCAACAGTTGAGGACTTAAGTAAGGCCATAGATAATCTGGCATTGGCAAAGCTCAGAAAAAGACAGCATTCCTGCAGAAGTGATCAAGTGAAGGAAAGCTGTGCTTCTTTCCCACCTACAGGAGCTTCTTACTCACTGCTGGGCAGTACGGACCATGCCAAAAGATATGCAACCTGCGACTCTAGTCACTCTGTGCAAGAATAAAGGTGACTGAGGCAACTGTAACAACTCTTGTGGCATTTCGCTACTAAGCATTGTTGATGTTTTTATCTGAGAGTCCTGGCTGTTAACTTACCACTGGGCTTTTGTCTCCAGCCCTTGGTGAACCTAATTTAAAACCCTCCTCACTAGGTTAGCAAGTTTGTACATAAAGGCACTCTTCACTCTCCTTGTCAGGTGGACCTCGTCTCTTTCTAGTAATCCTTCATCTTGGTATATCACCCCAGCATCAAAAACAAAACCACAGCCAAAGCTGGTGACATGATCTGTGCAGCCACATGTTGATCTCCAGGATGCAGCTGCTTCTATTTGAGCCTTTCCCTTTGACTGGAAGGATGGATGAGAACATCACTTGAACCCCCATCCACTTCACCCTTGTGCTCAGACCCGGATAGTCACTTCTGATCTGCCCAAGGTTGACCCTGCCAGTATCATTAGTGCCTACATGGATGAACAGCATGGAATAGTAGTTAGCCAGATGATTCTCAGCAACCTTTCCATGACATCTCAGATGCAGGCTCCTGCCAGGTGCCACGTCTCCTGAGCAAAAAGATTAGGCTGCAGATGGATGCCTCTGCCTGCAGGAGGAAGTCATGAACCACCATCACCTGCCTCTTGGCAGCAGTGAGTGGTCTCAGTCATCCCACCCATAGGGCTTGGTCTCTCCTACCATTGGAGTGGATGCCTACTCATCTGATGCCAGGGCTTCATCTCTGTTCTTCCACTGAATAGCCCCAGGCTCAGAAGGGGAGCCCTATGTGTTGCCAGAGGTGACTAGCTGACGGTTTCCATCTTTCAGAACACCTATGTCTTCTGCATCTTCCAGTGACCTCTCTGGCTGTCTTTCTACCATAGTGCTGGAGGTTTCTTTGTGCATCAAGTTGAAGGTCTCATGCTTACAGATGCTTCTGAACCTTTCTGAACCTCATCCTACAGCTCTCTAACCTGGTTCCGGAGAGAATCTACTAGGAGGCACCTATTACACTGCAAGCACTCCCTTACCTGCATGTACTTGGCAAGGAGATGCAGGCTGCAGTCCCTGCAAAGCCAGACCAGAACTGGAATGCAAGCCTCAGTGGTCCATGGCTATGTCTGGACAGAGTCCACAGAAAGAGCTGTCAGTGGCAGGGTCTTTGACACTGTGATCCCGAATGACTGGTGCCTCCCAAGACTGGGGGGTTACCACGGTGGCAAGCAGGGACTGCCTGCAGCCGCCAACAGTGATGTCGGTGGTGGGGGTGGGGTGGTGAACAGCGAGTGGGGGCCACCCACAAATGCTACTGGCTGAGTCGGTGGGGGGGTGCGAGTGGCAACTGCCTGAAGAAGCTGGAGGCAGCAGCTTCAGCAGCAGCCAATCTCAGGGGGGGCATGTGCCCCCCCCCATGCATCGCCTATGACTGTGATGTTTTCTAGCCATCCTATTGATTTTCCTACTAGCTCCTTCTTATTCTGCAACTTCCTGGGAAAAAAAAATCCCTCTTCTTCCACCTGTTTCCCCACAGCAAGCTTATAGTAAAGGAAGGTAAGAAAGAAAATGTCCTGGCAAACTCTCCAGTGATATTAAAGTTACTTAAAATGTTAGAAAGATATTCATGGAAATTATTTTGAGTTTATTCTAGTTGCATTAAATTAGGGAAGTGACTAGAAACTTGCTATATATTCTTTTTGGAGGTTTCTTTCTGTTAGCTCGCCAATGTTATATACTCGGAATAACTAAGATTAGGGATAAATTTTCCAAAGACTCATGTTGTACAAAGGAGAAGGGCCATGTTTATTGGTGATTAATAGAAATACTATAGTGATTAATAATGCTTATAGTGTTTTAGTGAATTGACCTGCCCAAGGACACACAATGAACAAATCGGTGATAGAGTTCAGCAATACTGGTAGTTTGATAACAGGAGCCTTGATTTCTAGTCCTCTGCCTTACTTTCTTTCCAGAGGCAGGACTAGAACTCAAGGGACCTAACACCTAGACCCTTTCTCCAACTGCCAGCCATCCTCTTTCCTTCTCCAGTGCTGTGTAAAATAACTGACCTTATATCTTGCCATGTGTGCTTTGTGCCTGGGATGTTGCTGGGGTTGAGAGACCTTGGAGGAAGTCTGTGCAGGGAGCTCTATCTCAGGTTTCATCAGACTAAGACTTTGACAGGAAACTGTAAAAACAGGACAGGAAAACTAAAAAAAAAAAAAAATCTCTCTTTACTATTTCCTTTGAGTGTTTTTTTCAAAACCTGGAATGTCTGGCCTTAGACGCTGCCTTAGCCAGCTTTTTTCCTTTCTGTGAATGCCCAAAACGGTTAAACACCAAGACTGGAGTTGTGTTTGTATGAGGTAAGGAAATGACTAAGTAGACAAAGTATTTCATTAGAAAGGAGCCCTCTGCTGAGACCCTGCACTGCTCCCTCCAGCTCTGCCATCCTGCCAATGGAGTCACAGTAAAGCTGTCTAGCTGGCTGGCAAGTAAAGAAGAACTCAAGGGGATAAAGGGAAGAATTCCCATTTGATTATATTGAATAAGAGTATTATCTATAGGGACAGGATCAACATTCAAATTTGTTGGTTTAAAATGGCCACATTCAGACCAGGTCCAAATAGGAGTAATGCTAGTGACTTAGCTAGATCTGATTTCACTCACACCAGTTTGGAATTTGACTGATAAGTCTTTTCATGTCATCTCCACTGATGCAGCTGCACTTTGTTCACTTCTGTTCTGCCAGCATGAAAACATTTATTTATCTAAAGAGCGTAAATCAATTCTGCTGGCTCAGGAAATGCAAATTGTCTGTTCCATTTCCAAGCTCTTGAGGGCATTGTGACATGTCCTTGGAGACTGTACGTGGGAGGGCAGTCTTCTCTTGTAGTTAGAGCTACTTGGAAATTTCAGCGGAGACTTATTCAGGGACCTGCTGAATGTGTGTATCCCTTCAACACGCTGCCCATGTTGGCTTCCCAGCTAAGGCTGCCCACTTCCTTTTGGCACTGTGTTGGTTGCTGCTTGTTTGTGGTTCCTTGTGCTACAGCAGTTCAAAACATATGTGGCTATACTCTCCTGACCTGATAAAAGAAGCCTCCCGCTGAAGGAAAATCATGGATTGATAATGTGAAAATAGATACTAGGCTTTTGTTACTCTAAAATAAACATTGGAGTAGTTAAAAAATGATGTGGAGCAATGCCAAAGCCTGGGGCATATGTACTGTTGACCTAATCACAGCAAGGTTGCAACTCCCCCAGGAGGGCTTACAAACAGCATTTGTCCTCACTGTTTTAAGAGGAAACCTTTAGCAAAAAACCCCCCACTTTATTGTGAAGGAGAATTTGCTTTTGGCTGAGAAAGGGCTCCTTTCCCTTGCTCTTCCAGTTATTTGTTTAACAAGGAAAGAATTCTTGTGGCCACAGCCTGTCTCTCAAGGGGATTTTGGCCAAATAATGCCAAAGAAAGGATAGTCTAAGATGCAAAGGGACACTACATGAGACACTTTACTGCACATCAGACTAATTTGCAGTAGTGTCACCATCTACATGTGCACAGGACTTAAGGTGCAAGTAAATTAAGCTAATGCATGGTTTGCTAGTGCCAAGAAATACAGGTACTAAATTAACCGCCAATTAGCTACTACACAGAGGTGTGTGTGTAGATGCTGACTGGGAGCAAATCTGACCAGGAGCAATTGGCTCCCCATCAGCCTAGGCAGCAGGGGGCCAAATGGGGTGGGAGGCTGGGAGAAGGGAAAGCTATGGCGCCGGTGTGGAGCTCAGGCTTGCAGTCCGGCTCAGTGCTGCTGGCTTGGGGCGATGCCTGGTGACTGGGCAGCAGCGGAGCCCCTTGCTTTTCCCTTGCTTTGCTTGCTGAGGTGATAGGGGAAGCTCTCTGTCCCTGGTCCCAGTGCTGCTCAGCTCCCAGCTCCCACTCAGGAGCCAGGAGCTGAGTAGTGCTGGGACAGTGGAGCTCTCTGTCCCCAAAGTGCTGGGTCAGGGGCAGGGAGCTTCCCTATCCCCTCAGTTCGGAGCCCAGGCCTGACCCCCATGTTCTCTGCCAGCCTGGGGCTGGCACTGGGGGAGCCTGGAGCTCAGCTTCAGGGGGTAGAGCAGGGCAGGGGGGCAGGAGCAACTCTGGACTCGACTCCCATTGGGAGCAAATTTGCTACCGATGTGGACGCATGTGTAGACTCGTTCCCAGGTGCAGTTTACTGCACCTTATTTTAATGCGTGGTAACCTTAAGGCACATTAAAAAAGCAACAGAGATTCTGTAGATGCTGGGTACAGCTCTAGCATTCTCATCCATGGATTAGAATTTCTTTCGGAAGTGATCATTTACCATCATGAGAACTTGTAGGACAGACCAACTTTACCAGATCCAGAGAGCTGTTGGAGAAACTAACATTTTTCCTGTGGAAAAATTCAAACAAAATATTGTTTCCTCGGAATTATTTGGTTGAAATATAGTGCTTTGTCCATGGGACATTTTGCTAAACATGGACATACAATTGTTTTGTTTTAACTTTAAATTTTGGTCTACAAAACCTACAAAATAAGTTTAAAAGAATAGAAAGTGTAGCTCTGAATCAGTTTCAACACTTAAAGGCACCTGTCCATGAGCATGGAGGCTGCTCCGACGTGCTGGAATTGCAGCGCATCAGAGCAGACTTGATTAAGAGATTCTGCTGGACCGTGGCAATTGCCGCACTCCAGCAGGCTCCTACGTCTTGTGTATCAGTGTCCCAGTGCTTAGAAATGGTGGTGGTACTTGAACTAAAGCTCACCAAATGAGGTTCAGTTCGAGTGCCACCGCCACCCTTGTTAAGTACAGGGACACTAATACATGAGATGCAGTGGTGCTTTAATTAGAGTGACTCTCGGGACCTCTCTAACTAAAGCGCCACCCTCTCCACCCTCGACACACATGTAAAAGTTCCTTTAGGTCGGGTTGTTTAATTTTAGATTTTATTAAAATGAAACCCTGAAATGGCATTTTACGTCAAAATGAAAAACCTTGTTTTTCTTCAAAAGATTGGTCTGAAAAAATGTGTCTTTTGACATGTTCCTTAAATAAATCAATTTTTTTTTCTTTGGAACATATCCCCATCAAGAAAAAAAAGTTAGTTTAAATGAAACAATATATTCCAGCAGGGAAACATCCGACACAAAAAATTTCAACCACTTACATTTAGGGAAGCCAAGGTGCAATAAGATAATGATCCCTAGTCACATGGTACCTATGTTTTAACTGCTCTTGAACAGTGTTGAGAGGCTAAATCGTTCCAAGAGCCATAAGCTTTGGTAGATGACAGCCTACTTCATCAGATGCTATCTGACAAACAGTGCTGTGAAGTAGCATGAAATCTCTGATTATTTTTGACAAGCTCAGGATGTCTCCGATGTGAATCTCATCAATTTTTGGCAAAAAGGTGCCTGCTGGGCTCTGCTACCACCAGCAATAATTGAGGCAGACTAAGGAAGGGGGGTTACCAAATAAATAGTTTAGTCAGAGATTGTGGGACATATCCAAAGACAGATAGGAATGGATATCAGAAGCCCTTTGCTCCTCATTGCTCTCTCAGCCAATACACCAGTTCTTATTGTACTAGCCATTGTATCGGGCATGTGTTTCTAGCCAAATTCCAATCATAGTCTTTGAAGAAGGAAGCACCCAGATCAATATTGTGTTGTTTCTCCATACATTTAACATGAATACAGATTGGAGAAAGACTTAAAAACATGTAAGTAGAGACTTTCAAATTCAAACAAAGCAGTGAGGCATCCTCTGGCAGCCTCTAGTACAGCACAAGGCTTGTGCCTAAAGGGTTAATTGTGGGCATCAGACACATGATCGTGGGCTGGATCCAATCTGAGGAACCACTCCATCTGGCAACTGGGCCACTGGCACAATTCTCACAAGTTATGGCGGAGGCTTTGAGTCACATAGGAGATTCTTTGAGTCTAGAAAAAGGTGGAGAGCCTCTGCTGGGCAAAGGGCAGGCAGTTCAAGCCCTCTTTAGCCCAGAAAGTCTAAATCTTTAGTCTTCTGCTTCTTGGCCAAGTACCCTAACAGCTCACACCTTTATAGGCTAAAACATGGGAGGGCCCTTCCCAAACAAGGCAATCAAATGAGTAGCTTGATGTGCATGTTTAGTCAACGCACACTTGTATGACTACAAGACAGACAGATGGCCAAGTATGCACCTAAATAACTGTTATTTAGGTACACAATAGGCGTATCTACATATACATTTGATCTGAGATCAGTTTATTTGCAAGTAAACTACGTGTGAGTAAATCCTCCCAGGCAGGTGTCTACGTATGCAGGGACTAGGAAACAGATTTGCTTCTCTTAGGACCAAGCTTCCTGCAGCACTGCAATGGGCCCCTGCCACCACCCTTGGCTGGCATCGGAGCAATCAATTAGGAAAGCAGATGAAAGACAGATAAGTCTTTAGAAAGTATGTAATTTGTAAATTCAAGTAGAGTTCATAGAGTACTTGACCACGTTACACCTCTCCTGTTACCACGTTACACTTTTCCTGTGTCCTCGTGACAAAAATCTCCATGAAGCTAGCTAAATTGCATCTGTGTATCCATGTTATCAGCTGATTTTATCATTTTAGGTTTTTTTCTTTGTGGTAAATTAAAACACCTCCAACACACCCACCTCCATGTTCCCCGCAATAGTCCCGCTATCCCCCACCCACCCAGGATGTGCTGTCTGCTGCCTATCAAAGCAAGCCGGCTGGCCAAGCCAGCCTCAGCCTCTTTCTACCCAGACCCTAAACTTTTTTCTCCTGCTCCTGCCTGGAGTTTGGGGGGAGGGGCACCCCCATGTTCCCCTATTTTCCTGCTCCTCTTCCACCCCTCTTTGCATTTTCCTCAGTTCCAGCAAGTACACAGAAGGCCATATTGTATTCAAAAAAATTTAAAAACCTAAGTTAACTTAAATATTAACAAATACAGACTTTAATCAGATAATGTAACTGATACAAAGAAAGAAAGAAAGATTTTCCTCTTCCTCCGTCATCATGCTCCGACAATCTTATAAAAAGTTGTCTTGTATAATGGGTTCATAACAGGGTCTCAGGGAGCTGTCTGTGTGGGATGCAGGATGGAGGGGAGGGGGCGCGTTGGGTGGGTGGCAGGGGTGACGGGCTTGTGGTGGTAGGCAACGTGAGAAGACAAGCAGATCTACAACTGGTTTGGGGACATGACTGCAAACTGCAATAGGATTCACATGCAAATAGACTAATTGATTAAAAAATAACCTGGTAACCACCACCCCCTTCCACTGCAATGCAGCCTCTCGATTCTGGCCACTGTGCATGTGGCAATTGGTGGGGGAGGCGGGGAAATGAACTGCGCCTGGGCAGTTTTTTTTTCTTCACCTCAGTGGGGGCGTTAGGTCATGCTAGCCATTTGTGTTGATTGCCGGGCGGGGACTTGGAGTAGCCTGATTGCAGCCCCCCCCAACACCACTTTGGGAGCAGCTGTCCTGGGCAAGGGGATCCCCGGTAACTAAGGAATATTGATGATCCTCGATAACAACCACTGCAAAAATTCCTTACAGTTTGACACGATACAAATGAGAGAAGACACAGAATTCTTCCTGTTTTACATACAAATTGATGTAGTACTGTTTCAATTGAGGCTTTAGATAAACCATGAGTTACATTTTTACATTTACATTTTTGCATTACATTTTTATAAGTCCAAGCATTGACAGTTATGTTTTTTACATACATGGGAGAAGCAGCAGGGGGAAGAGGCTAGCAGGGGGGAAGGGCCTGTCCAGGGAGGGGCAGGCATGTAGGTTAGCACCAACCAGGGGTGCTAAGAGAGCCCTCCAGCCATGGAGGAAGCAGCAGTTGGTATTCAAGTGCTAAAGCTGGCTGTAAAAAGTTTTTATTTGTGAAGAAAATAATATTATATTACAACGCTGTTATATATATATTAGGGCTGTGAGAAGCTTCAGTCCCTGATGCAATTCAGTGGAGATTCAACCCGATTCAGTGGTTGAATCTCCGAATCAAATCAGAACCAAATCAGAGGACCCTTTAATCTCTCCAAATCAAATCGGAATCCTCCGAATCAGTTTGGAGAGATTCGGAAAGATTCGGCAATTTGGACACAGACACAACTTTAAATGTTTTTTCTACATACCTCTAGTTAGCAGGGGCTCATGAGTATTGTGATGCTGGGGAGCATGGAGTGTCCCACAGAAACACTGGGGGTCCCCAGCGTGTTTGGCAGCAGACCCGGAAGTGGACCAGAAGCACTTCTGGTCTACTTCTGGGTTCGCTGGGGAGCACGCTGGGGGGCGCCCAGGGCCTTCCCTGGCTCAGTGATTGGTGCCTCCTGGGTCTGGGAGGGGACCCAGGGTCCCTCTATGGCTGATCTCTGAGCCAGAGGGATGCAAGGGGGCCCCCCAGCACACTCCCCGGCAGACCTGAAAGTGGACCGGAAGTGCTTCCATTCCACTTCCAAGTTTGCTGCCAAGCACATGGAGGCCCCCCCCGCACTCCTGTGGGATGCTGCATGCACCCCACCATTGCAACGATCACAAGCTGCACCTGCTACTTCAAGGTATGTAGAAAAAACTTTTAAAGCTATGTCTATGTCCAAATCGCTGAATCTCTGAATCAGCATTGAAGCTTCAGATTCGGATTCGGCCAAACCGAATTAGGGACAGTGATCCAAATCAATTAATCGAATCACTATCCCTGATTCGGGCCAAATCCAAATCAAATAGGGGCTGCTTCGCACACCCCTACTATATATCACAAAGTTGTTATATTATATTATATCACAAAAATCCACAGAGGAGGGTTTTTTGCTCCAGAGCCCTGACCAGGAGGTAAGATACAGGGAGAGAGCTTGCTAACTGCTCCCAAGAATGCTAATACACTATGATCAGGAGAAGTTGAGTCAAAAGAAGCTGCCCAGCTTGAACTCCTACATCAACGGGACTGGCTGTGTGTGTGTGGGTAGGTGTATGGGTGCTTGGTTGTACTGGAAAGCCTACCATGGAGTGGGGAAGCTGGGATGCCCTTGGTAGTGAAAAACTGGTTGAAAAACTTTATTTTTGTGAAACAAATAACATTATATCACAAAGTTTACTTTCAACCCCCCCCTCCCCGGCCCTCATTTTGTTTTTTTGACATGCTGGCACTCCGGCACCTTCCAAGGTAGTCATTGTGGGGGTTTTTGGCACTCTGGCCAAAAAAAGCCTTGCCTACCCCTGATCTAAGTAGTGAAGCAAAGGCAGGAGGGAGGGAGTTGTTGGAAAAACTGCATTGTAGCAGTAGTTAGAGGAGAGGGCACACAGGCCAACACCAACCAGGAGTGGTAAGAGGGAGCCCGCTGCCATGGGGAAAGCACCTGGGGGAACAGGCTAGATATTTCAGTTCAGCACTGTTGCTATTGTAAAAAGAGAGAGAGAGAGAGAGAGTGTGAACAAGCTGGGATGCTGTAGGTCTACAAGTGGCGAAGCATAGGCAAGAGGGAGGAAGGGAGGTAGCACATGTAGCCCACAAGTTGACCTTCCTGGTGGAATAGAGCCAAGTCAGGCATGGGCCTAGAGTGACAATCTGGGCAGAGGACCTTTTTAAAACAATGATAATAGCATGTATGTATGTGTGTGTGTGTGTAAGTGTATGGGTTAGAATAAATAAATACCTGGTAGTCAAGTAGTTAGGAGGCTTGGAGGGACTGTGCAAGTTGTGTTTCAAGTTGTTAGAAAAACTGCACTGTTGCAGCAGTGAGAGGAGCGGACACATGGGCCAGCACCAACCAGGAGTGCTGAGAGGGAGCCCCCAGCCATGGGGAAAGCATCTGGGGGAACAGGCTAGAATGGGAGCTCTTAAACATGCTGCATTATAGCAAGAGTAAGGCATTAGGACTGTGCAAAGGTTTGGGTGGTGATTCGATTTAGAGGAGATTCAGCCTGATTTGGTGGCTGAACCTCTGAATCCAAATCGAATCAGGGGACCAATTTAAAGGTCCAAATCTTTGGAAAAGATTTGGAGAGCTTTGATGATTTGGGCAGTCCCCAGTGGCTGCAACATGGAGGTGCAGCTGACTCCAAGCTGGTAAGTACTAGGGGTGGAGGAGGGGACCATGGAGGGACCCCTGCTAGCCCCCCCAACTGCCCCCACTCCCCCAGCCCCCCCAAACCCCCTTGCTCCCCCAGCATGCCCCAGCAGGCTGCCCTGCCCGCCCCAGCCCCCAGCATTTTAAAGAAAAGTCCCAGTGCTCACCGGGTGCTGCCAGGCAAGGGATGATCCCTGCTGCCCCCCACTGCCCCATGCTGCATTGGAGGCTCTGCCACAAGCCCCCTGACCCTCTCCTAACTCCCCCCATGGGTGCCCCGCCTGGGCCAGCTCTGGCCCTTCAAGAAAAAAAGAAAAACCAAGAAAAGCCCGGGACTCACCAGTTCCTTCCTGGCCTCAGGGCTTCAGGGGCTCATGCAGAGCCCCCCACATGGTGCAGAGCAGTGGGGATCACCCCCACTGGCAGGAACAGTGAGTCTGTGGGGGGTTTCAGGTTTTTTTGTTCCTAAAGGGCTGGAGCTGGCCCGGGTGGGGCACCCATGGGAGGTGCAGAGCCCCCCATGCAGTGCGGGGCAGAGGGGACCACCCACTGCCCAGCAGCACCTGGTGAGCTGGGGCTTTTTTTTCCAAAGAGCCAGAAGCTGGGGCAGGCAGGGCAGCCATTGCCGGGCTGGGAAAGTGAGCGAAGGATGGGCCTGGCCTGGCTGATTCAGAGATTCAGATAAATTGAATCAGGACAGTGATTTGAATCACCGAATCGAATGTGGTGTCGATGCCTAGACAGTCAGATGGGTCACAAACTGGCTGGAGGCCCATACCCAGAGAGTGGTGGTAGACGGGTCTTTTTCAACCTGAAGGGCTGTGGGTAGTGGGGTCCCCAGGGCTCGGTCCTTGGGCCCGCACTGTTCAACATCTTCATCGGCAACTTGGACGAGGGGGTGAGAAGCACCTTGTTCAAATTCACGGATGACACTAAGATGTGGGCAGAAGTGGGCACGCTGGAGGAGAGGGACAGGCTGCAACTAGATCTGGACAGGTTACAGGGGTAGGCAGATGAGAACAGGATGGTTTTCAATACTGACAAGTGCAGCCTAGGGAAGAAGAACCAGCAGCGCACCTACAGGCTGGGGAACTCCCTTCTCGTCAGCACAGAGGCAGAAAAGGATCTTGGAGTCATTATTGATTCCAAAATGAACATGGGCCGACAGTGTGGGGACGCAGTCAGGAAGGCTAACCGCACCTTGTCATTCATCCACAGATGCATCATGAGCAGGCCCAAAGAGGTGATCCTCCCCCTCTATGCGACACTGGTCAGGCCACAGTTGGAGTGCTGTGTCCAGTTCTGGGCGCCGCACTTCAGGAGGGACGTGGACCACATCAAGAAGGTCCAAAGGAGGGCTACTTGCATGATCCAGGGACAGCAGGGCAGGCCCTACGAGGAGAGGCTATGGGACCTGAACCTGTTCAGCCTCCACAGGAGAAGGCTGAGAGGGGATCTGGTGGCCATCTATAAACTGGCCAAGGGGGACCAGCAGGCTATGGGAGAGTCCCTGTTCCCCCAAGCACTCCCGGGAGTAACTAGGAATAACAGCCATAAGCTGACTTAGAATAGATTCAGGCTAGATATCAGGAGGCGCTACTTCACTGTCAGGGCGGCTAGGATCTGGAACGAACTTCCAAGGGAAGTGGTGCTGGTTCCTACCCTGGGGGTCTTCAAAAGGAGGTAGATAATCACCTAGAAGGGGTTGTTTGACTCCAGCATTCTTTCCATGGTAGGGGGTCAGACTTGATCTGCTCAGGTCCCTTCCGACCCTACCAACTATGAAACTATGAATCACTGTCCCCTGAATCGACCGAATCCGAATCCAAAGTGAATACTAGCTGCTTCGCACAGGCCTAGGAGGCATGCAGGCCAGCACCAACCAAGGGTGCTGCTGGGAGGCAGCCACCAGCCATGGGGAAAGCATAATTACTTGGGATAATTACCTGGGCTACACGAAAAGACAAAGAAAAAGGAACATAACATACATGATCCTTGAAATGGGCTAATGAAGCATATTTCAGTAAGTAGTAGTTTGGAATAGCTTGACCATTTGTAAGTTTTTAGCATTTTTAAATCTTTCACACTGCACTGCAGACCAGGGCACGTAGAATCAGCAGGAGGAGCAGGAGGAAGGAGGGAAGGCTGAAAGCAGAGCAAAAAAATGGAAAAAAAAATTCCTTGATAAATACTGGCATATTCATATATGAAATGGAAATATTAATTTTTAAATTTTGAAGGGATTATTTAAAATGCAAGCTTAGTTGCTCATGTATTCACATAATACAAGGACTTGTCTACAGCGAGGCAGATAGAGGCTAATGGTGAATTCCCATAGGCTTTTTTTGGAGTCTAAAAGGATATTGAGAGTATCAAACAGGCACCAGGCAGTGACATTGCCATCTTTTTTTCTGGAGACAGAAGTGGCGTCACGCAACTTTCCCAGGCTTGTGTTCTTCTCTTCTGCCTGTTGTGCCCAAAGGTAGTGACATAATATAAAGCATAACATTCGGGAACTAGAAACAGGAGGGTGGGAGAAGTTAAGAGCATAAGAATTTGGATTGTAAAACCACCATGCAGTCATTCCAGGCCTGAAATGGGGGTAGCCCTCCTGTACACGAGTGTGGGGGCAGAGGGAGGTGGAGAAAGGCAGCTTGAACCACAGGCCAGATCCAACCTCTGGAGCTTCTGTCTTTGGCCCCTGGGCTATGAGCAGGCAACCAGACACTGGGGAGGCAAGGCCAGGGGGAGTGGCCTGCCGCAGAATCTGGGGCCTTTGTGCCCCAATGGATATAGTGATCAGTGACAGGAGGGCAAGAGACGGTTGATAGAGCTCCAGCTACCCTCTGATAGGTTTAACCCATCGCCACCAAAGTGGCCCTAACTCATTGGCAGCCAGCCCCCTCCACCACCACATGCCCTACGCTAGGGCCAAGGCCACAGTATGGAACATGCAGCAGTGGTGACAGCTCTGGCTCTGGCATGGGGCACATGACAGAAGCTGGGCTTACTGTACCATAGCTCATTGTTACCGTGCAGTAGTGTTGCTGGGCACAAACTGTGCAGTAACAATACTGTGCAGTAGTAACAAGCACAGTAACATCAGGCAAAAACCATGCAGCGATGGTGCTCCTCAGTAATACCGGTTACTGCACAGTCGTTTAGTACTAGCTTATGCAAGTACTAAATGACTGCTGCTCATTTAGACATGGCCACTATTCCCAATCTCTAGCTGTGCATGGGGATACAAAATTGTACAAGTTTGCTTCTGGTGTCTGCAATGCCCAGAACCATTTTGCATCATCTCACATGTACCATTTTCAGCGTTGGTTTCTAGGTATTTTATTGGCTGCTTGCATGACTAGCACACCTTCCACCCCAATGCAAACATGCAGCAAAGCAGCCTTGATCCCTCCCCTTTATTTCTTAATGTAGGAAATGATTTTCTTTATGTGATTCCTAGAGACCTGTTATATAGTCACTGATTCATTACTCTGCACTGGAGAGGGAAGTGCCATAGAAGCTTTGGGTTTCCTGGACTTGCAAAAGAAAGATTCTCCCAGTACTCTGTCCCTGTAGTCATGCCCTCATAAGGTTTATATTCAATGGGCTTCCCAACAATGAAGGAATAAATGGATTTCTGATCCATTCATCATTAGTAATATCCTGGCACCTACCTTTTGGGCTAGCTCGGTCCCTGGAGCTCCTCCAGCAGAAGTGAACTTGCACTATCACAGTGTTCCCTTCAATAGATTTTTCTGTCGTGTGCGGTCCTTTGCCAAGGCTAGTGTTGACAGGAGCTGGCAGAGTTCTTGGGATGAAGGAAGCCCATGGTCTGAACAGGGAGGATGAGAGGAGCTGGCTTGGAGCCCCTCTAGGCAACAGCACATAATGGAAACAAAGCCACATTACCAGAGTCATCAGCCTTCACCTCCTGTTCTATCCTGAATTTTCCTCCTTCCTAAAATAGCAGGGGTTTTTCTACCAGAATAAAACTTGTAGTTCCTAGCACACCTGTGCTGGGGACCCACAATGGCCTCTCTCAAAAGGTTTGGAATACAGGATTCCTGCATATTAGCCAGAGGAGTCTAGCTTTGTGCCTTGATCTAACCCAGTGGATTTCAACATGTGGTCCATGGACCCCTGGGGGTCCACAGACTATGACTAAGGGGTCCACACCTCCATTTGAAATTTTTTAGGGGTCTGCAAGTGAAAAAAGCTTGAAAATCATTGTTCTAACCTTTTGCTGCTTTGATTTATCCTCAGACTATCGCACTGGTCCCTGCTTCAGCCAAGTGAATAACCAGATGTGCCAGGGCCAGCTCAGTGGCATTGTCTGCACCAAAACTATGTGCTGCGCCACCATCGGAAGGGCCTGGGGTCATCCATGTGAAATGTGCCCTGCCCAGCCTCACCCCTGCCGGCGGGGCTTCATCCCCAACATACGCACTGGGGCTTGCCAAGGTAAGTGCCATGGAAATGCACTTGTGAAACCTCCCACGTGCCCAGAGTGTTAGGATTCCAGTGGCCTTGTGATATTACTCAGTGTTGCAATAGCAGTTATATGCATGGACAATATCAATGATAAAGCCTGTGCAACTGGATACTGTGTGATGCTCCTGTTCTTATCACCTTGTCTCCTCTGCTCCACCTACAGTGCCCCTGTTAGTGCTATTTTGGTTGTCTTCTCCCATGCTCATGTCTATGCATTATTCCATTCCATATACTTCACCGGCATAGATTGCCTACCCTTGGCTCCAAGCCACCTCCTGGTCTTTCCCAGGTTTTCATGTGAGGCCTCCAGAAGCAACCTCCATTCCCTTCCTGTGACACTGCATCTCCTCCACTGCTTTTATATAATCAGCATCCATGGGGCTTCCATTTTTTTTTTGTTCTGCATTTCTTTTTGTCCTGGAGCATCAAGGTATTTATTAAAAAATACTCAGTACAGAAGAGACTGAGCTCCTGCCCCCTCTGGAACTCCAAGTCAGGCTACACATTAGCAGTGATAGTCTACTATTTCTTAGTCATCTTAAAGTGCCCAAATTTGGTAATATACATGGATGTCTAAGTGCCAATATATGCTACTTATGGACAGGTTGGCATTTTGTTGTTAGATGTATAAGTCCTGTGTGTGTGAATAACTGTGTAGGCACCCAAATGGGGCATATGCACTACCAGCAGAAAGTGTGAAGAAGAGAGCATTCTCCCATCCTTTCTCCCAAATACCTAAAAAACCAGGACAGTTATCTGGGAAATTGGATGTTTGGGATCCTCTTCACCCAAAGAAAGAGAGACCAAGGTTCAGGCTAACTTCTCAACATAGCACCCCAGCTACCACACCATTAGTCAGTTGTTATCCAGGTCCTTCTCCAGCATCCTTGGGCAGTCACACGAGGGCGGTATTTGGGAGATATGTGGAGCCAGGAGGAAGGAAACCAGCCAGTAGGAAGGAAGGGAACAAACCAGTATGTGGCTCAGTTAGGTGCTTGCAGGCCTGCAAGAGAGGGGATCCTAGATTCTAGCTGGTGCCCTTGCTCCGAGTGAGGCAGAGACTTCCCTCCAACCAATCTCCTATGGGCAGAAACTCTGAATCTTTCTGGATCTCTCCAAATCGATTCGGAGGGTTCTGATTTGATTCAGAGAGATAAAAGAGCCCTCTGATTAGATTTGGACTTGGAGATTCAGCCATTGAATCAATCCGAATCTCCACTGAATTGACTCAGGGACCAAAGCTTCACACAGTCCTAGTAGGCACCTAACTAGCCAGTGGTGATGCCCAGCTCTAAAGCAGTGTGTGTTGATTCAGTTTTAGATGCAAGCAGGTGGAAAGCTAGCCTGTCTCTAACTTCTGAAAGTTTTCATGAACTGTCCTTCCCATTACACAAGCTCATAAAAGAAAGCACCATATTTCTTCAATTTCATCTTTGCTTTATTGTGCAAGTTTCATGTGTTCAGCTTCATCTTTGCTTTATTGCTTACTGTGTTAGTAAAAGATCAGCTTCAATGAAAAGTTATGGGCTTGATGAAACAGTCACTGGGTGATGACCTTTGAACCTTTGGTCTGTTTTCCTGTCCTAGAAGAGCATTGCACAAGCGATCCAGATACAGGTTTAAATTATATTAATTTCTTATCTGATGCATTAAGCAAAATTCCTGTGCAAGAATTGCCCAGACTCCTGTGGTCCAAAAGAAACAGGTGTTATCAGGTAGCAGTAACACTAATTTCTCTGCACTTGTTGTTTCTCCCATTTTGGTATGGTCTTCACACACTGTTGTTTTATCGAAAGAACTGGCTCTTTTGGGAGAGAACTTTAACTCTTGCCTGCTTAGTGGAGTGTAAGGGCCCATGCAGGAACTATCATATCACGGAAGTAAATGCATGGCTGAGAAGATGGTGTTGATGTGAGGGCTTTGGATTCTTTGACAGTAGGTGGGCATTGTGGGCAGGAGAGCTGCTATCAAGAGATGGGATCCATCTTACCTGAACTGTAAAGAGCATCTTTGGCCAACCTAGTAAAGAGGGCTTTTAACTAGATTCCACAGGGGATAGTGGGAAAAACCCTCTAGCAACGGAATAAACAATCCAAAAGGGAATAAACCAGAAGAAGCAGCTCAATTCTGGGAAAGGTCCACAGGGGCACAGGACAGGAATAAGTGATGAAAAAGGGAAACAAGTAGGTCAGAATGTAAATATGTCCAATGTGTCTATACAAATGGAAGAAATACAAGGAAAAAACAAGATGAGCTGGAAGGCTCAGCCTGGATCTGATTAGTATCACAGAGACTTGGTGGGACAGCTCTTATGACTGCAAGGTCAACACTGAGGGCTACACTCTTTTGGAAAGATAGGGCTGAGAGAAAAGGTGCTGATACTATTTTGTATGTCAAAAATACATACTCATGTTCCCTGCTTCAGAAGGAAGGCAGCTGGTCAGAATATATTTGGGTGAAGCTACAGGGTGAAAGATACAGCACTGATATAATGATAGGGATTTATTATAGACCATCAGGTCAGGTAGAAGAAGTGGATTAAGCAGGCTTCAAGAGTGTGACAACATTATCCAAAGTTTTCTGAATGACTTCAATTTTCCAGACATCTGGAAAAATAATACATCCAAACATAAAATGGCAAATTCCTAGCTTGTGTGGGGACAGTATTCTGTTGCAGAAGGTTGAGGATACATTTAGGGGATCACCTATCTTGGTTCTTATCCTGACCAACAAGGAAGAACAAGGGGAAGATATGAAGGAGATGTGCAACTTGAGAGCAAGTGATCACAATATGAAAGAATTCATGATTGCAAGAGGGGAAAAGTGTGCGATCTGCAGAACAAACAACCCCACTGGATTTCAAAAAGGTGGATTTCAACCAAGTCAGGGAGATGTGACGTCAGTGTGACAAAATCATCAGCAAAGCTAACCACACTTTATCATGTATCAGCAGATGTGTGACAAATTTCATAGACATTAGGGCTGGAAGGGACCTTGGAAGATCATCGAGTCCAGCCCCCTGCCCCAGGGGGCAGGAAGTCAGCTGGGGTCATAGGATCCCAGCAAGATAAGCATCCAAATTTCTCTTGAAGGTGTTCAATGTTGAACCACCTCCGGCGGCAGGCTATTCCAAACCTTGGGGGCTCAGACAGTGAAGAAATACTTCCTTATGGCCAGACTGAAATGGTTTTGCAGTAGTTTATAACCATTCGACCTCATCATCCCTGGGGGTGCTCTGGTGAACAAACGTTCCCCCAGATACTGGTGGTCACCCCAGTAAACTTATAGGTGGCCATCAGATCACTCCTGAGCCTGCACTTTTCCAGGCTAAAGAGCCCCAGGGCTCTCAGCCTGTCGTCGTAAGGTCTGTTTTCCTGACCTCTGATCATGCATGTGGCTCTTCTCTTGACTCTCTCAAGTGTCTCCACATCCTTTTTGAATTGTGGGGCACAAAACTGGACTCAGTACTCCAGCTGCGGCCTCACCAAGGCTGAGTACAATGGGAGAATGACGTCCTGGGATTTGCTTGAGAAGCATCTATGAATGCAAGCCAGTGTTTTGGTCGCTTTACTAGCTGCAGCATCGCATTGCAGGCTCATGTTCATCTTGTGGTCAATGATGACCCCCAAGTCTCTTTCTTCTATAGTGCTAGCCAGCATAGCACTGCCAAGCCTATAAGGATGCTGCAGGTTTTTCCTCCCGGGGTGGAGAACCTTGCATTTTTCAGCGTCAAACACCATCAGGTTCTCGTCCAGCCATTTTCTGAGCCTGTCCAGGTCAGCCTGGATCGCCCTCCTGTCTTCAGGTGTGGATGCTTTGCCCCAAAGTTTGCCTCCATCCTTGGTAAAGTCTTTGAGTCAGTCTCACCTCCATCCTTGGTAAAGTCTTTGAAAAAATTATCAAGGCTCACATTTGTGAGAGCCCGGCAGGGCAAATTATGCTGAGGGGAAACCAGCATGGGTTTGTGGCAGGCAGATCGTGCCTGACCAACCTAGTCTCTTTCTATGACCAGGTTACGAAACGCCTGGACACAGGAGGAGGGGTGGATGTCGTATACTTAGACTTCAGGAAGGCCTTCGATACGGTATCCCACCCCATACTGGTGAACAAGTTAAGAGGCTGTGATGTGGATGACTGCACAGTCCGGTGGGTGGCAAATTGGCTAGAGGGTCGCACCCAAAGAGTCGTGGTAGATGGGTCGGTCTCGACCTGGAAGGGTGTGGGCAGTGGGGTCCCGCAGGGTTCGGTCCTTGGACCGATACTCTTTAATGTCTTCATCAGTGACTTGGACGAGGGAGTCAAATGTACTCTGTCCAAGTTTGCAGATGACACAAAGCTATGGGGAGAAGTGGACACGCCGGAGGGCAGGGAACAGCTGCAGGCAGACCTGGATAGGTTGGACAAGTGGGCAGAAAACAACAGGATGCAGTTCAACAAGGAGAAATGCAAAGTGCTGCACCTAGGGAGGAAAAATGTCCAGCACACCTACAGCCTAGGGAATGACCTGCTGGGTGGCACAGAGGTGGAAAGGGATCTTGGAGTCCTAGTGGACTCCAAGATGAACATGAGCCGGCAGTGTGACGAAGCCATCAGAAAAGCCAATGGCACTTTATCGTGCATCAGCAGATGCATGACGAATAGGTCCAGGGAGGTGATACTTCCCCTCTATCGGGTGTTGGTCAGACCGCAGTTGGAGTACTGCGTGCAATTCTGGGCACCACACTTCAAGAAGGATGCGGATAACCTGGAGAGGGTCCAGAGAAGGGCAACTCGTATGGTCAAGGGCCTGCAGACCAAGCCCTACGAGGAGAGACTAGAGAAACTGGATCTTTTCAGCCTCCGCAAGAGAAGGTTGAGAGGCGACCTTGTGGCTGCCTATAAGTTCATCACGGGGGCACAGAAGGGAATTGGTGAGGATTTATTCACCAAGGCGCCCCCGGGGGTTACAAGAAACAATGGCCACAAGCTAGCAGAGAGCAGATTTAGACTGGACATTAGGAAGAACTTCTTCACAGTTCGAGTGGCCAAGGTCTGGAACGGGCTCCCAAGGGAGGTGGTGCTCTCCCCTACCCTGGGGGTCTTCAAGAGGAGGTTAGACGAGTATCTAGCTGGGGTCATCTAGACCCAGCACTCTTTCCTGCTTATGCAGGGGGTCGGACTTGATGATCTATTGAGGTCCCTTCCAACCCTAGCATCTATGAATTTATGAAAGTTTGGTGTCATTGGAGAACTTGGCCAGTCCGCCTATGACTCCAATGTCCACATCATTAATGAAGATGTTGAACAATATGGGTCCAAGGACAGAGCCTTGGGGGACCCCACTGGTCACAGGGCACCATGATGATTGACTTCTGTCAACCACCACCCTCTGGGTCCAACCACGGAGCCAGTTTCCCAGCCAGCGGATCATGGTGGACCCAAGGCCACAATTGGCCAGTTTTGCCAAGAGGTGATCATGCAATACCAGATCGAAGGCTTTTTAAAGTCAAGATATATGACATCAATCTCTTCTCCCTTGTCCAGGTGATAGGTCACCTGCTCGTAAAAGGAAATGAGACTGGTCAAGCAAGACCTACCCGCAACAAACCCGTGCTGGCTATCCCTCAGGATGTTGGCGTTGGCCAGTCCATTAAGGATGGCCTCTTTAATAAACTTTTCTAAGACCTTCCCCAGGATAGAGGTAAGGCTGATGGGCCTGTAGTTTGCCAGATCCACTTTCCTCCCTTTCTTGAAGATAGGCACCACATTGGCCTTCTTCCAGTCTTCGGGCATTACACCAGAGCACCAGGAGCTCTCAAAGATCCATGCCAGGGGCTGAGCTATGATGCTAGCCAGCTCCTTGAGTACCCTGGTGTGTAGATTGTCAGGGCCAGCTGACTTGAAGGTATCCAGCCTCTCAAGGTGTTCCTTCACGAGGTCAGCATTGATGGAGGGCAGGGAATCTCCCTCACTCGGACCTCCCTGTCCCAGAGTGGGCATGGGTGTCCCATGGGACTGATGAAAGACTGATGCAAAGTACCCATTTAATAGGTTGGCTTTTTCCTGAGCGTCAGTTGTCAGTTGTCCCTTCTGGTTCAGCAGGAGTCCAACATTGTCCTTGCTTTTCCTCCAGCTCTCCACATATCTGAAAAAGAACTTTTTATTGTCCTTGATACTCGAAGCTAGTTGGAGTTCAGTTGCAGCCTTGGCTTTCCTGGTTTGCTCCCTGCAGGACCGGACCAGTGTAGGATAGTCCTCCTTGGAGGTGAATCCCATCCTCCATCCTTTGTAGGCCTTTCTTTTTAGCCTCAGGGGGTCTGCTAGATCCCTGGAGAGAGGGATAGACCCAACGAGGTGATACTTCTCTGTGCAGCATTGGTCAGACCACAGTTGAAATACTGCATCCAGTTTTGGGCGCCGTACTTCAAGAAGGATGTTGATAGACTCGAGAGGGTCCAAAGGAGGGCCACTTGTATGGTTAGGGGCTTACAGGACAAGCCCTGTGAGGACAGACTGAGGGACCTGGACCTCTTCAGCCTCTGCAAGAGAAGGCTGAGAGGTGATCTTGTGGCCACCTACAAATTCGTTAGGGGGATGCAGCAAGGGATCGGAGATGATTTGTTCACCAGGGTACCTCTTGGGGTAACAAGGAACAATGGTTACAAACTGACAGATTTAGGCTAGACATCAGGAAGAACTTCTTCATAGTAAGGGTGGCCAAAATTTGGAATGGGCTTTCAAGGGAGGTGGTGCTCTCCCCTACCCTGGGGGTCTTTAAGAGACAGCTGGATAGGCATCTGGATCGGCTCATCTGACTCTTTCCTACCTAGGCAGGGGGTCGGACTCAATGATCTGTTGAGGTCCCTTCTGACCCTAGCATCTATGAATCTATGTGAAGGATGGCAACATGGGATGTCAGATTGGTGGATAAAAGTGCCCCAGAGATCTGGAAGCTCCTAAAGGGCACGGTACTGGAAGCCCAACAAGAATCTGTTTCAACATGATGGAAGCAAAAAGAAGAATGGCAAGAGACCAAATGTGGCTGCTCAGGGAGCTTCTAGGATGCCTCAAATGCAAAAGGAAAAGGGTGCAGGCAATGGAAAAATGGGCTGATCACCAAGAAAGTGTACTAGGAAATAGCAAGAACTTGCAGGGACAAAAGCAGGGGGGCATAGGTGAAGAAAAACACTTGATCTTCAAGGGTCAAGGAAGTGAAGGACAACAAAAAGAGAGTGTTGTTATCTCTCTCTCTCTCTCTCTCTCTATATATATATATATAAATGTGTTGGCCAGAAATAGAAGACCAAGGAAGCCGTAGGCCGACTTTTAAATAGCCAGTAGGGCTGTGTGAAGCTTCCATCCCTGATCTCATTTGGCAGAGATTTGGCCTGTTTTGGTGGTTGAATCTCCTAATTGAATCAGAGGACCCTTTAATCTCTCTGAATCGATTCAGAGAGTTTCAGAAAAATTCAGAGATTTGGACATACAGACAGCTTTAACTGTTTTTTCTACATACCTCTAGGTAGCAGGGGCTCATGAGTTCTACGATGCTGGAGTGCATGGAGTGTCCCACAGAAGCACGGAGGGCTCCCCAGCGCGCTCAGCGGCAGATTCGGAAGTGGACCAGAAGCACTTCCAGTCCACTTCTGGGTCCACCAGAGAGCGTGCTGGCCACCCCCCCCCCCCCCGTGTCCCCCTAGCTTGGCAACTGGTGCCTCCTGGGTCTGGGGGGCACCCAGGGTCGCCCTGCAGCTGATTGCCAAGCAGGTGGGGTGCGGGGCGGGGGGCCCTGCGCACTCCCCAGCAGACCCAGAAGTGGATTGGAAGTATTTCCAGCCTGCTTGCGGGTTCACCGCCGAACACGTGGAGGGCCCCCCTGCATTCCTGTGGGACACTCCATGCGCCCCAGCGTTGCAGTGATCACAAGCCGTGCTGACACCTCGAGGTATGGGCTTTGCTGGTTGCCAAATGGAACTAGGAAAGATTTTTTCCCCACTTCTCCTGTTGCTATATATGTCAGAAGGTTCTTCTGTTTTTTTACTTTCCTTAGAAGCAATGGGTGTTGGCTACAGCCATGGCTGGGGATTTTGACTGGGGCATGCCAACTCTTCTGCTGGGACTAAAACCCAGAGGTTCCTGGCTAGGGGGCCCCGCCTGTCTGCTGAGGGTCAAACTGATCACCACATTTGGGGTCAGGAAGGAATTTTGTGCCACGTTCAGATTGGTATGCCCTGTTGGGGGTTTTGCCTTCCTCTATAGTGGGGGCCATGGCCCTCTTCCTTGGATCACTTGAGCAAGTTTTAACAACCCTTTCAGAAGCAGGAGACCGACCACTGTTGTCTGCCTACTTCATTTGTGGCAAGTTAGGGTGCTGCGCCTTGTGGTTGTGTGACCATGTTGACTGTGTAGTTTTAGTAACAGCTTACACAAGGATGTGAATGGGTTTGGATAGGGATAATTCTACCTTTGGATGAGAGTTAGAGGTCCCTTCCAGTCCTACTTTTCTACGATTCCATGATGCACACAGGGAACCAAGATTACAGCTCAATTCTCAGGTCTGCTCATGAGTGCTGTGCAGAAATGCAGAAAGGAGGTCAGATAAAGACTCACCTGCAGCATGAGGGTCTGATGGCTAATGTAACCTGGGGATTCAGAATGTACAATTTCATGATCCTGAGCCCTTCTTATTGGAAGATGCAGTTTGTGTCTTGTGCTATAAGCCCTTAGCCCTTGTGGCACTAGTGTCACAACTAGGAGGGTTAAATGCAGATGGGAAAAGATGTTGACTTTAGAAAACAGAATAACTGTACCCTATGTCAGACTTATACCCTGTTGTTCAGTTTTACAGGTAAGCAGTATCCTTACGTCCATTTGTTGACTGCCTTTCTACCCCAACTGCCTGAATGCCTCTTCTCTCAGGGCAGGGCTCCTGTTCTCTAATGGTATTTCACCCTCTTCAGTCAGACCTAAGCAAACTTCTTTCCTATTTTGTGGCTCTGCTTGCTGACATCCTTGCTCTTCTCTCTGCAGATGTGGATGAATGTCAGGCTATCCCCGGCCTGTGTCAAGGTGGTAACTGCATCAACACTGTGGGTTCATATGAGTGCAAATGTCCTGCAGGACACAAGCAAAGTGAGACCAGTCACAAGTGTGAAGGTAAGACTGCATGAATCTCTGAGGCCCTTGGCAAAATGCAGAGAAGTCTTCCAAGTTACACCAAAGCACTCTTATACTTTTCTGAGAAAATAAAAATGTTTTCTCTAAACAGATTTTCTCAGCTTTCCCCTTCTACCCCCCCCCACCCCGACCATGCAAGTGGCCTCTACAGCTGGTGATGCAGAGCTGAGAAATGGCTGACCCTTTTCCCACCTTCTGGCATAGCAGTATATTGGAGTATATTGAAGGGCACACTACAATGGGATTATGATTTGCTACTGTGCTACCCTGGGCCATGGTAGAGCAATAAAAAAGAGCATCCCTCAGCACTCTTGGGGTGCTAAACAAGGGGGAATAAAAGATGGATTATATCCACCTTTCTACATCCTCCTCTATTTCTGTCAAAGCAAAGGAACAGAAAAAAACTTCAGCAGTTGAAGCATATCTACAGTGTGGGTACTGTTGTACAGTAGCAAAGGTAGAGAAAATACTGTGGCAGTCAGTGCTCTGCAGATGATTGGATTCCTGTGATTCTTAGCAGAAGAGACCATGCCATGGCACACCATGGGTCCCTAGCCCTAGCTCACTGGGTGTCTAGCCCTGGCAGGGCTGTTTCCTCAAAGCCTCAACTCACTGGGCCCATGATCCTGGCAGGGCTCTAGCTGAGCTTATTAATTTTGGTATATTAGTGACTACACTTGACTTTAGTGTGGGGTGCAGTAAGGAAGGTGGGAATCTGCCCCTGGAATATCTTCCTAGGGTGAGTCCACACATGCAGGGGCTTGAGCTTGCAGCAGCAGAAAAGTAGCACCACAAATATGTGCCGCTACTTTTTGCTACTGCACATGCTCCTGCGTGTACGGTTTGGTGTGGACAAAATGCCCCACTTCAGGGAAACTACTGTTTCCTTACTCCTCCTGGCTCCCCGCATGGTGGAGGAGTCAGAGTGGAACCAGAGGAAGGAAGATTTCTGGCCAGCAGCCAAAGTATCTTCTAGGAGGACTGAGCCTCCATGTCTGCCTGTGCATGCTCCTGTGGCATGCACTGTACTGC
The DNA here is from genome assembly GCF_030867095.1 of Alligator mississippiensis. Lineage (NCBI taxonomy): Eukaryota > Metazoa > Chordata > Crocodylia > Alligatoridae > Alligator > Alligator mississippiensis. The sequence continues at coordinate 10,807,696 of NC_081839.1, read as the reverse complement.
TTTTTTGTGGGTTTGGGGTTTTTTTTGCTACCAGGATTTCCCAGTAGCAAATTTTGCCCTCATCCTGCACATTTGCAGCACAGGGAACATTTTAACGTGCCAAGAATGCGGTTAAATGAAGGTGCCATAAAGAGGTTTGGGGTACCACAAACCACACGTGCCCACATGTCTGGATCCCGCTGTAGGATCAGAATGGAAGGGCTAAATCATACTTCCTTTCAGGTGTCTCAATTGCACATTCAAAGCCATGTAAATGTGGTTTTTGGCACCTATGCACAGTTTACAATTCAGCTCTGTTATGAGCAAGCCTGTGAATATCCACAAAGTGTGCTCAGTGGGGCTGTGCTCCAGCTGGGAAGCTGCAGCAAAATTGAGATCACTCAGGCACACAAGTCTGAGTAAGTCCCCAAATTTTTTTGGGGGGGAAACATTTTACTAATGGCAGGCTGCCCCCTGCAATCTAGTTGCTGGGTGCTAATTCCCTGCTGCCATCCAAGCCATCCCTGCTCTTTGCGGAGGGCTATTCTCCCACCCACAAATGCAGCCTCTGCTGAAAAATGTTCTGCCCCAAAACAGGGCAAGCCACAGTTTGGAGCAACAATTTCAGTGTCTGTGGTGAGCAGTCCTCCACACAAAGCAGGAGCAGGTGGGCAGCAGCAGGGGATCAGTGCACTGTTAGTAAAATGTAATCCAGATCAGACCTTCATGGGCCAGATCTAATCTCTTTGCAGGCCAGATCTGGTCTGTGGGCCATAAGTTGCTGACTCCTCGTCTAGAGGCATAGTTAGCGCATAGAATTTGGGACAACTCTGAGCAGCAATAAAAGCAACCTATTTTGTTTTAAATGTAACAGTTCACCAACTCCTACAGGCAAGATATTTTATAGAAGTCACTTTGTGTTTGGAGTCCTCTCTATGGCAGCTGTAACTTCTGAGATCGGCCTTATATTAGAGCTCAGGAGGAGCAGGGGGAGGTGTTCAAAGGACAGCTTAATAATATGCCGTCCTCAGCATTAACCATCTCTGTCATTGGTTTCAAGCAGTATTCCCAGCAGCTAGAGCTCTGCAAAGAGCACTGCTGTTTCTTAAGCATGGTACTTACAAAAGTTGTGAGCTTTATTTTACTTCTTAAAGGCATTTACAGGAGCTCTATCTGTATCTACACAGTGTGCATGTTGGCAGCCTGATCTGGTTTACTGATGTTCATCTAAGCATCACCTTTGTTACTGAAATGTTACTGCATTTATTTTCCAGTAGCATGCAGCCTTCTATGGAAAGAGGGTGCTCTCCCAAACCACTTTTACAGCAGTTCCAGAAAGTCAGCTGCTTGCCTCACTAGTAAGGCTGCACCTCACAGCTGGAGGAATAAACATTCATTGCATTTTAAAAACATCTGGCAAATGAAAACAGCATTAAAGTTTTCCTGCCTTCATTATTAAAGAGCTTTCCTACATATCTTAATGGAAACCTGCTGGCTTCCGCTCTGCCTGGGCTCACCACTTTAACAATGAAATATGATAATTCTGCTGATGCAACTGCAGTCCTATCAATCTTTGCTTTAGTTTTACATCCTTACCAAGGCCATGTTATAACCAGAATGAGGGATGATCAGTGTGCTGGAATACAGAAGTTTAACCTAGATTTTGCTTCCAGGTGGCAGAACTTCACTACAATTATGAAATTCCTGGAAGCTATTGTTTACAGGGCAAGGGGAGGTGGGAAGCTCTGGACTCTTGGTGAAATAACTGTTTCAGCAGTTCAAGCTTGAAGATGTGAACCGATAAAACAACTATATCAAGTTAAAAGGTGGAAGGGAACTTATGTGTGTCAAACTGATCTCCTCTAACAGTTTAAACTAGGTTCAATGGGGGTTAGTGACAAAAGTACAGGGGTGAGGAAAGTGCCAGGGGATATGGATAAAAACCAAATAAGAGGAGATGAAATGGGGAACCTTAACAATGTCTTTAGAAAAAAATTAGGGCAAGCAGCTAGTTACCTAACATGTTTATACACTGATGTGAGAAGCATGGGGAATACACAGGAAGAATTGGAACTCTTCATACAATTGCAGAAGTATGATTGATTTGGGATAATTGAGACCTGGAGGGATAGGTTTCATGACTACAGTACTGCCATAGATTGGGCATAAGTTTTTCAGGAAGGACAGACAGGAGGTGGTGTTGTTCTATATATGAGAGACATACACTTGTTCCGAGTTGCAGTAGAAGGGTAGGCCTCTTGAAAGCCCATGTGTCAAGATAAGAGGGGAGAACAGCAAGGGTGATGTCATGGTGGGTGTCTGGTAAAGACCATCAAGCCAGAAAGGAAGAGGTGCATGAAGGTTTTTTCAAACAACTAATAGAAACATGTAGGGCCTGGTGTTGCAGGAGGACTTCAGATCCTGTGCCATCTGTTGGGAGGATAACACAGCAGCGTACAGGCAGATTCTAGGAGGAATGCCTTCTCAATTGCAATCATTTCCTTCAGGGGCAAAAATTCCCAGTTTAGCCTTTGTCAACCAAAAAAGACAGCAAGAACACAAATTACCACGGATTATTTGATATATGGTAAATCCCCAATTCTGTTTGAGCTCCGTATGTTGTTTCTTCTGTCCATACTGTGAGGATTATGGCATTGTGAGTTCAAACCAAATGTACATTGTGTAGCTACCTGTCTACCACCTGTCTTTGCTCAGAGAGAAGGTCATAGGGGTAGCACTGACACTTCAGAAGCAGGGTGTTGTGAGTGTTTCCTTATCATCCAGAAGTCTAGTTATTTAATACAGAGGGTGACTGGCAACACTGTGGTAACCTTCTCCGTGATGAGGCACCCTGTACTGACGTTAATGCTAATTTAAGGCAGGCAAGTCATACACCAGCCCAGAGGACAGAGCTCATCTAAGGAGACACCTTTGTATCAGGAGATGTTATCTTTGCCACATTGTAGTGCTGGATGTTACAAAACTTGAACAAACTCAGTGTGGTCTCCGCGTAGGATAGGTTCCATCAGCAGAGCGGAGAACCCTGGGACTTCTTTTGGTTGTACAGCAACCTTTTTACTCTAGGCTTTGGTTGTGGGCTTATAGTTGTTGCTAGTAACTTTTCTCATGCAGCTTGAATTCCCAATGTGGGTAACCCCAGTGGAACTAGGACTGGAACAATGTAGAAACTAGACTTTGCCTTAGAAAACAATAAACCTATGTCTCATGGTTAGCCTCATCCACCCTGATTGCAGACCAGGCAAAGCCACATTCAGAATCAGTTTGGATGGAATCTTCTTTATTTTGAGATTAAAGACAATCAGTTTGCTGAATCTGCAACCCAGATGCAGGAGCCATGCACTGGCACTAGCTTTCTGGAATGCTTAGGAAAGCCGCATGCGCAGCCATAAGCAACTCTCGTTCTGGGTCAGCCAAAAAAACAGATGAGATGCCTTTTCAGTTAGCAGCCACTGGTTTATTGCTCTTCTTGCGTCAACTGCTTAAAAAAAAGTCCCAAGTGGGAGAAGTTCCATTCATGACTGTCTCTGATCCTGAGCTGCACACCACCCCGCAGTCCAACTAAGGCATCAAAGGTAGTCTTAAGCCCGCTGCTGCTCCAAGACGTGTCTCAGAGCCATGCGTTCCCCAGCCTCAAACACACCTTCTACACCAAAACCAGAAGGGAGGTGGGAGATGCTGGCTTTGCCATCACTTCTTCTCTGAGGGGTCTCCAGCTGGCTGTTTGCAACAGCTCCCTGACACTCTTGGCCACTGTAATAAACTTGGGGCTCCAACCCCAAAGTCTGACATGGTCAGACCTGCCTGCTGCATTCTCCAGCCTCTGTAGCACCTCCTGTTTCCTGCCTGCCACATCTTTGCTGTTAAATGTTCTGATGAATTTTGGGAGGCCGCCTCTAGAGGCTGTATTATCCTTTTTAAGTGCATCTCCTCTTGGCATTGTCCCTCCAGGCCCCTCTGCCTGCCACACCATATCTTCAGGCCTCTTAGGCCCTCCACACAGCTTGATGGGCTCTCAGGTAGTCTACTATCTCTGTCCCAGGGCCTCTGGCAGCCTGCTACCTTTGTCTTTGAGCTTCTGGCCTTCTACCACAGCTTCTGAGCACCTAGTAGCCAGCTATCTCCATCAGGACCTCAGGCAGCCTTCTATGCCAAGCCTCAGGTCTTTTAAACATGACTTCCAGCATCTCCTACAGCAATGCCAACATCTTTTAGATGTTACCTTCATTCCATTCTCTGGGCCCTCTGGCCCTGTCTTAACATCAGCTCACTGGGTCCCTAGCCCTGGCAGGGCTGTTCCCTCAAAGCCTCAACCCACTGAGCCCACGATCCTGGCAGGGTTCAACGCATAATGCCTCCCAGGCACTCCCCTGTGGCCCCCAACTGCCCCTGTAACTGCACCCAAATCTCCAGCTAACACAACCCGAAAGCAGAAACAAAACATGTAACCTATACCTCTGTATACTGCTCCCTGCTCTTCTTATGGGATCTGGGCCAATCAGCCCCTAGCCCTAAGCTTGGGCTTAAATGGCCCTTTTCTCCACCTGCTTGACCTGGCTGTCTGGAAATAGAGCCCAGGTGCCACTAATTTGCCTAATTAGCAACCTATTGCAGTTTCCAGACTAGGCCCTGTAGCCCTTTACTTGTGCTGTTTGTCTTTGCTAAGCTGCACTTGTTCTGCTGGCTATTTCATTAGCAAGCAAGAGGGATTCTGGTGCCTGTCATCTCCTTCTGCAGTCCTGAAGTAATATGGTTAGGAATTGCCTGTTGCAGCCACTAAGATGGATCTTGCTTGCAATGCCTATTACAGTACTACTGGAAATACACAGAGGTTAGTGCAAATATCTGGGACCTATCAATAGTTTTTCCACACTGCAGTATGTTGGGAATGGCCTGTTGGACATGAGAGACAGTTGCATCCTTTTTCATTGGTTCCCTGGTTCATGTAGTGCTGCACATTGTAAGGTCAGTTGGTGAGGCACTGAACTCTGTCAATGGTTGTATTTCAGATCCCAACTCTAGGCCATGAAATGTCCTTTATATGAGATTGTTCCAGGCCTAGAATCTCAAATGATCAGTCTTTTGACTCTGTCTTCCAGTTGATCATTTTTCCCCATTTCGTTTTGACCCAAGGCCATCTTGCTAAAAATAAGGACAAGCATTTCTCCATCTCTCTGATTTCTCACCAGATACTTAGTGTTACTTTTGTCCTGGTGTTAAATTCTTTTCTTGTTCCCAAGATGAGGTCATCTCTTGTTTTCTGCTTACAGGATTCCTCCAAACCAATGGATCCGTGTTTGCGTCGAATGTCAAAGCATGTGTCCATTTGGCTGATGATGACTAAATTAGGTCTCCATCAGTACATCAGCATGTCTTTCTATTCAGCTCTGGGCCTTTACTTCATAGGAGGTAATACAGCAAGCAGGGACACAGTGATGGCCATGTCTCAACACAAATGCCCCTCCTGGAGCAAGGACAACCTTTTCAGTCCTTGAGCCCCTGTGGGATAAAGACATTTTTATTATGCAAGATCTATTACACTGATAATCCAGAGAGACACAGGCCTTCTCTCATGGTCCTTGGAAGCATTCTGGAGGGCACTGCATTCCAGCCACTGATCCCAGGAGGAATTTTGGTTAGCCTCTTATCTGAGCCCCAAAGGGTAGGAGGAAAAGAAAGTTAACAGGAAGCAAGTAATTCCCATTCTTTCTGCATCTATGGAATGCGAAATGGACCTGACAAGTCTGTATTTGAACTCAAATTTCAAAAAATTCAGGGCTACTCAGATCCAGGTTTGTGGGATTAGCTCATCTCTAACAAAAGACTCTGGCAGCAGATCTGTACTGCTACTCAGCATGTCCACAGGTAGCAGATAGAGGAATGACCTTCAGGAAGATTAGCTGTAAAATAAGCAGGGGTAACTCTGATGAATAAGCAGCCATGGACAAGGAAGCAGTGGCACCACTGGGATATGGTGGGGACAGCACGTGGCAATGCTTTCCCTCCTGAAAAGCCACATATATCCTTTGACAGTGCTGTGATATGGCAAGTACAGGTTCCTACTATAATAAGCCTGCCCAGCCCCCAGCCATGGGTCAACAATTCCTCAATGGCAGAGCAGGCAGAAGATGATGTTATAATCCTAACAACTATGAAGGCAAATGAAGGCTGCACCGGATTGTCTTGGCCTCCTTGCTGTTGGATCAAGGTCCTATTCTGTCAAGAATAGTGTGGAAGCTGATGTGCAGGAGCTTCTCCATGATAAAATAAATCAGGCACAGCTATCTTCCATAGAAATAGATTTTCCAGAACATTCTTCAAGTCCTTTGGCAACCAGCTAGTGATGACAGGAGCAGGATTGTGAGGCATGGAAGTCATGAACCGGTACAAAGGTGGCAGTTACAAGACTGTTATCTAGCACTTGTATCAGGTAATCAGGAGTGTTATTGGGCAATTGTAACTGTAACTGGGCAGACCTCTTCAGGACCCACTGCTCATTCCACATGGGGAGGGGGCTAGAAAAGGTGCCTTAAACAAAGTCTGCCTACCTTTTCCTGACTGGATAACCATGTCCAATGGGATCACCTTTACTGCAGTTGAAATCAATAAAGAAACGCATTCAGTTTTGGGACCTGGAACATCAGGACTCTCATGAACAGCCCTAATAATGAACACCCAGAGCACTACACCAGAACTGTAGCTCAAGAACTTAAGAAACATAATATTGATGTCACTGCACTGAGCAGTGAGTGGTGAGATGGTCTAGAACATGGAGGTGGCTATACCTTTTTCTGGAAGGGTACACAGGAAGGAGAATGCCGGCTTCATGGAGTTGGGTTTGCCATCAAGAATGAACTTATAAATCAACTCAATGAGTTCCCTATCACCATTAATGAATGCCTCATGACTTTCTGTCTTAAACTAGCGGGGAGCCAATATACCTCTGTCATCAGCATGTATGCCCCAACTCTTGTCGCCAGCGATGAAATCAAGGAGGAATTCTATGGCAGAGTCCTTTCTGGTGTTCCAGAGGGAGACAGACGTATTCTTCTTGGCAATTTCAATGCCAGAATTGGAACAGACTCAAACCGTTGGAATGGAACTATCAGCAAAGAAGAAGTAGGAAAGGTCAACTCCAATGGTATCTTCCTCTTGACCAAATGGGCAGAACATGGACACACCATCACCAACACCCTCTTCCACCAGAAAAACAGATACAAGACATCATGACAACACCCGTGCATTGGCACCTGATTGACTATGTCATTGTTAGTGCCTGGGATTGCAAAGACGTCCTTATTACCAAGCTATGCTAAGGGAGCTGACGATTACTGGACCAATCACCAGCTCATCTTCTGGGATAGTCATTCAAACTGGCTCCCAAACAATGACTGCAGCAGAAGCAATGCCAACAGATGATCAAAGTCAAAGGACTCAAGAACCCAATTAAGTGAGACCTCTTCCACCAGTGCCTCTGCATAAGCTTTAGCAATCCATACTGCCTCATCAAAGGCTTGGGGCTGATGTTGCCACACCTATTTCTAAGCCTTTTCATCTAAGTCCCAGATGAACCGGTTGAGAACCACTATCTCAAATAGTTCTGCAGACAGCCTCTCAGCAGGCTTTACCCATCTCACCCCACCAGCTTGGGCCGCCTATGGTCTTTGATTTTTTTTTGGCTCGGAACTGATGCCTGTAATACTCTGTCTGGAGAAATCTCCAGTTGGTACAGGATGGCATCTTTAATCATTTAGTACTCCAAGGCCTCTGTGCATGAAAGCACGTGGTAGGAAGCTTGGGCTCCTCCCATTAGGAGAAGCCCCAGTTGAGTGGCCCACCGGCTTATGTCCCAGACTGCCGCTATTGCTCAAACAGTTCCAGGTAGTTTTCAGGGTCATCTTCTTTGACCATCCTGGGCATACAGAAACTCTCATGGCTGCTACCCCTAGCCTCTTGCGTCTTGGCCAGCTGCTCTGCCAAGTCTTGCTGCCTGTAGAACAAGGTGCCATGAGCCTCCATTTCCCAGGACTTTGACTGCATAAGTTCCTGTAACAGCTGGAGGATCATCCCCTGTGTCTGCTGCCAGGTTTTGTGTGACCGCATGGCCCCCATCTCATCCATGGCTGATCGGTCTGTGGGTTGCCTTGCTTTCCTGGCAAATGCACCAAATGTGACAGGCTCACAACCACCATATCAGCCGGTGGGCATGCACCACCTCCTTGGCTGTGTTGCATCAGGGTCTATTTGCGTGCCACAGCTTGATGTTAAGTTGTGTTTTACCACTGGAGGTGACATTTAGTGGCTCCCCTAGGACCTTGGGTGACTCTGCTGGCACATCTTCTGTGGGGCTTCACTTCTTCCTCTGCTTCCCTTTCCACTCTGGTGTTTTGGACCAGCCTTGATGATGCTCAGAGGTGATGATGGGGCTCTCTCCCCCTGTGTTGAGGCCAGGTGATGAGGATGGCTGCAGGAGGTCTGGCTGCAGCCCTGTAGGTTTATGCCATTTACAATGTAATTGTCGCAGGGCACCTCGGTGCGCCTGCTCCTAGAGAGGGGAAAGCTGCCAGAGGAGAAGCTCTGGCAGTGCATAAGGAGCCCCAGAGGAGGCAACGAGTGCAGCTCCGGGTTGCTGGAGCAACTAAGGGGAGCCAGCTGGCCAGAAGCGGGCAGGGCCTGGCCTTTATAAAGCCCAGGGCTGAAGCCAGGCTGGTAGTTTTCTGCCAGCAGCCTGGGAGGCAGGAGCTCCTGGTGTATAGGATGCAGAGAGAAGCCTAAGAGCAAGTACTGCGGTTACATTGAGCAATGGTGTTGGAGCCATAGGGCTTTGAGTTTAGTTATAGCCAGACGGCTTGAGTTTGCGTTTGGGTTACAGCCTAGGGGCTTGTGGTTTTGCTTTGATGTTGTGATATTACACCCGGAGGCTTGGGTGAGGCTGTAGGGGTTGGAGGAGGCCTCAATCATAGGGACCCCAGAGGGGTGGGGTGCCCTAGCGCCAGTGAGGGCACAGGCTAGCGCCAAGAGGGCGCATTAATTTCACAGTGCCAGTGAAGGCGCAGCTTGCACGCCAGTGCAGAAGCAACTGGCGACGAGGAGCGTGGCCAGTGGGTCGCGGGCGCAACCAGTAGGTTGCAGACGGGGGACATAGGCCCCGGATCGTGTGCGGGGTACATAGACCCCAGCCCCAGAGCGAGGGGCGATTTTATTGAGAAGCCCCGTGGGGGCACGGCGAGCCCCAAAGAGGGGGAGCGCCATATTAGGGAGCCCAGGACGGGCACAGCTGACGCCGGCAAGGGCGTCACTTGCGGGGTGCATAGACCCCAGCCCCAGGGAGGGGCCATATTGAGGAGCCCTAGAGCGGGGCCCGAGACGGGCATAGCGAGCCCGGCCGCAGACTAGTGCGGCAACACCCCTCAGACAGAGGCAGGGCGCTGCGGTTGCCCCTGAGAAGACGGGGAGTAGCAGCGCGGTGAGCCCGTGTCAGAGAGGGTACCCGTGCTATTGGCCTGAAGGACCAGAGGCCCGCTAGAGAGTCCCTGAGTGGGACCACACTGGCAGGGGAGGGCCAGAGTGGGCTAGACAAGAGTCCCAGTGAGAGGCTGGGTACTAGAGAAAGCCCAGAGTGGGCTAGATCATAGAGGAGGCCCGGGAAGTGGGCGTGCAGACATACCAACGTCTATTACATCTGCGAGGCTTGGGGCGTGGTATTAGGGGCTGGTAGGAGCCATGCGTAGCCCATAAGGCTAGGGTGCCCCAAGGTACCCACAGGTGCAGGATAAGACCCACAAGGGGTCCAGGCGTTTACGTGCCCAAGGAGACGCAAGGCAGCCTCCCGAACCTACTGAACGTCAAAGACGTTGCGGGCGAGAAAGAGGGTGCCCTTGGGCCGAATTGGCACGGAGGGGGGCCTTAAGGAGATCACGGCCCTCCTAAAGGACCCTGCCGTGACAGTAATGATAATTCAACTAAAATAGCTTGGATGGCACAGTGGACAAGGCAACGATGCCCCCATGCTGATCACTTTTCTTCAGCATGCGGGGTGTGTTGGTGCATGACACACCCTTCTCCCATGGACCCTTAGGTCAGGGATGCCCTCTTTTTCGGCATGCTTCTTGGACCGAATTCCACCCAGCCAGGTGCTATAATGTTGTGTGGTGAGTCCCTCCATGTCCATGTGCCACTCACGGCTCTGTGAGTCCCCTGCTGGGGCACTCTGGTTCTGTGAATGCTCAACAGGGATGTGTAGTGCCAGTAGAGACCCATGCCGGGTTCTCATTTTAGGAGGCTTCAGCAGTTTCCACTGGGCTGTCCTCTCTCAGCCCAGCTTACCTGCATGCTCCTGCATGGGTTATCATGGGTGTTAGGGAGTGGTATTGTGTCACGGCTGCTCAGCTCACCAGCTGCAGCAACCAGCCTGGTGTCTGCTGCAGATTCCAGAACCACCTGGATGGTCTGGGCTTCTATGTGTTTTCAGGGGATTTTAGCCCCGGGGAGAACTGCCAGCTCCCTGCCAGCTATGGGGAATGTGTCTGTGTGCTTTCCAGGTGCCCCAGCAATGTTACAGGCACCCACTGCCCTTCCAGACATTCTGGTCCCAAACAGACATGCTGGGTCCCTTCCAGCCACAGGGAGAGCGTCCAGCTCCACTGCTGGTGCTCCGTCTTGATTGTGCTCCTTCTGGACACATGGTACTGGCCAGCTCACCCTCAGACCGGCCATGTGGACACCAGTGCAGCGGCAGGTGAGTCTTGAGCTTGTCACCGTGATCTCATTTATTAGACCAACTAAATAGTTTGAAAAATTGTTCTTGATAGGCTTTCAAGCATAAACACCCTTCTGGCATTGGGAGAGTTTGCTGGTGTTTGTATACTCTCTAAGTATGGAGAAGGAATTCCTAAGCTTTTAGCTTAGTTGGGAACATCCTGATGTTCATGAAGAAAGAATAAAATGGCTAAATTTGTCTAGCTTTGTAATGTAACTCTATTGTTAGTGTGTGCTAGGTAAAGGGCAGGGTAACAACCAGAAGGAGAGATAATTGTTGAAGGTGTTTTGCAGAGGTATAACTGGGATTCATGAGGTGAAATGAATGCTGAGTATCAGGGCAGCTTTCCTTAAACAATGAACTCTATGAGCTTGTAGGTAACTCTGTCAGTAGAAGTGGGGAAGTTCTGAGTGAGACCTCCTAAAGTTTTCTGGCCAATGCAGTAACAAATATGCTTGAGGAAACATGTAGTAGAGCAGTGGTGGCCAACCTTTTTGCCAGGCCTGCTACAAATTATCCCAGCACCCTCCCTGAGTGCCACTCTGATCCCTTTCCCTTACCAGCTTTTGGCTCCCTGCTTTGTATTCCTTGATCAAGCTGCTGCCCTGCTTCCATCTCCCTGCCCTCTATGCCACTGTGCTGTCTCCTGCCCAATCTGCCACGTGCCACCTGCAGGCTGCCTCTACCACTTACAGCACCTGTATCACAGGTTGGCCATCTCTTCTCTAGAGCAGCAGTGGGGGTAGATTAAAGAACTGCATAAGAAGTTTTCCTTCTGTAATGTCTGTGGTTTCTATACAATCAATAGTGACCCTCTTTCTTCTCTATAGCCTTGCTCTACTACATAACATAAGGGTTAAACCATATCCTGTTTGCATGACCAGCTAAATAGATGTCAGTAATTTCATCTATAGTACTTTCCAGTGCTCAAATGGGACAGTGTGTTTCAGAGTTAAGAATCGCGGCAAGAAAAACTGTATTGGATACAATCAGAGAAAGACAGCTGACGGGGCAATGGGTTGACCTGCACCTACCTCCACAATACAGAGTGGCAGCTGTTTGGATTGTTTGGTGTCAGCTGAATTCTGTCTTTTGGAGGCATGGATTGTGCAGAGGATGATGGCTTAAGGGTATTTCCCATCTCTCACTTCTCTCTGATTTATATTGCATTTTTAGGGGGGCCCTCTTGTTCCTATAGACTCATCAAGTTTGGTCTTTTGTCACCAGTGAACAAGATCTTTCATTTCCCAGTGTTCTGTAAAGGTTATTCATGTTTCTAAAGTGGAATGAGATTTCCTGCATTGTCTTTTCCATGAACGGACACATTAGCCCATTTTCCAACAGACTGGAACATGCTAGACATTTTTTAGCATGTTTGCAATTTTCTCACACAATGTTCACAAAAGGGCTCATTGTTTGCTTCCATTAAAAGCTCATTTCCATGGATTTGGTGTTATTGGAAAGGTCCCATTAATTTTTGCAGTGCTTCCTTTGTGCTTGCAGTGAATAAAAGTCTGAGTCCTCTGAGTTGCACAAGAGAAGGTTTCTGAGGCATGACTTCTGCTACGTGACACACAAACACTTTGCCTCTTAAGTTTTGGACTTTTTAATAGCATGGAAAGGTTGGGTTTTGAGCGTGTTTGTGGGCATCCATGTCGGGCAGACATTGTAGACTGCTATCCTGTTTTTGAAACACTGTAGTTCTTGGTTTCCAGCATTTTAAGCTGTACATGATCAGGCCAAGTCCAACCCAATAAAATGGAAACTAGATCCAAAATCAATGTTTGCACTGAATTTTGCCTTTGTCTGAAGCATAATGTACACAGAGTACTGCTTTAATTCTTAACAGAAAATTGGAAAAGTCTCAAAGCAGCTATGTTGGGGCTGGAGCAGTTCCCTGCCTAAAACTGGCTTAAGTGACTTACATATGCATCCCATTGTGTCAAGCTATGGGTGACTTCAACACTTAGAGAATCTGAATGCTATTCATAGCAGAAATAAACAATACAGTAGTTGCGAGGAAGAACAGTGACTATAACGTTGTCCAGAGCTCACTAGCAAGCTTAATTTTAGAGGCAGTTTCTTAAAAGGATAGAATGTGCATGCATTACTGACTAATTTGTCTTTTTCTGTTTATTGGGGCAGCTAGCCCTAATCCCATCCTAAATTTTGTTCTTAGGGGGGAAAAAATTGCTAACCTTTTGTGGTGTTTCTATTTTTACCTTAAGAATGGAATGTAGCTCCCCCCAGCACTTTTTCTCAGATGACTGCCATTGGGTGTGTGTACATGAGATGCTTTACTGTGCAGCAGAATAATTTGCTGCACAGTAAAGCATGACCATATACCTGTGCACAGCAATTAGGGTGCAGTAGGCTAATATACTGCACTGCCAGATAGTCCCATCAGATACAAGTGGTATCTGGCAGCACGGTAAATTACTGTGCTTAAACACGTGTAGATGGTGACATCAGGATTAGTTTACTCTGGCTCAAATTGACATGCCCACTGGGCATGTCTACACATACATTAATGTGCTTTTATTACTGTGCATTAAGTTTAGTACCTCTAATATGAGGTACTAACTAAATGCACAGAAGTGCTTGCACATGGTCTTTTTGTGACTCAATACACGGGAGACTACTTCTTCTGTGCATTAGCACGGCTTTTGACGTGACGCTCTAATGCACAGTAAAATAAGTCTACGGTTCATTGTCTCATGTAGATGCGCTCAATGTGTCTTATGTTTTGATCTAGCAAGATGCCTGCCTATCAAATGGCTTCCAGACCTCTAATACAAGCAACTTCTGGGGAGCTCTGTAGACATTGTAAACTGCTGTTTCAAATACTGCAACCAGCGTTTCTTTTGTAAAACCCCTTTCTCTGGAGTGATCTTCAAATTGTAACCAAATGCAGGTCTGTAATTAAGTGGGGAGGCTGAAGTGATAAAATCTCTTTGCTCCCAGGGGCTTAGGTGGTGGGTAGGATTTTTTGGTTTTGCACAGCTCCCTTTCCAAGTTTCAAGGCACGTTTGTCAGCTGTCAGAGCTCAGAGCAGTAAAGCAGAGGAACTGCTGAGCTGGTGGAACATTGGAGCTCTGCAGGCAAAAGCACTGCTGTGTGTAAAAAGACAACTAAAAGCCATCCCCTCCAGCCAGCATTTTATACTCTATAAGAAATCAAACTAATTCATCTGCTCCTCCAAATTTTGTCCCATGCTGTCACCCCTCTTGATTTAATGAGTGGTGTAAGTGAGGTTTCACAACAAGAGTAGTATTATTTGCACTTGGCTCCTTGGGGTTTGAAAATACAGCCAAAGCAAGTAGTAGAAATTCCTTTTGTCTGTGGGAGAATGGTAGGAAGCAGGGAAAGGGGTTTGGAAGCTAATCCTTGGAAGCCTTACATTAAACTAGGGGATCATTCTAAGCACTATTCACCCTTGCATTAGATATTCACCACTGGTTTTGTTTAACTAAAGAGAGATATAAGAAAAGAATTCCCTATTTATTATGAGTAGTTAATGATGCATACTATCATTCTCTGCTAAAGGACACTAGTTTCATAGTTTCATAGTTGGTAGGGTTGGAAGGAACCTGAGCAGATCATCAAGTCCAACCTCCTGCCATGGCAGGAAAAAGTACTGGGGTCAAATGACCCCAGCAAGGTGTTTGTCTAACCTCCTCTTAAAGACCCCCAGGGTAGGAGCCAGCACCACTTTGCTTGGAAGTTGGTTCCAGGTCCTAGCCGCCCTGACAGTGAAGTAGCGCCTTCTGATGTCTAGTCTGAATCTACTCTCTGCCAGCTTGTGACCGTTATTTCTAGTCACTCCTGGTAGTGCTCAGGGGAACAGGGACTCCCCCAGTGCCTGCTGGTCCCCTCTGACTAGTCTGTAATAGGCCACTAGATCCCCCCTCAGCCTTCTCTTGTGGAGGCTGAACAGATTCAGGTCCCTTAGCCTCTCCTCATAGGGCCTGCCCTGCTGCCCCCTGATCATGGTGGTGGCCCATCCTCTGGACCCTCTCGACGCTGTCCACATCCCTCCTGAAGTGTGATGCCCAGAACTGGACGTAGTACTCCAGCTGCAGCCTGATCAGTGCTGCATAGAGGGGGAGGATCACCTCCTTGGACTTGCTTGAGATGCATCTGTGGATGCAGACAAGGTGCGGTTGGCCTTCCTGACCGCGTCCCCACACTGTCGGCCCATGTTCATTTTGGCATCAATAATGATTCCAAGATCCTTTTCTGCCTCTGCACTGATGAGAAAGGAGTTCCCCAGCCTGTAGGTGCGCTGCTGGTTCTTCCTTTCCAGGTGCAGTACCTTGTACTTGTCAGTGTTGAAACCCATCCTGTTCTCATCTGCCCACCCCTGTAACCTGTCTGGGCCCAATTGCAGCCTATTCCTCCCTTCTAGCGTGCCCACATCCCCCCACATTTTAGTGTCGTCAGCAAATTTGAAAAGGGTGCTTTTTACCCCCTCGTTCAAGTCACTTATGAAGATGTTGAACAGTGTGGGTCCAAGGACTGAGCCCTGGAGGATCCCACTGCCCACATCCCTCCAGGCTGAAAATGACCCATCCACCACCACTCTCTGGGTGCATCCCTCCAGCCAATTAGCAACCCATTTGATTGTGTAGGTGTCGACACCACAGTCCCCTAGTTTTTTAACGAGAATGGGGTGAGAGACAGTGTCAAAGGCCTAGTTGATTGGTGGCATTTTTTTTTAGACTTGCCTTATATTGATATACTATTAGCAGTTATACCTTATCAAGACAAAGCAATTGGTGCCCTTTTGCCAACCCAAAGGTGATTGCAACAGGCCTAGCCCACCGTATAGACCGATGGGTGTGCCCTGCCACCTGGGGTCACACCATACTGGAGCCTATTTGTCTACCATGACTTGTTCTGTGGTATACAGCTGAAGGTGGTGCTCATTGTTTCCTTTAGGGGCTCAGGGCGACTCCCTTGGCATGTTTCCTGTGCAGTTCCTCCTCCCCTACACCCCACCACTTTCCACTCATGTGTCACAATGGATCCAGGTGGCACCTTGTCACAATCGCAGGCTTCTCCCACATAGTGGCTCGGCGGCAAGGGGTGTTGCAGTGGTCTCACTCAACTCTGAGCTTGGGGGCTTGAGTGCCCAATGTACCCTTCATTCCCCTTTGGGGCACAGTTATCTTCCTGGCAAGCTGGCTTCCTGCGATGGGTTCTTCCCATCTGCCCACCGGGCTAGGTTTGGCACAGCCCCAGGGCACTCCACGCCACTCCTGTTTGGGGCCTGCCGCTCTGCCAGTCCCCAATCAGCGTGCTTTAGGCTCATGGCCACACTGGTGGAACATGCATGGTCCATGGGGCTTCATTCCAGGGTTTCCCTTATCTGGTGCCCACAAGGCCCACTGGGATGCCCACTCCCAGCACCACCTGCCCTGTGAGTTCCTGGATGATCCTCACCCTGTGGCAACAAGTAGGTATACGTCTGTGCTGAAGTGCTCATCAATTGGCTTGGGTGGGCTGGCGTCCACTTCGGCCTTTTCTGCTCCAAGGGGAAATGAGCCCTCTTGGTTTCATCCATGCCTTTCAGTCCTGAGAAATATACCCAGCCTCCAACTGGCTGTCAGGAGTACATTCAGGTTTTCCCTAGTTGCCTCTGTGGCAGGATGTATATGCCCTGCTTCCCTGGACATGCCAGCCATTAGGGGAAGTGCAGCAGCAGGAGAGTGTCTGGTTCTATTTCTGGTGCCTGGACATGTCTCTCCTGTGCCTCAGCTCCTAGGCTCATATTAAGCACATGACCTCCAGGCTCTATGCCAACCAGGGTTGCATTCTCTGACCTTATTATGTCAGCTGTTTTAATTAGTCGCAGTGCCAAGGTAAATCTGGTGGGGGCCTGTCACATACCCACCCTCTGCTTAGGGGTCAGCTGTGTGTAGCCAATTGGTCTTTCCCCAGCTCTAGACTGAGGTCCCAATGGACCTGGTGTTTCGGACTGCTTGGCATTTCCTCTTCCCCATGCCAGCAGGAGAGAAAATCCACCTCCATGTTTCTCTTGCCAGGTCAGTGCTGTACAGTAAAGTAAGAGAGCTATAGGGCTAACACCCACTTAATGATCTGAGCATTGTCAGTTTTTGCTAACTGTAGCCACCTTAGTGGGGTATGGTCAGTCACTAATGTAAAGGTCTGCCCTAGCAGGTAATACCAGAATAGTTCTATGGCCAGACATTGCCATTTGATAGTGGAATACCAATGCTCATGAGGGAGCAACGTGACGACTAGTACAGGCTATTGGTCATTCCATGTGTTCTTCCCCCGGTGTTAAGACTTGCCCCCACTGCACTTCCCATGTTAGTCTGTAAAACAAACAGTTTCTTAAAATCTGGAGTGTATAAAATGGGGCTCTGATATAATGCTAATTTGACCTGTTCAAAGGCCTTTTGTACCCGGGGGGGGGGCGGTGGCACTGGACCCCCTTCAGCTGGTGGCTTTCAGTCAGGGCCCGTTATCTCAGAAACGCACAGAATGAACTTGTGATAATAATTGATGAGTCCCAGAAAGGAGTGGACTTGCCTTTTGGTCTTTGAACATTCATAGGATTTTAGAGCCCTGACCTTGTCCTCCAGCGGGAATATTTGGCCTTGCACAACCTGAAAATCCAGATATTTAGTTTCCAGCTGGGCCAGCATACGTTTGGGAGGGTTGGCCATTAGTCTGACCCTGCACAATTCTTGGAGGACTTTTCACAAGTCCTCCAGATGTTGGCCCCAGGTCTCAGAAAATAATTACATCTGCAATATAAGCTGATGTCTATGCCTTGTGGTGTTAGCACACCACAAGGGGTATTCAGTCCACGAGCCTCTGAGATGTGGCCACTGTGCCATGGAGGCAAAACGGCATGCACTGGAACTCAAATAAGCCCCACAGTGTGCTGAAAGCGGTCTTCTCCTGGTCTGCTGCTGCCATAGGGATCTGCCAATGTCCCTTAGTTGTATCAAACATGGAGATAAAATGGGCCTGGCTAAGCTTCTCCAACATTTCCTCAATGCTTGGCATTCGGAACACATCAAACTTTGCCACAATATTCTACACACAAACACAAGGTTCCGTCTTTCTTAGGCATAATGACTGCACCACTGACTTCTGGACTTCTGAATTATCCCTTTGTCTAGTATTTTCCCCAGCTCAGACTTACCTGCCTCATGGAGCTGATGGGATATTCACCTCCAGGCCTCTCATAATACACACCCTGCGGACATGGCTATCCAATGTACTATCCCTCTGCCTTCCCCAGGTTCGGCACAGAACACCTCCTGGTATTCCACTATCAGTCCCCAGAGTTGATATACTTGGCCTTGGAAGAGATGCTTCCCAAAGACTGGCCCTTCTGGGGACACCACCTCCTCCAGGGACAGTCCTAGCTCTGCCTGGTTAGAGTATGGCACCACCAAGTACCTTTCACAGGCATGCCACTGCTAAAGCAGGTTGACATGATAGATCTGTCTTTCTTGACAGTGTGCTGGCCTTACCTCCTTGTAATATACTAGATCTACATGACGTGACACTTCAAACAGCCCTGCCATTTGGCTAACAGTCGATTTTTATGGCCTGGTAAGAGGACCAGGACCTGATTACCCACACTGAATTGCTGTTCCTGAGCCTTTTCATCATAATGAGCCTTTTGCCTGGCTTAGGCATATTCCAGGTTCTCCCTTACTACCTGGTGTGTGCAGGTCAGGGACACCTGTAACTCCACTAGGTGCCTTGCTATGTGGGTCCTTCTCAGTGGCTGTTTGTCCCAGCTTTCCCTCTCCACATTGATCAGGCCCCATGGCTGGTAGCCATAGACCAGTTCAAAAGGTGAATAACCAGTGGAGGCCTGGGGTGACTCTAGGACAGTAAACATTAAGGGTACCAGTAGCTGGTCTCACGTCTTGGGATTTCCCTGTATGCATTTCCTTAACATAAGTTTTAGGGTACAACTGAAATGTTCCACCAGCCTGTCAGTCTGGAGATGATAGACTGACATCCTTAGGTGTTTCAACTGGAGGATCTTGAAAACTCCTTTCATCACCTTGGCCGTAAAGTTTGTACCTTGGTCTGTTAATTTTTTTTTAGGTATTCCTGCCTGTACTATCCACTTAAGTAGTTTGGCCGTGATCTTCAGGGCCGTCGCTAAGCTCAGCAGCACAGCTTCTGGGAAACAGGTTGCGTAGTCCTTCATTATCAAGACATACTGATAACTTGAGCTGCTTTTTGGCAAGGGGCCCGCAATATCCATGGGGATCCATTCAAGTAGCTTCTTCACAATAGGCAGTGGCACCATTGGGGCCACCAGGGATCTATCAGGTGTGAATACCTGGTACACTGAGTATGTCTTACAATAGAGCCTGACCTTGTTGTAGAGCCCCAGACAGAAGAATCACTGCAGTAGGCAGGTTTCCATTTTGTCCCTGCCCAGGTGTCCACTCTTGGGTCTGTCCAGTGCCAGTCTAATTAGAGGAACTGTGTATCATTGGGGCACCAGTAACTGCGCTAGTTTCTGCCCCTGCCCCTTCCCCCAATTAATGCGATACAAGAGGTTGTCTCTTACCTCAAAACACGGGGCTTGTATTGCCTGTGCCAGCTGTAGCAGCTTGTCATTATAACGCACTCATCTTTCACTGTAAGTGTGCTGGAACACGGGGTCATTGACTTGATCTATCCAAAATTGGTCGGAGCCAATGACATCTTCTGTGTCAAGTGAGTCTGCCCCACCTTTGTGGGGAGTGGCCCCTATGGCTTCTCTGCTGAATCCATCCAATACCTTTGTGCCCGCTTTCTTGGCAGTCCCTGTTAGGGTGCTTTTCAAGATTTCCATTAGGTACGAGCTGTCCAGATGGAGCAGCAATCTGGGGCATGGGAGGCTTGCAGAATCCCAACAAGCATTTCATACATCTTCCCAAGGACTGTGATGGGCAGCTGGTGTCACTCATAAGTTTGCTATCTACCATGCACACAGACTAGCATCTTGCCCATAATTGGAGTGCCACTTGTACCTGGTGAGGCAGTTACATGAACCAAAATCTGCAAATGCTCCATGTCCACCATGGCTGTCAGGGTGTGTCCACCAACCTTGGACATTGATAGCATGCCAGAGGTGGTATGGCTTTAGGCAGGCATGGTCAAAACTGCAATCCATGTTTTTCACCCTCACTGTTGCCAGCCCTTGGCTTTGTGTTGCATTGCAGGAAACTGCATCCTGTGCTACAACTAGGACACCCTGTAGGGCAACGCCAGGTTGCGTATCCAGTGGCTCTATACTGGGTGCATCTGTCTTTATGGGGGCCTGGCACTGGTCTGACGTCTTGTCCTAGCTGGCTAGGTGAATTCATTTGGGACCTTTTCTCCATCCACAGCCCCCGGTCACAGGCAGGTTTTTCCACCTTTTCATAGTTTCATAGTTGTTAGGGGCTAGAAGGGACCTTACAGATCATTGGGTCCAGCCCCCCTGCACACAGGCAGGAAAGACTGATGGGATTTTTTTTTTCTGGGTCTAGCTGAATGCTTATCCCATGAAATGTCTGGGTAGTTGAAGTCACCCATGACGACTATGCTTTGCAAGCATGCAGACTCTGCCAGTTCTCTAGAGAATTCTTGGCTCAGATGTTCCTCTTGGTTTGGAGGTCTGTAATAAACTACTGTCAAATCCCCTTCCCTGCACTC
Organism: Alligator mississippiensis; assembly: GCF_030867095.1. Taxonomy (NCBI): domain Eukaryota; kingdom Metazoa; phylum Chordata; order Crocodylia; family Alligatoridae; genus Alligator; species Alligator mississippiensis. Next base: position 10,787,250 of record NC_081839.1, on the reverse strand, counting down.
TCTCCGTATCTTAACCCAGAATGTCTCAAGTTGCCCTTCTTTGCATCCAACTATTGCCTCAAGGGAAGTGTAATGTTCTTTTACACATCTCTTCCACCCTTCTTGCCAACACAATACCTCCTCTACAGGGTGTAGCCCCCTATACCTGTGGTCCAACAAGCCATCTTCTGCTACGGGTTCTTCTCATCTTCACAGCTTCATCGAGTAGTTGTGACTGGTGTTGTCACACCCATTTCTGGTCCTGCTCCTCTAGGTCGCAGACAAACAGCTTGAGGACTATCACCTAAGCTCAGAGGCCTGCCTCTCCACTGGTTTAAGCAACCAGACCCTGGTATCCTTTAACAGCTGAGCTAACAGCCAGGGTCACCAATATTCCTTGCTCTTTTTGGCTCAAAACTGTTCCTGGTAGTGCTCCGGAGATGTCTCTAGCCAGTACAATATAGCATCTTTGACTGTTTGGTAGTTCAGGACCTCTGTGCATGCAAGTGCTTGGTACAAGGCCTGAACATGACCTGTTAAGCCTGACCTGGAAAGCCCCAGCTGGAAAGCCCACCGGCTCACATCGCAGCTGTCCACCATGGCAAAGCGTTCAACTGACTCTAAGTATGCTTCTGGGTCATCCTCCTTGACCATCTGGGGCATGTGGAAGCCCTCGTGGCTTCTGCCTGCAGCTGCCTGGGCCTTATCCAACTGCTCCACAAGATCTTGGTGCCTGGAGAACAAGGCACTGGGAGCCCCCATGAGTTCTTGGAACAGCTGTAGGATCATCCCCTGCATCTGTTGTCGATTTTCATTTGGCCTCATGGCTTCCGCCTCATCCATGGCCAACCAGTCTGTGGTTTGCTGCCATCAGTACCTTCCATTATCTCTTCCTGCCCAAAACACAACTGTGACAGGCCCATGCCTACTGTACAGACTGATGGGTGTGCCCTACCACCTGGGGCCTCGTCACACCTAAGCCTATTTTCCTGCCATGCCTTGTTGTTCTTTGATATACCTCTGGAGGTGGTACTCAATGGTATCTTTAGGGGTTCAGGTGCAACTCCCTTGGCGTATCTTTTGTCAGGCTCCCCCTCTCCTACACCTCACCCCTTTCCACTCAGGTGTCATGATGGATCTGGGCAGCACCTTGTCACGATTGTGGACTTCTCCCACATGGCAGCTGGGGAGGAAAGGGTGCTGCAGGGGTCTCACCACAGTCCTGCTACTCCCAGAAAATCTCACCACAACAAAGAACGTAAATAGCCTGGCCTGACTGGTGGACAGAGCAACTTTGTCCCTGTGCTGAGCAGCTTAACTCTAAGCATGGGGGATTGAGGGCCTGATGCACCCTCCACTCCCCTTTGGGGCTCAGTTGTCTTCCCGGCAAGCCAGCTTCTGCTACGGGTTCTTCCCATCCACCCACTGGGCCAGGTATGCCACAGCCCCAGGGTGCTCCATGCCATCTCTGTTTGGGGCCTGCCACTCCACCAGTCCGCCATCAGTGCTCTGGGCTTGCAGCCACGATGGCAGGGTGAGCGTGATCCATGTGTCTTCACTCCAGGGTTTCCCCATGTCTGGTGCCCACAGGGCCCACTGAGCTACCCTCTCCCAGCCTCAGGCGGTCATTGCTCTGCAGAAGCAAGTGGGTTCATGTCTGCGCTGACCTGCTCATCAGTTGGGTCAGGTGGGCTGGCATCCACTTCTGTTTTCTCTGCTCCATGGGCAAATGAGCCCTCCTGGTTTTGCCCCTTGCCTTTCAGTTCTGGGGAAGCATACCCAGCCTTCAGCTGGCTATCAGGTGTGTGTTCAGGTTTTCCCCAGTTGTTTCTGTGTCAGGGTGCATGTGCGTTGCTTGCCAGCCATCAGGGCAAGTGTGGGGCCTCTTCTGGTAGCAGGAGAGTGTCTGGCTCTGGTTTTGGTGCCCAGACATGTCACCTCCTCTGCCTTGGCCCCTGGGCCTGTTTTAAGCATGTGATCTCTGGGCTCTCTGCCAACTAAGTTTGCGTTCTCCAACCGCGTGATGTCGGCTGTTTTAATTATGGCCTGGCTACCTGGGCTGCGGTGCTGAGGTATGCTGGGCAGGAACCTGCCACAGTGATATTTTCTTTGTGTTCTACTACAGACATAACCAGTGACTACAGAGGGAAATGTGTCCATGATAAATAATTTTCCATTGGGGCAGAGCAGGCACAGAATATTTATAGATATATGTATCCAAAGCTTGCTGTATGACTCAATTCTTATCCCTCCAGGTCCTTGGACTATTTCAGTGTACTGCCATAGTATCTGAGGCCCCCGGGAACTCAGATTGAGTGATGCACAGACAAATGATCATTTCTCGTTGTGGTGATTCTTTTAAAGCAGTGACTCCCTTTTGTTTATATATGGTTTTATTTGAGAAGGTTCTCTACCATGTAGTTATGGGATGTTGTATGGCTACTCTAACTCAGCCAGCTCAACAGTGTCTTATACCATATTCTTTCTGGGTCTGTTAATTACTACTCTCTACAGATACCCCTAACGTGGGGGTATGTAAGCCATCCAATTTATACATCAGTGATTCCCAGCTGGTTCACAATGCAGCTTGGCTTGGGGAAGTTAGACCCATAATTTCTATTTATTCCACCTCATTGGGTCAGAGGGATTGTGGGACTGTTGCTGGAACCCATTAAAATTACTTGAGTTCAAAGAATCAATATGAGTCATGAAGACAGCTTTCTCCACATGGTGAAAGTCTTTGCATTCATTCTCATGCTGCTGGGAGGTGTTGTCATACACTGAATTAGGACTGTGATTTGGCTACTAATCCAGATTCTGCTACTGCTTTGCTGTGTGATCTTGGGGTTTCTTAACTTCACTTTCCACATTTGGAATCTGGGAAAATAATGGGTCCCAGCCTTGATAATATGAGAGCTTGGAAAATCCTGCAAAAGTGTGCTTTCTGTGTTTGTTCTAATGTTTAAATTAATTTGTTTTGAGAATATTTTTGACCCAACTCTTCACTGGCTTCTGCCTTGTGGAGGACTCACCCCTAAATGAGGAGCTTGTGTTTTACACTCACTTGCACTGATGTATATGATAGCACAAGGCACAGAGATAAGGAGGGACTGAAACATTGTATTTGTTTTCTGTGAATATGCTAAAGCACAACTTTACTGCCAGGTATGAGCAAACAAGCTAAGGAAGTATGGATTGGATGAATGGACTGTAAGGTTGATAGAAAACTGGCTAGACCATCGGGCTCAGAGGGTAGTAAGCAATGGTTTGATGGCACCAGTATCAAATGGAGTGCCCCAGGGGCAGATTTTGTTCCGCATCTTCCTTAACAATCTGGAAGATGGGATAGAGTGTACCCTCATTAAGTTTGCAGGTGACACCAAGTTGGGGGGGAACTTAGTAGATATACTGGAGGTTAGGGCTAGGACTCAGAGAGACCTAGACAAATTGGAGGATTCAACCACAAGAAATCTCATGAGGTTCAATAAGGACAAGTACAAAGTCCTGCACTTAGGATGGAACAATCCCATGCACTGGTATGAGCTGGGGACCAACTTGCTAAGCAGCAGCTCTTCAGAAAAGGACCTGGGGGTTACAGTGGACAATAAGATGGATATTGGTCAGCAATGTGCCCTTCTTGCAAAGAAAGCTAACAGCATACTGGGCTGCATTAATAGGAGCATTATCAGCAGAGCAAGGGAAGTGAGGACTAGTGAGGTCACATCTGGAGTACTATGTCCAGTTTTGGGTCTCCCAATGCAGAAAGGATGTAGACAAATGGAGAGAGTCCAGCGGAGTTCAACAAAAACAGTTAGAGGGCTGGAGCACATAACTTCTGGGGAGAGGCTGAGGGAACTGGCTTGCTTAGTTTAGAGAAGAGAAGACTGAGAGGGGATTTAATAGCAGTTTTCAACTACCTGAAGGGGGGCTCCAAAGAGGATGGAGCTAAATGAATCTCAGTGGTGGCAGATAACAGAACAAGAAGCAAAGATATCAAGTTGCAGCAAGAGAAGTTTAGGTTAGATATTAGGAAAAACTTTAACACTAGGAGGGCAATAAATACTGAAACAAGCTACCCAGAGAAGTGGTGAAATCTCCATCCCTGGATATTTTTCAGACCCACATAGACAAAGCCTTGACTGGGATGATCTAGTTGAGTATGGTTGTGCTTTGAGCAGGAGATTAGACTAGATGACCACCTGAGGTCCCTTCCTACCCTAGTTTTCTGTAATTCTATGAATGGTCATAGAAACAACAACTGGGCACAACTGGGCAGTGATTACTGGAGAGCAGGTGGGGAGAGCCTTTTCTGGAAGGTCAAGTGTGAATGGCAGAAAAAGAATTCCTGAAGTTGCATGTGTTTCCTCAAAATGGTGTTTAGATCCTGCCATCAGGATTTAGCCTAGAGGTGAAACTAGGTTTTCATTGCAGAATAAGCTGTGTAGAATCTACGGTTTGTATATGAGGAACAAAACTTTTTCTTGGAGGCTGAACTTCTTCTGAAGGGATTAACTACTTTCAGGAAGAGAAATAAGGGAGCAAGGGTTGGAAGGAACATGGGAATTCTTTGCCTTTGCAGCTCAATGGGGACATGGTAAAGTGTCAAGTCAATCACCTGTGGAGGGGAACCTCAGTTACAGAGGTTCAAATAATGTAGGCACAAAGCAGTGCAACTGTGGGGTATCCCTTCTAACTCCTCGTTGGGACTAGACACTGGTTCCTTGACTTTCAGTGTCATGTGTTAAAGTTTTTTTTCTTCAAGTTTGCAAAGAGTTTTTCTTGTTTTCAAGAGTTTGAACAAGGTGTGCTGCAGGTATTGAGTGCCATGTGCACCCTAGGGCAGTCTCTTCCCAAGCGGTGGGAACCGTTGGGTGGAGACCAGGGCATGTTCATGCTTCCTCACAGTGGCAGAACACAGCATAGGACCCAGGATTCATTCCTGAGGAAAAGTCGAATTAAAGTGGGATCATTTCTAAGCCATGAACCAGAAATTCTAGGTCTGAGGATGTCTCACAGCACATGTGAAAGGCTCTGCACTCTCCAAGCCTCTGGAGTTGTCCTGGCTTGGGAGAATCTTAAGTCAACTTACTTCATGGGGAGTCCCTCCTGCACTTCAAATATTGTCCCTGCTTCTACAGAGAGGGAGTGAGAAATTTAGAAATAACATAGTGGAAAGAAAAGGGTCCCTGGGGAACAATACTGAGGCTCTACAGTATTTTCCATTAGATTTTCTGGCATCAATGCATCTGGGCAACTGTAAGCAGGTTTCCTACCCTGCTGGCTTCTGCAGGCAGGTTTTGGTCCCCGAAAAGTTCCTCAGTCAGTCCCCCCAAAATAAAACACAATATTTAGGTGCTTGTGCATAAAAAGCTTGCAAAGAACCTTTTTCCAACTACTCAGTTGGTCTCATAAAGGATTTCACATCTACCCAAAGAAGCTTGCCAAACAAAACAAATCTTTCTGCTCTGTCCCAGGCACTAGGAGGGGAGACCTTTGACTCTGACCCCAGCACAGCAGCCTGACCCTCCTTGTAACAGGCTGTTCTGCACACAACTTGTTTCCTCCTGCCTTATTCTTCTGAGAGCTTTTCAGAGCTCCTAGTGGGAGACTCCCTTCTCAAGACATTCCCTGGCTATCCAAATGCCCCTCAGCTGGGCTCTCTCAACAGAGCCCTCTGTTCCCTCTTAAAGGAACAGACTGCTCTGTTATAGTGACCACACTTACTATAAAGCAGGGTAATAATGGTTCCCATTATTTGTTATCATCACTATAAAAAATTAACATTTTTGTTTACAATCTGGGTTTTTCTTGCCTCAGCTTCCAGCCATTGACTTTTATTACACCTTTCCCTGATAGATACTAGAGATCTCTACCCTGAGAAATCATCTCTCCTTGTAGACCCTAATCAAATTACTTCTTATCCTGCAAATTGCTTTTTAACCTTCTCTTGTCTGAGCCAGATAGACTGAGCTCCTTAAGTCTCTCATTGGAAAGCAAGAATCTTTTTTGTAGCTCTGCTCTGAATTCAGCCCATTTGTCAATATTGTTTCAGAAGAGTTGGCACCAGGTTGGGATTCAGTACCCAGTAATGACCTAGAAGAGGAAACACCACCTTCTTTCCCATACTTGATATTTCTCTGTTTTACACCCTAAGAGTTGCATTAGCTTTGTTAGCCACTGAAGGGCACTGTGAGACCACAGTCAGATGGCTTCCTCCATGGCTTCAAAAGTTTTTTCAGGATAACCCATTTACAGATACAGTTCCCCCATCCTGTAATTATAGCATTCATTCTTTTCGTTCAAAATGAAATCCCTTCCTGTGTGTGTCAGTCAGCATAAATGGGACCTGAGGTCTTCAAATACCTAAAACAAATTTTTACTCCTTGCTACCGGTTGACTGGTAACTTTCCCTACAGGAGGATCCTCCTTCTGGCCCTTTTCCAGTTGTGCGAATGTTATCTTCCATCACTAAAGCATCAGTGTTTTATAGTAACACAGCTAATCTTCCATATCTGTACAGCATTGGCAATATCCTCCTAGCTCAGGGGTGCTCAGCTTCCAGCCCATGGGCCAAATCTGTACAGCCATGGCATCCATCCCCAGGGACTCCCCAAAGGGCAGGAAATTTGGTGGCAGGGGAGCAGTAGTATTTAATACTGTCACCCTTCCCTACTGCCAAATTCCTAAGCCCTGCATGGCTGGATCATAGCTAGGCCAGGCCCCCTTCTTCCCCCTCCTTCTTCCCCCCCCCAAGTGCAGCTGTATTGTGGAGGGTCATGACTCCTACTCCTCTGGGACTGGGTTGGGGCCAGGCCAAGCCCCCTTCCCCTGCATGGCTGGACTGGGGCTAGGCTGCCTCCAGCCTCCCTCTGCATGGCCAAATAGGGCCCTGCCATGCCTACTCTGGGCGCCAGATTGGGACCACCAGCTAGATCTGGCACACAAACAGACCAGGCACCACCCATCTGGCTTGCCAGGCAAAAAGCTTCAGCACCACTGCCTTAGCTCATTGGCTTTTGCCACTTTTGTTGGGATTTAATAGAGGTTCTCTTGTCCTACATTGAATCTTGTCTCGGTCTGTGCTGATGCCTCTGAGCTATGTGCCTGTCTAGTTTCAGGTTGTTCACATAAGAAAAGTCCTCCTGAAAGAGCAGAATTTTCCCAGTTCTTTTTCATTAACCTCCTGCCAGTCCAAGTAAGCATCTAAATTGCATATAAAACCCCTTCATCCATTCACAAAAGCTTGATAGTTTTAAAGTACAATAAATAAAGCCGCTTAAGAGAGATCACTTATTTTGCTGGTTGCCAAATCATGAAAATTTGGCTACTGTCAAAGCACTTTGACAAACACTCTCTTTGCTTTCAACCAGCACCTGGAGTCCGGCCAGCAGTAAACCACTCTGGATGCGTTCATTGTAGGTTGGATTCAAATTCCAGCTCTGCTTCTGAAACATAGATTTCAACTGAATAGATAGAGAAATGCAAAGTGCTGCACCTAGGGAGGAAGAATGTCCAGCACACCTACAGCCTAGGGAATGACCTGCTGGGTAGCATGGAAGTGGAAAGGGATCTTGGAGTCCTAGTGGACTCCAAGATGAACGTGAGTCGGCAGTGTGACGAAGCCATCAAAAAAGCCAATGGCACTTTATCGTGCATCAGCAGATGCATGACGAATAGGTCCAAGGAGGTGATACTTCCCCTCTATTGGGCGCTGGTCAGACCACAGTTGGAGTACTGCGTACAGTTCTGGGCGCCGCGATTCAAGAGGGATGCGGATAACCTGGAGAGGGTACAGAGAAGGGCCACTCGTATGGTCAAGGGCCTGCAGACCAAGCCCTATGAGGAGAGACTAGAGAAATTGGATCTTTTCAGCCTCCACAAGAGAAGGTTGAGAGGCGACCTTGTGGCTGCCTATAAGTTCATCATGGGGGCACAGAAGGGTATTGGTGAGTATTTATTCACCAAGGCGCCCCCGGGGGTTACAAGAAACAATGGCCACAAGCTAGCAGAGAGCAGATTTAGATTGGACATTAGGAAGAACTTCTTCACAGTTCGAGTGGCCAAGGTCTGGAACGGGCTCCTAAGGGAGGTGGTGCTCTCCCCTACCCTGGGGGTTTTCAAGAGGAGGTTAGAAGAGGAGGTTAGTTTAGATGAGGTTTCCCTCAATTTATGCAGTTCCATATATGCGAATTCGGTCTTATGCAATCACCCTTTTTCTACCCAAAATTCCTTACGTGCAAGGTAAATTGACTCTTAAGCGATCGGGGCTCTGCTTCTCCCCACCCACCCCAGTCTTTGGGCTGCACCACGGTGCAGGCAGGTGGTGTTTGCTTCTCCCAGGTCTGCTACAGCAGCTGGGGTGAGTGGGGAGAAGCAGAGCCCAGGAGGTTCGGGGCATGGTGCAGCCCAGCGGCTGCAGATAGCTGGTGTTGGCTGTTCCTGCAGGGACTGGGGTGAGCGGGGAGAAGTGGAGGCCCCAGGCTGCAGCAGGGCGGCAGGAACTGTGAATGGGTGCAGGGCTTTGGGGGGGGGGAGGGGGCGCAGGACAGGGGGGCTGCACTGGGCTGTTTCCGGGGGGCATGTGCCCCCAAATCTCTGTTCAGGACAACCTCAAGCTGCTGCTGCAGGCTGGGGCCAGAGGTGCCACCAGGCCGGCGGCAGGCAGGTTGGGGACCATGGCAAATTTTGGGGTGGCAACAGCCCCACTCTCTGCGCCACTGCTGCCTGCCTGGAGTGCCGAGAAGAGCCCGGTGCCACCACCAGCCCCAGCCTTGCTTGCAGGAATGAGGCGGTGGTGTTGGGAGGGGGGCTGCTGCCACCCCAAAATTCACCATAGCCCCCCCAACCTGCCCACCGAGCACTGGTGATAGCCCAGTGCCGCTGCCAGCCCCAGCGTGCAGCAGCAGCCTTCTATCATCCTGCGTGGAGATCCAGGGGTCTGTGCCCCCTCCCCCAGGAAGAGCCCAGCACAGCCCACAACCCTCCCAGGGGGCACATAGCAGCAAGAGCCCTGTCCCCCTGCCCCATGCCCACTCACAGTTCCCGCCGCTTTGCTGCCTGCTGCAGCCCTGGGAGCTGTCAACGGGCTGCGCCACGTCCCCTCCCCTTGTCCCTTCCCTAATCCCAGCCTTACTCCCTCCCTTCCTCCCTCACCACAGTGGGAACATATCCCTATCTGTTCTGTTGTAACCTGGGTTCACTTTATGCAAATGCGATGTATGCGCCATTCTCCAGGAACACATGCACCGCATAAAATCAAGGGAAACCTGTACACAAATCTGCATCCCTGGTTCCAGACTATTTCTGTGAAATCTAGTCCTGAGCAGTTTAGCCCTGTGGAATTTCCAGTGCTAACGTTTTTGGGTGACTTTTGCTAGGAACTACTTGAATGATCTTTGCAGGTAGGAGGGAGGCAGAGAGAACAGCTGGCTTCCTGAGAAGCCATGAAGAGCAGAGCTCCAGTTCAGGCAGGACCACACAAGGTGGTGGGGATCACTGCTACCATCACTGCTGTTGCCAGTGCTGAAAGCTTGGGCTTATGTAGCAGGCTCGGGGTTGCCTGACTCTTCACTTCCACTTGTTGGGTCATCAGGCACTTTCGGCACCTGGACTCAGTGGCCATCTTGTTTCACATCCTCACCCTGTGTGCAAATTGTGGCAGCACTGGGAAGCCCACCAACTCTGACTGTGTGATAAAGGCAAAGTGAAGGAGCATGTGTGTGTAGAGGGAGAGAGATGGGGCAGGGAATTAAGAAAGGAGGGAGGGAGGAAGTGCTGACCTGGGAAAACAAACAGGAAGGGCCATGTCCGCACGGGCTGGGGTGAGGGTGGAGAACGAAGGTAACAAGAATAACAGGAGGAAAGGTAGCAGTGAGAGCAGACCCTAAACCACCCAGTCTCCCTAGTAACAGGGTAAGGGCCCTGTTACAGGGATCCATGCATTACCTGTCCTTGAGAGCCATAGGCATTTAAGTAAGGATTGTACTGGAAGGGCTGAGCAGTCCAGCCTATTTCCTTTACTGCTCCCATTCTCACCCTAAGCAGATCATATATTTTCTTGGGCTTCCAGTCCTGCTTGCTCTGCCTAGCCAAGTGTGAGATCCTGGCAGGAAGTGCTTTGCTGTTCGGAGACCCAGGGATTCCTATTAGCATTCAGCCAGGACACCCCAGAACAGCCTTTCTCATAATACATGTCACTTGTGCTTTGGTGTCAGCTGGCAGCTGTGGGTTCAGGGCCCATGGAAAGCAGTGAGAAGAAGAATGAGACAATGTCTGGATCCTTAAAAAGCTTCAGCTCATGCATACCCCAGTAGGGACATGGTAGCACAGTAGCAACCTAGAAGCAGCTATCTTTGGCCCAGGATCTGCTCTGCAGTAGAGGAGCAAAGATGGTTTGCACCAAAGATTAATCACTTTTGGTTTGTTCTTTTCCAGATGTGGATGAGTGTAGCACTATCTCCAGCGTTTGTGATGGCGGTGAGTGCACCAACACAGCAGGCAGCTATGTGTGCACGTGTCCACGGGGCTTCATGACCAGCCCAGATGGATCGCGCTGTATTGGTAAGACATCTAATTCCCAGAAATACGGAGGGGACAAGTCATGCTGTATAGAGACCCATTTGATTCACCTCAGGAGCAAGCAGTTTGTGAAATATATCTGCCTTCAACTTTTTTGTACTTTCTCTCGACAAATAATGGGCCTTGTCCCCTCACAGTTCAGATTCAGGCAACGAGACCAGTAGTCATACTGGTGCCCAGCAACTAGGGCTTTGGTGAAATCCATGCCCCCCCTCCCTCCCCACACACTCATGCACACCCCCTGAGGGAGTTCTCAGTGAAACACCAGGGCCCTCCTTTACATAAGAGGCAGCTACAGCAACCAATTCAAATTCAGTACATCCACCCTTTTGCTGTGTGGTATTTTAAGGGGTGAAAATTCCTGTCTAAGTGTGTGCCCTACACAGATGGAAAGGACTGAATTATGTTTCCCTTCACATGCAGTTTTGCAGCCATATAACCAGCATTTTGGGAACTTATGAATAACTGGATATTCTCTTAAACAGGCAATGTGGACATATAAGTGCCCACATGGCTACTGGACAAGCACAGTCAACTACAGACTGATCAGGAGGCTATAGATTAGCATAATTTATCATAAGTCCCAGGAGAGAGGAGGACAACCTTCCCATATTTTAAGTCCTAGTGGCTCAGTAATAAACATATTTACCCAGGAAGCATGAGACGAGTTTCTAGACCCCCCCAGTGGGGTATGAACCAACATTCTCTGATTTCCCAGCATAGTGCCCTGATCACCAAGCCTTAACTCAGGCATTAGCTAGGCCTTTCTGCATCACTTCTTTTGACACTGAGTTACTACACCTAGCATTTAGCATTCATTGGATAAAATGGATGGAGACCATCAAGGAAGCATCTACCCCATTGGATGCAAGAGTCCAGGCCAGAGCCCATGGTCTGCTGCCTTCTAAAACAACATCTCTGGACCACATACCTGCTGACTTAGTGTCTCTTTCTCCTGGCTCTACGTAACTCCCTCTTTGGTTGCCCAGGAGACCTGCAGTGGTTAGAGCTCTGAGGGTGCATCTACATATGCAATTAATGCAAAGCAATAAACTCCAGTGCATATCATGCGAGAGTTTATTGCTCCCAGGTGTCATGATTACACGTGTGCCCGGGACTGCAGCATGTTGAACCGGGTTAGAGCAGCCCCAGCTGGCAGGGGATTTGTGGGGGCCAGCCAGCCAGCTCAGAGCTGCGCCAACCCAGCACAGTGTGCTGCAGAGAGGCTGGCTGGGGCACAAGAATGTTTCAGGGCAGGGCAAGCCAGCAGGCAGCCCCAACACTGAAGCACCCTCATGTCCTAGCCAGCCCTGTCAGGGTCTACTCATGTTTTGCTGTGCAGTAAATAACACCGCCACAGGATAGTACTTGCATTTACAAGTACTAACTTACGGCAGCATTTATTAGTTTACTGAGACCTAATTGAGGTGCATGTGTAGATACAGAGACTTTACTGCAGAGCTAATTAGGCAGCTCTGCAGTAAACTTCTCATGTAGACATACCCTGTGTTGGTAAGTCAGAGAGCTATAGGTTCACTGGCAATGTGTAGGGAGTGCACGTGGGTGCACGTGCACCCCCTGAGCGTGGCAGTGCACCCCCTATGAAAAGGTGCTGCTGACACTGTCAGTGATGCCTGCAGGCAGTTGCCACTTGCCACACACCCCTCCTCTTCCCCTACCGCCGCCAACACTGCCAGCAGTGTCTGCAGGCCATCAGCGATCACCGCTGGCCACCACCAACACTGCCAGCGGCATCTGCTGGTCAGCACTCACCACCCCCATCCCTGCCACGGACAGTGCTAGCGGGAGCTTGCCACTTACTGCTGCCGCATTCCCACTGCTGCCACCGTGCCCCCACCCCCAGCTGCCAGGGGCATGCGTCCTTCTTGCATAGGTTCAAATCCATTTTGGGTGAAAGAGTCTAGAACCTGTCTTCTACTTCCAAGGTGAATGCCCTAACCACTGAGCTATTGGGCCAAACCACATGGGTATTTGCATTTAACATGTATTTAACACCTGCTACTCATGGATTTTTTTGCCAGGTACAATCACATGACTTTCACTTATTCCAGACATGTGTGCATGGAGCTGTGTACCTGCCCAGCCAGTATGTTGCCTATTCAGTAGCTATGAGTAACTCCATAATGCATCAGTAATAGAATTGCAAACTGGGTATAAGTGCCAAAAAAAATACTGCTTACACAGCTGTAAAACTGCCATTTGAGTATAAAGTGAAATAGAGTTCTTCCTAGAGTGGCTTTTTTGTTTTCCTTCTTTCTTAGACCACTGCTAGTAGTTCCTAAGTCTTTACTGGCCCTGAGCTAACAAACTTAGCCCTGTAGCTTAAGTAGGTGAGATCTATGCTCCAAACTCAGAGATTTCAGCTTAGTCATGATGCAACATTGGGTAGCAGTCTGTGAGTATACCAGTCAGTTCTATGCAACAGCCGGTGGTACCATCCAGCAGGCACCATGTCTGTCAGGGAAAATAACAGCATACATTTTATATAGCATTACAGATGCTTTACTAGACACTGGGCAGTTTACACACTAGCTGGTAAAATGTGCCTCTTGGACCAGTTAGTCCTACATTCAGTCTCTGACTGTCCACATAATATATACTGGTCTGTACCAATCCAGGATTGCCTATCCTGACTAATGGTATGCATGCCACAAAAAGTATACATCCTCTACTCCCTGAAGCAGTGTAAACACTTCAGAGAAATTACACACACAGTGGGCACGTCTACATGAGACACTAGAACCACAGTAGACTAGTTCTACTATGCATTTGCTTATCGCAGCAAAAGCCATGCTCATGCACAGTTGCTCAGTAGAATTAGTCTACTGTGCATTAACGTCACCTAAAAGATGTGTGCTGGCACTATTGTGCGGTCGTGCTGATTATGGTGCAATAAGTTATTACCTGTTATTATAGGTATTAAACTTAACGCACCATAATTACGGCACATGAATGCATGTGTTGATGTGTGAAGTTTGTGACAACTAACAGTAAAAGGGCATCCAAACATGCTACACACAAAGCCCAGGCCCTTGTAGCCTTAAAGATTAATTCTTGTGACTGCATGTGCCATTTACAGCTTTCTGTCCCCAGTATTTGATTTCTGGATACAAAATGTCATCCAGAACCATGTGGGAATTGCACGTGCCTATTGACAGTCATTGTACTGCAGAACTCAGAAAGGCATAGCTGGTGCCAGTGAGACCAACTCTGACTTCAGCGTACCTGCCGACATGAGGCACCAGTTTGGCTGAATATATGTATAACTTCAAAGTTTTTTTGAAAGTGACTGGAGTTCAGGAAAGATCAGATTTAGGTCCTGTCATACATGCAAACCGCAGAGTCTAGAGCGAATCTTGTGTGTTTTCCCAAGATCTGTGAATATTTGATGGTCCATTTCTCTAAGTAACAGACACCAGTTTCTATGATAAACACAGCATCTCCCTATTAAGTGTTCTTAGTAAGGACACTCACAATAATAGAAATAAATTTCAGAGTGTGTCTCAAAATGCTGGAAGCTAATTCTTCATAAGTGAGGAAAAGACGCAATGATTTTTTTTAAAGGCAGAGATAGAATCAAGCTCAACCAGTTACAATTTTCTATTGGAAACCTTGGGAAACAATGGTCATTTCATGCCCAATCTGTTTTATATCCTTAGAACCTGGATTAAGACTGGTTATGTTTCAGTCATGAAAAGAAAGCATCATAAAGTGTAACTCAGAGTCACCTTGTTAGTGCAGCTAATGGATTTTGATAGAAATTAAATTCCTTTTTTCCCTTTTTTCCACATGTTGGCATATGCAAGTCAAGTCAGGTGGGGTAGGGAGGGGAGGGTAAAGGCTTCTTGGTGAAACCACTGAACATTTAATGCCTTTCACGCTTGTCACATGCTTCAAGAAATACAAAGTAAATAAAATTAAGACCTCAGTGTTTAAAAATAGTCTAATGCCTACTTGGATGTAGTTGTCTGTGACTGAATCGAAATTCAGTACATCATGCTGCAGCAATGCCCCTGAACTAATATAAGTTGTTATTGTGCTGTCTTGATCTTCAGTTGCCCTCCCTGGATAAAATGCAAAGGCAGACAAAGGACCATAAAAATGGTGAAAAGTCATTTTAAAATTCACTTTTATTGAAATATCTACCCAGGTTTGTTTGTCAGGAAGAATCTGATTCTAACTTGCGATCAGAATTAAGACTGTGAAATAAATCTTTTATGGCATTTGCCCACAATCATTGCATTTATTTAACTTCACAAAGGACTCTCTTTCAGACTTCTTCATCCTCCTGAAAGATGTTTCCTCCAATGAGCTTTTTAAATTTACAAATCAAATTGAAAAATAATGATTTTCCAGCTGAAAATGTCCTTTAAAGTGAATTTCTATTTCTGCAAAGCAGCTGTGGAAAAATTAGGCCTTTCTTCCTGAGACTTGGCTGCCCTCTGCTTTCTGGGTCAGAACTGTTAGAACTGCTCCTAATTACAACAGTTTTTATACTCCTGTTAGTAGTGCCAGGCTAAGAAAGCATGAGTTGGGCTTTTTCTATTCTTGGATATCATTGAATAAAACTCCATTATGGGCAGGTGTCATTTACTGCATAAATTCTTGACATCAGCACAAGTTGCCAAGATGTTGCTAAGGACTAGGGCTGTGCGAAGCTTCGGTCCTTGATTCGATTCGGCAGAGACTTGGCCTGATTCAGTGGCCGAATCTCTGAACCCGAATCAAATCAGAGGACCCTTTAATCTCTCTGAATTGATTCGGAACCCTCCAAATCAATTCGGAGAGTTTCGGACATAGAGACTACTTTAAATGTTTTTTCTACATACCTCTAGGTAGCAGGGGGCTCATGAATGCTGTGATGGTGGGTCAGATGGAGCATCCCACAGAAGTGCAGGGGGCTCCCCAGCACCCTCGGGAGCAGACCTGGAAGTGGACCAGAAGCACTTCCAGTCCACTTCTGGGTCCACCGGGGAGTGCGCAGGGCTCTCCCCCCTGCCCCCCCTGCCCTGCATCTCCCCGGCTCAGCGACTGGTGCCTCCTGGGTTGGGGGCGCACCCGGAGTCCCCCCAAGGCTGATCGCCAAGCCAGGGAGGCATGGGGGCCCCCTTAGCACTCTCAGCAGCAGACCCAGAAGTGGACTGGAAGTACTTAGTAATTAGTACCTAGTAATTAGTCCTAAGTACTAATTACTGATAACTAGTAATTACTAAGTACTTCCGGTCCAGCTCAGTGATCGGCCATGGGGGGACCCTGGGTGCCCCCCCCAACCCAGGAGATACCAGTTGCCGAGCCAGAGGGCATGGGGTGGGGGTGGCCCACGTGCTCCCCAGTGGACCTGGAAGTGGACGGGAAGTGAATCTAGTCCACTTCCAGGTCTGCTGCTGAGCACACTGGGGAGCCCCCCGCGCTCCTGTGGGATGCTCCATCTGCGTCAGCATCGCAGCATTCACCAGCCCCTGGTACCTAGAGGTATGTAGAAAAAACATTTAAAGCTGTGTCTATGTCTGAATTGCCAAATCTTTCCGGATCTCTCTGAATCAATTTGAAGGGTTCTGATTCAATTCGGAGAGATTAAAGGCTCTTCTGATTCGATTTGAATTAGGAGATTTGGCCACCGAATCAGGCTGAATCTCTGCCTAATCGAATCGGGGACCGAAGCTTCACACAGCCTTAGTTTCTTCCCTCCAGGGTGTTAACAATGCTTGATCTACTAATTGAGCTAGCCTTTCTTCTACCATTAGCCTGGTAATTTTTCTGTGCTCTTCTCCCAGGGGATTCAAACCCACAAGAAATCAGGCAGGGAGGGGAGGGGCAGGGTTAAAAGCAGGCCTGGCTGAAATGCAGGGGTCAGACAAGAGTAACTTGCAAAGTTTAGGCAAAGACGTTAGTAACTGGAGTGACCCTTTCCTGGGTTATTCATTGCAGCAGGTGATGGAGGCCTTGGGAAGCAGAGCCAGTGGTGCAGCCAGAGTGGCGTAAAGCCAAGTATGGATGGATGCAGAGGGACTGGTCTTCCCAGGAAGGGGCACTGCAAGCGACTGTAATGAGTCCTCCCCTGATCCCAACTGTTAGTTTCTATATGTTGATGGTGGAGGGTACTGGTGGCCAGTTATTAACATGCTGTGGGGAGGGGAAGAGAATGGGAGAAAGGTGGGGCAGTTGTAGTCCTGCCCCCATCTGCCCCATGGCTGGTGGTTGTAGGGGCAGGGGGAACAGTATGGAAAGGGCTCTGAGGTGAAGGGGCTGCTAGGGCCTGTGAGGGACTGGATGGAGGATCATGACACTAAGGGGTTGAGGGGGAGAGGGTTATGGGGTGAGGAGGAGCTGGGACATTTAAGGGGCTCAGGGAGATATAGGGCAGTTTAGATGTGTGGCTGAGGGAGGTGGTGGAGGCTATGGGGCTGAAATGGGGGATGAGATGGGTTGGGAGCAAGAGGGATTGTGGGAGAAGGAGAGCCAAGTGGTGTGAGGGACTTCAGTAATGTCTGAGTACTCAGCGGGGTAAGGGAGAGCTCAGCGCTGTCTGAGGGGTCAGGAGGGCTGATGCCTGATGAGTACAGGGTACAGTGGGCTCATGGGGGACGTGAGCGGGCAGGGTAGGACTGACTGGGGCATGACGGGGTGGTGGGGTCTGATGGGTTTGGGGCATGGTGGGATGGGGTTGAGGATAGGGAAATGTGGTTTAACAGGACATAGCCAGAGTAGAACCGCCTGAGGTTGCAGGGATGATGGATGAAGAACAGTAAGGGGCAATTTGGGGCCACATGTCAAGGGGACCCATGCATTGGGATGCAGGGAGCAGTTCTCTCTGTGGCCACACTGCGGGGTTATGGCTGTAATCACCTGGCACCAGGTGAATGCCCCACCCTGGAGCTGGCAGCCAACCCACCACGGCCTCCGTTATCTTTGTTTTTGCTTGGATCTTAAACAGAATAATATAGCACTGGGCCCCTAGCATAATAGTAAAGCTTCTAGTTTCTTTTTAATTGGAGAAATATGCATTGTATTATTTGATGAGGCATCACAAATACCGCTTGCACCACGCCATTACAATTTCTTGATCTGCCCAGGGTGTACCCTCTCCTTGCAGTAGGGAAAATGACAAATGAGGTATATGGGCCCCAGAAATCATAGAATTTTTAAGGAAGGAATCTGGGGAAAAAACATGAGTTGTATTCAGTTTGCTTTATAATGGAGAAATGGTGCTTCCAGCCTCCTTTCCTATCTATGAGCCATAATCCGTGGTCTACCATGCCAGTCTTCCCACTGAGTTATGGGGATAGTGCAGTGAGGGAGCCCCTGGCCATGGTGGCAGATACAGTTTAACTAAGTGGCCCTTATCCATTTCAGAATATCCTGATTTTCCAATTTGAAATTGCCTTTCATTTAAAGGCAAATAATGGAGAAGGCTGTTGCCTATAAAAGTTCGTGTCTTTCTGAACCAGTTAGTATAAGGTACCACCCTTCTTTGCCTTCTGTCTTGCTTCAGACTAACAAGGATAATCTCCTCTCTTTTCATTTAAAATGTCATTTCATATAAGAAAAATATATATATGCATATATATGTAAGTGTGTGTGTGTGTGTATTTATTTATTTATGTAATGGTGTGTGTGCACACACATTTGATATGCATAAAGAAATATGTATATTTGTTTCTGTTCCACTTTGGAATAGAAAAAAATTCAAACATAAAGAATTTTCTACACAACAAAAAGGTCAGTCCTCATCCAATACTATTTATTTAAGTCCAGTGTAGCTAGTTTGATTTACATGGCTTTAAGGGAGCATTAGGTTCAGAGCATCTTTTCTGCTAATGTTCAAGAAATAATCCCCTTGCACTTTGATTTTCACTGTCTGGTTTTGCTCCAATTTTTTGTTTGATCCTGTGGGCTTCTTGGTTCCCATGAGTAGGGATCTGTGGAGGAGAGAGAATCACTTACCCCTGACTGTTCTTCCCTGGGAATGCACAACTTTTATTGCTCAAAAGAGCAATGCAGCCCTTTCATTAATAAAAAGCTTTTGCTTTTTCCAGTTTTTTTCTCCATTTACAGTCAAAACCTTAATTTCCAAAATTGAAATAATTTAATTTAGAAAATCTTCAGTTACAGAACTTTCACATTTTGGGTTTTATTTATTTATGTATTTATTTTAATCCATTTCTGCATCATATTATTTTGACTCTTCCTACATACCACCAAATACAGTTCAATTAATCTCTATTCCCATATGGCAAGTATGTATTACTAAACTCTCAGGATCTCTCTGATAATTTTTGGCAGTATTGTGCAAGCAGCCACAGCCTTTTTATCCCATTTCCCTAACTGAGGAACTGCTGCCTCAAGAAATAATGACCTGCCTTTATGTCTCCCAGCCAGGTTTCTCTAAGATCAGGTGGCATTTTGTGCCCAGATGATATGATTCTTTGAGATTGCTGTACAAATCTGTCAAGTTAATGGTTGTATAAATCAGACAAAATAACACCATGCAGGCCTACAACATGTATCTTCTGAAACATGGGAGGTCTTGGCAAGAGGCCAAGGGTGGACTAAATGGACTTACTGTTCTTTCCATCCATCTCTGTCTCTGCTACAGGTCAGATCAGCCAACTGGGAAGAAAATTAGTTTTGACCTTATTTTCTGAGGGAGACTTTTATGAACAATAAAAGCTTCAGGAAAAAGCAAATAAATCAAGTATGTTCAAATTAATAAGGGATGGATCTCTCCCTCCACTATACCAACTCAGCACTGCCTAAGCAACATGTCTGCCTGAGGGAACAGATGTCAGCACAAGCCCAGCACCCTTTCTTGGTTCACTGGCCTGCTATTACAGTGTAGGATATCTGTGTACATTGAAGAAGTCCTACTAAAGAGTGAGATGGGGGTAGGAGAATAGAGCATCCTCTTCAGAGCACAGCATGGGCCCATGGCAATACATCACAGTGCTGTGCTCACTTAGCAGCTTCAACCATACAGATCTACTTGCTGGTTCTAGGGAGAGGTTTGGCTCAATCTGCATCCCTTTCCTTAATTAACCTTTTATATGAAGCATGGTATCACTTGCAGCTTCTCCAAATGCTTCATCAGCCTGCCCTAGTTTGCTGTGAAGCAGCCAGAGCCTTGCCCAATAGGCCTGTGCGAGTTGGCAGCGATCCGATGCAGCTTCAGATCCAGCCGCTTTGGATGGCCATGATCTGATCTGGAGCTTTGGACTGGGTTTCCACCTCGATCCGACTGAAGCCGCTCCGAAGCTTCACAGCCGCCTCGGAGATCTGCCCATAGGGTATAATGGGGAATCAATGAAATATCTATAACTTTGTTGTTTCTTGACCGATTTGGATGAAACTTGCAGAGATGATAGCCTCTTCTGAGAGCATAAAACCTGCCAAGTTTCGAGAATGTTGTTGCAGGGGGTTGGGAGGAACTGTACCCCAAATTCTTGAAAGCCAAACTCATGTCACAGCTGTGTGTCACACCACAGGGGGGTCAAAACTGCAGGGCTGGTAGCTCTAACTGAAGCCACAAAGCCTGCCAAGTTTCAAGGAGATCCATGCAGGGGTTTGGGGGGAACTGCCCCTCACGCTGCAGACAAGCAAAACTCATCCCACGGGTGACCCTGCGTGTGTTAAGGCGCAGCGGGGTGACAGCTGCAGGGATGGTGGCCCCTGCTGTGATGCCTGCCAGCTGTGGAGGAGATCGGTGTAGGGGGGCTCTGGGGCCCTGCACCCCTAGCTGCTGACAGGCAAAACTCGTGCCATGCAAGACTGTGTCTGTCTTGGGGCAGTTGATTTTCTGTATTGATGCTTTCCTCTCCTTAGCCTGGTTGTGTAGGTGCTAATTGATGCTCGTTAAGTTATGTCGTAGCCAGGTCCTGTGTATTGAACTGATCCCTGATGTGAATCATGAGTCCCTGGGTGAATCATGATTGATTGATTGGTAACTGGGAACACAGCAGGTAGCAGCCAGACCTGCAGCAGTGTCTCCCCTCCCCGCACCAAGCCAGACAGTCAGTCCCACAGCACCCATGGCATGAGTTTTGCTTGTCCACAGCTTGAGGGGCAGTTCCCCCCAACCCCTGCACCGATCTTCTTGAAACTTGGTAGGCGTTGTGGTCTCAGTAAGAGCTACCACCCCTGCAGTTTTCTCCCTGCTTTGTTGTAACGCCTAGATGTGACATGAGTTTTGCTTTCAAGAATTTGGGGTGCTGTTCCCCCCAAACCCCTGCACTGATCTTCCTGAAACTTGGCAAACTTCATCCTCTCCACAGATTCTCCCACCCCTGAAAATTTCATCTAAATTGGATGAAAAACAACAAAGTTATAGATATTTTATTGTTTCCCCATTATACCCTATGGCCAGATCTGCGAGGCGGCTCTGAACTGCTTCGGGGAGCCGAACGAGGCAGCGCTTCCACCTGGATCTGCTGCTTCGGACCCCGAAGCCTCCAAAGCTTCTCCGGATCCGAAGCTCTGTCCGAAGCCTTGTGCAGCCCTATTGCCCAAGGAGAATGAATGGCAACTGTTTAATAATGATTCTTACATCCAACGTACCAGGGGTGAGTTGGTGTCAGAACTAGTATTAAAAGCCAAGAGCCCCTGGCTCCCTGTCCCATGTTTTGTCTTTTTTCCTGGAAGAAACTCCCTATCTATAAGAAATGATTCATTAGCAAATTAGTGCAATAAAGTGGTTTAAAAAATGTGTCTGATACAAGGCCCAGTTGGCTTAATCACTTTGGCTTTAAAAAGGGGTCACCATCCTCTGCAAGTCACTGAGCTGTGATTAGAGATGGAATGTACATAGAAGCCACAGATCAAACAGCCCCAGTGCAATTAATTTCAATTATATTTCAGGAAAATGTCAACCTGCTGGCAAATGCAGCTATAAAACCATTAAAAACAAATCGGACTGGACTTTCCCCCTCATTAGTTTACTTCAATAACCAGGGAAAGAGCTGAATTAACTGATTTTTTTTTCAGTTGAAGGACACTCTCTGAATCCAAGTTGTGCTAGGCAGGTGCAGGGGTGAGTCCCACAACCTTGGCTGTTGGCTATCCAGCCCTATATGCCAGAGCCAAACAGCTTTTGCAAGGGCTGTGGAATCCAAGTGTACCGTGAGTCTCATGTGGCACGCACTGGACGTCAGCATGTAATTTATTTCTCTCCTGGCCTGAACTGGTTTCTCTTGAAAGCACTGATTAGAATGGGAGCAGGACTGAGCCATAATGACATCGTTACCTGTTGTAATAGAATCATAATATTATCATGCAGAATCTTGATTTCATCACATCATTATTCATGCCAATATCATCCATCACCTGGAGGATAGAAAACAAAAAGGAACAACCACTATGAAGTATCTTGAAGATTACCTGGAGCTTCAGCCAGCTTGCGTTCATCCAGCAACCAGTTGCCGACAAAGTGTAATTGGATGGCTGGACTCCCACACCGCCTCCTCCTGTTCACAAGTGCTGATGCTTTTATGTGGAAATACTGACTGATCTCCACTGACTCAACATGACATGCATATAGATCCTTAACATACCACTCCCTGAAAGAAGGGGAGTGGGAAGCATGATTTAGCACAGGGAAATCTGTAGGGAATCTCACAACAGACTTTCTGTGTCTTCAGCTGACCTATCAGCATGCATTTTGCTGCCTTTGAGATTCAGTGTGTGCCATAGGTTCCAGCCGAGAGCCTGAAATCATTGCCAGTGGGAACTTGAAGTGGGATGAAGATGGGTTAACCCAGGCCTGGAAAATGTTGTGAAGACTGTCAGTGCTGCTCACTTAAAGGAAAAGAGTTGCAAGAAGAAATGTTCTCTTCCATTTACACCTGGCAGTTCTGCAGCCCTTTTAGAAGGGCCAAGTAGACAGAATTCACCTTTCCTTGGGTTTAATCTTAAATTATCCTAGGAAAAGAAAACAAATGACAAAACTCCCAGTTCTCCAACCTGATCTTGACAGTTTCTGGGGATGGAGATTCCCCAACTTCCTCAGGCAGCCTGTTCCAATGCTTGACTACCCTCACAGTCAGAAAGTTCTTCTTAATCTCTACCTAAATTTCCTCTGCTGCAGCACAAGGACATTGCTCCTAGTCTTGTTCCCTATGACCTCAGAAAAACACCCATCTCCATCCTCTCTATAATCTCCATCCACTCTATGACGACAGGATGAAGAGCAACCTGTTTAAGTTCGCAGACAACACCAAGATTTGGGGTGAGGTGGGCACGCTAGAAGGGAAGGACAGATTACAGCAGGACTTGGACAGGTTACAGGGGTGGGCAAATGAAAATAGGATGGGATTCAATACTGACAAGTGCAGGGTGCTGCACTTGGGCAGTAGGAACCAGCAGCATGCCTATAGTCTGGGGAACTCCCTTCTCGAAAGCACAGTGGCAGAAAGAGATCTTGGAGTCATTATTGACCCCAAGATGAACATGGGCCGACAATGCGAGAACACGGTCAGTAGGGCTAACCATACCTTGTTGTGCATCCACGGATGCATCACAAGCAGGGCCAAGGAGGTGATCCTCCCCCTCTATGCGACACTGGTCAGGCCACAGCTGGAGTACTGTGTCCAGTTCTGGGCACCGCACTTCAGGAGGGATGTGGACAGCATTGAGAGGGTCCAGAGGAGGCCACCCACATGATCCGGGGACAGCAGGGCAGGCCCTACGAGGAGAGGCTACGGGACCTGAACCTGTTCAGCCTCCACAAGAGAAGGCTGAGGGGGACCTGGTGGCTGTCTATAAACTTACTAGGGGGGACCAGCGGGGTTTGGGAGAGACCTTGTTCCCCCGAGCACCTCCCGGAGTAACAAGGAATAACAGCCATAAGTTCCTAGAGAGTAGGTTTAGACTGGACATCCAAAGGCGCTACTTCACAGTCAGGGCGGCTAGGATCTGGAACCAACTTCCAAGGGAAGTGGTGATGGCTCCTACCCTGGGGGTCTTTAAGAGGAGGCTTGACGATTACTTGGCTGGGGTCATTTGAGCCCAGTTTTCTCTCCTGCCCAGGGCAGGGGGTTGGACTAGAAGACCTACAAGGTCCCTTCCGACCCTACATCTATCTATGAATCATCCTCTAGGTATTTGAAAACCGCTATCAGATCTCTCCTTAGTCCTCTCTTCTGCAGACTGAATAACCTTAGCTCTCAGCCTTTTCTCTTCAGCCTTGTCTTACAGGCCCATGAACATTTCTTTTGCTCTGTGGTGGACTTTTTCCAAACTGTCCACAGCCTCCTTAAAGGATGATGATCCTTCACTGTATCATCTGTAACAAGATTGCCTTCTGCATTGTATAAGAGACCTGTGGTTTCTCTGTCTTCCTCTTCCTCTTGACACACTAGTAGAATGCCTTTGTGACTTTTATGTCTCTTGCCAGCTGCATCTCAAATTGTGACTTGGCCTTGCTAATTTTCTCCCACCATATCCGTGCAACATTTTTATAGTCTTCCCTAGTACTGTGACCTTTTCCACTTTTTGTGGGATTCCTTTCTGAGTTTCAATTCATTGAAAAGATTGCTGTCTAGCCAGGCTGGTCTGCTATTGCATTTTCCATTTTTCTGTTGCACTAGGATAGCTTGCTCCTGCATCTTTAAAAGGGCCTCCTTAAAGTACCGCCAGTTCTCCTGGACTCCTTTTCCTCTGACTTGCCTCCGAGGGGATCCTGCTTACCAGTTTCCAGAGTCTGTTAGAGTCTGCATTTCTGACGTTCAGTGTCTTTATTCTGCTGTCTCCTTCCTTCCTCCCCTTAGGTTCTTGAAATCTATCATTTTGTGGTCACTGTCACCCAAGCTGCCTTCCACCTTCTCCATTTCAGCCAAATCCTCCCTATTTGTGAGCAGCAAGTTGAGAAGAGCTTCCCCAGATAACTTTTTAATAAAGAAGCTATCTCCAGCACACTCATGACTCACACTCACACTGCATGACAGTGATTCCCTCCCAACATATGTTCCAATAATTAAAGGCTCCCATGAGAACCAGGTCCTGTGATTTGGAAGCTTCCATCAGTTGTTTAAAGAAAGCTTCATCCATGTCTTGCTCCTGGTTTGGTGGCAGATGCCCATCACGACATCCTCCCCTGCTGCTCCACCCTCTGACCTTTGCCCAGAGACTTCCAGTAGGCTCACCTTCCAGTTCATACTGCACTTCAGAACATATCTGCATTTCATTTAGATATAGAAAAATACCTCCTTCTGTTTTCCCTTGCCTATCCTTCCTGAACAAACTATCCCCCTACATAATAGTACTTGAGTCATGTCAGCTATCCCACCACATCTCCATAATGCCAGTCACATCATAATCCCTTGATTGTATTAGAACAATTCCTCTCCTTACTAAGGTTTTATCCAGGACCCCTGGCTCTTAACTTAACTTGTCATCTGCTCTGGGCTTTTGTCTTCATCCCTTGGTGAAATTAATTTTAAAACTTCCTCAGTAGGTTAGCAAGCCTGTATGCAAAAACAGTCTTCCATCTCTTTGTCAGGTGGGAGCTGTCTCTTCCCAGTAGTCTTTCTTCTTGCAGCACCACCCCATCATCAAACAGCCAAAATACTGCTGGTGTTGGTTAAGCAACCAAAACCCTGCACCATCTATGCAGCTATGTGTTGATCTCCAGGATTCATTTGCTCCTAGCTGGGCTTTTCCCCTTGACTGGAAGGATAGGTGAGAACACTGTCTGACCCCTCATCCACTTCACCCTTGCGCTCAGAGCCATGTATCACTTTTGCTCTGCTCAAGGTTACCCCTGAAAGTATCATTAGTG
The DNA here is from genome assembly GCF_030867095.1 of Alligator mississippiensis. Taxonomy (NCBI): domain Eukaryota; kingdom Metazoa; phylum Chordata; order Crocodylia; family Alligatoridae; genus Alligator; species Alligator mississippiensis. The sequence goes on along the minus strand of NC_081839.1, from coordinate 10,761,905 downwards.
CCCACGTGGATGAGCAGCATGGGACTAGTCAGAGGGCCAGATGAGTCTGCAGTCTTTCAATGACATCTTGGATGTGGGCCCTGAGCCAACAGGTCAGGCCAGTAGATGGAGTCCTCTGTGCCCAGGAAGTCAACAGCTGCTTTCACCCATCCCTTCCTCTTGGCAGCAGAGGTCTCGGTCTTCCCACCTCTGGAGGCACATGGCATGGCCTCTCCTGCCACTGAAGCAGGCTCCTTCTCATCCAAATCCAAGGGCTTCATACCTGATTTCCAGCGACACAGTCAGAAGTTCAAAAGAGCAGCACTGTCTGTTGCTAGAGATGACAAGCTGTCACTGTTACTTGCTCAGTTTTGTTGGTCATGGGCCAGCACAAGGTGAGGACTTCTCACAGTAGACAGTATTAGGGGAGCAACTGAAGCAAAGCTTCAGGTTGGAACCCCTGGAGTCTAAGCAACATTATCACTGAGAGAGGTAGCAACATCTTGCCTCAGCTAATATCCCCTGGCAGCATCTCTTCATAAGGCAAGAAAAAATACAACAGCAACTGCTTCCACCGGTGCCTCAATGAAAAACTGGTGAATTCCAATCAACAGCAATGGGAGAATGTCAGCAGCGTGCAGGGTGCCCTCAAAGCCACCGTCATCAGCACCTGTGAAGAGAACCTTGGATTCTCTACCAGGAAACATCAAGACTGGTTTGATGAGAACAACAGGGAGAGCCAAGAGTTGATCGCTTGCAAGCCCAAGGCCTTTTGCACTTGACAAAATGACACCAACCCCAGGCAAAAGAAATTGAATTTCCAACAAGTCAAGGCAGAGGTCCAGAAGATGACCTACTATATGAAGAACAAATGGTAGGAAGACAAGGTGAAGGAGATTCAATATCTTGCTGAAACCCATATTTGTGGTTGCTTCGGTGCCACCAAAACCATCTACAGGACAGGCACTCAGAGACCAACGCCTTTGAGACCTAAGAATGCAGGAGACCTGATCAAGGAAAGAGGAGCCATCAATGCCTGTTGGAAGGAGCATTTTGAAGACTTTCTCAATAAAGGCTGTTGTTGATGAGAGTGTTCTCAGCTCCATCCTGCAACACCCAGTCAGAGATGATCTCAGAATCCCTCCAACCCTTAAGGAGGTAAGGAAAGCCATCAAACAGATAAAGAAAGACAAGGCATCTGAAACAGATGGAATCCCCACAGAAATCTTCAAGCAGGGCGGAGAGGAGCTCACATCACAGCTTCATGCCGCTTTCTTAAGGAATGATGAGGAAATACCAGATGACCCCAGGGATGCCATTATTGTGACAGTCTTCAAAAAAGGAGACAACCCTGACTGGAAACTACAGAGGGATCGCCTTGCTGTCCACCATTGCAAGAATTCTCCTGAACCATCTCCTTCCACTTGCTGAAGAGCTCCTCCCAGAATCTCAGTGTGGGTTTAGGGCATCAAGAGGCACAACTGACATGATCTTCACAGCTTGCCAGCTGCAGGAGAAATTCCAGGAACAAGATAAGCCTCTCTACATAGCCTTCTTTGACCTCATGAAAGATTTCAACTCTGTCGGCTGAGAAGTGTTGTAGTGGATCCTTCTGAAGTATGGATGCCCAGCTAAATTTGTCACCATTCTCTGCCTGCTTCATGACAGTATGTGAGTGGTGGTTCTCACTAATGAATCTATCATAGATCCCTTTGAGGTAAAAACAGGAGTTAAGCAAGGGTACATCATCACTCCAACACTCCTCTCATTATTCCTTGCTGCAGTGCTACATCTGACCACCAACGAGCTTCCAGTCAGAGTGAAGCTAAACTCCTGAATAGACAGTAAGCTGTTTAACCTCATCTGTCTCTGAGCCAAAACCAAGACCACCCCAACCTCAATCATTTAGCTCCACTATGGTGTAGTGTGTGCGCACTGAGAAATAGACCTTCAGGCAATCATCAGTGCCTTTACTGAGACATACAAGAAAATGGGACTGACATTCAGGTACTTCAGGTACTTCACCAGAACACCAGGAGTTTTTGAAAGTCTTTGCCAGTGGCTGGGTTATGACTCCTGCCAGTACTCTGGGGTGCAATCTGTCAGGACCTGCTGACTCAGGTGAAGTACTTGAAAATTGGAAGAAGGCCAGTGTGGTGCCCATCTTCAAGAAGGGGAGGAAAGTAGATCCAGGGAGCTACAAGCCAATCAGCTTGACCTCAATCCCTGGAAAGATTCTGGAAAAAAATATCAGAGACCCTTCTTGACAAGCTGGCTGACGGCAACATCCTGAGGGACAGCCAGCACAGGTTTGTTGCAGGTAGGTCTTGCCTGACCAATCTAATTTCCTTCTATGACTGGATGACATATCACTTGGACAAGGGAGAAGAGATTGACGTCATATATCTGGATTAAAAAAAAACCTTTTATCTGGTGTCCCATTATCTCCTCCTGGAAAAACTGACCAACTGTGGCCTCGGCTACATCACAGTCCAGTGGCTGGGGAATTGGCTCTGAGGCCAGACTCAGAGAGTGGTGGTTAATGGAAGTGAATCATCATGGCACTCTGTGACCAGTGGTGTCCCCCAGGGCTCCGTCCTTGGACCTGTACTCTTTAACATCTTTATCAACGATGTGGATACTGGTGTCAGAAGTGGACTGGCCAAGTTTGCCAATGACACCAAACTTTGGGATAGAGTCTCCACACCTGAGAATAGGTTGGTGATCTAGGCTGACTTGGATAGGCTCAAAAAGTGGGCAGATACAAACCTGATGACATTCAGTACCGACAAGTGTAAGGTACTCCACCTAAGGGAAAAAAAGCCCTCAGCACAAAAGAGACTTCAGGGTCATGATTGACTACAAGATGAACATGAGCCATCAATGTGATGTTGCAGCTGGTAAAGCAAACCAAACTCTGGCTTGCATCCATAGATGGTTCTCAAGTAAATCTCAGGATGTCATCCTCCTTCTGTACTCGGCCTTGGTGGGGCTGCAGTTGGAGTACTGCATCCATTTCTGGGCTCCACAATTCAAGAAGGATATGGAGAAGCTTGAAAGAGTCCAGAGGAGAGCCATGTGCACGATCAGAGGACAAGAGAATAGGCCTTATGAAGAGCCGCTGAGAGCCATGGGATTCGTCAGCCTGGAAAAGTGCAGGCTCAGGGGTGACTTGGTGGCAGCCTATAAGTACATCAGGGGTGTGCATCAGGATCTGGGGGGACACCTGTTCACCAGAGCACCCCAAGGGATGACAAGGTCCAATGGTCACAAACTCCTCCAAGACCATTTTAGACTGGACATAAGGAAGAACTTCTTTACTGTCCGAGCACCCAAGGTTTGGAATAGACTCCCTCCGGAGGTGGTGCAAGCACCTGCTCTGGACTCCTTTAAAAAACATTTGGTCCACCTCTGGAGGTGTTCCTTTACAAGGTCTACACCAATGCTGGGTATAAATTCACCCTCACCCTGGCCATCCCACATCATGTCCAACTCCAGATTCCCAAAGCAAGTTTTATTCTCCCAACTCAGCCAAGGTGTATGCTCAAGAGGAGGGCAGAGCAAGCGCTTCATGGATGTCCTCAAGGCCAACTTAAAAAAATGCAACATTGATATCAACTCATGGGAGACTGTCACCCAGGACCTCCCCAAATGGAGGAAGAGCCTGCTGCAAGAATCTTAGTACTTTGAAACCTTTGAGACCACAACAGGAGATGGAAAAGCGAGAATGGCAGAAACAGCATATCATGGACCAAATCAAGAATCCAGCACCACCCACCCCATGCAGAAATGTATGTCTGAGCTGTAGTAGAGTCTGTCAATTTTGGATAGGCCTCATTGGCCATCTTCAGACGCACAGATAAGACAATCATGGAAGATAATCATCCTCGACTGTGAGGGATTGCTGAAGAAGAAAAATACAACAGATGCTCTTGACTGGGCACTGATGAGAGAACCCTCTGCACAAGTTCCTGAATGCCTCATCATCAGTGACTTCAGTATGACATACACTTTGATATACCTGAGGAAGGAAGCTTGCTTTCTGAGAAGTGTCTTGTGTGGTCTAATATATATGGGCTGATGCTGCTAATCCTGTTTAAAAAAATGCTGTGGGACACTTCTCAGCATATTGGGGTGATTTATACCAGATTAGACCAAAAAGCTGTGTTGATAGCCTGTGATCCACTGGTAGAGGTGATGTGGCAAGAAATCCCAGGTAGACAAGTCTGCAATAACCTGCCAGTGATGAGAGCTTCTTCCTGTGCACAGGTGTTAAGTGCTTGGCCCAAGCCCTGCAGCAGAAGAGTTTCTGTCCTTATGTTGTCTTTCTAGCTAATGTATCTGGAGATGTTCTCATTTTCTATGGGATTCCTTCTTTGAATTCTCTTATACTAGGCTTCAGTGACACCCTGTTACATTCCACATGTTACATGCAAGTTGTGTAAAAATGTATTGCCCTCTTATTTCATGGATGTCCCTTATTCTTGCATTGTGTGATAGAGCAAATATAAGCCACTAGTTTGCTGTTTCTTACCAGTCTCATTATTCCATATGTGGTTATCGCCCTCTGGTTCACTCCTTTGCGGCCTCCATGACCCCATCTTTTCAATTTCTGCCACATAAAACACTGTGTATGTGTGTGTGTGTGAGAGAGAGAGAGCAAGCAGGAGACCCAGACCAAGATGGAACAAAGCCACTTGTATACATTTCAGCACTGGGAAGGCTCATCTGCAAGCCAGATGGATTTAGTCTCTGGGTGTTTCATTACTCTTGCTGACTCTTGCTGACCAGATAGATCACTGCTCAGAGTTACCCCGACAGAATTCAATCATGATAGTAGAGTAGCTCATGCAGTGTTTTGATTGCATGTTTCCATATAATTGAGTTCACTTTATGGTCATTTTTCGTAATCATCCTAGGCAGGCTATGCATTCTTTAGATACATACAGCTAGTAGGGCTGTGCAAAACAGCACTTTTCCATTCAGACTTCAATTTCAAAGTCTGGTTGGAACATTGTTTTGTATCGAATTTAATTTCGAGTCAAAACAGCCTCACTGTTTTGCTTCATTGAAACAGCGAGGCTGTTTTGACGCTGTTTTGACATTTCGCCCAACCATTTTGCTGGGGAAAGGAACTCAGCCCAGCTGGGCTGAGTTCCCAACACCAGCCCCATGATTGGATTGGGGAAACTCAGTCCAGCTGGGCTGAGTTTGTTGCCCCAGTGTGACCATCATGCTGGGGAAAGGAACTCAGCCAAGTTGGCTGACTTCCCATCCCCAGAGCTATGGTTGAAAAGTTTCGACTTTTGAAACATTTCGACTAGCCTCATTATGTTTCGAGGCTGTTTCGAAGCCTTTTGTTTCATTTCGATTTTGCTGTTTCAACCTCAAAATGAGTTGAAACAGTGTCAAAATGAAGTGGCCGGTGAAATTTCGCACAGCCCTAACAGCTAGGCCCTCAGCCCATGCAAAGGCAACTCACAGAGCAGTGTTGAATCACCTGCAGCTCTCTTAAAGGGGCACCTGAGGATTCTCCAGTGTGTCGTCATACAAGTTCTTTCTGGCGTAACCATTACAGGCAGCACACATGGAAAGAATTAAAATCAAATGGGCTTTACTAGCTCCCAGACAGTGAGCTGGACACTCTAGAACTGTTCCAGTTGGCATAAATTAAAGCAACCTGAATCTGCTTCAGCTTGCACTAGGGATCAGTTTGGATCCAGGGAGAGGAAACCATGGCTTAGAGGAGTAGAGGCCAACGTTTTTGGTAGGTGTACCACAAGTTAACCTTGCACCTTCTCCGAGTGCCACTCTGATCCTCTTTCCCTGCCCTATCTGCAACAATGTACTCACTGGCTGGTCTAATTCTCTGCTTTCTGCTTCATTCCCCTGTGCTCTCTACCCAAATTGCTGTTTTACTTTCTGCTCCCTGTCCTATCTGCTGTTGTGCTGCCTGTCCCCTCCCTGATCTGGTGTATGCCATGCACAGGCTGCCCATGCCACTTTTGGCATCAGTGCCACAGGTTGGCCACCCCTTGCTTAGGGCCACCATTGCTCATCCTCATCAGTGGCAAAGATAGAAATCGTGCAACCACAATGCATTCTGAAGGGAATGACATATACATGGAGCCTGCACATATGCGGTAGGAGCAGCAGAGAAAGGGCCAAACTGAGATGTCAGATATGTCTGAATGGAGACTGAGGGAATGAGAGATGGAGTGGTTTATGTGAACTTCAGAGTTAAAGCCTTGTAGAGCCCATGTCAGGTGATGCAGCAGCTGTGAGAGCACTTCTCAGACATTATGCTGACAACTCCTATCAATAAGAAAGCAGTCCCAGGCTATGGCATGACTATGGGGAAGGTCGTACAAAAATAGTAGCTGCCACTACCAATGCTCCTTTGGCTGCTGTGTCACCACCAGCAGCCCAGCTGTGGCCATTGCCTCATGTACGGGAGCTGCCCAGGGTACAGAACTGCCAGGGATTTCCTAAGGGATGCTCCTGGCACAGCATTGAGCAAGCCCTATTGGGCATCTTGAAACTACTGTGATGTAGTAATTGAGCCAGGAGCACTGAGGCACTTTGTTATGGGCATGGGGTTGGAGACAAAAAGTCCAAATGAAGCAGGAAACATCTTTGGGGCATTTAACACCTAACCTGAACTTAGAAAATGTAGACAGGTCCTAAAACAAAACTTAAATCTGTGGAATTTCAGCAGAGGCCAGAACCTACAATAGTCTAACCCTGTGAGACTCTAGGAGCGTGTCTACACAAGATGCTAACTGCTCAGTAGCCTAATACTGTGCAGTAGTGTGTCACAGCACAAACAGTGCTAATACTCTCCTGTGCAGTATTATTATGCTACTGTACAGTAGTGTCACTAAAAAGATGCACGCTAGTGGTACTGAGCAGTAATGCCAGTTACTGCAAATTGATTTACTACTTGATTATACAAATACTAAACTTAATGAGCAGTAACTACAGCGCATTAATGAATGTATAGACATGCCTTAGAAGTCTTAGCTGTCAGCAAAACCAGAGGGCTCCAAAATGAGGATGATGAAGAATGAGAGTTCCCAATAATGATTAGCGGCTGGCTATACTAGATAGTTCAGAGACACAAACAGAGGTGGGGGCAGAGACAGTGGGGGCAGTGCCAGATTTAGGCACAAGCAAAGTAAGCTTGAGCTTAGGGCCTCATGTTATGAGGAGCCTCTAAACCAACCCATGGGCTGCGAAGGGTTGACTGCCAGACCAGAAGTGACCACGGACTGGCAAACCACTGTCCCACAGAGCCGGGCAGAGAGGCCATGACTCCTCCCGCAGGGCCCGCAGCTGCAGTTAAGGTTTGGGCCCAACCCCCACCTGGGGCATGGAAGCATCTTTACTTGTGTTAGGAGGTCAAGCTCTCATAAAAAAAAAATAAAAAAATTAGCAGGTGCACAGTACCCCTGAGCCACAGCCATTATGGTTTTTAGTGTTTGCAGACATTAAAAAAAGAAAAAAGAAAAAAACCCCACTCTTTACCAAAAGAAGCAGCACCTTACTTCAACCTAGCTCTGCAGCGTCTACATAGATCAAGCGCTTCAACGGGGCTTTTTAGTGCTTTTAGCTAAATCTGATTCAATCAGCTTATTAGATAAAAGGACATACACACAGCTCAGTGCAGGAATGCTAAAGTAAAGCGCTGTTTTGGGTGAGGGGGTGAGGTTATGTCTGCAAGCTCCCACCAGCAAAAACAAAAGTTGGGGCCTATGTGTGCAGACACTGGGGGAGGCAGGGGGGACAAGTGGTGGGAGCAGGGGGCAGTGCTCAAGCTGCTTACCCTCCCTGCTGCTTGCCCCTACCGCTTCCCTCCCTGCAACTGCTTTCTCCATTGTAGCAGTTGTGGGATGATGAGTGTAAGATGACCCTCTGATAATTTGATTCTATGTATGAAAAATTATAACAAATGTATACATTTTCCATGTATATAATCTAATTATGGGGCAGGTGGGGATGGTCATCTTAAATTCAAAGTCAGCTTGGATTCAGGTAAATATGGTATTTGGTCTTTGGAGTTGTGAATATGAAGGTGAGGGGTACCTTAAAATATACCTATGAACTCCGAATGGGAAGGTCAAGAAATATCAGATGAATCCTAGAAGTATGTCTGGAAAGAGAATAGGTCTATAGGGGAAGAATGGATGCACCTGCTTTGCTCACAATAAATTACAGCATGACAGTACCCTAAAACGGCTCTTTATCTTCCAAGTAGCTCAAATTGCTATGGGTAGACCTTACAATAGAGGAGTTGAACATCCACTACTCCCACTCCTGTGGGCTGTCAATGGATACTTATAGCACCTAAGGCCATGTCCCCAATGTGGGTTGCTGCGCGAGAAAAATCAGCACGAATTAGCTCCAGTGGCAGCAATCTGGGTGCGTGGAGCCTGACCAGCAGCCAGAGTGTGGGTCTGGCTGGCCAGGCTCCAGTTTCAGGTGGCACATGCTGCTCCCACATGTGCCACCCCACTTTTTTTCCATGCACTTTTTTTGATACCAGGATTTCTCAGTATCTAAATGTGGCTCCACACTGCAGAGAACCAAATCATGTGTATGGGGTGCATTTTGTGGCATCTCAAACCATACATGCACACTCATGTGGATGCGACCTTAGAGTCCAAGTAAGTACTTGAGGCTAGATTCACAATGGTGTTTAGGTACCTTTCTCCTATCTTGGGGTGCCTATAAATGAGCAAGGAGGCTGCTCCGATGCACTATAATTACAGCGCGTTGGAGCAGCCTTGATTAATTGAGTCTGCTGGAGCATGGTAATTACAGTGCTCCAGCAGCCTCCGGCATCTCGTGTATCAGTGTCCCTGCATTTAAAAGTGGTGGCAGGGGCACTGTATCTAATGCTCATTCAATGAGCTTTAGATAAATGCCCCCACTTCCATTTTTAAGCATGGGGATGCTGATACACAAGACACTCCAGGGGCTTTAATTAAGCAGCTCCCCACATGTATAAATGTACAGTGGTGCTTAATTTACTATTAAAATCAATGGTAAACTTGTCACCTACATAGGCATTTGGTACCAAAAGCTGTTTATAGATATTACATTTTTTCTGGGTTTAATCCAGACTGCAGCCATCACTTTATACACATGGATGTCTATAATCTGAATTAAAATTGAATTAACTAATCCTCATTGAATGAGGATTAAAATTAATGCAGATTAGGGCAGTCTGAATTAGGCAATTTTAACTGTATTAATTAATATGTATTTAAAGCATTGCTTTTACATAAAACAGTCCTTAGGAACTCAGATAAGCATTGCAAATATCAGTCCCCTCAAGGGAAACTCAGTTGGGTTTTAGCAACACAACAGAGGCTATCGGGCACAAAGCAGCATCTTTACAAAGTCAAATGTGCCAACAATACCTCACAATGACTAAGTATCAGTATCCTGATTAAGCCCCCAGCCTTGTTGAAGGGCAGGGGTTACTGGTCTGTGAAGAAGTGGGGAAACCCCCTTGATCATCTATTAACCCTTAATTTGAATTGCAATTTGATTTGAACTCTATGATGCAAATCAATTAACATGGTTTAAAAGGTGGTGAGCACATCTACAAATGGCCCAAGTAACTCTAGGTCTTCAAGACTAAGTTGGGATCCAGGTTCATACCTCTTAACTGTTTTGCCATTGAATGATCTAGTTGGGGCTGGTCCTGCTTTGAGCAGGGGGTTGGACTAGATAACATAAAAGAAGACACTGGAATATGTTGCTATTTTCAAGAGACCTATTCTGATCTAGTTGCAGGCTAGATGTAATATGGGCCTTATTCCAGCCTCCATAAGGGAAATGGGCCCCTGAAAAATGTTTTGTAGAGCAGCATTGGAGTTTGCTGCCAGGCAGAGAATTTACCCCATTTTTTTGCCCTCAGGCCATGGGTTTAGACCAAAAAAAGTGGCATGAAATTCATCCCCTTTCCCCTTCCCCACTTTCATCCCCTTCCCCCCTTCCCCCTTTCCCTACCTAACAGCAAAGACTTCCACTATCACTTTAGAGAACTACAATTCCTTGCCCACCTTGCCTGTCCCTGCACCCTGCAAGCTAGAAGGTACAAGGGGAGGAGTTGGGGGGAAGAGTGACAGCAGACTGCCCGATGTACTTTTTTTTTGGTGCTATTTCTCTGAACATGCCTCTCCCATTCCACATGTAGGGTGGCCATATGTCCGGTTTTATAGAGCACAGTCTGGTTTTCTGGTCCTCTGTCCTCTATTGATATGAAACCAGACACCTTTATGTCCTCTATTTTATGTCCTCGGGATGCATACAACGTTCATGGTGGTGGGGACAATTGCACTAAATGCAACTGTCCTCTATTCTTGAGGTACCTTGATGGCCACCCTATCCACATCATCTGTCCTTGTTGGAAAGGTTGATTGCAAGGAGGCTGAGTCAATGCTGTGGTGGCATCTCAGGGGAGGTTCCAGGTGATTGGAAAAGGGCAAACATAGTTCCCATATTTAGGAAATGGAAAAAGGAGGATCCAGGGAACTACAGACCAGTCAGCCTCACTCACCTCAGTCCCTGGAAAAATCATGGAGTAGATCCTCAAGGAATCCAATTCTAAGTACTTGGAGGAGAAAAAAAGTAATTAGACTCATTAATTAATCAGTAATTAGACAGGGGTCAGTCTTGGGGCTGGTTTTGTTCAATGTCTTCAACAGTGACCTGGAAGATGGCATAGAGGACACCCTTAGCAAGTTTCCACGTGACACCAAACTGGGGGGGGAGTAGTAGATATACTTGAGGGTAGGGCTAGGATTCAGAGTGACCTAGACAAATTGGAGGATTGGGCCCACAAGGAATCTCATGAGGTTCAACAAGGACAAATGCAAAGTCCTGCACTTAGGACAGAACAATCCCATGCACCGGTACAGGCTGGGGGCTGACTGGCTGGGTAGCAGCTCTGCAGAAAAGGACCTGGGGGTTACGGTGGAGAGTAAGCTGAATATGACCCAGCAGTGTGTCCTAGTTGCCAAGAAGGCTAACGGCACACTGGCCTGCATTGCTAAGTGTGTTGCCAGTAGGTCAAGGGAAGTGGTTATTCCCCTCTGTTCAGCCCTGGTGAGGCCACATCTGGAGTACTGTGTTCAGTTTTGGACCCCCCACTACAGAAAGGATGTGGACAAATTGGAGAGAGTCCAGCAGAGGGTAACAAAAATGGCAAGGGGTTGGGGGACATGACTTCTGAGGAAAGACTGAGGGAACTGAACTTATTTAGTCTAGAGAAGAGAAGACTCAGGGGGTATTTAACAGCAGCCTTCAACTACCTGAATGAGGGTTCAAAAGAGGATTGAGTTGGACCGTTCTTAGTGGTGACAGATGACAGAACAAGGAGCATTGGTCTCAAGTTGCAGCAAGAGAAATTGAGGTTAAGCATTAGGAAGAATTGTCTCACTAGGAGGGTAGTAAAACACTGGAACTGGTTACCCAGAGAGGTGGTGGAAGCTCCATCCTTGGGGGTTTTCAAGACCAGGCTTGACAAAGCTTTGGTTGGGATGATCTGGTTGGGGATGGTCCTGCTTTGAGATGACCTCCTGAGGTCCCTTCCAACCCTAATTTTCTATGATTCTATGATCTCCCCTTTTAGGCTCCACCTCCATGTATGTGGGGCTTCTCTCACTCTTATTGTTGCAGACCAGCGGATTGGCACATGTTTCTCAGCTCTGATCGGTGGACGCTGCGCTGGGGAGCTCCCGGGCCAATACACCAAGATGCAATGCTGCTGTGACTCTGGACGCTGCTGGGCAATTGGGCAGACTCCTGAAATGTGCCCAGTCAGGGGATCTGGTAAGGAAAACAGTAAATCCCCAGTATCCTGATGAGTCCAACCTGCTAGCGACTGGTGGTGAGCTGCTCTGGTGAGTGTCCTACACCAGAATACAGGACCTGTCAGAGAACTCACTGACACAGATGCACTGAAGATGGTTGCAGTGCAGGCATCCAGTGTCGGGGAATTCAGATTTAAGATCACCTGGCTCAGGACATCTCCTCTATGTAAAGGCATTTCAGAAGGATTCTTGCAGGGCAATAATCTCACTGCTTGCCTCAGCTTCAGCCTATCCCTTTCTGCTGTCAGACTTTTGGTGAATAAGTCAGAGAGTGACCTAATAACAACCTCAGGGTTTGGGAGTTGGGACCCTCGGGCTCTGAGTGCTCTTTCTGTCTCTGTCTCTGCCTTGCTGTGTGACTGCGCTCCCCCTTCCCAGGTCTCCCTTTACTTCTTTGCAATGCAGGGCAACAATCCATTGAAAATCTTGATTGAACAATCATATCTAGGTGGCCCTGCTACATCCTGGGCCCTGCTGCATGGAGGAGACTGGCCCCTTAGTTACTCCAGTGCAGGGTCTATTGGCCACATGGTTGCAAAGACCACATAAGACCAAAGGCTGCAGGGCTTCATTACTGACAAAAGGTAACTCATGCTTCCATCCTTCCTAACCCATCTTCCTGTCTCTAGACACACTCTCTGTCCCCAGGCAGAGAGTCCCTTTCTTCCTACTAGACTTCTCTGAGTACCTAGGTTTTGATGTCCTTGTGCCAGTTTGGCCGTCCCTGGCCTCTGCCTGTCGGCTATTCTGTTATACTCATTTGACATGAACAAGGAGCGTTGGACCAGGATGTTGGAAAGCACTAAGACAGCTGTTTCGTTTCAGATGAATACCGCAGACTCTGCATTGAAGGACTCCCAGTAGTGCCAGGGTTCCCTGGGAGCTTCCCAGGAATTCCTGGATTTGGGCCAAATGGTGTCGGGCCTGGAATCAGTGGACCTGGAGGCATTGGACCAAATGGGGCTAATGGACAAGGCGGGATCCCAGGCCTGCCTGGAATGGGCCCAGGAAGTTCAAGTATTGGTAAATTAAAATACCTTTCTTACAACTGCATTTCTTAGAACATCCAGTGTGTCTGCCTGCTTGTCTGAGCTGCATGCATATGAACAAGGTAACAGTGCTTTAACCCAGTCACTAGGTTTGTCTTGACATTTGTGGAGCAATGGGATGTGACACTAATGCTGTGCAGAATGCTAAGCCTAGCAAACAGATCAAAGGGTGTCTTCTGTCTGAGCCAGGGAGCTGAGGCGGCTCTCAGTGCCAAAGAGGCAGCCTGCCTTCCAATGGAGAATGTCTTTCTAATTACAGAATAGGAACAGAGTTCTCACAACCTTCTTCCCTCCCTTGCCTGTCTAGTGCAGAGGAATAAATGCCTAGAAACTTGGTTGCAAAACTGAGTGAAAGGGGAAAAAACCTGGAGATGAAATTCATTGTTGATAAGTGCAAAGTAGTGCACAATGCACACAGAGGAATAAATAGTTCAAAATAAGCCCAGGTGATGGACTCTGCATTAACTGTTGCTACAAAAGAAAGAGATCTAAAAATCAGTCTGTATCCCTATTGCCAAAAAAAATCAGCTTAGTGTCTAGCAGCAGTTGAAAGACATAAAACATTAGGAATTATAAAGAATAAAAAGTATCATTATGCTCTGAGATGAAGTATCCATAACACTGTCTTGAGCAAGATTGTCACAGGTACAACTCAGACGTGGTTGGCTTGAATTCAGAAGCTGAGAGAGTTATATCATAAGTCTAGAAGCCAAAGTTGAGTGTCACACCGAGTGCCAATCTGAGTCCAAGTGAGTCCAGGTCAGGAGCTGGGTAATCCAAAATATGAGATAGGGTAAGCAAGGTCTAAGGCTGGAGCAAGGCTGGAGGAATGGCAGGAAGGTCCAAGGCAGATTCAGAGTCAGGAGGCCCAAAACAGGAGCAGCAGTTCAGGGGTCAAGCAAGGAAGTCCACAGGGAAGGTACAAAGAATATTGTTGCAAAGACAAGGCCCTACAGGAAATGGGAGGTTTATAGCTCTCCTGTCAGGGGCTTGTGGCCTCCATTTGTCCTGTCAGGTCACCCAATCCCTTGTTAGGAATCTCATGGTCAGACTCAGAGTGAGCTGGAGCAGGTATGTGGCTAGTCTTTCTGCAGCCTGGTTCTCTGCCTGTGGGTGTCACAGATTGGGGTTTGAATTCCAGGGTCTCCGACAAAGATGGTATCTCAGCCGCTACCTTGCAGATCTGAGCTGCAGCAGCTCCTGCTCCTCCAGTGCCATTGCTTTGCCAGGGCTTTTCATTACTGGGCCAACATGTGCCAGAAAAATGAAATTTCCCTGGATGCTACAGTAGGCAAAAAAGGAGACCCAAGTTGTAGAGGGAGTTGTGCTGGAACCCAAGGATGGTTGTGGAAAGCACAGGCTTGCATAAACCACTAAAATGGGATTGGTAGCCTGCGACTGTCCTCTGATTGTTTTTTAACAAGTTCTTGCAAACAGGGAAATCCTGGATCTTGCCCCAGAGGCAGCTTTGTCTCTTTGACCCTTCAACAGGGTGAGTTCATTAGTCTGGAATGTCCTGGGGGAAATTGTTGCTTGTGTTCAAAGACCAAGGACTCTTTTCTGTATCAGTGAGAATACAAATCCTCCTCATTGCCTTGGCGAGGGAATGGGCTGAACACAGTATCACTGACTGCTGGGTCCCATGAGATGCATAAAACTGAAACTTATGGCATGACTCCAGGCAGGGAGAAGCAGAGAGATGACTTCTAGTGGCCTGTGAATTACAGAAAATGCTGGGAAGCCAAACCCATAGTGCCCAGCATGAGATATATGCTCTACATACATGTTTTCCACTTCTCTGGGCACCCTCTCTCAGACTGAAGAGATCCTGAAATGAAGGCCTGGGGATACAGAGGAGGAGTCATGGGCAAGGGCTACTATTTGAGAAGTTGCTGTTCACACTCCGAGACTGTCTCTATTACTCGTTTGTTTTTCAGGAACTGCCACCTTAAATCAGACCATTGACATCTGCAAGCATTTCACCAACCTGTGTCTGAATGGGCGCTGCATCCCCACCCCCTCCAGCTACCGATGCGAGTGCAACATGGGATACAAGCAGGACGTGCGTGGCGAGTGCATTGGTAAGGAACATTTCCTTGGCAGACAGCTGGCTAGGCCACAAAGCATGTTCCAGGCCCGCTCCAGAAGTCTGTCCCCGCTGGTATGTGGCTGTCTCTGGGGTGGTCAGTACTGTCCCCAGCCTGGGTTTCTTGCAGCAGTGCTGATGACTGCAGTGCTCTCCACAGTACCCGTGGGTGAAGGAGTGCAGTGACGCACTATTGTGCTTGCACAATGAGAGACAGCAACCTTACCCCCATCTGGCAGATACAATTTGATCATAGGCAAGCATGAAAATCAAGGTATTTGTTGTTGCCTGCAGCAGGGTTGCGGGGAAAAAGGTTTATTTGCCTCCAGATAAAGACTGCCCCCATGTCTCTGTGGCTGAGATGAATGGGCACGTGGGCCAGGTACTCTCCAAGCTGCTGTCCCCTCATCTCAGTCTTTGCCACCTCATCATGTAGCCAAGTCATCCCCATGCCTGGGATTCCCAGGGACTTATTGATCCTTGAGACCCACTGGATTCTGAGACCCTCAACTCAGGGCCTCTAGAGCAGTGCTTCTCAACCTTTATTTTACCAAGACCCATTTGTAAACATCAACGGCCAGGCCTGACCCGGTAAATAGTTTTAGAAAACAGCCCCCTGGCCCTGCCAGTGCCCCTCACTCCCAACACACATCCCCACCCCCCAGGCTTTCTCATGCCCCTCACTTCCAATATGCTGCCCCCCAGGCCCAAGCCCCCCAGTGTGTTGGGCAGGGGGATGTGTGCATCTGCCCCCAAAACTTTTGCACCCACAGCAGACACAGGGCTGCAGCCAGGCTGGACCGGCACAGGCAGGAGCAGGCAGAACTCGCCACGGGAGGGCAGGGTGGGGCGGCAAAACTCTTTGCTGCCACTGCCATCAGGACCTCCACGCCAGCCACACCGCCAGCAGCACAAGGAGTAACAAATGGTGGTAGGGGCCGCACTGCCCTCCCCTTGTCCCACCACCAGCCACTCATGTGCTGAGCCGCAGCTTTACCCTGCCGCCGTGGCTTGGCTGCCACCACTACTCCCCTCAGGGCGCAGCTCTACTCCAGGGTGGAGGTGGGCTGAGGGCTGTGTCGCCAGTGGGCTCCCGCCCCTCAACACCTCATCTACTCCCCCCACCCCATAGACTTACCTGTGGGGAGTTGCAAGATCTGCTCCTCATGCTGCCTGGCTGCCACATCCATGTGTGTACACACATATGCACATGGCATCCCCTGCCTGATCACCCTCCCACTCCCCCAGCCCCATGCAGCCCCTGGCAGGCTAGAACTCTGCCAGTCTGCACAGGGAAACCTGCAGTTTCCTATGTTTTTTCCTTTAAAGGATAATCCATTTTTAAAGTTTGTTGATCCATTTTTTTAAAGTTTTCTCATGACCTTTTTATATATTCCTGCGACCCACGGGTTGAGAAACGCTGCTCTAGAGAACCATGCTTGTAACTTACCACACCCCCCTTTCACACTGGCTTGGTAAGGTATGTGCTAATGCATGGCCTGATCCTAGAGGTGCTAAATATAGGAGCTGAGGGGCTGGTTCTTGACACCTTGCAGAATCATGCCCTTGCTGCTTAATCAACCTTTCCTGGTCTTTGGTTGGGTTTATCTGCAGGGTCCGTGATGAAGTGCTGCAGAGCAGGCCTAGACTCAATATATTGGTGACTTCTAGCTTTAGGCTTTTTTCCTTTCAGATGTGGATGAATGCTCCAGCAGCCCCTGTGTGCATGGAGACTGTGTAAATACACCTGGGTCCTACCACTGCAAGTGCCATGAGGGCTTCCAGAGCACCCCCACTAAGCAGGCCTGTATCGGTATGTCTGTGTCTGGATTTGCTCAAGAATATGTCAGATCAAAAGAAAATGAAGTGCCAAGAGGAGTTGAGGTATAACCGGTGAACAAGCCTCTGGAGCCAGAAAGTCTTCCACTGAGAGCTCCACGGCACTGTATCCTCCCTCCCCTCACTCCACGATCGAGTCTCCCACCCCCTTCGCATTGGGATTGAGTCCTGGGGGGTTGGCACCCCTCTCGCACAAGCTCCCACATGGAGATTGGGCCCTGGAGCCCGCGTTATCCTCACCTGACCTTGGGCCCTGGGATCACATGCTGCATCCTGTGCTCAGAGCCTGGGGTTCACCATAGGTCCAAAGATTTGGCAGCAAGGGAGCGGTGCCGCTGTTCCCTTGATACCAAATTTCCAGACCCCTGGGAAGCTAGCTGGGCCAGATGACATGGCACCACAGGCTGGATCTGGCCTGTGGTCAGAGCTTGAGCACCCCAACCTAGATCATATTTCCTTAGCTTAATTATGAAAATATCCTTTGAGACAATGTCAAACCCCTTCCTTTTATTAATTAGGCTGGTTACCCTGTAAGGAAGAAAATTAGATCTCTTTGTATGACACTGCTATTTATCACTTAATTTTTTTTTAGGTTTAATAATTTGTTCCAAAATTTTCCCAAGGATTAATTAGGTATATAATTCCCATTGCTATCTTTTATCTTAAACTGAGATCTCTGGGGGACAGGTGGTCTACTAACAGTTTTAGCCCAGGTCATGTCAGCTGCATTACCAATAACTTGGTCAGCCCAAAGGAGACAGCCCAAGGAAAGGTCCTGCTAAACCCCTCAGGGAAGCATTGGGCTTCATATGGAAGACTTAACTGCCTGTACACAAATGCCAGGAGCTTGGGCAACAAGCATGAGAACCTGGCCCTTCCCTTATGTGATAATGACTACAACCTTGTAGGAATTACGGAGACCTGGTGGGACTCCACCTATGATTGATTGGTGGCAGTAGAGGGTTACACTGTGTATAGGAGAGACCAAGTGGGGAAGAGGGGTGTGGGTGTTGCTTTCTGTGTCAAAGATCAGCTCACCTCTCTGCAGATTGAGTTTCCAAACCAGGAAGGGCGCCTTGAGACCCTCTGGGTCAAGATATGAGGAGAACATGGGGAGGGTGACTTACTCATAGGAGTCTACTATAGACCCAGCCACCAAGAGGAAGATCTAGATCAGAAATTCATTAGGGAACTGGTCGAAGTCGCATGCTCCAAATGCTTGATTGTCATGGGAGACTTCAACTTCCCAGGCATCTCTTGGGATGATCACATGGCCAAATCTGACAGGTCACATAGTTTTCTCACGTGCATCGATGACCTCTATCTAACCCAGGAGGTCTGTGGGCCGACTAGGGGAGAGGCATTGCTGGATCTGGTCCTGGCCAAAAGGGAGGACCTGGTGAGCGATCTGCAGATCAAGGGGAAGCTTGGTGACAGCAACCATGAGTTGGTTACCTTCTTAGTTCACCAAAGAGCAGGCAAACCCTTCAGTAAAACAGAAGTCCTTAACTTTGGGAAGGACGACTTCTGCAAAGTGAGAGAACTGGTCAGTCAGGCAATCAGAGGCCATACCACCCCCCCCACCCCCCCCCCCGCTCAAAAAGGGAGTTCATGAGGAATGGTCATCACTCAAAAACATAATCCTTGAAGCTTAGGGCAAAGCCATCCCTTCTCACAAGAAATACAGCCAACAAACAAGGGAGCCCCTATGGCTGAGTAAGGAACTGTTGGATCTCATTAAGCTCAAAAGAGTAGCCTACACCAGCTGGAAAACAGGAAGCATTACCAAAGAGGATTGCTGTGCATTCGCCTGCACCTGCAGAGAGTGGTCGAGAAAAGCCAAGGCACAAACCAAACTTAGGCTTACTACGGGGATCAAGGACAACAAAAAGTCCTTTTTTATATATGTGGGAAGTAGGAAAAAGAACAAGGACAGTATTGGGCCCCTGACAGATCCAGTGGGGCAACTGACATCAGATGACCAAGGAAGGGCCAATCTCCTAAATGACTTTTTCACATTGGTTTTTCATCCTCCCATGAGCATCATACTGCCAAGAATGGCACAAACCAACTTGGGAGTGGGTGACGGGCCAAAAATTGATGTTGATCAGGTGAGGGAACACTTAGAGAAAATTAGATATTCACAAGTCTGTGGGCCCAGATGAAATGCACCCAAGGGTCTTGAAAGAGGTGGCAAACATCATTGCATCCCCCTTGGCAGGGATATTTGAAAAATCATGATGCTCAGGCGAGGTCCCTGATGACTGGAAAAGAGCCAACGTGGTCCCTATCTGCAAGAAAGGGAGAAAGGATGAGCCAGAGAACTATAGACCAATCAGTCTGATGTCCAACCCTGGAAAAATTCTGGAGAAAATTGTCAAGCGATCCATTAATGCCAAACTAATGGAAGGCAAGCTTCTGAATGGCAGCCATTGTGGCTTTGTGTCTGGTAGGTCTTGCCTGACCAACCTCATCTCCTTCTGTGACCAGGTAACATTTGCCCTGGACAAGAGAGATGATGTGGACGTCATTTATCTGGACTTTAAGAAGGCCTTTGACCTAGTTCCTCATGATGTCCTCATGGTTAAGCTGGGGAACTGTGGCCTAGATCATCATATGGTCCGATGGCTAGGCAACTGGCTATGGGGTCGGACTCAAAGAGTACTAGATGAAGGGAGCAAATCAACATGGCGCACTGTTACCAGTGGAGTCCCACAGGGCTCGGTACTTGGGCCAGTACTCTAACATTTGCACCAACAATCTAGATTCGGGAGTCAGATGTGAACTGGCCAAGTTCACAGATGATACCAAATTACAGGGGAGGGCCATCACACCACAGAACAGGCTGGGGATAAAGGCCAACTTGGACACACTCTCAAGGTGGGCCAACCTAAACTGGATAGCCTTTAATACAGAGAAGTGCAAGGTGCTACACCTCAGTAGGAAGAACCCTCAGCATAGTTATAGGCTCAGCAGTGCTACACTCGCTAGCACCATGACCTACAGGGACTTGGGGGTCTTGATTGACCGTAAGATGAATATGAGCCACCAGTGTGATGTGGTGGTGGGCAAAGCTAACCAAACTCTGGCATGCATCTACTGATGCATCTCAAGCAAAACCAGGGAAGTCGTCCTCCCACTTTACTCGGCTCTGGTGAGACTGCAGCTGGAGTACTGCATCCAATATTGGGCCCCCCACTTTAGGAATGATGTAGAGAAGCTTGAGAGAGTCCAGAGGAGAGCCACTCATATGATCCAAGGCCTGGGGGGAAGGCCGTACAAGGAGAGGCTGAGGGACTTGGGACTCTTCAGTCGAAGAAGAGAAGGCTCAGTGAGGACTTGGTGGCAGCCTACAACTTCATAAGAGGGGTACATCAGGACCTGGGAGAACAGCTGTTCACCAGAGCTCCCTAAGGGATAACAAGGTCTAACGGCCATAAACTCCAGGAAGGCTGATTTAGACTGGATATTAAAAAAAAGTTCCTTGCAGTATGTGTGTCCAGGGTCTGGAACAACCTCCCCCCCCAGAGGTGGTGCAAGCACCTACTCTGGATTCCTTCAGAAAGCAGCTGGATTTATTTCTTGCTGGGGTCGTTTGATCCCAGCTGACTTTACACCTATGACGGGGGGGCTGGACCTGATGATCTTTTGAGGTCCCTTCCAGCCCCTAATGTCTATGAAATCTATGAAATCTTTTTTTAAAGGTAGGTACTATATTTGCCTTTTCAAGTCCTCTCGGATTCTTTTGTCAAGTTCCTTATGTACTCAAGGATGATTTTCATCAAGGTCTGTCAATCTGAATACATCTGTCTCAGCTAAGTAGTCTTTAGCCTGTTATTTCCTTGTTGTGGCCTGCTCTCCTATCTCCTTAAACATGGAGTTTGTTGAGGACCTGCCCACAATGAACTATTTTTGAGAAAACTGAAATATAAGAGACAGTGAATATTTCAGCCTTCTCTGCATCTTCTGTTGTTTATTCTCCTTACCTGTTTACTAATGGCCTTCTACTTTTCTTTGTTTTCCTCTTCTTTCAAATGCATTTACAGAATCTCTTCTTGCTGGTTTTTTGCCCTTGGTTAACTAAAACTCAGTGGTTTGTTCATTAATGTATAGTGATTACTGGGCATTTAATTTAGTACTTGTATAATCAAGTACTAAATAAATGCACAGTAACCAGTGCAGTCGCGCAAGCAAATGCCTTTTTAGTGACAGTACTGCACAGTAGCCTAATAATACTGCACAGTAGCATGTCAGCACTGTTTGTGCTCTGATGCACTGCTGCGCAGTATTATTAGGCTCCTGTGCAGTTAGCATCTTGTGTAGATGCACCCACTCAGACTTTAGTCTTTCTGGTTTTATCACTACATGCTTGTGCTATTCCTTTGCACTCATCTTTACTCATGTGCTCAGTTTTCCTTTTTGATTTACTTGTCAATGAAGAACTCTTAAAGAAGCCATGTTAGTCTTTCCTATGCTTCCTGCCTTTCCTGTACAATAGGACAGTTTACCTTTGTGCCCTTAAGAAACCTTCTTTCAGTAAATACCTACTCTCCTCTATCCTTTAATTGTCTTGCAAGGAGACCTTAGCTGCCTGTTCCCTCTTGAAATCTGCTTTTCTGAAAACCATTATTCTTATTCTTACCCTGGAATAATGAACTCTATTGTTTCATTATCACTT